>NC_051307.1:123078441-123709066 GCF_015220235.1 Choloepus didactylus
TTCTCATAATATTTACATTATTTTAAATATGTCATATATCCTGTTGGGTCTGTTGCCCTGGAGAGCCCTGACTAATATACTCACTAACTTCAAAATAAGCATGATGAATACAATTTACAGAAGAAAACATGAAATCCAGTGAGACTAAGTTTGCTGAACGTCACACAGAGGAGAAATTGAAGCCAGGGCTAACAGAAGGCAAACTCCCAGGACTTCTTTGCCATATTGCCTCCTGGCAGATGGATTCCAGTCCTTACACAGGACTGCAGGCCATCCTGAGACCTGTGGGATGTTAGTCACTCATGCAAGAAATTGGGCTGTGATCACAACTATTTGTGAATATCATATCTTAGATATCTGTTATTAGTTAGAGTTTGAAGGTACAAAAACTGTAGAATGCCATTGCTAAAAGGTGATATAACTCAACGCCTTCATTTTATGAATGAAACTGAGGCTTGGGGAGGTGAAGTTATCTTTTACTTCAACTAACATTTATAGTGCACCCACTGTGGGCACAACACTGGGTCAGTTTGCACAGAGTAGACACACATTTAATAGAAGAGATGAAATAAGTTTGTCAATTATTAAAATAGTAGGCAGAAGGGTTGTAAGATTCCATATTCTAGGAATCTCTTCTAAGCAAATCATCAAAAATGTGGTCAAAGATGTATGTTCACAAAAGTTCATCATAGCATTATTTGATAGGAAACTAAATACCAATACCAACAATAGATGAATGACTACATCAGTTAGGGTACAACTTTATGATAGAACATTGAACAGCTATTCAAATCACATTTTCTAAGAATATTTTAACATCTTGATCAAATGTCCATAATATAATAAGTGAAAACAGCAGAATGTGATATTGTATGTACTGTTTGAGGATAATTTTAGACCATTTTGCACCAAAATATTAACAGTGGTTAATTCCAGGCAACGGGAGATGGGTGATTTATTATTTTCTTCTTTACAATTCCTGTATTTTCCAAATTGTCTACAATGAACACATATTATTACTTTCATAATTAGCTAAACAAGCAATATTTCTTCATAGTGCTTTCTGCTGAAGCAAAAGATTCAGCAATTGCTTTCTGCTGAAACCACGTGAAAGTAAGGATGCATAAGGCTGGAAAGCTAGACTGTGACAAATAACCTGCTAAAGGTGTGAACTTCATTCTTTTTTGCTTCAGGGAATTGTTGGAGGTATCTGAGCAAAGAGGTAAGGATCAAGACTGGGCTTTAAGAGGGCCCTCTAGCCTTGGGGCAGAGGATGGCTGAGGAAGAAGAGATGAAAGCAGAGGCCAGTGAGGTTGTGTCTACAGTGATCGGGGCAGCCCAGGACTCATGAGGGCTGGAGTGGGTGCAGGCTGTGGGAAGAGAAGAGGGGAGCTGGGCCAGAGACATTGTGATGGCCTGGGGCTGGCCGCTTGCGGAGATGAAGGAAAAAGCCTCCCAGCCTGGAGAAGGAAATGCTGAACATCATTTACACTGGAGTTACAACATGGCCCTTAGACCTTGTACTGAATAAGTGAAACATAGACTTAGAGGAGAAAATGCTGAATTAATAAACTCCCTAAAAAAACCATTTCTCCTTAGCTGAAAAAGCCAGGAGCTGCCGTCTGGCTCATGGTTAATTTTATTCTGGTCATTCGGAATTGCATTATTGACGTCACAGCTGTGCACGGGAAGATGTAATAGAATCAATACTCTAATCATTCCTAACCATTCCCAGTACCATCCTCAGACAGAGAAGAGCTGGCAAACTTCTCAACCTTTCCTTGTTTCTTGCCCTTTTTTTTTTAGCTCTGAAATTGGCAGTTTTTCCTAACAACTCTGGAAGTCACACCACGGAGGGGTTAAAAATACTGGAAAGAAACAAAATTACTGAAAGTATGTTCACCTCACAATGGCCATTTGCAGGCAATAGAATTTACGGTGGTGGATAGTGTTTCTTTTTTACTTAGCTTTATTTCTTAAGGTTTTTCCAATTAGCATGTATTAATTTTGGAAGGAAAAAAAGGAGTTATTTTTAAATGTCAAATGGTAACAAAAAATTATCTTAAAAGTAGTTAGACACCAGAACTGTAGTGGGAGAATTGGTGTCCATGATTGGTTCCAGGACTGATGTTTGCTAGCAAGATGCTTAAACACAGCACCTGCCCCTTCACACAAACTTATTTATCTGGCCTGTTCTCTTTTCAGAGGCCCCCTGAACTCTGACTCTTCAGGTATACCCAGAGACTCCTCACTTCTCCATGGCCTTTGCTCTCTCAGGAAACCATCTTCCATCAGGCATTTCTACTCTCTGAGAAAGTGTCATGTTTTAAATTGCCTCTTCCCTTGTGGAGGAAAAGGACTTTGCCCCATTAGAAAATTTCTAGTATTTGGAAGATTTTCTGTTGTTTTTTTGTTTTTGTGTGTGTGTGTTTGTGTGTTTTTTGTTGTTGTTGCTGTTTGCTTTTTTTTTTTGCTGTTCGTAATGATGTTGTGGTTGTTTTGAACAGGGAGCTTCCTTGCCTTACTCCCTGGAATTACACATACAACCTCTTATCTATCTTCTCAAATAAAGGCATATGCATTGTGCAAACAAAAAAAGGGTAATAAATCTATGACCTGAAAGGATAATTAATGTTTTAGGAGAACTGGAGCAGTTAGTTGTCTAAGAGTCAGTACTGAGGATTCATTCTTTCAACCTTTTCTTGGGCTAGAAAATGTGCCAAATGACACTAAACCACAACATTTTGCCAGGCAATGTGCTTAAGACTGGGTGGAACCAGGAATGCCAAGATGAACAAAGCAGGGCACTTACAGCCAGAGGAAGAGAATCCAGCATTTTGAAGATTTTTGAAGTGATAAATGCCAGACTGGAAGTCTCCAAATGACACTATGGGAGCTCAAGGCAGGGCACCACCAAGTGAAGAAGAGACCAGAGGTTTACAGGGTAGCTGATGGACTGGTCCTAAAGGTTGAATGGGATTTCTAAAGGGCTGTAGGTGTGCCTGGTGGAGAAGCAGTACATGTGGAGGCTGGTAGCATTAAGACAGATTCCACAGGCCATAGGCAGTGTGCAGTGTTGCAGGACATAGATTTGGAGAGTGATTGAGTTAATGGGCCATGTTGAAGAGTTTGAACTCCATCTCACATGATGTAAGGAACCACTGAAAGTTTTTAAGCCAAGGAATAATGTGGAGATCTATGTATTTTAGCCATTTGGGAGATAGGCTAAAGAAGGCAGAGAGTGGGATAGGCTGAAAGAGGTGCCAATGATAACTTTAGAGAAGTGGCTTTCAGCAGGGATGGTACTGCCTTCTGGGTACATTGTGGAAATTTATGAGATCTTTCTGATTGTTGAAATAGGGGGCATACTGGCAATTGAGTTGACAGGAGCTAATGATGCTAAACATCCAGCAAGGTGTGGCACTGTCCCACATGCCCCACCAGATTTATTACCCTTTTTTTTTGTTTGCACAATGCATATAGGTGAAAAATCTGTTAAAAAATTTTTAAGCCCAGAACATAACCATTTTACATATAAAAATAAATTATTTTGCATAATTTTCATATGTGCTGTAAGGATAGACATATCAATCACTGGAATAAAATTGAGAGTCCAGAAAGAAACCCTAACATTTATGGGCAATTGATTTTAAATTTGGGAACCAAGACAATTCAATGAAGAAAAAAAAATAGTGTTTTCAACAAATGGTACTGGGACAACTTGATATCCACATGCAAAAAAATGTAGTCAGAACTCTACCTCACACCATATACAAAAATTAACTCAAAATGGATCACAGACATACTTGTAAGAGCTAAAACTGTAAAACTCTTTGAAGAAATCAGGCATATTTCTTTATGACTCAGTTTAGGAAATGGTTTCTTAGATATGATACCAAAAGCATATGTATTAAATGAAATAAATAAATTGGACTACATCAAAATGTAAAACTTTTGTAATGCAAGAAGATGAAAAGACAACCTACAGAATGGGAGAAAATATTTTCAAATCATATAACATATAGGGGACCAGTACTCAGAATATATAAAGAACTCTCACAACTCAACAATAAAAAGACAACACAATTTTAAAATGGACGAAGGGTTTGAACAGACATTTCTCCAAAGAAGATACACAAATGGCCAATAAGCATATGAAAATATGCTCAATGTCATTGGTCACTAGGGAAATGACAAAATCACAATGAGATACAATTTCACACCCAATAGCATGGCTGTAATCAGACAATTACAAAAGACAGACAATAACAAATGTTAACAAGAATGTGGAGAAACTGGGACCCTTGTATATTGCTGGTGGGAATGCAAAATTGTACTGCCACTTTGCAACACAGTTTGACAGTTCCTCAAAATGTTAAACATAAGATCCAGCAATTCCACTCCCAGGTATATATACCCAAGAAAATTGAAGACACATGTCCACACAAAAGCTATCCTTGAATGTTCATAACAACATTATTTATAATAGTGAAAAACTGGAAACAACCCAAATGGCATCAGCTTTATCAATGGATAAACAAAATGTGATATATTTATATAGTGGGATATTATACACCCTTTAAAAGGAATGAAGTATTAACACATACTAGAACATAGATGAACTTTGAAAACATTGTATCTCACATAAAAATTTTATATATGCTGAATTTTTCAGAAAGGCAACTAACATACTAAGCGAAGGAAGATACTGTTGGGGTTTGGAAGGTTACAAGACTTATCCACCATTTCAGAAAATCACTTCACCATTGGGCCCTTGCCAGTGATGTTTGAATCATGCACACTCCAGAACTTTATCATTGGTGACTGTTGAGATCACAGTGATTCTATTCATAGACACAAGTTTGAGTACTTCATTACATTTTACTCAAGCATCTACAGTTTGAAGAGCATTTTTTATTATAAATTAATTGCCTGCTAGTTCTTCTTTGTATTACCCTGAGTGCATTATATTGATTTTTCTGGAATAATGTTTGTAGTTGGTTATATTATCTATGAATTTCATTTCAGAATAGGAATGGGTTTCATGCCCCATCACATTTTGTAATGCATTGTGTGCTTTAAAAGACGGCATTGAGGCTAATAGAATCAAGGACCACCGACCTATCTTCAGAGCAACCTGTCATTACACACACATGCCCTGTCCAACCATCATTTGATTATAGTCAGTGGTCTTGCTTCTTTGCCCTCTGAACATGAAATCTCAGACAGGTAAAACCACAATGACTCCAGCCTTCAGCATTTCCCTAGACTAAAGCCTTTACCCCTCTGGCCTCTGCCCATCTTCTCTCACGCAGATTCCCTGCACCTCCACAGGTTTGGAAGAAGCTGATTTTTAGCTGATTGATCTAGGTGTGTTTTCTCCCCTACTCATGTTTAAAAAGTAAAACATGGAGAAACCATTTTTTTATGCTCAAATAATGGAGTCCCTGGGCCACAAGTTCAAGCTAAGTGCCTCTCGCCAGGACATCAGATGGAGATAACTGTTAGCATTTTTTAATTTCTGAGATCATTGTATATGTCACTTTGGGAATATTTAAACAAATTTCCCCAGCTTAGGCTGACCAGAACGGCTGTAGATGAGCAGACTGGAGCAGCAGAGGGGACTGGTGTGGATTCCAAAGGCCAGCATCCAGAGTCTGGATCCATGCTGTCATGGTTGAGCAAGTCACTTAATCTCTCTGAACCTCTTTTTCATTTGTAAAAAGGAGCTATTAATACCCATACTTCCTGCCTTACAGACTTATGATCACTAAATGTGAAAATGTTTACAAAGTGCTTTATAAGTTATCCCCACTCATTTATTCATATCAATACCCTAAGCCTCCTACTTGCCAGCAGCCCTGTGCTGGGCACTGAGGACACTGCAGTGGCCAACACAGACTCTAGTCTGCCCTAAGAGAACTCAGAGACTAAAAGTGGGTGCAGTCTCTAGATAAATAATTACACAACTAATTACACAAGTGCTCTGAAGGAGAAGTGCAGAGTGCTCTGAGAGTTTATAGTGGTGGGGAAGGGTAGACGCTCGTCCTGGAATCAGGGAAGTTTTCTCTGAGGAGGTGAAGGGTCAGAGCAGTAGCCTAATCAGAAGTTCCAAGAATCTGGTCTAGTGATTCCTTTAAAATACTGATTCCTGGACCCTGTTCATTCTCAGAAATGTGGATTCAGAGGCTCTGTGGAAGAACCTTAGGATCTGTGTTTGTGATTTTGTTTTGTAAAGATTCCCGGGAGCTTGTGAGGAACAACTGAGCCAGGTGAGGGTGGGCAGCAGCACAGACAGAACTACTGGGAAGGCCCGGAGGTGGGATGGAGCCTTGCTGCTAGGTGCAGACCAGCAGCAGAGGGGTGGCTTGTTAGAAATGCAAAAGCTCATGCCCATCCCAGGCCCTTAGAGGCAGAAACTGCCTTCTAAGAAGATCCCAAGTGATTTTTATGCACATTAAAGTGTGAGAAGCACTGGGTAAGAGAACTCAAAGCTCTTCAAAGGCAAGAACTCTGGCTTATAAGTCTTGGTCTCCCCTAGCACTCAGCACATATTAGAGCACTTTATAAATGCAGGTTCAATCAAGTTATAGAAAGGCAAATATTTTGGGGGGGTGGGGGTGGGAAGTGGGGTCTTGCCAACTTTAGAGAGTGCTAAGACCAATGAAAAATTCATCCTTCTTTGTAGGGAAATGGGCTCAGGCATATGGCACCATGGAGAGTGTAAACTGGCATAATCTTCTGGGATGGCAACCTGGCAAAAGGCACCAGAACATAAAAGATGCAACTCCAATTCTAGGAACTTAGCCTGAGGAATTATATGGGCACATCTGCAAAATAAATGTCCACTGTAGCATTGTTCATAAGAGAAAAATAATGAGAACAGCTTAAATTTCCATCAGAAGACATTAGTTAAAAGTAACTGCTGATTGTACATAAAATGGGCAACTCTGAGGCTCTTAAAAATTATGTGGACCTACATTTACTGTCTTGGAATGACTTCTCTGATGCATTGAGTGAAAATAAAGATCATAAAACAGTAACTCAATTTTGTAAAAAAGATACATATTTGGTGGCATATATTATATATATATAAATATACATATATGGTGGAAGATTATCAGTGGTTTTGACTTTTTTAGATGCCTAAATTATCTGAAATTATTTATAATAGGTATATATTATTTCATTTATAGGAGCTGGAAAATATTTTCATATTCATAAAAGAAAGCAAAACCTTCTAGTTCAGAAAGCTGAACCTGCTCTATTTGGCTCATTGAGTCACCACAGTGAGGGGGAAAGGGAAGAGGAGGAGGAGGAGGAAGAGGAGGAGGAGGAGAAAGAGGAAGAGGGGGAGGGAAGAGGGGTACATGACCACATGACATTCCTCCAGCCAGTTGCTCTCAGCCTTGGTTTCACATTGGAACCATCTGGGGAGCTTTCCGACATCACTGATGCCAAGTTCCCACCTCAGAATAATTAAATTAAAATCTTTGAGGAGTGGAGCTGGACACTTACTGTTAAAAGCTCTCCAGGCAGAGAAGCCCTACCAGTCTAGCTTGAAAAGCCAAGGAGATCTGTCTAATCTCCTCCTGTTGTGATATCACTCATGGGGCTACAACTTTCACCAACAATACCACTTCAAGCCTGTAGGGGGAAAAGGTATTCGAGGACTGAAAGACTAATCCAAATCACCTTCTCCCAAAGCAGCTGTCCATCAGTGTTTAAGGCCTCCCCTGTTAGTGCTTTATAGGTGAGACCAGGTAGGGTATGACAGCCAGAGTTCTCCATGAGACTGTTTGAAGGTCTGATTGTGAACAGAAAGAACTTCTGTTTAAAAGTACAGTGCAAGATTTCATATCTTGATGAATTATAAAATGCCTACCTATCCCTCCCTCCTTCTCTGTTCAAACCAGCTGATAGACTTGTTCCCTGTAAGTACTCGGTAGGAAAGTTTATGTTGATGCTCTGGGTTTTTTTAAGTGCCAGCAAGCTAGCTGTCCTGGCATAGACCATCATTTGAGACCCACCAAGTCCAGGGTATGTCACAAAGGAATTTGAAGCATCTAAGAGATCCAAACACAGATGCCCTATCTCCCCATATTTTCAGTGTCCTATAAAGGATTCCTCCTCAGTCTCTTTTCACAAGCTGCTTTCCAACAGACTCCTATTTTTCAGGTCAGTGGAAATACTGGACACACTTTTCTCCTCCAGGTAACATTAGATTCTGCCTCCTCCTCTCTGAGAGCTGGGTGAGCCTCCATCTCCAGATAAGACAGTGGTCACATTTTGTGATCAGATGGGCAAGCTGCTATCTGATAAAATAACAGAATTTCTTCTCTTATGCCAAAAAAGATTGCCTGGCTGCTTCAAGCCTGCTGTACACTAGTATTTGAATTTGGTTTTACCCTGTTAAACAGAGTTCTGTTTCCTCTGTTCTTGTCCAATGGTTAAAGTGAGATTTCCTTCTCAGTTAAGTCCTAAGTCACTAAAAGAAGATAAAGGAAGGCAAACTAATTAAACGTTAGCAGTTGATGAGAGGTTCCTGGGTATAAGACTGTGCTTGGCTCACTGTGGATTAACACCACGTTGGCTTATTAAAAACCATGCTTAGGAAAAAGGGACAGTCTCTGAAAACATAAGGGATGATATATGTCCTTTAATATTATTATCAGCTAGCATGAACCTAATTGAAAGAAGTTTTTCTTTTGGGGGGAAGGGAGCTTCACATTAAATAGCAAAGTTTGAGGTGGATATTACTTTAGTACTTTAACCAAAGGGTGTTTGATTATATAGCATGTATTTTATTACCAGTGATGGAAGAATTGGGGTAAGGTAGGGGCAGGAACTATCAAGAAGAAGGAAACTGCACAAGACTAGTTTGAGGAGAGACCTTGAGGATATTAAGAATGAGTATACCACCTACTACCAAGTTAAGCTGTCCCAATTTGGCCATTTAAACTCTGCAGAGAAATCCTGCATCCCCCAAACGTTCAGCATGATGTTCTGTCACAAAGTGCTGTTCTACTGTTACAGTGTTAATAATAGAGGAAGGGGAAAAGAGGCTCTTAGATAAGGGTGAAGGAGGAAAAGATATGCTTTCAGACCCACTGGAAAGAGATGGCAATCCAAGGAGTGGATTAGGGAAGGAACATCCCTGGTAACCAGAGCATGTGGCTTTAGAGGCTCGCATCCTGGCTCTTCAACTTCCAGCTTTGGAGCCTTGAATAAATTCCCTGGGTGCCCTGGTACCCAGTGTCCTCTTTTATAAAGGACAACACCACTTTTCTGGTGTTATTTCCGAAGTTATTAAGTACAAACTGTAGAGTTGGGCTATCCAACATGGTAGCCATTAGCCAAATATAGCTATTCACATTTAAATCAATTAAATTGAAATAAAATTTTAAAATTCAGTAATGCAGTGTCACTAGCCACATTTTGAGTGCTCAATAGCTGTATATGGCTGGTGGCTACTATATTGGACAACACAGAGAACATTTTCATCATCACAGAAAGTTCTACTGGACAGTGCTGCTTTGGAGCTACACTGCCATTTACCAGCTGTTTCACTCAGAAGAAATGCCTCAACCTCTCTGTGCCTCAGTTTCCTCATCTTTAATTTGGA
The DNA here is from genome assembly GCF_015220235.1 of Choloepus didactylus. NCBI lineage: Eukaryota > Metazoa > Chordata > Mammalia > Pilosa > Megalonychidae > Choloepus > Choloepus didactylus. The sequence goes on from NC_051307.1 coordinate 123,088,067, forward strand.
GATGGTTAGAAATATTATCTCCCCATAGGTTGTTATAAGAATATGTACATACTGAAACCATGTCTGGTGCATAGTAAGCACCATATAAGGGATGCTGTTATTTAGGTGAAGGTTTTCTAAGACACATGCAGTATCTGGCACATAGGAGGGGCTCAACAAATATTTCTACCTCATGTGTGCAAACATAGGAGGCAGGGTGGAGGAAGAAGCATCTTTTAAGCACTGCTAATAACCATCTGGCCTCTCAGTTTTTAGCCTCACAACAACAGGGGTATTATTTCTGGTGTTATTTCCAAAGTTATTTTTTGTTTGTTTGTTTTTGTTGTTGTTTTTTTTTTCTTTATGATTTCTTTTTTTTATCTTCATTTTGTTGAGATATATTCACATACCACGCAGTCATACAAAACAAATCGTACATTCGATTGTTCACAGTACCATTACATAGTTGTACATTCATCACCTAAATCAATCCCTGACACCTTCATTAGCACACACACAAAAATAACAAGAATAATAATTAAAGTGAAAATGAGCAATTGAAGTAAAAAAGAACACTGGGTACCTTTGTCTGTTTGTTTGTTTGTTTCCTTCCCCTATTTTTCTACTCATCCATCCATAAACTAGACAAAGTGGAGTGTGGTCCTTATGGCTTTCCCAATCCCATTGTCAACCCTCATAAGCTACATTTTTATACAATTGTCTTCAAGATTCATGGGTTTTGAGTTGTAGTTTGATAGTTTCAGGTATCCACCACCAGCTACCCCAATTCTTTAGAACCTAAAAAGGGTTGTCTAAATTGTGCATAAGAGTGCCCACCAGAGTGACCTCTCGGCTCCTTTTGGAATCTCTCTGCTACTGAAGCTTATTTCATTTCCTTTCACATCCCCCTTTTGGTCAAGAAGATGTTCTCCGTCCCACGATGCCAGGTCTACATTCCTCCCCGGGAGTCATATTCCACGTTGCCAGGGAGATTCACTCCCCTGGGTGTCTGATCCCACGTAGAGGGGAGAGCAGTGATTTCACCTTTCAAGTTGGCTTAGCTAGAGAGAGAGGGCCTTCCAAAGTTATTAAGTACAAAATGTAGAGTTGGGCTGTCCAACATGGTAGCCATTAGCCAAATATAGCTGTTTACATTTAAATCAATCATTGATTAATTGGAATCTCTCTCTCTCTCTCCTTTACCCTTGAAACAAAATTTGGCAATCAGACCCAGAGTTCAAAATAAGGAGGAGGTTGTTTTAGTCCTGTGATGTGTCAATGGGAGTTCACTCCTTCTTACTTGGAGATTTCTCATCTACTGAATGGAATGGAGTCCTGATCAGACTCAAAACGCAAGTGGGGAGGACTTACACTCTCAGCTCTTACCTATGACAGGCAGAAGAAATTAAGCATTCTTGGCCCCAGGCTCTGAACACAGAGGATCCTTTGTTGGGATACTCTTCCATTGTCCAAACATGAAATGCATTTTGGCTCATCCCCTTTCCCACCCATCTTGGTCCTAAAGAGACAGTGCTTCTTACAGATAGAGAGCCAGGTGCTCATGGGCCTCTTCAATGCAGAAAATAGTCAAATGAGCTCTTCTTGGATGATTATGGACAGCAGACATCACTGGCCTTCTCCTCTAGAGGAGGTATAAAAGAATAAGGTCAGATCTGGGCATGCGTCTTCTGCGGAGAGGAAAGTGTCAAAGGCACTGGGCTAGTCTGTCTGCCTGGCTTGGGAAGAGGGCCTTCCACCTTCAACCTGAGGTTCAGATCTCAGAGAGGGGTCAGTCTCAGGTCAACTCCATGCATGGGTCAAGCACAAAGATGGCCAAAATGTCCAGATAGACCTGAAAGCTTGTAAACCACCTGACCCTGTAGCTCAAGGAATATTTTTAGCCTTGCTCATACTTGTCAAGCAGATCCTCCCATTTCTTTTTCATGTTGAACCAAAGGGCATTGATACTGTCTCTTTTCCCCTTCTTGACCATTCTTTCAGCAAAGAGATTCCAGGCATCTTGGCATAATGTTTCTTGATGTTGACTCACACTGTCCAATATAAGCTCACACCTAAATTTCATTCTGTGATTCCATTTAGTAGCAGACACCATATTAAGGACTCGAAAGGTATCAACAGCAAGAATAATCTGAGGGTGTATTCTTCCTAAAATCTTTTATAATTTCCATTATACAGGGATTAAAAGCACTTTAGCTTATTTCTAAAAGAATGATATGAAGTCACTTTCAAATATACTCATAGGCACACACACACGATCCATGGCTCTCATTCCTGTAAGATGAAATCCACATCTCTTAGTCAATAAATGATAGTGCTTTGAGAAGGAGGCCTGGAACAACTGTGTTGAATGCTTCTGACAGATCAAGTAAGGGAAGTGAGGGCTAAAATGTGTCCATTGGTTTTAGCAACACGGAGGCCACTGATGACCTGAGCGAAAGAAGTTTGGGGGGCATAGATGACGCCGAAGCAGAGTGGAGAGGGCTGATGAATGATGAGAAATGAAGAAGTGGAGACAGTTGTAGGACAACTCTTTCTGGAAGCTTGTTGTGAATGGGAGAAAAATGGGGCAGTAGTTAAAGTGAGGCATGGTATCTGGGTATGTGTTTATTTGTTCGTTTTTTAATATGTATCTGTGAAGAATAGAGTTCTTGGAAAAGTCCATTAAATATCATTATTAGTTTCCTTTAGGGGATTATCAACATGGAGAGAACTTAAGTATGAGAAACCAAGGTCATAGAACTTAAGCATTTGCTTCAGCAGCGGATTCTGTCTTCCCAGCAAGGCTGTTGGCCTGAGCTATGCGTAGCAAGTGGGTGAATCCTGTCTCTGGGCTCCCAGTGACTCGAATCTGCTGTGTAAGCCTGATTCTGTTACCAAGTCAGAGCTTTCCTGGGCCTAAAATTATATCTTCAAGGTGAATGAGAGAAGAATGATAATGGTAATGTTGCCGAATCTAATTCCATGGGGGAAGCAAACTAAAAAGTTTCCCATAACAAAGACGCATAGAAGCATAACTACAAAAACTGAGGCTGTCTTCAGGGCCAGAGACAGGAGTGTTCCTGTGTTCATTATTCTGGGCTCCTCTGTGTTTTGTTTTCTTTTTTAATTAATTTTTTTTTATTTTTTACTTTAAAGAAATACATGCTGACTACAGAAAAGTTGAAAACAGAAATCATTCTTAATCCCATGACCCATAGAGCACCACTTTTAACATCTTAGTGCATCAGAGAATGAAATTAGATCATACTCTATACATTTCTATATCCTATATTGTTGTTTTAAATAAATATATCCTGGGTATGTTCTTGTGCCATTAAATATTATTTTAGAACTATATTTTAATGGTTGCTTAATAGTTTATTCTTTGAATGCCTCCCTGTAATTCATTCAACTGTATCCTATTTGTGGACATTTAGGTTGTCTCCAATTTTTACCACTATAAATAACACTGCAACGGATGCCCTTAAAAACAAATCTTTGCCCGCAGCTGATTATTTCCGGAAGATAGAATTGCTTTCCCCCCAAAATTTATATCAGTTTTTATTTCCCCTATCAGTGTATGAAAGTCACATTACTTTGGCCTATCATCAGCAATAAGTATTGTTTAAAAATCTTTGCCATGTTAATAAGTAAAAATATTTCCTTTTATTTGGCATTCCTTTGGATACCAGTGATAGTAGATATATTTTACATATTACTGGATATTTATATTTGCATTAACAGTTGCTCCTTTCTATGCTCTAGGAGGAATACATAAGAACTTAAGAACCTGCAGTCTGGAAAAATATTAATTCAACAGTTTGGAAACAAGTACTCTTCAGTTGAATAATAGCATGCAGGTTAGAAATTCATATAAAAGTCACCAGATGAAATTTATTATTCCTCTGCGGGCTAAGGCTGTTGACAATGAAAGATGTTCTCCTAGCCTTCAGATTTCCTAATGAGAAGACATGACTATAGCCAGGAAAGGAATCTGTCACTGAAAAGGAACTCTCTTGGGCTGGGGGGCCAGAGCATATCCTGAGGGGCCTATGGGTTCACAAACCCTACTAGGGCACCATCCTCAAACTAGACTCTGGAAGCTAGATATGATTAGCGCACCTATGGAGCAAAGCAAATCCCCATTTCTCAAAAACATTTTAAATTCCCAACCTGACAAAATTTTGTTTTCCCAGATGAAAAACAAAAAACAGTGGAGCAAACTAAAAATCAAATATATGCCTTCACTTCTAGGGTTCATACTCTTTGTAAGGATTTTTACCACTTTAATTGGGGTAAGAGAGTATTTGGGTCTCCAAGGAGTGAAATGAGCTTCTATAAAGAAGAAGGGGGGGGGGGGGTATCTGTTTGGGGAGAAAGGAGGAAGTACAATTCTAAACCCAACTCTTAACCAAGGTTTTAATATTATAAGATTGTTCAGTCTGCTCTTGACTTAATGAATATAAAAAGATAAAAATACATATTTATAGATAATTTATTTATAATCAGATATAATTATTTAAAGTTTTTTTTAATGGTTATGGAGGTGTTCAATGAAAAGAGAGTTTTCTCATTTGCAAAATCTGGGGCTTGGACCAGATGATTTCTAAGGTCTGTCTTTTATGATTTTATACACGAAGAAAGTCATTTTATATTTGCAGTAAATATCTCAGAATAGCAGGAATTATTACAAACTACTAAGGTAAATGATATCTTTTTATGAGGAAATACTTTGTGCCCAGCACTCTTTTAAGCACCGTGGAGGATTCATTCATTTTACAAGTATTTGGTGATTACCTACCCGACTGTAGTCTCTAGGGATTCAGCCAAGAATGAGAAAGGCAAAATCTCTACCTTCAAGGAGTTTACAGTCTAGAGGAAGGAGACAGATGATAAAAACATAAGCAAGTAAATGTCAAATGCGGATAAATTACTCAAAGATAATAAAACGTGAGGGAAAGTACGAGAGGCCAGGGCTCATTTTAGCTCAGGTGGTCTGGGCGGGCCTCCCTCTGCAGAGGCGACATTTCAGCTGAGACCCAACAGATAAGGAGAGAGCCATGCAAAGTACTCGGCAAGAAGCTCCAGGTAGATGAAACAAGTGCAAAGGTCCTGAGGCAACAGAACGCTCAGCAAGTTTCAAGAGCAGGAAGCAGGTCAGTGTGGCTAAAACAACAGGGTGGGTGGCAGGGGATGACCTCGAAGGTGGAGTAAACACAGATTGTGTAGGGTCCTGTAGGCCACAGTAAAGAGATCAGACTTCATTTTGCTTGCCACACAAAACCATCTAGAGGGTTTTAAGTAGAGATGATCCTGCCCTCGAGTGCTTAACAATCTGTGCAAGACATTTTAAGAATATATGCAGAGTTGGGAGTCCCATAGGAAATCAGAGGGGATAAGCTCAAGTAGTTAGCACACATGTAATGACAGGATATGAGCTGAGTCCCAAAGGAACATACAGATATGGTTAGGTTCTGGGAATAAGGTGAGAGAAATGGCATAAGCAAAGAAGTGGGAACCATTGTAGGATGTCCCCAGGTCGGTGGGACACCAGCATGTATCACCCTGAATGGTCGCGTTTCATTGTCATGTCTGTCTCCCCAGCCAGCTTGGGAGCTCCTGGAGGGCAGGATCATCTTTTCCTTTTTCTGTCTCTGAATCTTGCAACATGGTGCCAGATATTTACTAGGCACTCCATAAATATTTGTAGAAATCCACTGAACCAATTAAAGCAGGTGGTGTGTATTGAGAACAGTAAAAAATATGAGTCTAGCAAGGCTGGGTGGGATGGCATTGGCCTTTATCGAGAAATGAAAAGTGGATGGGGAACATATATAATAACCTACATAAATAATATTAAGATTCTGTCCATTTTTCTGTTCGCTGCTGTGGCATGTTTTCCCAAAACATGAAGAGTCTACTTGAAATTCTCTGACTGAAAATGTAGACTCTGGAATACTAAATTCCCTTTTGGGGGCAGTGGAAAGCCTCTCAAAGAGACAGCCCACAGAATAGCTGAAACCAAATACAAAAGAGATCCGGTATGGGTTAAGACACAGAGGATAGAGGAAAAAAAGTAGTTTTAAATATGAGCTTCAAGTCCAAAGGCATAAAGACAATTACCCAAATTGCAGATATTATTTGTGAGGGAGTTTCTCACATGGGCAACTCTATTTAGCACATCCAGGATAAGTAGGTGCAGGGTTTTATTTACTTAAGGATTTTCCTGAGCAACCCTGGGGAAACCAACTAGAGTCATGCATTTCCAGATCGGGATGAGGAAATTCCCACAGATGCCAAGTCACCAGAAGAGTTTTGAGAAACATTAAATCATCCTTCCTTCTTCCGTCCCTCAACTCCTAGGAGGGAAAGACATATTTAAAAGGGACATCGCCACACAGACAACTGGGCTTATTTTCCTTTGGGAATCATCCCAAGCATGGCATGAGAGTGATATCATACAAAGAAAATGTGGGAGCTCTGGTCGCCCTTCTTAGGTTTGGAGTGTATGGAGTAGCAGAGAAAGTGCTGGCTGACACCTGATGTTACCCGGCTGTGTGGCCTTGGATAAATCACTTCCGTGCTCAATCTCCAGACGCACTCATCTGAAAGTAGCTAGGTGAATTATGCTACCCAAGGGCATTCTTGAGGGACAGTAGGTAGATGTAGTTTGGGTTACATTTTTTTAAAATTAGAGACAGAATTTTGGAGAGAAAGAATACAGAAAGCTGAACCAACTTTTTTCAGGAAAAGAGAGAAGATATAGGCAGCAGCTTGCCATGAAGTTTGACAATAGGAAAAGAGACATGTCTCAAGAAGGGTGTTAGCTGTGATGGGCTAAATGTGCCCCTCCAAAGGTGTCCACATCCTAATCCCCAGAACTTGTGACTATGATACCTTACAAGGTAAAGGGATTTTGCAGATGTGATTAAATGAAGGATCTTGAGATGGAGAAGCTATCCTGGATTATCCAGAGGCACCCAATGTAATAACAAAGATTCTTTTAAGAGGGAGGCAGGAGGTCGGAAAGGAGAGAATATGATATACTGCTAACTTTGAAGATGGAGGAAGGGGCCACAAGCCAAGGAATATAGGTGGATTCTAGGAAAAGTCAAGGAAATAGATTCTCCCTAAAACCTCCAGAAGGAATGCAGTCCTGAGGATCCAGAACTGGAAGATAATAAATTTGTGTTGTTTCAAGCCACTGTTTGTAGTGGTTTCTTACAGCAACAATAGGAAAACCCATTGTGGTTTCTGTCTTGGAGGATAGGACATGATGAGATGTGCCTCCAGCCCAAGTGGAAGCAGGCTGGCTTCTGGAGGCTCAGCTACATTCAGATTGCACATAGCATGGGAGGGCCGACCTGGATGATCTCAATTATTTCATGATTCTATGATTTCATTATTTCAGAACAGCCTCTAAAATCACATTTGAGGTGAGGGATCAGAATTTTCATGCCAAAAACCACCTTAGGGATCATCTATAAACACACTTTACAACCAATAATGTTGCACAAAAAAGTAAGTCATTATCATCATTTTCTAAATGATACAACCAAATCCTTAGCAAGAGGTGGCTAACTCAAAGTCTCACTAGTAGTTCATGGCAGAACCAGGATTCAGAGTCCTATGCTGACTGTATAATGATGTGCTCTCACCTTTCACAGTGTTAAATTACAAAAGTCTGCATGTATGTGGTGGTTTGAAGCTGTATGAACCCCAGAAAAAAACATGCTCTTAAATATAATCCATTCCTGTGGGTGTGAAACCATTGTAAGTAGGACCTTTTGATGAGGTAACTTCAGTTAAGATGTGTCGCCCCTGTCAGGATGAGTCTTAATCCTACTACTGTGGTCCTTTGTAAGAGAATGAAATTCAGACACAGAGAGACAAAGTCACAGGAAACAAGAAGCTGAAACAGAACCCTGAAAAGGAAGAGACCAGGAGAGGTCACCGTGTGTTTTGCCATGTGGCAGCCAGCCCCAGAACGCCACAGCCTTCAGGGAGAAAGCCTTGCCTTGGTAATGCCTTGATTTGGATACTTTCCCAGCCTCAAAACCATGAGCAAATAAATTCCCAATGTTTAAGCTGAACCATTTCATGGTATTTTCTTAAGCAGCCTAGGAAATCAAAACAATATGTTTTAGAAATGGCCTATGGGCTCACCACATTCCCAATAACTTTTGCATGCAGTCAAACCCCAAGTAAGTACAGGGACGTTCTAGCTAGTCAACTTTTCTGGCTAAACAAATGTTACCAGAAAAAAATAATGTTATATCAGTTCTTCTTTTTCAAAGGCTTTCTAAACTGTAATCACTGACTACCCTGTCTTGGCCTGTGTTTGTTCATTACCAAGCCTTCCCTGTGTCTCAGCCATCGTTTGGGTCATTGGTCACCACTTCACTGCCAACACTTAGCCTGTTTTATAGTTTCCAAACCACATTCCAAGCACCATCTCTCTAATCCTCATGCCAACTCCACAAGGTAACTATCGTTACTCCTGTCCTTCAGATAAGAAAACTGGAACACAGAGATTTTAAAAGACTCAGCCAAAGGCACAGCAACATGAGAGTCCAGACCTCAGTGTTTTAACCTTAAGCCCAGTGTCTGTAGAGACAGTTGGTCTGGTTGATTATCCTGAATCTCTCCCAGGCCCAGGATATCCCATTTCTCAGTCAAGGTCACAGCAGAAGGAAGAGGGCATACTCAAATCTGGTATTTTGAGAAGAGTTTAATGGAAAAAAAAAACAAAACTGTATACAAAAGTATGAGCAGCACATAGGGAAATCATGAGGTGAGGTGCAATTCTGGGGGCTGGTAACATGGCTACCACCCTTGGCTGAAACGACAATGGAAGAGAAGTGTTATCAGAACTGAGAGAGAGCGAGAGAGAGCTGTGTAAAGAGAGCCATCTGGCAGGAGCTATGGCTTTTAGAAGATGGACACAGCCATTGCACAGCAAACCATCAGGGAAGGCCCTGGTGGAATCACCTAGCCTCACTCCCCTCCACCCTCCAGGTCCCTCCTGGTACCTGCCATTGGCCCATCCATCCAGAGGCAAGGGAGCCTTTGATGTTATGCCGGCCAGCTCCCCAGGATGCAGCTGGTGGGTGGGTGGAAAAAGGATCTGGACGGGCAAACAGAGGACGTCTGCACCTCCTGAAGTTGCCTGGTGTCTAAATTCCCGGTAATAATTTCTTTTATGCCCATAATAACTACCATTGAGCTAAGTACATAGTAGGAAATCATTAAATGCTTTCCTGGTGATTAACTTAATAATACTTCTCAAGTCTTTTAAAGTGGCATGGAAGAATTGACTGCTTTTCTTCTGTGATTTGTCCCTTCTAAAAGAGGGGTTTCCCAGTGAAATCTGGTAGATGGAGGGATTTTTCAATACCCTGGGCTCTGGTTTTGTTAATGTCACCATGTGCACAATGAATGACACATATAAGCAGAGACCTGAAGCCTTGGCCTGGGATCTCTGGGAGAGGAGAGTGGAAGGTGATGACAGGCATTCTTCATATGCCTACAGCAAAAGTTTATACCTCAGGTGTACCTACAGAATTCTGCCCATTCCAGAAAAAACAACTTCAAAAGAAAAATACAATTGCTTTGCTTTGCCTAGCACATAGTGGGAGCTTAGTGAGAGAAAGTATGTTACTGTCACAGAGCTTCATATCATCCCTCACAAGATGAGCATGTAACCTTGCCCTTTGCCAGGTGACTCACCTGCCTCCTGAGGGGGGACTACCCCTCCCAGCCCATTAACTTTGGCCTTGGTCATGTGACTCACTATCATCAATGGAAAGTCAGTGCAAATGACAGGTTCAATCTGAAGAAGAAGAGGCATCACACATTTCCTGTGCCACAAACTTTGTGTCAGATAGAGATTGCTCCCTCAATCTGAATCCCAAAACGAGAAGACTTGTGGAACAGACCCATAGCCCAGAATGAGGAAAATTCCTGAAGCCAATCCACAGTCTGGAGTACAGCCATGGGAAGAGATAAATGTCATTGTTGTATGACACTGAGATTTGGGGTTATTTATTACTGAAGCAAAAGTTGATTAGTACTCAATAACTTTTTACAAACAGAAAAAGAAACAGCGAGCTTTGAAGAGGAACCTGGCACAACCTCTTTTCTTTCATAGCTACTAGTTGTCGTGGATTCAAACTCCCCTTTAACAACATTGCAAACAAAGTAATGTGTCTGATATTCCACATACAACAAAGATGGGCTAGCACATTAAGTAATATGGGAAGTGTGTCAGTTTGGATGTAGTATCTCTCCCAAAACTCCATGCTCTTTGATGCCATTTTGTGTGGGCAGATGTGTTAGTGTTGATTAGATTGGAATTCTTTGATTGAGGGTTTCCATGGAGATGTGACTCAATCAAACTGTAAGTGAAACATTTGATTGGATAATTTCCATAGAGGTGTTACCCTGCCCATTCACAGTGGGTGTTAATTGGATCACTGGAGTCAGTATAAAGGAATTCATAGACAGAAGGACCTCAGAGCACCTGAGAGTGACATTTTGAAAAGGAGCTGCAGCTAAGAAAGGAAGAAATGTCCCAAGAACAACACTTTGGAAATGCCATTTTGAAATGTAACATGGGAGCAAGCAGACATCAACCACTTGCCTTCCAAGCTAACAGAGGTTTTCTGGACACCAATGGCCATCCTTCAGTGAAGGTACCCGATTGTTGATGCCTTACCTTGGACACTTTATGGCCTTCGGACTGTGACTTTGTAACCAAATAAACCCCCTTTATAAAAGTCAATCCATTTCTGGTATTTTGCTTAACAACAGCATTAGCAAACAGAACAGGAGGTGATCAAAAATCACTCAGAATGGGTTTGATCAAACAAACACGTAGCAAAGATATAACTAGGAAGAGTAACAATGTGAAAGTCAGAAACCCTGGTTTTAGAGCCAATTGTACATCTGAGTGAATATGGCAGGTACTAGCATTGTATGATTTAGAAGGCACATGCACATACAAACACATACACACACACACACACACACACACACACACATACATACATACTCACATACACACACAAAAAAGAATCTCCCCTACTATCCTCTCATGGTCTAAAAACTTCAGTCATGATGAACTGCAACCTGTCCAAGAAGCACAATTAGAATGTGATTGAGCTGAAAGCTGTAAGTTGTGAAACACTGCTGACCACTAAAGAAATTGAAGATGTTTGGTTTAGGGGAGATAAGATTCAAAACAGATAGGATAGTTGCCTTCAAAAACTTGAAAACTTATCCTGTAAGCAGAGTCATCCTAATCTACGTAGATAGAGGCTGCAAAACTGGAGAAAGTTCCAGGGATAGAGATCTTGGGGGTTGAATCATGGACCCCATGAAAGACATGTTCAAGTCCTGACCCCTAGTCCTGTGGATGTGACCCCATTTGGAAATAAGACCTTTGAAGATGCTATTACTAGTTGTTCTAGTTTGCTAATGCTGCCGGAATGCAAAACACCAGAGATAGATTGGCTTTTATAAAAGGGGGTTTATTTTGGTTATACAGTTACAGTCTTAAGGCCATATGTGTCCAAGTAACAGATCAGCAATCGAGTACCTTCACTGGAGGATGGCCAATGGCATCCAGAAAACCTCTGTTAGCTGGGAAGGCACGTGGCTGGCATCTGCTCCAAAGTTCTGGTTTCAAAATGGCTTTCTCCCAGGACGTTCCTCTCTAGGCTGCAGTTCCTCCAAAATGTTACTCTTAGTTGCTCTTGAGTTGTTTGTCCAAGAGTCTGCTTTCAACAGCCGTCTTCAAACTGTCTCTCATCTGCAGTTACTCTCTCAGCTTCTGCGCATTCTTCAAAGTGCCCTTCTTGGCTGTAGCAAGCTTGCTCCTTCTGTCTGAGCTTATACAGTGCTCCAGTAAACTAATCAAGGCCCATGCTGAATGGGTGGGGCCACACCTCCATGGAAATTATCCAGTGAAAGATCTCGCCCACAGTTGAGTGAACACATCTCCAAGGAAACATCCAATCAAAAGTCTCCAAAACAATCAACACCAATATGTTTCCTGCCCACACAAGACTGCATCAAAGATCATGGCATTTTGGGGGACATAATACATCCAAACTGGCACAAATGTAGTCAATGCAGTCTGGGTCTGTGTGACCCTCTACTTTCAATTGATGCATCATCACCTGAATCATTATAGAGACATTGCTTAACTAACCAGTAGGGGGTTGCTAATCTCAGGGTAAGGCTACAGTTGTGGAAGGGGTGGCTTACAGTTTTGCAGGTTTCCAGGTACCATTTGGGCTCACTGGCAGGGAGTGGGCAATCTCTATGGAGTATAGTTCCAAGTCTGAGTCCCAGAGCTACAAGCAGTGCTACAGGTCCTATACTTCAACCCCTGTGATAGATTCAACCAGAGGCAGAGTCCTCTCCAGCAATGACTTCATGGGCTCCAGCAATGAGTTCATGTCATCTGAGGCAAGGTCATCTCCAGCAACAAGGTTGTGGGCTGGGTCATTCCCTCTTCTGTTGTGAGCCACTCCGCGTAGTGAGTGGCATCATGTGGGCAAGTCCTTTCATATAAGGTGCTGGCTAAGGCTAATATAATTTTACAACCATTTAGCTGCTACTGGAGTTACAAATGTAGGACAAGGTCCTGGGATCATCAGGCACACACCGATAGAGTGTTTGAGCTGCCGCAATATGGGACTGGTGGACTACACCCCAGGGATTGTTATATATTGTCCACAAATAAAGGAGAGTTTGATGGACCCTTAGAATAGGTTAGTTTGGAACTGGGCATTGGTGACTCAAGCTAGAGGTTTGACTTGATAGTAACTGGGAGACCAAAATCCCTCTTCTAAGACCTGTGATAGATAAGGGCTGTGATAGATGATAAGGACATTTTGCTAGTCATTGCTTCCACTGCTGCAGGGCTGCAAGACCAGGCTGCAGGTTGAGTCAGCACTTGGGATATTTGTCCTCTCTCAGCTTCTCCAGAGCAAGAGTCTGCTTTCAACAGCCATCTTCAAACTGTCTCTCACCTGCAGCTCCTGTGCTTTCTTCCAAGTGTCCCTCTTGGCTGTAGCAGCTTGCTCCTTCTGTCTGATCTTATATAGTGCCCCAGTAATTTAATTCAGACCCACCCTGAATGGGCGGGCCAACACCTCCATGGAAATTATCGATCAGAGTCATCACCCATAGTTGGGTGTGGCACATCTCCATGGAAACACTCAAAGAATTACAATCTAATTAACACTGATGGGTCTGCCCACACAAGATTACATTAAAGATAATGGCATTTGGGGGGACATAATGCATTCAAACTGGCACACTAGTTAAGGTGTGGCCAAACGAACTAGAGGGAGGCCTTAATCCAATATGGTTGAAGTCCTCATAAGCAAAGGAAATTGGACATGGCAGTAGAAGCCAGAAGTCAGCAGAAACCAGAGGAGCAGGCACAAAGAGAGAGAGATCACCAGGTGATGGAGGATTGCCGGAACCCTACAGATTCTGGGAATTTTACAAGCCTTTCCAATACCTTCATGCTGGACTTCCAGCTTCAAAATCCATAAAATATTACACTCCTGTTGTTTAAGCCAAAGTGTTGCATCATATTTGTTATAGTGGCCCTGGCAAACTAAAACAGATGTCAATTCAATTTACCAGGGTGTTCTGTTAGGGCTGGGCAGCCCTGAATTCAGATATGCCTGGCCTGTATCTGGCCACCCAGTATAAAGTCATAATGACTGATTTGCAAGCACATCCACAGTTGAGGTGCAAACATACAGCCATATCTGGAAAGCTTGGAGAAGAGAAGTAGAATCAAGGGCATCAGGACAGAACCCACCATAAAGGATTCTGGCTGAGTGAGACAAGTAAGCCACAGGCATATAGATCAGAAGGACCCACATGTCCAAGCCACCCGAGAGCATGAGTACACCTTAGGGAGAAAAGTCAAGTGTGTGAAAGAAAGAAAGGAGGTGCAACACCCAAAGGTCCAAGCAAATCTACTGAGGGTCCCCTTAGATAGCGAAACACAGGGAGGAAGAAAGCCATTCCCTGAAAGTGCAAGAAAGTACCAGGGTGTAACAGGGTATTACAGTCTGCAGCCAGAAGAAAACCAAAGGAGTTTCCTCAGAGAAAAGCCATGGCTATGGACTGGGCAGCAGTCCTTAGAGCTGCCTAGAGAAGTGGAAGTGGTGAGAGGGGACAAAAAATAGTAGGGGACAAAAAGACTGAGTCAGGGGCCAGGGCAGAGAGATGCTCATGTGGCACTCATGATATGCCAGACACTGTGCTAAAACTTCACATCTATTAACTCTTTTCCTCCTCACAACAATCAGTGAGGTAGTTACCATTATTACCACATTTTGCAGATGGTAAAACTGAGGATTGGGAGATTTCACCCAAGGTCATAGCTAGTAAGTGGCAGAATCAGGATTTGAACCCAGGGACTCTGGCTCCTGAATTGTGTTCTTAACTAGGAGCCAGAAGCTCAGTCCAGAGGAGGAGAAGCAGCAAGGCTGGTGGCGGGGGAGGTCAGTCCAGGACCCCTGGATACAAGAGTTGGGGAGGGGGAGAAGGGGTGTAGGAGGGTTGCTTGGATTCTGCAGTCACCAGGTCAAATCAGACAACTGTGGGTGATGACTCTGATCGATAATTTCCATGGAGGAAATTATCCACTGCTGCAACTCAAATCACTGTTGCTCATCAAATCAGGCAACTTGTATTCTAACTGTACCCTCATTTTTGCCCACAGACTGTTGGGACCTGGGGACACTGACTAAAAGAATTTCATAGCCATCAGAGCTGCCCAACTACATGGAGGGGCTGCATCTGTCAGCCAGGGTTCTGTGCCACTCCAGGTGTCCCAGCAAAGGCTGGAGGAGAACTCGTCAAGAACATCGTGAAGGGATTTTTGTAATCCCTTAATGTATTTGCAAAATCAGACAGGAACGATTTTTGGTTCTCTAGTGTTTTGTTACTCTTCATTTTCTTCCTCTCCTCAACTCCAAAGGCAGGCTCTGACCTAATTCGATAATCCTACCTATTCAAGTAAACTTATAAACCATAATTACTTTCACCCTCAAACAAACCTGCTCTTACCGTCATTATTCTTGGAGCCCGCTGAACCCTCAAGCTCGCCAGCAAACACCGCAGTGATGGTGCTCTCCTCCCGGGGTGCCCTGCAAACCACCCTTAGTTATAGCTGGGAATTATTTTGAGAAACTTGAATTGAAGTGCTAGAAAAGCACAACACACATTTATTACTCATCTTGGAAAGACAACAGCCTTGAGCTTCCAAAACTGTCTTTGATTAACATAATCTGGAGATAATGAATATGGATGCTGTCAATAGTCACTTAGAAGCATGTTTTCCTTTGTACATTTTGTTCTCTCAGTAAATTTCCTATGAAGAAAGGAGATGCCACAAGCCCGTGGCTGCATCGATAAAGCAAGCACTCAGAGAAACCCCATGGAGGGAGTACAGCCAGGCAGGAATTCTTGCCACCCTCAATCTTTGTTCTAGCTGATTGACTAAGTTTTCACCATGGTTTCTGATGATCAGGAGCAAGGAGTACAAATAGAAGCTGTCACTTCCCTAATCAGCCATTTCTCAGTGTCCCTGTGACAGGTTCTGGTTAAGGGCTGATCAGGACAAGTACCCCAGAGGGGGTCTCCAGGCAGTGCAGGATCTAAGGTCATTACCTACAACCAAGTGCTGTCTAGAGGCCCAGCAACCAGACTGAGAAGGGAAGTGGGAAATACCTGTCTGACTCATAGCCCTATGTGGAAAATGGCAATATGTGCTCTTTCATGCCAACCACTTCGATCATTGCTCATGGCTTAAGGCAGGGATCTCAATCTGGTTATGTGTTAGAATCTCCTGGGAAGCTTTAAAAAAATTCTGTGCCTAGGCCACACCCCAGACAAATTAAATCAGAATTTCTGGGTGGGGCCAGAAATTCCTTGGGTAATTCCAACATGCAGCCAAGATGGTGAACCACTGCCAAAGGGGATCTGAAGGTCAGAAAACCCTCCGAAAGCTGACATTAGGCCCACCTGGATTTGCCACTGTTGTGCTCTGCCTCAGGGCCACTCCCCTCATTTCCAACAGCACATGGGCCCTCCGTGACTCTTTACCTCTGACCACCCCCCACCCACCTCCGCCCACCATCGGTTAGTCACACCCTCCTGTGTTCAGCTTCCTTTGTTTGTTGGCACTGCCACGGCTGAGGAATGGCACCAGGTTCTCAGTGTACTTGTCTTCCTCCCCTCAGCAGCAACAGGTCCAGAACTTCAGTCACCTTTCTATGTCCATCATGGAACTAACTGAAAGGGTCCGCTGGGGCAAAGTTCTCCAGCTAAACTTTGCACAGTGGCTAGAATAAGCTTTTAAAGTTGTAAATTTTTTTTGGAGTAATGAAAAGTTCAGAGATTGATTATGGTGATCAATGTACAACTATGAACAACTGATTGTGCACTTTGAAGGACTGTATGTTGTGTGAATATATCTCAATAAAACTGCATTTAAAAAAATAATAATAAAGTTGTAAATTTTATAAGACTATTCACCTGGGGAAAAAAACCCTCCAATGGCTTCTCACCACACTTAGAGTGAAACTCAAACCCCTTACTCGGCTTACAAGACCCTCAGCAGTCTGACTCCTGTGTGCCTCAAGCAGGATAGCTGGGAGTAAGGGCGTGAGCTCTGCAACTAGACTCCCAAGACCCAAGTTCTAACCCTGCTATTAGGAGCTCCATGACTTCAGACAACTTACTTAACCTCTTCTGGCCTCAGTGGCCTCATCTATAAAAGTAGGTTCATAATTAAAGGACTTTATGTGGATTAAATTAGTTGATATGCATAAAACTCTAATACAGCTCTCAAATCCTTCTCCTCACTCTGAACCAGCCCCTCTCAGTCCCTGGAGCGAAACACAGTTGCTCTCCCCTCTAGACCCGCTCTGCCAGGGACAGTCTTCCCTGGACACCCAGCATGACTGGCTCCTGCTCATTATTAAGCCCATACCATGTCCTCTGACACCCTCCCCTGACCCTTCATCACCTGTTTTATTTCCCTGATAACCTTCATCACTGTTTCTCTGGGGTGATCTGGTTCTATTTGTTGACCTGTTTACTATCTGTAAAAAGTTTCAAATCAGAATAATGATACAATCCCATTTTGTAAAAAAAGAAATACACACACATTCATACAAATATATGCATGCACATACTTATGTAGAAAAGTGTCTGAAAGGCTATAAATGAGGTTTTAATAGTGGAATATCAATAAGTGGGTAGTATTTATTTACTCACGTTTGTTTATTGTTTATATTGCCTAATTTTCCTGCAATCAGCATGTCATGCTTTTGTAATGAGAAGAAGAATAAAAGGCAAGCTTTTCTGGAAACAAGCACCTTCTCATTTGCATTGTGATTTGGGTTCCCCATATACCCCAGCTTAGATTGGAAGCTCCATGAGGGCAGAGGCCTCACCTTTGCATCCCCAAGCCTAATCTTATGCCCAGGACATAATGGATAATCAATACTTGCTGGTTGAATTGAAATTAAATATTTTATTTAATGAAATAATTAATACATTAATTAATACATTAATTTCCCCACTAGACCACAGGACCTCAACCAAAGCATTTGTTCTTGTACCCTTGGTACATGTGGCACATTTTCTCACAAATCTGGAAATCTTAAATGAATAAATGCAGAACTCTCAGGTTCTAAAACAGCTCTGTCAAGAAGAAAAACACAGCACGAGGCAACACTGTCAAATCTAGGAAGAAATGAAACCAGTAGGGCTGTTGCCCATCCTGTGAGTCAAACTGCCACATTCCACCTGATTCTCTAATTAGTTAATGTTTGCAAAGCAGACAAGTGTTACATTAAGTGCTATGTAGTATTAATTAATAATATTAGTAGATGGCATGGACAGGGACTTATTGTAAATGCATATCTCCCAGATGTATCAGCAGAGTACTTGGAATCAATTTGGGCTATACTCTAAAAAATTATCTGTTGAGTTTTATAAAGCTTCTAGCTTCCAAAGAAAGTAGATTCATACCATCTTGGCATTTTCTAATTTGAAAGAAATCATCTCACACTGTAGTCCTCCCCCTATCAGATGCAACACCCCTTTATATAATACATATTTTGTCATACCCCTCTTTGATATCCTGAAGTGAAATTTCATGGATAACCCACCTACACACCCACTCATATAACACATATTTCAGATTGTAAATGCTCAGGTATGTCCACACTAGAAGGCAAAGTGCTGCTGTCACATGCTTGCACCATATGAAGAGTCACCACAAGCGTGCCCGTTCTGAACAGCAGGCTGTTAGTGGTGCAGTGGGAGAATTATACCATGGGTGGTACAGCTATGGATGCCGTGGTTTTCTGAAATGGTGAACAACTTTTCTTAAGGTCCCGAACCAAACAAATTATAATCTGCCTTACATTTTTCTATAGTTACACTCCTGGAAAATTCAATGCACTTCTATGATTAAACCATCCCCTGAAAATTTCCTATAGGTTTATATGTAAAACAGAGTTAGGTTTTGGGCTCAGATCATCATAACCGTGTTTTTCATTCACAGGGATGTCCAGTGAGATATTTGAAAGTTGGGTGGCCCTGTCTCACACATAGCAAGACATTCAGCATCTCTGGAGCCTGCGCATTGAATTGACATCTCTAGGGCTCTCCCTCCATCCCAGTCTTTGAGAACTAAAAATGCCTAAAACATTTTCATTTCATTTGAGATCAAGATTCCAAAACAACCCGATAGGGTTGCACTGATCCTCTTGAGAGTCATGGATCTAATTTTACATCCTTATGTTAACAATGAGGATATTATGTCCCCAAAGTATGTGTCCAAGAATCACAGACCTAGTCTTGGCAAAGCCAGGTAAACAGTACTCAGAATTGGGATGGATGAACATTTTCCATATGCCAAGCTTTGTCTTAAGCTTTTTATAGGCATAAACTCATTTAGTCTTCATATCAACATTAGGAGAGAGATTTTCTTTTCCCCTTTGTACAGGTGAGACTGAAAGAGAAGTTTTTTACCCCAGGTCCCAGAGCAATAAGCAACAGAGCCCTGATTCAGACCATCCTCTCTCTTCAGAATGACCATGTAACTCTGTGCAAGCTACTGACTGTCATTTAGGCCTGGAGGGGAACACGGCAGAAATGCATTCAGCCCAAACTATGAGTGTACAGGACAGACCTGTTGTACTGTTTCAGTACATTAGTCAAGTCACGGTTTGTTTCCCACTAAATCCCACCCACCCTTTTCTTGTGTTTTCCCTGCAGATGTCCATGCCCAAGAGAAGGCTGCTCTGCATCCCTCTGGACCTTTCCAAAAGGGAGATTCCTGCTCAGTAGATGACTTCCAGAACCATCCGCTAAGCTTCCTGTAGCCCTCCTCCATCAGCTGACCCCTATCACTCAAGATGAGTGGCTTCCTCGCCTCCCTGGACCCCCGGCGGGTGCAGTGGGGGGCTGCCTGGTATGCCATGCACTCCAGGATTCTGCGCACCAAACCAGTGGAGTCCATGCTGGAGGGAACTGGGGCCACCACCGCACAGGGCACCAAGCTAGCCCAGGTGCTCACCACCATGGACCTCATCTCACTCGGTGTTGGCAGCTGCGTGGGCACTGGTATGTATGTGGTGTCTGGCCTGGTGGCCAAGGAAATGGCAGGACCTGGTGTCATTGTGTCGTTCATCATTGCAGCCGTTGCGTCCATATTATCAGGTAAGCCTCAGTGCAGGGGAAGGCTGGGGAAAGCATGCCTGCCAGTCTCATTACTGTTATCCTACTTCCAGGGTCTTTAGTGGTGAGATGTGTGAAGTGGCAGAGGAGTAGTTCACCATGTTCCCTTTTTGCCTTGGCTGCCAGGGAGTTTAAGTTTTGGCTCAATAGTGGCAGCTTTCTTTTTCTTTTGTTTTTTAATAAAAATAATTATTCTGGTGCCCAGACATCTGCCAACTTCTCATTCTAGGCCATGTTCTAAGAGCTCCATTTTTATCAAAATTCTCTATTTCTTTGGAAGATGGGTCAAACCCTTTGGTTGGGGAGGGAGGGTGTCGGTGCAGCTAGTATATAAATAATAAACAAAGGATAGGCAGAATTGCAAAATGACAAGTCAGTAAAGCTGATATAATTGGGATTTGATGAGACTCAAACTTGCATTGTGATCCCCAAACAGGAGGAAGTCTCCCTAGGATATATAAAGCCTTTGCGAGGCAGAGCACCAGCTGCCCCAAGTACTCTACAAAGGTTGCTCACCTGGCTCCTTCTCTCCCTTTGAGAGTCATAAAATTCATATGTGCTTAAATGAGGTACCAGAACTTACATGCTGATAAATGGTGAAATGGCTGTCTTATTTCTTTTTCCTCTTTCCTCCTCTTCTTCTGCATTGTAAACCAAAGCATCTACCCGGAATTACAGGAGTAGATCAATAGACAATTTGAAAAAGAAGGAAAAGGAAAACTTCTTATTTCTTGATGGTCATATTGCAAAAGCATGAGAGTTTGCTGGGTTTTTGGTGGCAGATCATGTGGGTCAGTCCATGTACTGAATGTGAATGTCTTGGTCTGTTCAAACGTTTCAGGAAAAGTGGGAATTCTAACTTACATTGGGAGTTCTGTGCACCAGTGCACACTATCACAAGAAAAGCTCTGCATTAATATGGTACATTGATACATCCAGATGAAATAGTCTACATCCCTGTGCAATGCACAGACCATCACATGCACCCAAAAAGTGCACTGGTTTATATTTGACATCTTTTGAATTTGTTCAGGAAAATGTTTCCAGAGTAAATGTGATCTCCTGTCATGGCTTATGTTCTCTGTGGTTTTACCACCATCCCTTTTTCCTGATTCTCCCTCTCATATGCTTGAAGATCCTAATAACTGAGGTTCTTGCAGAACAAAGGGTTTTTTCCCTTTATCAATGATAATAAATTATTCACATGACTGAATTTCTTGTATACTTGAAATTCAATTAACTTGATTGTGGTCATGGTAGCACAACATTGTAAACACAATTAACAGCACTGAACTATATATCTGAATGTGATTAAAAGGAGAAATGTTTGATTGTATATATGGTAACAGAATAAAAATTTAAAAAATTATTTGGGGGAAACGATGATGGGACAAAAGGCAGACATATAATAAGTGGGCCCCATAGAGGGCATAAATACCTAAGGATCCTGTCCAGTTGATGCAGACCACAGGGTCTCCTCTAGATCTCGTCCTTTTATGGTCTGACCCTTCTTTTTCTTCCCAGCACTACACTACATCTAGAAACTAGAACATGGCTCAGTGCTGCTCCTGGGAGCCCACCTCTTTGACCATGGTGATCATGGGCACTATGTAGCACAGACTTCTCCACTGCTCAGATGGAGGCTAAGATCAGTGCAGCCAACCAGAGTCATGAGGAGCCAGCTCACACCAGCTGCCAAGAGTGCTGACTGCGCACATCTCTTTCCAACTTTGCATTCAGTGACATTATGTGTTAACTTGAAATCAGCTATGGTGGGAGTATTTACACCACGGAAATCAGCAAATGCTGCAAATTAAATGTGTTTTTTAGAAGGGTGGGTTATTAAACATTTCCCAGTACACCACTGGCCCAGCTTCACTGCTGACAGCACCAGGCACCAAAAGAAAATCCCACCCTGACTCTCCCCAAATAAGGGCTTCAGCCCCTCCACATATGGTCACATCCTTAACACTCTGAGGTTGCTTCACCTCCCCACTGGGGCCAGCCGGAATATGCCTAGAGCCCCTAGACAGGGCCAGGACCAAATTAACACGTGCTAAATTTAAGATATGTTATGGCAGGTTTCTTCAAGCAGGCCTCTCCCTCTTATGGTCCTTGGTCACCAAACTCAAGGGAAGTCCCCCTTCCACTGTGTCCTTTCGTCTCCCATATCTTCATCTCCACCCTGGCTCTCCTTTGACTAAACTTCCCACTGCTTCTCCATACCATGGAGATCAAACTCCCCTATAGTCTCAGCCTTTTCAGTAAATAGTCCTTTTCTCCTTCCGGCCTTAACTAAACCCTGACTCAGCCCCAAGGACACAGCTCCCCCGCCACTCTAGCTTGGGGAGACTGTCATTCTCCCTTACTCCTCGCCTGCTCACCAGGTTAGAAGGATTTACCTCCCACCTCCCCACTGGCTTCCCAGATCTCTGTCCTTCCACCATCACGTCAGAGCTCCACCACCACACAGCTGTGTGCAGTCTTCAGAAAGCTACCAAATCTCTCATAGTCTCATCGTCCCCATCTGCAAAGTGGGGATAGTAAAGGTGCTCAACTGATGGTGGTGTTGTGAGGATTAAATGTGAAAATACAGGGATTTTGTGAATCTGCCTACTTGCTAAAACTTATTTGTATCCCCCAAATCAATATTCACAGCACTTTCATGGTCATTGATGGACATGTGCAGAGCAGGGAAAAACTGGAGTCGCCCAACATGTGTGTTCTTAGCACAAGTTGAACAAAGTGATTCTCTGCCTTCTTGATCCAGCTGTCACACTGAAACAAGGGTTCATTTTGCAGTGTACTTAATACCATGTTTTTTCATGTTTATTCTTTTCTGTTGGTGATTTCGCTGTTTGAAATGAGCCCGAAGTCTTGTCCTGAAGTGCTGTCTAGTGCTCCTACACTCAAAAAGGCTGCGATGTGCCTATGGAGAAAATAAGTGTGTTAGATAAGCTTCATTCAAGCATGAACTGTAGAGTTGTTGGCCATGAGTTCAATGCTAATAAATCAACAATATATATTAAGGTGTCTTTAAACAGAAACACACATAAAGCAAGATGATGTGTCTACCATTGACAAAAATGTGACCAGACGTTTGCAGGACCCTAACCCTGTATTTCCCCTAGGAGCAATGGTTCAGTATTTGCTAATTCATTGTTCACAGCAACTTTATAGAACATAAGTACAGTAGTGCAAATAATAAGAATTGACTGTATATGCAAAGCTCTTGGCATGATGCCTGGCAGGAGTGAGCATCATCAAAGCTCACCATGTCTTGTGGTCCTACCACTCTCAACTCTTATTTCTTCTGATCTCCTCACCTCCCAGTCACTTGCTCTCATGGCCTTCCTCACCAGCCCAGTTCCTGCCATCATACTGGGTAATTTGAATATTACATAGATAAACCCATTCACCAACCTAGCCCAGCTATGCCTAGGCATTGTTAAGCCCATGGCCTTCACTTCCAGTGATGCCACATCAGCCACCTTGCTCACAGCCACCCCTTGGTCTTGTCACCACCTGAAATTGCTTTGCATAAAGAACCTTAAACTAAAACCCCTCTCTCTGACCACAGCTCATTCCCTCACCCCCACTGTACATGCTCTTCAACCTCATAAGAACTCCTCCAACTTCCTTGATTCCCTGTGCCCCCAAAAGCCTCTGAAACTACCCAGTGAAATCCAGCCCAGAATCTCTGCCTTCTCCAGTCTACACTGGGTGAGCAAGAGCTGTTTGGAATGATCACACAACCACACAGATGAGCACACCACAGAGCTACGATCTCCAGCCTCCTTCAGCTGGACCCAGGAGTTCTTTCACCTGCCTTTTGTCAAATCCTCTCAGTGATTATTTCATACTTTTGCCCCCTTCAATTCACATCTTCTCACTTTGAGTAGATCATCTTAATTCCCTGAAGATATCTGCCATGAGCTCCTTAAATATTTTACCTCCAAATGTGTATCTATACCCTTACCCACACTTGCACCTTTCCTCCAGATTCAGAGGGTAAACTCTCCCTCCTTTCAAGTCACCTCAAGTCCTTGTCCCCTTAACCCTGTCCCCTTCTACCCTCAATAATCTCCCTCTCCAAATTATGTCTTCAGCCTCTCCTTCTCAACTAAATTCTTTCCCATCCTAAAATAGAATTCTTCCTAGGCCCACATCCTCCTCTAGGAACTGTCAAGCTCTCTCCTCCACTTCTCATCCAAACTCAAGAATGCTCTTCAGTGGCTCTTAACCTCCAATTCACTCGTCAACCCACTGCTTTCTGGCATCTGCTCCCCCATCCCTCTGCTGAAGGTCACCAATGGCATCCTCTTTGCCAAGTCTTACAGATATTTTTCAGCCATGCCATCCTTTCTGGAGCATTCTATATTCTCTTGACAGCTATGTGATCACATTGTCTTTATTCTTTTCATACCTCTGTGACTATTCCTTTTCTGTTTCCTTCACAGCTTTTTCCACCACTGACTCCATAAATCCTGGTATTTCTCACTGCTCCTCCCGTTCTACACATTCTCCAAGGTGTTTGTTTCCTGTCTTATTGTTTCAACTGCCATCAACAATATCCATATTCACACCTCAGCCATCTGTAACTTCCCCAGGCTTCAAGCTGCCTATGAAACCTCTCCTTCTGGATGTCCCAGACACACCTTAATTCACTATGTTTCCAACTCATCATCTTCCTCCAAACCTCCTGGTTCCTCTCATACCATATTCTTTCTCTCTCTCTCTCTCTCTCTCTCTCTCTCTCTCTCTCTCTCTCTCTCTCTCTCTCTCTCTCTCACACACACACACACACACACACACACACACACATCCATTCCAGGCAGAAACCAAGGCCGAAGGCATTATCTTTTCTGTTTCTCCACTCACATTCAATCACAAGTTCCACCAGTTTTACCTCCCAAATAGTTCTCAAATCAATCCCCCTTCTCTATCGTCACTGCCTGTGCTCTGAATTCTATTAGTCAAGGCTCTTCCTATGGAAAGCCACAGTAGGACAACACAACCTTGATAAAAGTAAGATAGGGGCTATATTGGCTCAGTGACTGGATCCAGGGCTTGATGTTACTGTGTGTTTTCTCTCTCTCCAGCTCTTGCTTCTCCTTCTCTCTGTGTGTTGCCTTCATCTTCAAGAATCTATTTCTTTATCTTTGCACATCATAACCCAAAAAGGAAAATATATCCTCATCTAGCATCCACATGTCAAATATCATAGAAGGCCTCTGATCAGCTTTTCTTGTGTCGTGTACCCACCTCTATATTGCTAGGGTAGGAGAAACACAGCTAACACCTTTGCTGATAGATATCAGACCATTGGCATCATTGATATGCAGCACTGGCTGCCCATTAAAATTTAAAGGAAAGTCCAGTCTCCATAGTTGTGCATTTTCCTACAGCAACAATTGCTGCTTGGTTTCAAGAGTGAAGTAAAAGGAAAGTTAGGACTCACCAACTTTAGGTTTTGCTCTTTCCAGGTGGAGGAAGAGATGAGCCATGGGATTAAGGGCATTTGCAGAGGAAGAAGAAATAATGCTGGACCACATAGGCCAGGCTAGCTGAGGAGGAAAGTGAGAACATGAAGGAGGTGATGATTCATGAAAAAAGGTAGGATTGATGGATGAAAATACTGAGAAAATGAGCTAGAAGAACAGGAAGTAACCATTGAAGAGTGAGATGTTTGAAATTAAGATTTCAGAAGCAGTAGACTAATTGGTAATGTTAAGTTTAGACTTGGAACCTGGCTCGGCCCCTCACTAGCCGTGAGACCTGGAGCAAATTCTGTAACTTCTCCGAGCCTCAGTTTCTCTGCTTGAAAATGTCCATAGAGTTGATGTGAAGATTAAATGAGATACACACAAGTTGGCTGGTAAAACACTTGGCACATAGTACCAAATAAATAGTTATTATTGTTGTATGCCAAGCACTTATATTAGGTTCCTGCCACACATTATCGCATTTAAAGCTCACACTATGTCTTCAATGTAAATTCTATTATCTCCAATTTTATATTTGAGGAAACTGAAGTTTAAATGACAGAGCCTAGGTTCAAATCTGTTATATCAACAATATTTCTCAATCCTGGCTATGAATTTAAATCCCTTGGAGAACTTTTTTTCTAAAGAATGAATTTGGGGGGAAGGGATCAGTTTTATTGAGCTGTAATTGCATATGGTAAAATTCACTCTTTTTAATGTACACTTCTATGAGTTTTGACAAACACATACACCTGTGTAACCTCCAGCACAGTCAAGATACAGATCAGTTCTATCATCCCCAAAGATTCCTTCAATGTTGCCCCTTTGTAATTAACTCCTCCTCCCCACCCTAGCCCCTGGAAACCACCAATCCATTTGTTGTTGTTTGTCCCTATAGTTTTGCCTTTTCCAGAATGTCCTATAAATGGAATCATATGGTATATAGCCTTCTGAGTTTGGTTTCTTTCACTCAGTATAATGCATTTGAGATTGATTCATTCATGTTGTTGCATGTATTGGTGGTTCGCTCCCAATCCATTATAAGGATATAGAACAATTTGATATCCATTCACCATTTGAAGGACATTTGCGTAGCTTCCACTTTGGGACCATTATGAATAAAGTCACTGTAAACATTCACATACAGGTTTTTATATAAACGCAAGTTGCCATTTCTCTTGAGAGACCTAGAGATGAGTGGAAAATTGCTGGTTTGTCTGGTAAGCATATGTTTAACTTTATAGTAAATTGCCAAACTTTTTTTTCTAAAGTGGCTGTATCACTTTGCATTCCCACCAGCTATATGTGAGAGTTCTAGCTGCTCTCTTCCTTGCCAGCACTCAGAATTGTCAAGTGTTTTGTTTTGTTTGTTACCATTGTAATAGGTAAACAGTGGTATCTAATTGCAGTTTAATTTGCATTTAATTTGCATTTCCCTAATTACTAATGACATTGAACATCTTTTTGTGTGTTTAATGGCCATCCATCTATCTCTTTTGGTTACATCTCTTCTCAAATCTTTTGCCCATTTTTAAATTGGCTTCTGTGTTTTCCTATTATTAAGTTTTAAGGGTTCTTCATATATTCTGGATATATCCTCTATTAGATATGTGCTTTGCAAATCTTTTCTCCCAGTTTGTAGCTATTCTTTTAATTTCTATTTATTTCTTTTTTAAAATACTGATGCCCAGGCTCTACCCACCCCCTCTCCACTCTCCAAGCCCCCACTCCCAGAAATTTTAATTCAGTTGGACTGGGGTGGAGTCCAGGGATATATTTTTTAAGTTCCCCAGGGGATTCTAACATGCAGCCGAGTTTGAGAACCACTGCATTATAGGGACCAGAACCTACCTTCTTCCACAGCCATGATTTGCAAGAAGAAGAAACATATGTCAAGAGATAAAGGATTTGGTCAGCAGACTTTTAAGACATTTTCTTGACCTTGTGGTATTCCCCATGCCATACAAATCAGTTTATACCCTGAAGCAAATGTGACTCAGAGAGAGAGCCACATTCTCTGCAATTTGACAAAACTCAAAGTTACAATAATTTCCTGAGCTCCTCCTACCAGTTCTGCCCAACATGGTAATTGCCCACAGCCCTATGCAGGTGGAGGCAGCCTTATCACAGGAAGCAGCTTGTGCTGCAGCCTTCTCCCTTTGTCCCAAAAGGTCTTATCTACTCTTTAATAGCCCTACGGCCACAACAAGCCCCCACACCCATGCTAAACCTAAAACATCCTTTTGTACGTACCATATCGTTAAGTCAAATAGTGGGAAATAATTTTTCTTCCTGGTTCCCACCTGCAGCTGTTGAGAGACTGAGGGATGGAGGCAGGATGGTTTACAGAGTTTCTCTCACTTGGTTTGCTGGGAGCAAAACACAAAGCAAAGCCATCACGCTCATGTCTGGCTGTTCACAGCCACCTGCCCCAAGAAGAAGGGAAGGGGGCAGGCTTGACTTTTTTTTTCTGAGTTTATTTCTAGCATTCTTTTACTATTATTAAAATTGAACCTCAAAAAGAATATGGGCTGGAATGACCCCTAAACTCATGTGCTTTCTTCAAGCCTACATCTCAAATGGTTTGGGTAAGGATTAAATGTCTATATGAATACACAGCATCAGTCATCTATCTCATATAATTTTTTATCATCTACTCATAAAGAAGTGCTCAGCAGAACTCTAATAAAATATGATTCAGTGAAAATGGATTGTGTACCCACCCTATGCCAATTCTGATGCAGTACCAAAAATAAATAAAAAAAAATTGTTTCTACTTTAAAGGATTAACCACTTATTGAGGGTCCAAGCCTGATAACTAAACTCTGGCAATAATAATCATAGTAGTTATGATAGCAGTTGTAGTAGGAGGAGGAGCAGCAGAAGCTGTAATTTATCGAGCATTTCCATGTACCAAAAAGTTCTAAATGCTTAACACATTATCTCACTTAATCCTCACAACAACCCTGTATTCTTGTATTACGGAGGAGAAAACTGAAGCTCCTGAAAAGTCTGGTACTTGCTTAAGGTTCCTGCTTCAGAGCTGACAGAGCAAGGAACTGAGCGAAAGCCATCTGATTCCAGAGCCCACTTCTTAGTCATTTTGCTATTCCACTGCTGCATTAGCAAATTAGGGTTAGGTGCAGTTGCATACAACTTGTGTAAAAGAAATCTGGAGGAGGCTACCACTGTAGCACCATAGTCATAGGGATGCAGGTCCCTTTAACTTCCTGCTTTGTCATCTGGATACACTTCAAGGTCCAGTGTAACTGCTGGA
The DNA here is from genome assembly GCF_015220235.1 of Choloepus didactylus. Lineage (NCBI taxonomy): Eukaryota > Metazoa > Chordata > Mammalia > Pilosa > Megalonychidae > Choloepus > Choloepus didactylus. The sequence goes on from NC_051307.1 coordinate 123,116,603, forward strand.
GCTCCGGTCAGTATACATGAGTTCCAGGAGGTAGGAAGCAGAACAGAAAGGTGAAATAGGTCCTTCCCAAATTTCTGTCTCCTTTTTAAGAAGTCATCTCAAAAGTCCTTCCCTATAACTTCCACTTATATTGGCCAAAACTTGGGCACCTGGCCACAGCAAGTGAGCCTGAGAATTGTAGTCTCGTTGCCAAAAACCACAGTCGCTGCCTGGTGTGTGCTGAAATCAATATAGTGACACCAGTGCTTCAGAGAGAGAAAGGACCTTATTTCATGGCTGCCAAGAAAAGAGACAGGAGTAAGAAAAATCTCAAATCTGCCTCTCTGGGTCTAAAGAGTTTAGGGTTCTTGTGGCTTCAAACAAGGGGAGGTGAAGGTGTTACCATTACAATAACATGTAACTAAGCAAAAAGAGCCATTACGATAACAAGTATGAACAACTATAGTATCATGTAAAGGAGTGGAATTAAGTTAAAATAACCATTACACTAACAGGTACAAACACTGTAGTCAGCGTTTACAGTCTTCTAACTGGGTGCATTGTCAACCCTGGCATTACAGGGGTTCTGTCGATACAAAAGAAAGGGAAAATCAGCTGTCACTGCCACAGCTATAATAGATGTGTTGCTCCTAAACCCTCCAGCTTGCTGAGGTCAATTTGGTCTGAAACAGTTAAGTAAAATGTGCTCTTATTCTCAATCCATGTATAATTGGAAAATCTAGAATCCTTCTCAGTATATCTAGGGAATTGGTAGGGGAGGGAGGGATCATGTTTCTCTAGGGAATCTCTAGCTCCAGTCTGCATTTCACTTCCTGCTGTCCCTTTTCTTTACCTCACCATCCAATCAAATAACACCCACAGTCTCTCCTCTCCCCAAAATACTAGCAACTCAAGGTAGAGTGTGCAGTGAATTTTATGGAAAGTTTGGATCAGAGATGGGAGAGATAATTCAGTTCATCCCAGCAGACAGCATGCTTACAATGGAATATAAATCATTCTTGCCTTTCAAGAATGTCCACTGACTCTCTCTCTTCTTTCTGGCTCCAGCCTCAGCCTCAGTGATGGGTAGCTTTCCCCTTCAAACTCACCTTCTACTCACTAGCCTGGTCACTGTCAAGCCCTAAAACTCTTATACATATCTTATCCAGAGCAATTTACTTACCTTTTTTTCCCCCTCCAAGCTCATCCTGCCATTCTCCAAAAACTATCTCCCCCCAACCAAAATGTTCATCAAGATATTTCATTAAACAAAAGGTTCTTACAGGAGGGCTTTGGGGTCAAGCCAAGAAAATTAGATATAACTCTGTAGGCATTGAGAAGTTCAGTAATGTGACCAGATCTGTATTTTAGTAACAAAGTAGGGAGAGAATAGAGGCAAAGAAACTGGTCATGTGCATATTGTACAGAAGAAGCAAGAGATGATGAGACTGTAGACCCTGACAATGGAGGTCAAAAGGAAGCTTAGGATGGAGACCATTTGGGACTGGGTGGATGAGGGATGAAAAGGGAGAAAGAGAAATGCCCTTTCTAGCCAAGAAAAGACACATAGTAAACAAGAATGTTTTAGAAAAGATGTCATTAGAATAGTGGATTTCATAACACAGGTCTGTTGACCAAATGTAAAGTAGAAACACAAAAATCTTGTTAAGAGGACTACCACAGAGCACTGTGAGAGATATGACACTCCCCTTTGTGTGCAGAGCACTGTGGAAGGTGCTTTCGTGTAGAACCTCCTTTCCGTGCCCCCCAACCACGTGAAAGGAGGGGTGATTTTAGTTCTGCTTATGGATGAGGAGTCACAGACTCAGAGAGGTTAAAGTAACTTCCTGAACATCGGGCAGACGTTTAGTAACAAAGCCAGAACCCAAATCTAAAACTGTAGAACTCCAAAAGATGTGCTCTTCCATTTCAGTTTCTGAGATCTTTGAAGACTGAAATCTTTCCCTTTAGATATGGATTGATGAATTCCAGTCAAGGAGAGGGTCTAAGAGGCAATAAAAGACCAACCTACTGAGCAGCATTTGGGGTTTATTTCTATGTTTCCTGCCAGCCTCATTTGCTCTTTAGCATCTTCTGACCCCTTATCAGGTGAGGCCATAGTAACTGAATCTGTGGGAAGATGGTAAGGAGCAAACAGTTCTTTCAAGCTGATTTCTACAGGTGAGTCTCCCAACTGCTTCCCCGGGCTGGTTCTGCAGATCTTTGCAAAGCTCAAACATGGTCTCTACGTTCCAGTATTCATCTCGGGTTGAGTTTTCGTGACTGAGGAGAGATTGTCTAAAGGTTCATTTTACAGGTGACAGAACTGAGGTTCAGAAAGGTCTGGTGACTTGCCCAGGGCCACAAGGTAGTTAATGGCAAAGACCAAATGTAAATGTAATTCTGCCTGGCTCCAGAGCATATTGTCTCCAAACTATTTTGTGCAGATACATGCTCCAAAATTAAAAACCAAACCAAACAAAACAAAACAAAACTTACCAAAAAGAATCAAATGTATCAAGGAAACCCTCATCCTTATTTGGGGAAGAGCCCATAACTCATCCTATTTTATTGATTAGGAGAACACTTTTCTAGATCAAAATTTATGTAAATCTGGTCATGAAAAATGACTTCTAAGCTCTACCTGTCACCTGTCAGCAATGAGGAGAAAGGTGTTGTGAAGTTCAGGTAGCAATTCTATATTGGGATGGATTGACATCCCTGTAGGAAGGATGTCAGTTACTAGGTGGGAGAAGGTGAACACGTTTTAATAGAAATTTAAAGCAAGTTTCTGAAATTGCTGATTACCTAAGTGAGCTTCCCCTAGGAAACACAGGAAAACATGAGCTATCAACCTGGGCACACTCTACACAGCTCTTGTGGACAGAGCACACCAAAAGCCCCTTGATGGATGGGGGAAGGAACTGACCACCTGCTCTGGGCTCAGCATGGCAGGAGGGGCTGCAGAAGAGAGGAAAGATTGTGAGACAAAGGACTTGGCATTGTCGTGAACAAGCAAGACAAACGTATATGAAATAATCATGAGAGCACTGCAAGAGACAACAGGGCCTGGATCAGCTCAGTGCCCCTGGGCAAGTCGTTAGTGTTTCTCAGCCTCAGTTTCCTCCTCTGCAAAATGAGAAGTTTGCATTACATTGCCTCTGTCATGAGTCAGGATAAAAATAACCCAGGGTGGGCAAAGATTTATAAAGAAATGCCCAATATCTCAACACCCCTCCTCCCCAAACACATGTCCTATCCCCATCTATCATCTGGGAGCCAAATGGAATTAGTATCTGGAGGGGAACTACCTCAACTCAAACTCTGCTCTGCCATTTACTACTACTTGTGTGACTTGGGAAATGTGATTAACCTTGAGCATCCCAAACAGGTTGCTGAAAGTTGCAGGTGTGCCAAAGTACTGATTCCTCAGTGAGCAGCCTTGCCCATTTACACGTTACCTCCCTTCTCATATTCAGACAAATATCATTTTTTAGTCATGTCCTCTCAGATGGAAAATATTGGGAAGACCTGATAACCTGTCTAGGTCTTGGATGCATCATCTATAAATGGAAATAATAATAGTTCCTGCATCATAAGCATCTTGCAAGGATTAACATTGTGAATGTAAAATGCTTAGCATAGCCCCATAGTTAAAATTCAGCAATGTTTGCTCTTATTATCATCAATACGACTACAACTATTGGCCAGACAGCCAACCTAACAAGGCTAGTTTCTTTTGTAATGCAAATGAGCAGCCCCTGGTTCTGATTCTGAACCCCTCAGTCTACTCCTAGCAAAGGACCCAGAAGCCTTCTCTTCTACTCCCCTCCCCTTTCTCCAGCTGAACCTGATGCAGAGCGTACTTTCAGCTTGGAAGGTATTTGCTCAAAAGGAATTGTAAGTGGAGGGTGGAATTTCATCTCTATAGGGACATCTTCCCCCTTCAAAACGGCTGTACTTCAAAACTCACAAAAAGGCTGTGCTTCAAAAAAAAAAAAGTAAATAAATATATATGATAATTACAAATTGTGATAAGCACTGTAAGAAAAATAAACAGGCTACCGTGACAAAGGACTCTCTCCAGAGATGCGACATTTAAACAGAGACAGAGGGATTAGAAGGAACCAGCCATGTGAAGAGTAGAAAACTTCTCAAAACAAGAAGGAACCACATGTGCAAAGGCCCTGAAGTGGGAAGAGGCTTGAGGTGTTTGTGAACTGAAAGCAAACTCATGTTGCTAGAAAACAATGAAGAGCAACATGAAATGAGCTGAAGTGGCGAGTAGGAGTCAGAGCTACATTCACTCTGCAGGAGCACCTCTGAAATGGACTCTTGGCTAGAATGAGATTCATGCTTCCATTCTTTCATTCATTCATCAGCCTCTACGCACTGATATAGTTGCTTAAGATGAAGAGATAAACAAGGCACTGTGTCTGCCAACACCCCTGGAATACCCACCTGAGACAGGAGTATTAATAGAAACTCAGGAAGAGGAGTTACACCAAGCACCAGCCCTTGCCCTCAGAGACCTGATACAAGTGCACTTTGTGCACAGAGCCTAATTGGCTGACCATAGCCATTCAGAAGCTTTGCACGTAACATCTGCTTTGAACACTCCGCTCCCCTCCTCCCATTGCTAGCTCACAGAGGATGGTGCTAGGGAGCCATGTCCATCCAAGGGAATCAGAGAGCACCTGGCAAACTCCACCTGGCCTGCTGAGGGGGCAAGATCACCAAACCAAAAGGAAATAAAGAGAGAAAAGAGCTAATAGCAGAACTTTTTAAATGACTACACACAGAAGGATATGGAGAAATAAGAAGCAACAACAGAGAAAGAAAAGAAGTGGGCAGAGAAGTAGAAGTAGAACCAAGGGAAGAACAGATTCCTAGACAAGGAAATGAAGAGAGTGTGAAAACTAGCATCACAAGCTGCAGAGATACTGATTTAAAAAAAAAAAAAAAAAGGCCATCTGAGTTGAGAGCCTGTGGATTGGAGATGATAATTTCAGGGAGGTGACAATTTCAGAGAGGTGAAGGAGAGGCAAACACCGCAATGCAAAGGTTAGAGTTGGCATGGAGAAGAGGGAATGGCAAGCAAAAGAATGAATCCTTTATTTCACAACCCAAGGAATGCATTTGTCCTGGACCACATCTGTGCTTTATTGAGTGCCCATGGGTATGTGTATAAAAAGCAGTGACTTGCCAACATGCATCACAAACTTCCTTGCATATTTCACCACTGGCCATTTTCATGGATCTGGCCCAAAAATCCCTTGCAAAGTAATTGAAAACATGCATACATATACATACATGTATACATATACACACACACACGCACTCAAATATATCTTTAGATCTTACTAACTCATCAGGCATTTCCTACTTTGGAATAAATTTAAAAATAAACTTGGGCTATTTTTATTTGTCTTGAAATTTTGTGTATAAATGCCCCAGCTTTATAATTTTTATGATTTTAAAGAAAATAATCAACATAGATACCAATGCATGCTCCTTTGCAGACATTTCTAAGAATATATTAATTATGAGAGAGCTCATGTGGCTGATTACCATAAATCAGGCCAAGAGCACTTGATGTTTTCCTGGGTGGGAATTCCTCTTTCAAGAAGCCAGTAACAATCCAAGAGATATGCTGGTCCACTCACTGCAGGTCCCTTGTAGGAAATGAAGCTCTAATCCTATCACTGCTGTTGTATCCAGTAAGATTGGCCTAGTTGGAAATGATTCTTCAGGACTATTAGTTGAGAATCTTAAGAACATTAACCCCTGGTCCTCCTCAGCTGTGCACAAAGGTACTGAGGCCACTGTTTTACCAAACACACTCCACCTTCCCATCCTCCTAAACCAGGAGGTGGCAATACTCACTCCTTAAAATATAAATTTAGCACTTATGCTCCACAGAAGACCAAGTTCTCCTTGAATTTTTTTGTTGTTGTTGTTTTGCTGTGATTTGTTTTATTAAAGAAGTTGTAGGTTTAAAGAGAGATCATATAGAAAATACTGAGTTCCCATACACTCACAAGGGTGGTTTGAAGCTGTATGCACCCCAGAAAACACATGTTCTTAAATCTAATCCATTCATGTGGGTGTGAACCCATTGTAAGTAGGACCTTTTGATGAGGCTACTTCAGTTGAGGTGTGACCCACCTCATTCAGGATGGGACTTAATCCTATTACTGGAGTCCTTCATAAAAGAATGAAATGCAGACAGAGAGAGACAGCTGCAGGAAGCAAAAAGCTGAAATGGAACCCAGAACAGAAGGAAGAGACCAGGAGATGCCATGTGCCTTGCCATGTGGCAGAGGGGCCAAGGATTGCTGGCAGCTAGTCTTCAGGAAGAAAGCCTCGCCTTGATGATACCTTGATTTGGACATTTTCCTGACCTTACACTGTAAGTTAGTAAATTCCCATTGTTTAAACCAACTCATTTCAAAGTATTTGCTTGGAGAAGTCTAGGAAATGAAGATACCTGCTCTCCTAGAATTTGGAGAGCTGGAGAGGGGAGAAAGAGAGAGATGAACATGGTAGGTATTTGTATCACGGAAGGAAGGAAGACCTAGGAGTGGGAGCTATCGCCCTATCCCCATGCCCCATGCCACCACCCAAAAGAGTCTCTCCAACATGTCTCCTAAGTGCTGAACCTCTGGCCCTGCTCCTCCCCTCCCTGCATGTTGGCCCCGTTTGTAAGAAAGGGAAGGTGGCATCTGTCTTATGAAGGGTTCTCGTGCCTTTGGGACGGTCCTCCAAAGATAGCAGGTCCAGGCCTATGAAAGATTCACTGTGTCTCTTCCTCCTGGGCATCTGCTGGAAATGCATCTGTCCCAGTGGATCCTCAGTCTTACCTGCTCATCAAATGGTTTGAAGAGACCGACTGAGGAGTCAGGTGTGTCCTCTTTGTGCTCATCTTTAAAACTTCCCATTATATTCTCAGGGCAAGGGGTGGAGGCCTGGTCTCATCCCAGAAGCTTCTTCTGCCTGTCGTCTCTGTCAGTGCCACTTTCATTTGCTTTAGAAATGGGGGCACTGCCTACTCCTTGAGTTGGAAAATATTTGGGTGAGAGGGAGGAGCTATTTGTCACTTCAGCTCTTGCTCTGCTTTTCCTTTCTGCACAACGCATTTATAGCCCAGTTATCAGAGTCACTTAGGGAAGGGCAGTAAGTTTCATAAAGAGAGATTGAAATGGTAAATTTCTCTTCACCCTTACAAATTCTAATTGGGGGTGCAGAATAGGGTAAGAAATTTCTAGATTAAAAATTGAAAGCCAAGGGAGAAACCTTTCCAAGTCCTGTTTTAGGAGTGAACTGAGCACATCTATATTCTAGATGATTTCTGATATCCTTGCCAATGCTGAGTCTCTAAAACAGTAGCTAACAATCCCTTTTTGCTCTCAACCCTTTTGCTTCCCCCTCCAAGGCAAAGACTTCTGTGTAAACACTCTGCAGACTACTGCTAAGTAAAGCTCGCTGAGATTCGTTTTCCCTGTCTATAAATAATAGCCATAGCTCCCACTCAAGTAGTGCCTGCTGCTTGCCAGGAACTGCATATGTATTCCTTTTTTTTCCCCCATTTATATTATTGAGATATATTCACCTACCATACAATCATCTGAAGTGTACAGTCAACTGTTTACAGTACCATCATAGAGTTGTGCATTCATCACCACAATGTTTGAACCTTTTCATTACTCCAAAAAAATTTAAATAAGCATAGAAAATAAAATAAAATAGAACATCTAAAACATCCCAACCTCCACCCATTATTCATTTAATTTTTGTCCCCATTTTTCTACTCATCTACACTGGATAAAGGGAGTGTGATCCCAAGGTTTTCACAATCACACGAACACACTGTGTAAGCTATATAGATATACAGTAGTCTTCAGGAATCAAAGCTACTGGGTTGCAGTTCAAGAGTTTCAGGTATTTCTTTCTAAGTACATGTATTCCTTTTAATATCCATAACAATATGCATAGCAGGGATTGCTGTTACCATTTTCCAGGTAGGGAAACTAAGGTTCAGTGTATTAGGCAACTCGCCCAAGGCCACAATAAGTATCAATTTTAACTGCCATTTACTGAGCGCTTACTATGTGCCAGGAACTGGATAAAGGGATCTGAGGATACTTTCTCATCTAATTGCCGTAGTCTTTCTCTGGGTCTCTCTGCAGAGCCTGTGTGGCTTCTCTGCCACCTTCTTCCCTCTCCTACAGCAAAGACGGATGATGAGGCCTGCTTCCACCTTGGCTTACAGCTCACCTGAGCCTCAAATGAGGAGCCAGGTACAAAGGGCCTAGCTCATGTTTTTCCTTTCCCTTCTGTGACATCTTTTCCCCTCCAAGGCTGCCTTTGATGGTAACCTGAGGTCGCCGACATACAAATGTTAGGAGCAGAGGAAAGGGCAGGTCCACCCTACCTGCCACCTCAGCAATGGAGAGGGACTCACCTGAGTCAGAAGACCAGCTCAGAGAAATTCTGACCCCGTGGATTCTTTAGATGAAACCACATGAACATTGTTATCATCATCATCACCATCAACATCACCATCATCATCACCATCATCTGATAAAGTAATTATGGCGATTATTAACAATGATATGACCAGAAATATAATACTTTGATTCATCATATTATGGAAATTGATCTCCAACAACCTTCAAATGTTTTCAGAGAGGGAGATTTAGAGGAGAGTAAACACATTTAATCAGCATCTTATTAAACTTCCTTGACCTGTTTTGGGTGTCACTTCTCTGACTCTGAGGCACAGCTGCTTTCCTCCTGTTTACATGTGATTTATTGGTGCTGTGGTCTGAGGAACTTGAGAGTTCTCTGTTCCCTACCCAACTTTAATTGGGGTCCTGTCAGGTTCAGCAACTGATAGTATCACACACTCTCTGATTGATGAGGCTGCTCATCCCCTAAACACAGGCTGTTACTGTCCACCTGGAGCCTGCTTTGGCAGACAGCTTATAAGTCTTGTCTTAGACTCAAAGAAACATAGGTGCTCCCAGACAAATTGCTTTTCTCCCAGACACATTTGTAAGAATTGACAGGGCTTCACAGACAGGAGATGGAGCGACTAAGGTTGCCCAGGTAGAATACACAGTAGCAGTGAGTTGGGAGGAAGAGAGCCTGATATTTTCCTCCCTGAAAAAGAAACACACAATTTGGTTGGCTAATCCAGAGGATCACTGGGGGCAGCTGTACATGACAGGGGGCTGAATAGATATTTCTCAGAACAATCTGCTTCTCAAGGGAGATTGCAGTGACAGACATGTCATTACCCACCACCTGTAATTAATGGCACAAGGGAAGACAACCGTTTCCAAGAGAATGCACACTCTGCTTCCCCCTGTTGTCCCGTGGTGGTTCTTACTCTCCTCCGCCATCTACATTTAAGCAGACCAGCAACCATAGCAATACACAGAACATGTCTTAGCCCTGCTAGGAATTTATGGAAGGACCGGAGGCATTATAAGAAAATGAAAAGGAAACGGGTAAGAATCATCTCCGCAAAATGTTATAATCAGCAAGAACTTGCTTAAAGAGATGTTTGGGCCTAAGTGGTGAGCTGCACTGGTTGTAGTTCAGGGCCTGAGTCCCTCCTTCCATCCAGAGACGGGGGATAATTGACGGCCAGGAGGAAGTGACTTCACGGATAAGGAATCTCTGGCCTCAGGCATTCGCCAGATTAGCCCACCCCAACCCTCCGACTTCCCCATATGAGTATAATGGACACGGTATGCTCAAAACAACTGATGACTGTGACCTGTGGGCTCTCACCAAGGCAGCCTGATTGATTCTCCAAGCAACGCTCAAGATGTTGCTGATCCCAGAGGCCTGGAAAAAGCTGCAGAGTTTGGCAAATTGCTTTCTCGGACACCCTCATTCATCCCCTGCTCCCTCTCACCTTTCGTGATACCCCCTGTGAACCTCTGTACAGCCGTGCAGACTTCAGGACTCAATTTTGCAGTTGCTTAAAGCATCTTATGCATTCTCCCCTCACCCCCCCAAGTAAAATCTCCTTTCTCATTTTATTATAATCATTGATTTCCTGGCTTGTCTGCCCCACTAGAATAAGAGACTCACAAAAAAGGAACTGTATCCTTTCTGTTCTTTGAATCACTGGTCTATAACACATGCATAGAGATGATGCTTTATAAAGGTTTTTGAATAAATGAATGAATTAATTGGACAGCTCCTGGGGCTAGAAATCAGGAGATCTCAGTTCTAGCCTCAGCTCTGTCGCTAACTGAACATGTGACTTCAGCTCTGGGGCTCATTTTGCCAGCTATGAAGTAAGGAGAGAACCCTGATGAACACTTGGCATCCCTTCCCACCCCAGGCTCAGTAGAGTCTGTGGGTCCACAAAGCAGGGTTGGAACCTTGGGGGAGGTGTGGGAAGGGGGTCAGCCTCAGATCTCCCACCTCCTCTTCAAACAGAGCCATTCTGCTTTTACTTATTTATGTACTGGGCTCTCAAATAAGACTTTGATAACAAAGCGTTAAAACTACAGTACATGAACTGTCCAGTCCCTTCAGATAGATTCCATCCCTCAATCTCTTGGCCCAGCTCACCTCTGCAGACGCTTCTCCCACGATCCCCAGAGTAGCCCATGGATGTCATTCCAGCTATGCCCTTTCATCTGTCTGAAACCACCCTTTCCCCATTTTCTTTTCTGACTGAAAAAGCCCAGCTCACCCTTCAAGATGCAGCTTTAAAGCCTCCCTACTTCCTCCCCATTTTCCCAGCTCCCAAAGAACCACGCTCCCCTCAACTGGGCTCCAAAGGTGCATCACCAATATTCTATGGTATTAAATACTGGACACATTGTATCATCTGTTTATTAAACTCTTTCCAGATAGGAATACGGATATGCCAAGGTCAGTAGACCTGGCTTACATCCTGTTAGCACCTCTGGGATTCCATACAGTTCCTGACTTTAATAGGCATTTAACAGTGTTTGTCACATAAAGGAAGGAGATTAGGAAGCTAGAAGTTAATTAGGAGATTGGTAAGGTAGTTGTTAAACAGGCTAGGCAGTTAGTTGAAGTAGGTTAACTACATATTAATGGGAAAACTCCTGTTTAACCGAGTAGAGTAATTGGCATTTAAGTGGAATAACCACTAGATTTATTCTTTCCAGGTGAAACTCCACTTTTTAAAAAGCACTTATTTATCTAATGGCTTTCTTTGGTGGAATGTGGAGGGAAATATGTTTCTCAAATGCTGAAGCCCTTCTTCACCTCTCGCTGACTCCCAGCTAAGTCTTTCTACGATACAACCTCTTAGAATGAAGAATCTTTACATCCTGGTTCTATCAGAGTAACAGAACCAGGGCAGGCATGTAACGTGACATAATGAAATTTGAGGTGGAGAAACATACAGTGATTATCTTAATTACTGGGCAGCACTATGTTAGACACACTTTGGAAGGTTGAGCAGTGTGTGTAGGCTCTCTGGGACCAATTAATATAAGGCTGATCCTCCCTCCCTATATATGATAGAATCATAGACTCTGAGTTGGAAAGAAATTCGCATTGAAAAGGATCATATTTTTTGAACCACAAATCACACATCATCTTAGACACTCAAAGAGGATTGATATATACTATCTCAAATAAGGAATCTCCTGACATCTTGTTCCAACCCTCTTTTCAATATGTGAGTCTCAAATAAGGAATCTCCTGACATCTTGTTCCAACCCTCTTTTCAATATGTGAGTCCTCTCTAAGTTTGACTGCTTCTTTAGGCTGGCAATTTGTCAATTGAACCAAAAATAGTTCTGAGGTATATAAACAAACAAAACACTACAGATGCAAAGAAATTAAAATAGAAGTAAGTTTACAATTCACTTGAGTAGATGATTGAAAAAGGTATCAGAGTTGCATGCTGTAAGGAATCACTTCTCCTCCCTCTAGTTCTGCTGCAATGAATCCTTTATATTTCTCAAGGACCTAAACTTCCCATTTCTGAATAACTGTAATGGGAAAACTTCCATCACATGGTGTTCCAGTTTGCTAATGCTGCCAGATTGCGAAACACCAGAAATGGCTTGGCTTTTGTAAAAGGGGGTTTATTTGGTTACACAGTTATAGTCCTAAGGTCATAAAGTGTCCATCAACAAAGGGTACCTTCACTGGAGAAAGGCTATTGGCATCTGGAAAACCTCTGTTAGCTGGGAAGGCACGTGGCTGGCATCTGCTTGCTTCCAGGTTGCATTTCAAAATGGCGTTCTCCAAAATGTCTGCATCAGCTTCCAACGGCCATCTTCAAAAATGTCTATTTCAGCTCCAGCTAGCTATGAGATCCTTCTGTCTAAGCTTATATAGTGCTCCAGTAAACTAAACAAGGCCCACACTAAATGGGCAGGGCCACACCTCCATGGAAATTATCCAATCAGAGTTATCACCCATAATTTGGTGGGTCACATCTCCATGGACACTGAAGCAGTAGGTTCCAGCCCAATCTACACTAATTGTCTGCCCCCACAAGAATGCATTAAAGAATATGGCTTTTTCTGGGGGACATAAATATACAAACCGGCACACATGGTCTGAAGTATGCAGTCACTCACTGATGGCTGCCTGCACCCTGACATTGTATCCTATATTGATTTCCTCCAGCTACGTGGTTATATTTTTAGAACCGATATGCCTCTTCCTCTCCAATCACTTGATGGGTAACCAAGGAATGCAAAATCACTTCCATAACAGCATAAGGCCAATATGATTGGGGGTAATTCTGGGGCAAGAGTATTTTAAATGTGTTTCCAAATTAAATAGAGATTATTAATAAATTCACCTCTCATTTAAAACAATGATTCTCCACCATATTAGACTCCAGTCAACTTTTGGTAATTCTTTGTAGTGCTTCCTTTCCTATTCTGAAATGAAAACCAAAGATAATGTAACCTTCCTACACATTTAATTTTTAAAAATCAATATGCCCTGAGTATGAAAGATAAATACAAGGAACATAATTTCTAATAAAAAGAATAGTTATTTCAATGTATGAATGCTGGCCATGAGCACACTAGAAGACATGATGAAGTTGTCAGATGTTTTCAGCCACCTGTAGACCCACCATGAACACAGCAGCTACAAATGCACACTAACACGGGTACATTTTTTGGCACCTCAAGGACCATGAGAGCTGTTACTGTTGATGATGTAGTTTTCCAAAATGATGAACAACTCTTGGAAAATTTCAAACAAAACCAAGTACAATTCTCCCTCAATTTACCCAGTAGTTACAGTCCTAGAAAATTCAATGTATATAAAGTCATGCCAAAAATACTTGGCGCTTACATGTAAAATGGAGATAAATTCAAGTTCAGATCATTCTAAACAGGTCTTTTACTTACATGACTGTCCATTGGCACTTTTCAGTAGTCACACAGGGCACAGGACACTGCTTAATTCTGTGGGACATTCTGTGGGCAGAATATCTAACATCCCAGGTCACTGCCCAGTTAATGCCACAAGTGCCCATAATCATGAAAACTGTGAACACCCCACAGATTTCCAAAAACCCCTTAGGAGGCAGTATCATTTTTGTTGAAAACCACTGTTTTACAGTGTTTTCTATCGGGCTTCCCTGATTCATTAAAATGATTAAGAATTGACACTAGTTGTGAAATCAAAGAATGATAGGACTAGAAAGAACCCTGGGGCTTATCTAGTTAACCCCCTCATTTCACCCATGAGAGAGTAACTCACCCATAGACACTCCGTTACTAGGCAATCTAGGATAAAAATAAAGGTTTGCTAGTCCACGCTTTTTATGCATTGAAATTAGAAAGATACATTTGAATGGGTCTCTCTTGCACACCAAATATTTGAAAATAGTTGGATTACTGATGACATTTTCCAGTTTTTTCCCAGAATATTTGGGGTCCTAAACACTCAGTCCTCACTGCTGAGCTTCAGTAGATACTCTAGTGCCCACTAACAGCCTGGATTCTTGCTCCAAATCAAGAGGATTTTAAAATATTATAAGATTCCTAATTCAGCCATGAGAATGTATCCAAAAGAATGATTTCTTGGAACAGTAAATAGAAATTATCTTTTATAGTTAGTGGCTGGTTGATTTTTCTACTATTCCCCACAAACTATAGTCATCAGGAGCCAAGGAGAACCTTGGGGACTGAATGACTAAGATTCCAAACGCTTCCTTACCATCCACAGCACAGAACCTCTTTGTCTGATTCAGGACAGCAAGGGGCTGGTGCCTTCACAAGACCTAATGTAGACTTGGCTATTTGCTGATTAACCTTGGAGAATGGAGTCTGATGGTGAATTGGGTATTTTTAAATTCAATTTGTCCGATCAAGTATGATAGGGGAGAAAATTACACAAACAAACTTTACAATACTGGTTCTCCAAATTAAATTTGCAGTTTCAAAAGCATTCTTGAAAAAATTCTATTTATAATCCTCATACATCATCAAGGGGTAAACAGGTGGAGAGAAGAAGCTCATAGGACATAGCAATTATTGGGATGAAGCTGTAAATCCCACACCTGAGAGGAGAAGTTAGCTGCCTGCCAATCCCTTTCTCACACTGCACTGAAAGAGCAACCTAATAACTGAATCTAATAACTCAACTCTCAAGAAAGCTGAAGAGAATAAAAAAGTCATCCATGCATCCAAGAAAATATCAATTCCTCATGCTTAGTGCTTAAGCACTGTATTCTTTCCCCTCAGAAGAGTCCTTCAGGCCTTCCTTTAGAGACCATTTCCTCTTAATCTTGGACTACTTCTAACAATTTAAACATCAGGTGCTGGAAGCAGCAATTTAGAAAAGGAGGTGGTCTGTCTGCTCAAGGCAAGCCCTGGGACAGCAGCAAGAATTTATGGACAGTCTGGCAGGGAGATGGGAAACCATTTCACACAGTGGGGCAGGGGTCTGGCATAGGAACTCAAAATAAACAGCAGCTTCAGCCGTTTAACGAAGGTACAAATGGCTTTGGTAGCCCCAGAGAGCATCTCCATAATACAGGAGAATGTAGTAATGACTATAAAAGAAAAGTTTAAATTATGCTCAATATATTTTGCAAAAGCAGTAAAATTCAATATGACAGAATTCTAGAATGTCAGCATTAGAAGATACGTAAGAGCGTGCCCAGTCTGATTCCTTTATTTTACAAGTAAGGAAACTGAATGTAAAGAAGAGCTTGTTGCCCAGGTTTACATGGCTAACTAGACAGAGTTGCGACAAAAGCCCTGCCTCCTAATGGACACCCTAACAATTTAAAGAAGGGAAGGAAAGAGAGATATTTAATCGTTCGTTGGTCATTGCTTTTGACGTCTCTATTTTTAGCTTCCTTGCATTGATTTCACCCCGTTCAAAAGGAGAAGAGACCTACTCTCTTTATTCACAAAAGAGTGAACTATTGTCCCCTGATTTGTGATGAGAGAACTTCAGGGTTGGCCCTTAACAAAATTGGGATTGACGGTAAAGTTTACTTTGGGTTCCCTCCTACATCCTCCCTCCCCACCTCCTGGTGTGTTATCCCCAAACTGCCCTGTGTCTGTCCAACTGGCTACCCCACCCACTGGCCCACACCCAGAGTTCCTGGCACAATACAGGAAACTCCTCCAACTGCCAGATTTGGGTATATTCCCAGTTCTTTTCTAATCTGATCCCTAATCTCATCAAACAAAAAATCAGACACTAATTTACATGTTTTTAGAATGTAAGTGAACACAAGCATTACCTGGTCTGCTAGTTAAAATGCAGGCTCCAGGTCCCTATCTCCCAAGACAGGGATTCAACAGATGATTCTGCTGGAAGTGGGCTCTGAACCCACTTTGAAAAACACATGGCTTCTATTCGCCTCTCTAGCCTCCTCTCTACCAGTTCCCCAGGCACATGCCCCCACCCACCCAAATACTTCATACCATTCCTCTCCATCATGTCTTTGCCTCATGTTCCACCTTCTTTGTCCAATTACTTCCTCCATATACCTCTACCCAGCTAAGGTACATGTCTCTCAACTCTGCTCTCCTAGTTCCTGTACAATTTTACATGGTCAAGTCCATACACTGTCAAGCCTACTACACTCATGGATTTCCTGGCATGTCTTGTTCATCTTTTATTCCCAGCACTTAGCACCGTGCCCTACACATATAGCAGGCACAGTAAAAGTGTGTGTTAGCTTATCTTCTGCATGTGCTAAACTTCTTGGTTAATAACTAGTGATTTGTTTATATTTGCCTTTTCCATATAACCACCTAAATATAGTTCAGCATTTTCATAGATTGCTCAAAGTATCACTCCCAAATGAGGAGCACCTTCCATAATATGAAAAACTTAAAGAGAAGAATGTGAATGCGTTATATTACCCTGGCATCACTGAGTGTGGAGGTCATACTGATTCAGGCTCATGTTCACTTAGGCCATCTGACACTTGAGGAGCAAAAAATAAGACAGAGACACATGCAACAAATGGATTTTTTTTTCTAAATAAAGATTGGTTTCCAATAGTTTGATAGAATTAGTTCTAATCATCTTCCCAGGCATTCAGATTAACAAGTGCTTCAGAAGTGAAATTCAGAAGACATTAGAATTGGCTTTGAAGCGATTCATACATATAAACGTTGTGTATTTGTTCTAAGATCCCAGAGCTTCCCAGTATTCTCTACCCAAGATCATTAACCACCACAAGGTAAGCTCACATCTTGATATCTAGTGTGTGTGTGTGTCCCACGCAGGTGTCTGCTACGCAGAGTTTGGAGTCCGTGTCCCCAAGACCACAGGATCTGCCTACACCTACAGCTATGTCACTGTGGGGGAGTTCGTGGCATTTTTCATCGGCTGGAATCTGATCCTGGAGTACCTGATTGGCACCGCGGCTGGCGCCAGTGCTCTCAGCAGCATGTTTGACTCACTGGCAAACCACACCATCAGCCACTGGATGGTGGACACTGTGGGAACACTCAATGGCCTGGGTGAGACTGCCCATCCACTCACCCAACATAGAAACCTTCTGAGTCAAGTAAATGGGGTCCTCATTTCAGAATGTATCAATTTGGCAGACTGTATCACTGATCTTAAATGTGTCCATTTTCTTTTTTGCAAAGTAACTCTTCCTCTTTGAATCTGTTCTAATAATCCTAATTTCTAATAGAAACTTTATATAAAAAGATATTCCTCACAGCCTTATTTATGATCACAGATACTTTGAAATAGCCTAAATGTTCCACAATGGGACAATCAATTAAGCAACTTGTGGAGGCATATTATGTAGCTAGCAATTAAAAGGATGATTAGGAAAACTATTGTAATAGCATGGACAATAATTTTGATGAAATGTCATGTGAGAAAGGATACAAATCTACATGCATCATATTAGTAACTGTATAAAAACAAAAACAGGGCAAGATAAAGAGCTGTAAGGAACTTCTCCAGTGGTTCCATCAGATTTTTTTCAATTTTTATAAATAAGCATTACTAATTTTCAAATTTAAAAAATATTTTTAAAAGTAACAAAATGGATTCCAGTCCAGCAGAGGTCAGGAAGGAGTAATAAAAGTGAGTGAATGTGAAGCGATCAGAGGCTCATGTAACAAATACCAGGAGACTTCTGTTCCATCCATCACTGACCCTCCCACTTTCCATCCTGATGTCTGACTTTATTCTTTCACATTCATGTGAAGCTAAACAATTGTTGAGGAAGCTTTAGAGTCTTGCCTCAGAACTTCCAAGGACTGATTCTACGGCTGTGTGCAAGCCATTTGATTTTGGTGTCCCTCCCTGTCACAGAGAAATTGACAGAAATGCAAAGCTCCCACACACCATGACAGAGACCATATCTGTTCAATAAACTGATTTCATAGAATTTCAGTTCTCAAAGGATTCCCCCAAAAATTATCTTGTCCAACTCCTTCATTTTACAAATGTGGTCCAGAGAAACAAGGCAATTTGTCCAAGGCCAGACAGCTGGGCAGTGGCAAAAGTACAGCTGAACTGAGGCTGCACAACTGCTGAGGCAATGCCTTTTCCACTCCACAGAGGGCAGGAGTCCATTGGCCAACGGACAAGACAAGCTCAGGCAGGTTGTGCTCACTAGTAATTTTATCTCCACAACCACATACACATAAATGGAAAGAAAACCCCTCACAACATTTTTCAAAAACAAATTACTTAATTTGCTAATAATGGAAATTAAAATTGTATGTACTATATAATTAATGATAATGAAGATAAAACAGTTTTCACATAACATATTAGACCTATATATACATCCCAAATGTGCCAGGACAGTCCTGACTTCCAATATTCTGTCCCACTGCTCCATAAGCACTGCTGCAATTGTCTCATCATATACCCCAGTTTTTGGTCCAGGATTATCAGGTCATTTTACCTATATAACCAAACCAGCACATTTGCTAGTGTTATATGCAAAAGAATTGAAAGCAGAGAATTAAACAGATATTTGGACACTGATGTCCATAGCAGCATTATTCACAATTGCAAAAAGATGGAAGCAACCCAAGTGTCCATCAATTGATAAATGGTTAAATAAAAGGTGGTCTATACATACAATGGAATATTATTCAGCTGTAAGAAAGATTGAATTCCTGATGCTTGTGACAACATGGATGAACCTTGAAGACATCATGTTAAGTGAAGTAAACCAGACACAAATGGACAAATATTGTATAATCTCACTGATATGAATTAGAATAAGCAAACTCATAGAGTTAGAATCTAGAATGTAGATTACCAGCGGATGGAGTGTGAGTAGGGATAGGGAGATAAGGCTAAAAAAAAAAAAGCTGCACATTTGCAAATAGAGTCTTGTATCTGCTTGTACACAACAGAGGCACACACATGTGAATGCACACACACACACGTGCACGCCTCCATGACAAACCACTCTTCCCAGAGCTGAATAAGGATGCACTGGGGTGGGGCTCGGGATTTGTGTGGCCCTATTTTCTCCTCTGGACAACATTAACTCAGGAGTTTCTCCTCTAGGGAAAGGTGAAGAATCGTACCCAGACCTGCTGGCTCTGGTGATCGCAGTCATCGTGACTATCATCGTCGCGCTGGGGGTGAAGAATTCCGTGGGTTTCAACAACGTCCTCAACGTGCTGAACCTGGCAGTGTGGGTGTTCATTATGATTGCAGGGCTCTTCTTCATCAATGGGAAGTACTGGGCTGAGGGCCAGTTCCTGCCCCACGGCTGGTCAGGGGTGAGTTCATTCCTGAAGCCCGGGTTGCCTGCTGCATGCTCTGCCTTCCACCCTGGGACCCATTTAAGACATAATTTCAAGAAAATGCTGCTCTATCCCATAATTTTCATGGCACCTTCTTCATCACTTTTTAATCTGAATTTAATCAGAATGCTCTGAAATAGTTCTTGTTTTTTCATTTATTTGTTTCACAAACATTTGTTGAGAACATCTTTTATACAACTAGCAATACTAGATTTAAAGTTTTGGCCACTTTCATTATGCCTAACACTGTGCTAAGTGCTTTGCAAATAATATCTTATTTAATCATCCCAATATCCTTGTAAGAAATATATTTATAGTCTAGTTTTTTGGAGGTAGAAACTCACATTCAAAGAGATCAAATGACTTGGTATTATGCACACAGGAGAGGTGACAGAGTCAAGATCCAAAACCTGTGCATGAACAGTTCAATTCTATAGGCTCTCTCCACAGTCTATCAGGAGAGACAGACATGAACACAAATAGACAAGGCAATAAAGGAGGCCATGAAGAGTAGATAGATGGGGAAGGGGGGAGTGTTGCCTGGGTATGGAACTAGGGAAGGAATAGTTTTCAAATCCTACCCCATCATTTGTGGAGAGTCCCACAAGGGCCAGAGGGCAGCTGAGCAGTCCAAGTGGAGGGCTGGTTATAATTCCCGTTCCAGAGCATGGCCCATGGCAGAGAAGTCTATCTAGTGGGATCTGGGTGTCTGCAAGAGAGTGAGCTGGACCAAAGGGACATTTTCAGATCTCATTCCAGTGGGGTGTTTTATGTTAAAGAAAAATGGGAAGCTCAGACAGAGTGGCAAATTAATAATACTGAAAAGTGGTTCTAAGTTGTACCTGGTTTCTTTCACTAGAATAACTAAAAATGTTTATTTCATGGATTTATAGGTGAGATTCACCAGCCCATCCTGGTTTTGTTTTTGTTTGTTTGTTTTTAATGGTAGAACATAAATCAGAGAATTTTGAGCTAGAAGTGTTCTCAGAGGTCACCTAGTTCTAGTCCCTAACAGGTAAAAAGAAATTGAGGTCCAAAAAGGCAAACCTGCCTAGGATTGGTAACAGAAAACAAGATGAGGATTCAACCAGTTTTGCTTTTGTCGATTTTACTTAGACTGATTTTCCTCCAAGATGTCCAGGAATCAGAAATCTCTCTTGGAGGACACTCGAAATAATTTCTGATTATTCTGAACCATGTCAGGCTCTTCGATGCAGAGAAATAAACAAGGATGCAACTTAAGCCAATATTTCTAGTTTTCTGCTTATCTGTAAGAATTCCACAGAACCACAAAGTTCATCCCTCCTCCCTGAGATGAATAAATCCTGAAACTGGTTAAAACCAGAAAGAGACAAAGAAACACTGTTGACCCCATTCTGGATCCCTGAGTCTACATTTTCTTATGATACAAATTGTACCTTTCCTATCACATAGAAAAACAGCAGATAATAAGAGTGAAAAAAAAAAAGAATTTTTGCCAGAACCCAACTGCATTTTCATTAAAATGTTCTCACCATTTTCTTAGCAATATAAGAAATTATTAGGTCATGGACTTCCTGTGGGTGTTTGGCCATCAGTTACCTTCTGTGCTTTTAGGTCTTCTCATCTATGAAGTGGGAAATCTAGTTGCACTAGATTTATTGCAAAGAAGAATAAAATCTTGGATGTTTCTATGTACACCAACAAAAGGTCGGAGCTGATACTCATTTACTGTCTGTTAGGTGCCCGGTAGTCTGCTCTAAGAATAGTATCTCATTCAATTCTTAAGAGAAAACTCTAAGGAAAGTGTTGTTCCCCTCAACTTACAAAGAACTCAAGGCTCAGAGAGACCAGGTAATTTCCCTGAGGTCACTCAGCTAGTCCCTTCCAGGGCTGAAATCCCTACCCAGGCTTCCCTGGCTCCAGAGCCTTTTTCACTACATTGAGAACATAGTATACGACGGCCACTTCTGAGCTTTCTTTAAAACAAAACAAAACAAAAAATTAAAAGATAATTAATCTAACATGTTACATTTTCATTTCCTTAAATTTTCACAAAGTCAGAGTCTCAGAGCTCGGAGAAGCATTAAGACATGGTCTAGTCTCCTTTCTTATCTTCAGATGGGAATACAGTTAAACCAAGTGTGCACTGCTTATTAAAACATCCTGTCAACATCTTTCTAATAGCGCACCGAAATGGAATACACAGTACTTTAGGTGCCAGGTAAAGACTGGAAAGAGTTGGTTCTTTCTGTGTCAGTGTCCTTCGCCCATTTTGAACAAATTGAATGATTCCTTTAGCATTTTCCCTGTGCTACGTTCTGAAGTCTTTGTTCTGCTAGAGTCTCCTCTTCCCTTTTCAGGGGCTCTTCCACCTTCCTCCATCAGGAGCCTCATCTTCATCAAGGAAGAAGCTAAACCAAAACAACTCTAGGGTCTCCCCATGTGTGCATCCAGGGTTCTCCCTAGCTTTTGTTACAAGAAAAGAAGGTAGGAAGTCAGGCTTACAAGAAGAGAGGAAAGAAGCCTTTACTAGTATTTATATAACATTTTCTTTGTTATATATTTTTTCATCAAATCTTGACAATAGCCCTGCCAAATAAATACAATGATCTCCACTTTTATATCTAAATAACTGAAGCTTAGAAAAGTTAAGGTCACAGATCCAGATCACAAAAAATAGAGCTGACATTCAATTCCAGTCCTGGATGAGCCAAAGCCCATATTTATTCCATTACTCCCCAGGTTTGGACTCATGGGACCAATTTTCTTTTTTTGCACCTTTGACCACTGACCCCACTCCAATCCAAATACATTATCTTAAGTAGATTTGTCATTGGCCACCAAGAAAGCTTGGCTGAGATTTTAGATTTTTTTTCACTACAAATCCATCATCCCTGCAGGAACTTAAATGTGGGTCCTTGTGACTGACTAAAAGGATCATCTGAACACCGAGGACAGCCCAGTGTTGAGAAGCTGCTGATTCATCCTCTTTGCCATCTGCCAGGCCTTGGATTTCTGCAAAGTACATTTCCTCCTGAGTGAACTGATCTAGACCTGTTTTTTCTCAACTTTGGTTTCAGGTCACTTTTCCATTCCAGCAAGGCCACTCTGAATTTAGATCCTATTTTTGTTAAGGTCTGACCACCCTCCCGTGAGCTTGTCACCCACCACTCTGTCATCTAACAACAGTCAACAAAAGCCTGCTGCCAACTTGGCAGTTACATGAACTTTTTCACTCCTTAGGGAAACCCTGACCCCTAGCCCTAAACAGGGGACTTGTAAGGAGTTCCAACCCACTTTATTCTTCAATCCCTTTTAAGTAAAATGGGATGGAGGAAACCATTGTTTCAGCCTACAAATCTTGGGGGATGGCTTACAAGGGGACCATGACATGATTTGAACACAATTCTCAGGTTCTTTGGAAGGGTTAATGAACAATCTGTCCTCTGGCCATAGACCCCTCAAACCCCCACTCTTTCCCCTGCTCCAACTATGTCCTTCCAAAGAAAATATCTTCAGGAATGGTTTACTCACTTATAGGTTCTGGGTCAAATGTTTCTTTGGTCTTGAAGAGCTCAAGAAAAACAAACATTTTTCCTTCTATCAAGTAACTGCTGGCCCTCAGCTGAACCCCAGTTTCCATCTGCAATTCCTCAGCCCCTGAGCATGGTTGATTGTGTATTCCCTTTATGTTATTTGTTCTTGATGCTATCTTAGGGTTTTTCTTTAACCAAAAGTGATACTCCATAAGCACAAATCGCTCCCAGGAAAACAGTTCACAGAAGCATTTGTGGGGAATGCTGACAGCCTCCAAACAAAGGAAAAGTTGTTTTTCATGTTCACCACATTGGAATCCACTTGTTGGAATCTATTAACACATTCCACTCTCACTGTGGCAAGGCTGCTAATAGAGCCAGGACATGAGGGTGGTAGAAAATTCTATTAAAGCTGGAGTTGAGCCTTGTTACCTTAGGAGTGAATTATATAAAGGGGCCTGATTATCTTGTAGGCATCTAGCAGGCTGGCCAAGGCAGAACACAGGAGGGCTGCCTCATCCTAAGGCCTCTCAAATATCAGCAAAGCACAGGGGCCAGCTCTCAGGGACCACACACTGAGTAGCAGATCACCAATGGCATTGCTTTCGACAACTAATTAAGCAGCAGCCCTCCCACTCCTTCCCTGCAAAGCTCTGCAGATAGGAGGACCATTCTGGAGCACCTGGCTGAGGAGTTACACAGGTGTTACTTGGGAAAACAGTTTCAGCTCCTGTCATCAAATTAAAAAGTTGATACTATTTTTTATTTACATGAAACATTAAAGAAAAGAGTTAGGCAAATTACCAATGAGCCCAGAAGCATACGTACATGCACACATTTCACCCACAATTGTATTCATAGACACTCACCCTTAGGAATAACATACCTCCTTTCATGTATCAAGGGGTATCATAGTCATACACACCAGTGGCCAAATCTGAGATCTAGATAGAATGAAGAGGAATGCAGTTTTCTTGGGGTTTGGGGCAGAGACACACCCATACAGTTTCATTTTATCCCAGTCAGGGATCATTGCAAGGAAAAAAACAATTCATCTAAAATAAATCTAATGTTATGATCTCTTTGATGACCTGCTTATTTAATCTATATTTTGTTGGGCCAGGGCAGGTCTGGCTTTGGTAGTTGTGCTGGGTTTTTTCCATTTGCCTCCACTTCCCAGAAACATTTTCCACAGTTCAGACCCTGTTCCATGCAAGTCCCCTTGCTGGTTGCTTCCTGTTGGGTTTAGCTAATAAGAGATGTTATAAACAGGAGAAGAAGGTAAGAAGAGAGAAAGGTCAGGGTATTTCATCCTCGCGTCCTTCCAGCCGTGGCACTGCATCCCTGCTATAGTCTGTATCCCTCCACATCTTCAGCTCCTTCAGACTCCCAGAAACCATCCCCCCTTTGCCCAAGGCAGTGAGTCACAACTTCTCCCTGTTGCTAGTCTCTGACACCTGTACATCCCCACTTAGCTCCCTTAACCCAGCCTATCCCTTTGCCTGTATCTGTCTATACCTGCCCATAATCCCTTCATTGAAATAATTTCATTTGAAACATCTGAGTTAAATTCTATTTCCTTCCTGATGCATTGGAACCCCAAATATCCTACCTTTGATATGCCCAGTCTTTCTTCAACCATATTTGCTTTCTAGTTCTCCAAAAGCAAATTCAAGCCAACCAGCATTCTCTTTGCAAAACTATTCCCTCTCTTCCCAGATTGATACGTTTATTTGCTAATTTTCTGATATCTAATCATCATCAGTAATTGCAATCCATTCTTTCATTCATTTAGAAAATAGCAGCTTTTGTGTTTTACACATAATACAAATACTTATTAATCTTGATCAGTTTATTACCATGGTCAAGTTTATCTTTGTCTTCTAGGATCCTCTAGACTCTAAGCCCCATGAGGTCGAGCTCAGAGTCCATTTTATTCATCACTGTGTCCCCATCACCAAGGCTGGCACATGGTGGCACTTGATAAATATGTGTTACATTCTAAAATAGTCACAATTACTATAAATGTAAAAATGTGCTTGTGCCTTTGGGTTTTATCTGCTCTAGAAAAACTAACAATAATAATACAAAACTGCTGGTAAAAGCAACTTATTGAGTACCTAGTTTATTGCAGGACTGCACTTTCCCATATTCTCTCATTTAATTACTGTAGCAACCCTATGAGATAAGTACTATTATTATCTCCATTTAAGTGATAAAGAAACAGAGGCTCCAAGAAGTTAAGAGCTTGTCCTCGGTCACCAAGCTAGAATGTGGTAGAACAGGCCTAGATCTGTCAGCCGACAAAGCCTGCCCTCCTAACCAAAACTGTACTACTAGGAACATGACCCTGGGATTCCCCCATGCCTCTAATCCAACTGCTACACTGTCAGTTCTTCAAATATCTGAAGGTGCCCTTTATGTCTTCCACCGAGTCTTCTCTTCTTCAGGTTAAACATCCCAAGCCCCTAGTCATTCCCCACATGGCATGGTTTGCAGATTTCTCACCATTTTCTAGGGTAGATTTTTCCAGAGTTCTTATTTAGAAACCTCCCACCCTCCTTTCCTCAGCAGTGAGCTCTTCCAGGGTCATGGGACTGCAGCCCAGGGACATCCTAACTGGCAACGATGCATCTTGAGACTGATTGTCATACCAGGTCACCATATGAGTTAGAAGAGGAATATGTGGATGTGTCGGGGAAGGGAGATCTTAAAGGAAGAGAGAGCAGGACCTGTTTCCTGGAAGCTGTCTTTAAATGAGGCTCTCCTTAATCAGGACAGCCTAGCAAGCCTGCAGTCGCAGAAATCTGTTCATTCATGATCTAGACAACTGAAAAGCAAGCACATTTCCAACCCCAGGAAGCTCCATGTATGATGGAGCCTCAATTGGACTCCTTGCTATCACACTTGCATGTTGCCAAATCCCCTCACACTATACACAAATCCAAAAACTGTCCTTCACCTTCCTCTAAAAGGGCAGGAATAAGCATTCAAGGAGGCTCTTTTTTTTTTTTTTTTTTAACTTTCAGCTGATAATGAGAATGCCAAGGTGGAGAAACTTTGTTTAAATTTCAGTAGAGTCTTTGGAAGAAAGTAATGTACTCTTCAATCAGAGATTTTCACTGGCATCTTCTGAAGTCCTAACCACCCTCAGGGCCACATGGCTCCTTTCAGACAGACAGATTTCCAGGCAGGTGTCCCAAGCTTGACACTGACCTTCTCCACCTCATAGCACAACTAGGTCATTCAATTCCCAAAAGGAGTAGAAAAATCCAAGTCTGTCTCTACCCTGTCTTCCCATTAAAGACAACGGAATATCTGAAAATCATTTTTATCATTTCAGACGTGGAAATTACCATAGAGATGATCTATCAGGGTACTAAGGGTAATTTGGGCAGGACAGTTCTTTGTGCAGAAGCATTTAAGCCCCTACACTAAATAACGCCAAGACACTACCCTGACATTCTGAGTCTGATGAATGCTGTCGTCCATTCAGGTGCTGCAAGGAGCAGCCACATGTTTCTATGCTTTCATTGGCTTTGACATCATCGCCACCACCGGAGAGGAAGCCAAGAATCCCAACACGTCCATCCCTTATGCCATCACTGCCTCCCTGGTCATCTGCCTGACGGCATATGTATCTGTAAGTACTAAATGCTTGGAAATTTTATGGGATCCTCCTCACAGACTTTTTATATTTAACCTTAAAATGTGGTGCTAGGACCGTGTTTCCTTCTGTGTCAGGAATTAATCCTGTCCTTGTGCCTTCTTGGTGTATGTTTGCACTTGTCTCACAGATCCACCCACCAATGATAAGAAGAAAATCAAGACCCCCAGACTGAAGACAGAGAGAAGCCCCAGACCCCACTTCAGGCTGGCCCTCCTAAGCCTCCATCCCTGCTCCTCCCTACTCACAGGCTCTTGGTGTCTGCTGCTGCCCCAGGGGATGGCGTGCAGGGAGTGGGCCCCAGTCCAAGGAGCTCAGATCATAGGCTGGCAGTAACGGGTGGGTGTGCACGGCATTGTGGGCCTCTGTGCACACTCGTCAATGCTCTTCTGTCTCCTGGGAGCTTCACCGAAGCAAAGCAGAGCAGGGAGAGGGATGCACTGTCCTCTAGAGACTCTCTTCCTCCTAAATCTCAGGAAATAAATGCAGTTTCTTTCAGCTGTTTTCATGACAGCTCAAACTCACCCCTTTGTGTTTCCCTGCCAAGGGAAGCCTCGGAATGAAGCCTTTAGCCTTGTCTCAGGATCACGCCCCTGAGACGCTTCTTGCATTTTTTGATGTTTCACCTCTCAGCCCGCATTCCAGAATTTCTGTCACAGAAATAGCTCAGCCACATCTCACATACCCCTCAGGCCCGGCGCTGGAGAGAACCAGCTGACAAGGCAACAGGTGTGTGGCTACTCGAGTACTCCCAGATCCTGCAGGTGCCACTCACTTCAGTAACCAAGGTTAGGCAAGAGCCAACGGCTGAAGGTGGGGCCTTCGATCCTGCCATTCCTGCTGACATATCGTGAGAGACACACCTTTCCCACAAAATCATCTTTAGCAGCCACCTAAGGAAGTCAGGTCAATTGGTCTTTAAGGCGAGCTGCAAAGCAGGATTGTCCTGGAAGCCAAAGGAAAACATGACAGCTGCCTTGGGCGAGGTTTAGAGAAATACAGTTACTCAAGCAAACATTTTAGGAGTTGGTCAGTCATCACCTCCCCCTATGTGCCCACATGCACGTGGCTTCATCTTCTCACACCCGGATCACCTCTGCAGGCAGAGTGCCCAGGAGAGGTGGCAGGGGAGCAGCAGAGACACTCTGTGCCCATTTCCCCTTCCATTCCTCTGCATACCTCCCCTTCCTCCAGAGGGCTGACCTTGCAGTACACACAATAACGTCAATAATCACACTTCCTTCCTTAGAATAAATGCTTTTCAGACTACAGAGTATTTCCATGCATTTACAGCTTTTACCCCACCCCTGCTCTTATGTGGGCAGGTGACTCTATGCAAGTCGCTGTAAAAATAAGTCCCACTCTCTTACACCCCACCTCACCCCTAACTGTGATATTGCAAGTGGAAATGTTGCTGAGAAATGTTCTCTTTTAGACCTCATGGACAGTAGCCATGCCTCTGAGGCTGTTCGGTCAAGTGCTGGTCAGCAGGGCATTCCCAATCCAGAGAAGAGTTGAGTTGCTGGGCTGTGGTACTATATCCTGATGTCCTTCCCACAGCTAGGGCTTCCCTGCAGGATCTTGGCTTCTGAGGACTAGGTAAAGAAGGAGTCTAGAAATGCACCATCCTTTCCCTTTCAGGATCTGAACTTCCTTCTTGATGACAGGATTGGCCTCACTTGACTAATGGTTCCATTGCCTGGGGGCAATTCTCAAGGAAGAGATGTTATGGTGGATCTGTGACATATGAAGGGAAATCAGTCCTGGGAGGCCACAGCCAAGTGATTCCTGGTTAAGCAAAGCCATGTGGGTCTTACAGGTTACAGGCCCAGAATAGGACTGGATTCCATCTTAATGCCATAATTTGTTTTGTTGGCCTGCCTGGCTCCCGGGACTAAGCTACAGAGAGGAAATGGAACTTAGTACTTATTTGGATCCCATCAGCTGAGACTGTGGACCTCCTAAGCAGTTTTGATCTCTGGTCTTCAGGTAGGAGGGAATACAGATAAGACCCTGTAGGACCCTGAAAATATCAAAGAAATTAGAGTCTTGTCCATGTAGGCAGGTGCTCATGGTCACTACCAGGCCTGGGCTCCAGGACCATTAGCTACGGCTCCTTCTGCCAGGTAACTCTGCCCTCCATTCAACTGTCAGTGTAGCTCTGCTTTCATGTCCTCAGATATTAAAGGGCCACAAAGAGATTATAAAGATTATCTGAACCAGTCCACTAAATTCACATATTGGGAGAAAATACTGAGGCCAAGAACCCCAGAGGCCAAATGACTGATCTAAACCAAAGGTGCATGCCAGGAATTGCAAATCCAAGCTGCTGTGCAGGCCTCTGGCTCCAGAGCCAGGGTTCTTTGCCCTCCTTAGCCGTGCTGTTGGCCCTCTCTACCTCCAGCCATGTTTTCTCTTGTTTTAACAGGTGAGCGTGATCTTAACTTTGATGGTGCCATATTATGCCATTGACACAGAATCCCCACTCATGGAGATGTTTGTGGCTCATGGGTTCTATGCTGCAAAATTCGTGGTGGCCATTGGGTCAGTTGCAGGACTGACAGTCAGCTTGCTGGGCTCTCTCTTCCCAATGCCAAGGGTCATTTATGCCATGGCTGGTGATGGGCTCCTTTTCAGGTAAGGGCTATGCTCCATGGAATTTGTTCTGCTCTGCCATGCCTGTCCAGGGGGTATGTTACCTGCTGTCAACCTGACTGTAATTGGATATGAGTGCCTTTCCCAGAGACCGTGTTACTTGGCATACATCTCCCCTCTCATTTGGCATTGTGTGCACCTTTGTGAGGGTGGCAGATACAAAACTGCTGCACTGGATGACCTCTGGAAGGAGGAAACCTATCCCAGGGATTTCATAAGTCTGTCTTCATATTGAGGCCTCATAATTGCCCCTCACTCCACAGCCCCTCTGAAGTTGAAAAAGTTCTAAGAAAAAAGGAAACACAGGATAAGATCCTGTGAACAGAACATAATAATAGTAACAATGAACCTACCATTTATTGAACATTTGTATATACCAGGTGCTTTATTTACAGTGTCCCACTTAGTCTTCACAGTAACTCTATTTTGCAAATGAGTATACTAGGGCTAAGAGAGGGGAAAACACTTGTCCCAAGTCCCCCAGCAGCTGAGTGGTAGCCCAGGATTTGAACCCAGACTGTCTGACTCCAAAGACCAGATTTTTAACCACCTCAGTATGTTGAAAGTTCCAGCCCCCTTCATTGGCCATGAAGTGACTTATCAGCCAATGGCACAAAGGGGATGTGGTCCCTTCTCTTGGTTCCCAGGCCCCACCGTGTAAGGGGCTTGCAGGGAAGGCATTCGCCAAGTGCGCAAAACAAGGAGTAAACCATGGGAGCCAAGGAACTCTCAGGGGTGCAGAGGGAGCCAGCTCAGACACTTGACCTCTGCCCCTGGTGCCATCTTCTGCACTAGTAGTTATTTGCCACACACCCTGAAATCATCACCCGGTCAGAGCAATTGCATCTGAGGAGCTGCACAGATCAGGAAGAGGTTGATGATGGTGCAGGTGTGATGATTTCACGTCTAAAAAGTTTTTCTGCTGTCAAAAAAACTGAGAGAAAAGACACTGGGGCTCCAAGCACAGTTTATAGCCTTGTGTGAATCATAAAATAAGGGACAAATGGAAGAAGAGGAAGGGGTGAGGACCAGGAGAAGGGAGAGCATGGGAGGGGACCCTACTGGAAATACTGAAAAAGTGCCTGCTATTTAATCACCCTTGTTTGTTGTTTCTTCTTTAGTTTGTGGCTAGCGACTAGCTGTACTTGTGCCTGCATCTATATGCACAGGTTCTTAATTGTTGTGCTATTTGGCCAACTATATGCCCATACTTTTGTTGCACAGCAGTGCTTCTCAAACTTTAGCAGGCATCACAATCCCCTGCAGGTCATGTTAAAACACAGTTTCCTGGGCTCCACCCCCAGAAATTCTGATATAGTAAGTCTGGGGTGAAACCTAAGACTATGTATTTCTAACATCACCAGGTGATGCTGATATTGCTGATTCATGGACCACAATTTGGGCAACACAAGTCTAGGGCACCCACCAACTGTGCATGACTTCCTCCAGCCATCACTTCTTTACAGCCCAGCCCGGGCTTCCATTTACATCCTCTTAGATTTACCTGCTAGATTCAGCCAACCCTTCACATCATGTAACGAAGTAGGAACTTCAGTAAGGAAGTGTGCCTCAAAACAAGGAATTAAAGTGAATTCTCTTTGAATTATATTGTTCTTCTAGGAACAAAATCTTGGGGTAGGAAGAGCAGCTGTTTTTAAAGCAGTGGATCCAGAAGCAAATTGGAGGAGCAGGACCTCAGTTTCAGCCAAGGTAGAGTCAAGGGCCATTGGCAAACCACCATTAACCCTCTATCTGCACCTCCCTCTAGGTTCCTAGCCCATGTAAGCTCCTACACGGAGACCCCAGTGGTGGCCTGCATCGTGTCGGGGTTCCTGGCAGCTCTCCTCTCGCTATTAGTCAGCCTGAGAGACCTGATAGAGATGATGTCCATCGGCACGCTCCTGGCCTACACCTTGGTCTCTGTCTGTGTCTTGCTGCTTCGATACCAACCAGAGAGTGACATCGATGGCTTTGTCAAGTTCTTATCTGAGGAGCACACCAAGAAGAAGGAGGGCATTCTGGCCAACTGTGAGAAGGAAGTGTGTTCTCCCGTGAGCGAAGGGGAAGACTTCTCTGGACCAGCCACCAACACATGCGGAGCCAAAAACTTACCGTCCTTGGGAGACAATGAAATGCTCATAGGAAAATCGGACAAGTCAGCCTACAACGTCAACCACCCCAACTACGGCACTGTGGACATGACCACGGGCATAGAAGCCGATGAGTCTGAAAACATTTATCTCATCAAGTTGAAGAAGCTGATCGGGCCCCGTTACTACACCATGAGGATCCGGCTGGGCCTTCCAGGTAAAATGGACCGGCCCACAGCAGCCACAGGACACACGGTGACCATCTGCGTGCTCCTGCTCTTCGTCCTCATGTTCATCTTCTGCTCCTTCATTATCTTCGGTTCAGACTACATCTCAGAGCAGAGCTGGTGGGCCATCCTGCTGGTTGTTCTGATGGTGCTGCTAATCAGTGCCCTGGTGTTCATGATTTTGCAGCAGCCAGAGAACCCCAAGAAGCTGCCCTACATGGCCCCTTGCCTCCCCTTTGTGCCTGCCTTCGCCATGCTGGTGAACATCTATCTCATGCTAAAGCTCTCCACCATCACCTGGATCCGGTTTGCTGTCTGGTGCTTTGTGGGTAAGTGAATTCCTTTGGAATCGCTAGAGTTCCTTTTCAAAACCTTAAATAGGCTTATCCCAAAATTACCTAAATTACCCGCTAACTGCACTTGGCACTTCCATTCCAAGAGAAATCTGACAGGTTCTACAGACCCTGCTTTTTGCAATAGAATCAATAAAGCCAGTTGTCCGCTCTCTATCTGTTATGATCTTGGTTGTTGATTCTGAAAGAATCGGTCGCTTCATTGAATACTATTACCAGAAGTCCTTCTTATATTAGGTTAATTAGTAACAGAAAAAGTCCACGTAAAGTGAATCCATGTTAAAAGGGGACCAAAACAGCATAGTAAAAATGGAGGGAGAGGAGTTGATTGCATCTTAGAAACTACAAATTATGAAACTAATTATGAAAAATATATTTGATCTACAATTTGAAAAGTTAAATTAAAATAATGATAATACCCTCATTTGTAAAATGAACAAAATATGAATTCAGTGTGGATTTAGGCACATTATTTTTTTCTGACCAAATTGCATCATGGCACCATTTAACATCCCTCACTTCATATTGGACTTTTGTAAAACAGTTAAGAGTTTTAAAATTTTTCCCAAGGTCCTTTCTCCATTCTTTGATGTTCTGATCATTCTCTTGTGAAGTACTCATCATCATCCTTGTTAATTTTCTCTTCTTCTGTTAATAATCAATATGTCTGATCCCTAATTGTACACAGCTTTGGGTGTGAATTAGAGCTCCTCTCCAACTTAACTTTCATTGACTCCAAGAAGTCCTGTACCTTTTCCAGGATTTAAAATTTTACTTTACAATCAGTATATATTGTATTTATATTACATGTTTATCACAGTGACAATCACTAATGTTTATGAAAAGGCTGGGGATTGATACTAGTACAACTTGAGAGGGATGTTTACATAACGACTAATTTTAAAGTTCCTTAGTCATTACTTTCTTGTTCCCTATACGATTTGGTAACCCTAGGGTTTCTGATAACAAATAGCTTTCTAAGGAGGATCCTAAGTGCTTTTCAGAAGCACCTAGGGTATCAGGAAAATAATATAAGAAACCCCTGCCTTACGAAGAGGTAAGACAAATATGCCTGAATAAACTAGCCTGTGCAAGGCAAGATAGAGACTCTGTTTCGTAGCCTCCACTCCTTGAGGTCAGGGATATGTGTGCTCAACTTTATGTCCTCAGTGCCTGGAACACTGTATGTGCTCAATAAATATTCCTTAAATTACTATAAAGCACTCTTCAAAGGAGAAAAAAGAAACTCCCTGTCAGAATAGCCAGAGGATTTTGAAGAGGTAGAATTTGAAGCAGGCCTATAAGATTTAGATAAATGGAATTAGGGGGAAGACATAATGACCACAATATAGGACAGGTGTCTTCAGCAGATTCTATACATCTGTAGGCCACCCTGTGCCTTCCTGCCACTACTTTGTCCCAATTTTTCCTTATTCTAAGCTTCATTCCTTCTTAGACTTTAGAGAGATTTCTTGAGAGAAACCCACCAAATCATCAGGACTTTAGCATTTATATGACTTATTCACAATCTCTCTTCTCAGTTTAAACATCATTCCGCCAAAACATATAGCTAACCAGTGGAAAGACTGCACTGTGGTTAGAAGTGAATGAAGTGGGTATATATTTGTACAGACAAAATATACATGATTTATTCCTTCATCCATAGACTATTAAAGCTGGAAGGAGCCTTCAATATTACTTAGTACAATGTTACTCAAAGTGTGATGCCCATTCAGTTGGTGATACACAGACTGATTTTAGAGCACATAAGTGAGGCACAGAGGGGTTAAGTAACTTCCCAAGGTCACACAGCTAGAGTAGAGCAGAACCAAGATTAGAACTCAGGTAGGTGGGTCCAGAGTCCACGCTTGCAGCTGCTATACTAGAAAGGAAACTAAAGTTTAGAAAATGCTGACATGGTCCACCTCCTCCCCACTTTCCCCTCTCTAAATTTTACGGATGAGTAAACTGATGCTCTTAGAGATTCGATAACATGCTCATGATCAACAGGAAGTTAGTCGCAGAGCTGCTACTAGACCCTAGAAGCTCAGACCTGGAGTTTCTACCACCCCACCAGGATGCCTCTGTGCAGACTTTCTTGTTTGATCAGAATCTGACATGCAGGTTGCAGGGATTAACATATACCATCAGGACTGGCTTCATGGGTGTATGGCCTGGGCAGTCACACAGGCTTTGCTCTTGGTTTAATGCTCTGTTATTGCCTTCTTGACATTCTTAATATTTTTTAACAAGGGGCCCTGGATTTTCATTTTGCACAGCCTCTGCAAACTATATAGCTGCTTCTGCATAACCTCCAAAACTTCTGGAGCACCCGAGGCATTTTGCAAAAGTGGGGACATGCCAGAGCCCTCACCTTTGAAGTCAAATAGATCCAGGTTCACATCACAGCTCTGCCACCTTCTTGTCTTGTGACCTGGGAAAATCACTTAACTTCTTTGGGCATCAGTTTACTCATATGTAAAAATGCATAAATTCTACCAGTCATGTAGCTGTTTGCTACTTAAATGAGAAAAATGTTGGGAAAAGCAACATGAATTATTTGTTTCCTGACTTTCTTTTAAAAATCTAAAATGATTCATTGTCCCCAGTTTGGGCAGATTAGCCATTACATGCCAAAGTACGACATGAACCTGTTCTGACTCAGGCTGCCCTCCCAGTTATCAAGCAGAGGAAAACTCCCTAGGAGCCTTTTGTAATCTCACGGATAGCACAAACCTCCAGCCTCCCTCCAGAAACTGCCACTCACTGACCTGGGAGGATGCAGCCTGGCAGCCAGGGCAGGCCAGAGTAGAGCCTACTATAGTCTGTGGTTCATCAGAGACCCAGGTGATTCCTATGTGCAGCCCACAAACCATGCTGCGGAAGGATTGCTAGTTTTTCTGGGCACCTGCTACTAACTGCTTTGGTGTCATGATCATTAAAATTACCTGGGTTGCTTCTGAAACATACTGTGCCCAAGATCCACCCACAGAGGTTTTCCAAGTCAATTGTTCCGGTGTGACCAGATTTTCGTTATTTAAGCACCCTCAGCTAATTTTAATGTGTACACTGATCATTTAAAATGATCTAGCGCAGTGGTTTTCAAAGTGTGGTCACCTGGGAACTAGTGAAAGGCAATTTGGGGACCCCATCCCAGACCTACCCAATCATTTGAACCTCTGAGGGCAAGTTAGGTCCTTATCAAGCCAGCCAGGTGATTGTGATGCATACTCAATTTTGAGAACCACTGATCAAGAGAGAAGAGATTAGCAAGCAGGGCAGATAATTTAATTATAAAAAAAACTCCCTGTTTTGCAAAAATAAATTTTGCATGTATAAAATATATCCATCCCACAACCCCATACTGACTTGTAAAATCTTCAATGATCTTATGGAATAAATACCCCACCTCTAATCATCGGGGCCTCCAAAACATCAGATTTTTCTTCTTAATCTGTCAATACATAGTATAAAATTCATTGGGAGGACAGTAGAGAGATTTTTAAATGGAGCTTCTTATGAAACATCAGCTTCTCTTTAAAAAAAAGGTTTATGTGGTTAGGCTGAGTCATTGCCTGATAATCTTCTTAGACACATTTTTTACCCAATCTTCTCTAAATGAGTCTTAATTACAGCATTTTTGTAACAATGTTTTGCTAAGCTTTTGACCTTCAGAAGAACATGACTCAGAAAGTAAAATGAAGCCCAAGTCCCCACAATATTACGCAGCCACTTGTTTCTTTTCCTTCAGACAGGAGAAATAATACAAATAGCAAATGTTTATTAATCCCAACAAAATGAGCACATAGCATCCTTCATCTTCCTTGTCTCTTAGCTGACGCAGTTGTGTAAAAGGGTATCTCGAGGGGTGGGGCAGAGACTCAAGGAATATGCAACAAGAAGCGACCCAGGGATAACCCTATTCAATGGCATTTTCCCAGGTATCTTTCACGTCTACTGTTCTCTCTGGGACTTTATTATAAATTAATTAATCATCTGTTACCCAGCAAGCTGCAGCCTTACCCTGGGGACTGCCAAGTTTTCATTTGGAGATTTTTTCAGTCCCTCTGAGGAAAAAGAGTTCTTGTCTATAGATTTAGAGAACAGGAAGGACTTGTGATTTGAGCAAGGGACTTCATGACTCGTATACTAACATAAATATTCCAAGGAGAAGACACACCTTACGGTCTTTGCTTGAGCTACCATCTGAAATCCTGAAATTGACCCTCAGCAGCCATTGGGGTAGAGAGAGGAGGAGGGAGGGGTAGGGGCATGAAATGCGCGGAAGTAGGAAGACACTAAGACAAACACATTCCTGATGCCATGTCCCAGAAGAAAGTTTGAAGTTCTCCTTTTAAGCAGAGGAGAAAACAATTGGCACTCTCAATGGCAAAATCTTGCTCAGAAGAGCAACAAAAATCATGAAGAGCAGGATGAAGCTAGCAACAGGGCCAGTGTAATTCCAGAAAGAGGGAGTGTGGGGGTGGATCTACAGGCATCAAGGCCGCCTGCTGGGAAAGGGGTCCGTGCTAGACATGGCAGAGTGTGGGCAGGAAGAAGCAGGACAGTGCCTGGGATCTGCACTCAGTGGCAGCTGAAATGCTGGCTTCCCTCTGAGAGAAGTGAGAAAAAGGGTAGAAGGTGGAGAAGCTGGTGTGTGCAGTCCTAGTGGAAGAAACTTAGGGCCACGAAAGAGTGGGGTTTCTACTTCTTTCACTGGGCATTACATTTGTGAGATTCATCCATGTCGTTGCTTGTAGTTTCAGGGCTGTCTAAGCATTCCACTGTGCTGATATATCACAATGTATTTATCCATCCTATTGTCCATGGACATTTGGGTTTTTCCAGTTTGGAGCTGATACAAATAGAGCTGCTGTGAATATTCTCGTATGTGTTTTTGGTGGACACGTGAACACATGTCTGTTGAGTTGGAAGTGGAATTGCTGGCTCAGATTACTGGATTTTTTAATTCTTTTCATCAAAAATTGCATTACGTCCCATGGCCATTATATTCCTCAAATAAAATCAGGGTCGCCAATTGCATTTTGCAGAAGGGAAACTGAGGCATAAAATAACTTCACATTAGATCAGTTTCAGGAACAGGGAGAGAACCTTTCCCCCTTCCATCAGAAGCCTGCTCTTCCTGCACATGTGTTACACAAATTTTTGTTGTTATAATTATCAGGACTTTTAGTGCTATTAAAAAAAAATCAGCAAGTGTGGGAGTGGGTGGGGATGGAGGTGGTGAGGGAGGACCCCACCTCCTTACCATCCAGTCTTCATTTCTGCATTGGCAAATGTCTGTTTTGGAAATCCGATCCCAGAGTAGCAAACATTGAAGAGCCTCTGGCCATAACAGAGTGCCTCAGTCATCTGCAAAGGGCAGGGCTTCCTGTTAGAAAGTGCACCCCAGAAAGAGGCAGCCCCACCCGGCTGAGGTCAGGTAGTCCAGCTCCCCTGGGCCCTGAGCATGGGCTGGGCAGGGGACAGGAAGTTCCGAGGACCCTAGAGATCGCTGGCGGTTCTTCCACCTGGCAGGGTTGGAAATCTGCTGACCTTGCGTAGCCACAGGCCGCCTAGTCGCTTTTCAGAGGGGAGTTTTGATTCTCGGTTTCCTCCATGTGATTGAGAGACCCACCTCCTACACCCCTCTCACTGGTAGGTTTGGGATCATTTGCTTAATTTTCACAGGATGGATCAACAAAAGTAGAGTGAAGAGGTGTCCAGTCAGAGGAGGCTGGGGAGCCCCAGCATGTGAGGGCAAAGGCACACTTGGCATTTCCAAACCTTTTTGGAGGGAACTGGGTGGGATGGGAACAGCTCCCGTGCAGAGAGTCAAGAGAAGTGAGTTCTATTTTAATCGCGACTTCACTAGGCAGTCCTTCACATCTCTGGGAGGTTGGATGGGGAAGTGCTTTTTGAAGAAAGGGCTTTAAGAGAGCCCATTCAGTTGCTGTAGGCATGAGTGTTCATTCCGCTAGCCTGAACCTTTCATAGGTGCATTCTCCATCACAGGACTTCTCTCTGGAAAAGAAGCCAAAGCTTCCCCTCGAACACTGGCCTTCCAGAACACCCCTTCACGGGACTTGCTGCCACGATCTCTGACAAGGCCTGGCATGCAGCATGTCCCCAATGGCCATGTCTGTTGTTGAAATATTGAAACGCGTCTGTGCCTGCCACTAACTAGCCATTGCCCTGAGCTCCCCCAGTGTGCCCTGCTGCCCTGGCCACTCCAGCCACCAAATTCCGCCCCCACCCCCACCCCCACCCATGATCCACCAACTAAAAACCTCACCCAGCCCAGCCCCAGGGCTTCCAGGACCCTACTGCAGCACAAAAGCTGACTCCTTCTGACTTTTAATATCACACCTGCCCTTAACTAATTTATTCCAGAGATAGATCTGTAGCTATAAAGCAATGGAACTAAGTTTTTAAGAAACAGCAGAATTAAATATCCAAATAGAATAAATATTATTTATTAACTGGCCATCTTATTCTTGAGGCTGGGTTCCAAATGAATTTTGGCTTATGCCAAAATCAAATCACTCTGAAAAGATAAAACTTTGCCATCTGTAAGGATTTACAAAAGAATATGACATCAATCCCAGTGACAATCTGAAATAACATCATCAAAAAAAAAAAAACATTTCAAGCAATGATAGCCTCGTAAGCTTAATGCTTTCAAGAGTATTTCCCCACACGTGTAATAATTCAGGGAATTTTAATACCGGCTGGGTATCAGATAATATTAAGGAATTGCTATTAATTTTTAGATGCCATAATGATATTAAGTTATGTTTTATAAAGGGGTCTTTAATTTAAAGATTCATCTGAAATATTTATAGATGAAACATGATGGAAGGGATTTGGTTCAAAATAATCTAAAAAGAAAAGAGGAAGCTGGGTGTTCTAGTTTGCTAATGCTGCCAGAATGCAAAACACCAGAAATGAATTGGCTTTTATAAAAGGGGGGTTATTTGGTTACACAGTTACAGTCTTAAGGCCATAAAGTGTCCAAGGTAATGCATCAACAATCGGGTACCTTCACTGGGAGATGGCCAATGGCATCCGGAAAACCTCTGTTAGCTGGGAAGGCACATGGCTGGTGTCTGTTCCAAGTTCTGGGTTCCAACTGGCTTTCTCCCAGGATGTTCCTCTCTAGGCTTCAGCGCCTCAAAAATGTCACTCTTAGTTGCTCTTGGGGTATTTGTCCTCTCTTAGCTTCTCCAGAGCAAAAGTCTGCTTTCAAAGGCCGTCTCCAAAATGTTTCTGTAAGTTGAAGCTCCTCTCTCAGTTCCAGTGCATTCTTCAAAGTGTCCCTTTTGGTTGTAGCTCCTCTTCAAAATGTCACTCTCAGCTGCACTGAGTTCCTTCTGTTTGTCAGTTCATTTATATGGCTCCAGTGATTTAATTTAGACCCATCCTGAATGGGTTGGGTAACACCTCCATGGAAATTATCTAATCAGAGTCATCACCCACAGTTGGGTGAGGCGCATCTCCATGGAAACACTCAAAGAATTACAATCTAATCAACACTGATACGTCTGCCCACACAAGATTGCATCAAAGATAATGGCATTTTGAGGAACATAATACATTCAAA
The DNA here is from genome assembly GCF_015220235.1 of Choloepus didactylus. Classification (NCBI taxonomy): domain Eukaryota; kingdom Metazoa; phylum Chordata; class Mammalia; order Pilosa; family Megalonychidae; genus Choloepus; species Choloepus didactylus. Next base: position 123,155,942 of record NC_051307.1, read on the forward strand.
CCAGTACATTTCACCCCCTGGACCCCAAAATGACACGATCTTTCCATATACAAGATACATTCAGCCCATCACAATATCATAAAAACTTAAATCATTTCAGCAACGACAGTTAAGTACAAGATCCCATTAAATCAGTTACAGGTGTGGTCTGTCCAAAAACAAAATTCCCCTCTGACTGTGGACCTGTAAACTTACAACAAGTTATGTGCTTCCAATATACAAAGGAGGGACATTCATAGGATAAACATTCCCATTGCCATGAGGAGAAACTGAAAGGAAAACCCGGTTCACAGGACCAAAACAGTTCCTAAAACCTCCAGCACAAACTCCATTAGATTTCAAAATCTGAGAGTCATTTACAGAACAACGTTGCATCCTTGGGGCTTGAGAGAGCGGGAGTCTAACCCTTCCTAAGGGTCTTTTTGGAAGCTTTTCCTCTCCAAATGCCAGGGTGAGTTGTCCAACATATCCACACATTGGGGAGACCACCTTCTCGGCCCCACCCTCCTCAAACATCAGGGCAGCACCTGGATTCCCTTCCATCTCCGAGGCACATGCTCTATCCCTTCAGAACAGTGGGGTGGCAGCCAGGCTCTCCCCAATTCCCTGAGAATGTGCTACACCCTCTTTGGGACTTGGGGTGGCAAAACATTTCCTGAGCATCGAGGCAGAAGGCCCACCCTCAACCTCTGGGGCAAACTCACCCTTTCCATGCACGTGGGCCACTCCGCTCTCCCAGCCCGAGCCCTCTTGACTCCAGACCTCAACCTCCATGGCTCTGTCTTTGAAGAAATTTTTCCTTCAATTTGTTCCTCATCTGTCTCCTCCAGTCCAGACTGGCAGCATCTCTGTCTATAAAGATCTCACAAAAATTCTGTTGGCTTCACATGAAGCACACAGGGGTCAAAGCCGTCAGACAATAGGACTTTCCACAAATCCTTTCTGCTTAACTCCTTTTCCAATCTTGGCTTGTACTGAAATGGCAGCTGGGTTCCATGTTTGGTTACATCCTCACATCAGGCTATAGCTTCTGGGGTTTTACCCCCTGGAAGCCCAGAGTTTTTCAGGCCATCAGTTTCTGGTTTCTTTGAAACTAAGAGTACATCTCTCAGCTTATCTCTGTCCTCTTGCATTTTACTATAAGCTGCAAGTAAAAGCCAGGCTACTTCTTCTATATTTTGCTTGGAGATCTCATCAGCTAAATATTCCAAGTCGTCGCTTTCAAATTCTGCCTTCCATCCAACACCAGGACTCAATTTTGCCAAATTCTCTGCCACTTTAAAACAAGGATCATCTTTCATCCAGTTTGCAACAACACATTCATCATTTCTGCTCAAGGCTTCATCAGAACTATCTTTAGAGTCCATATTTCCACATAGAGTCTCTTCAGAGCAGTCTAGGCCTTTTCTATCAAGCTCCTCACAATTCTTCCAGAATCTTCCCCTTATCCATTGAAAAAGCCATTCCAACATGTTTGATATTTGCAAACTCAGCAGCACCAGCACCCCACTTCCGTTACCAAAATTTGTTCTAGTTTGCTAATGCTGCCAGAACGCAAAACACCAGAAATGAATTGGCTTTTATAAAATAGGGGTTATTTGGTTACACAGTTACAGTCTTAAGGCCATAAAGTATCCAAGGTAATGCATCAACAATCGGGTACCTCCACTGGGAGATGGCCAATGGCATCCAGAAAACCTGTTAGCTGGGAAGGCACGTGTCTGGCATCTGCTCCAAGTTCTGGGCTCAAAATGGCTTTCTCCCAGGATGTCCCTCTCTAAGCTTCAGCTCCTCAAAAATGTCACTCTTAGTTGCTCTTGGGGCATTTGAACTCTCTTAGCTTCTCCAGAGCAAAAGTCTGCTTTCAAAGCCATCTCCAAAATGTCTCTGTAAGCTGAAGTTCCTCTCTCAGTTCCAGTGCATTCTTCAAAGTGTTCCTTTTGGTTGTAGCTCCTCTTCAAAATGTCACTCTCAGCTGCACTGAGTTCATTCTGTTTGTCAGCTCATTTATATGGCTCCAGTGATTTAATTTAGACCCACCCTGAATGGGTGGGCTAACACCTCCATGGAAATTATCCAATCAGAGTCATCACCCACAGTTGGGTGGGGCACATCTCCATGGAAACACTCAAAGAATTACAATCTAATCAACACTGATACATCTGCCCACACAATATTACATCAAAGATAATGGTGTTTGGGGGAACATAATACATTCAAACCAGCACATTGGGTGTTGTATATGTGGGGATTTGTTATACTATTCTTTGCACTTTTGTATATGTTTTAAATTCTTTAAAAAGAATTTTTTAAGTTAACTTAAAAAGTTAAGAAAAATTGTACTCAATTGGTCTTTATCTCCGTAGCCCCCTCATAGATAAAATAACAAAGACAGAAGCATCCTGGTTTAGGGTGTACGGAGACCTGAAGGATTCAGCCCAAACACTAACCCTAATACCACAGACAAGCCCTCTTTTGTGCCCCAGTTTCCTTTCTGTGAAATGAACATAATCATGTTTCCACCACACATACTCTCCATCCCAAACAGGCTAAAAGGAATGTGAATGAGATAACACACATAAAACATTCCGAGCTCCTCAGAAGAAAGGTGCAACATAAACGATGCATTATTCTAAGACCTCATCACACACAGGTGTTGTGTGAAGTTTATTTTAGATGATTCAGAATTCCCAGAAATCACACAGATTTCTCAGAAACTACTCATGCTTAGTTCTCTAAGCCAACTGGAAAAAGGAGCAGAAACAAAACACCCTGCTTCTACACAGGAGGCTTTTAGCAGCTCTGTTTACTCCTCCAACACAAAGCCCTTGTTTATATGTGACGGATGGTAGTACATGTTTCTCTTCTCTCTCTCTCTCTCCCTTCATTTGTTCCCCTCTGTTTCTTTGTCCCCTTCCATTTTTCCTTTTCTCCAATCCTACTCTGCCGCACACCACTTTTCTTGTATTGACTCAAGGGCCAGTGAAAAGGATAAATGCAAAACGGAAGGTCAAGACCTAAGAGAACGCCTGTGCCCAAGCTGGCTATTTATTCCATCAAGCAAGTGCACACAGTCGTTTCTTGGTTCACAGCACTCATATTTTAAATGTATTTTGAAGATACAGTGACACACCTTTGAAACTGTCGGGGGGTCAGAGCAAACATTAAAACACCCATAAATATTTATGCAGCAGGTTTCCATGGGCTGCTTTCCCAAAGTAACCACAGTTGATGCACACACACAAACACACACACACATGTTCATTCCAGCCCTGGCCATTCCAAAGAACAAATGTAGACCTAACCTCTTACTCAATGTTTACTGCAATAAACATAATCTATAAACCAGCTCAGGGGGTGGACAGAAGAGCATTGCATAGGCAAGAGATTTTTCTGTCACTCTCTGTCCCAGGCAATATGGTTAATCGTCCCAGCCTCTGTTTCTTCTTCTGTAAAATGAAGGGATTGGAATAGATGAATGGTTTATAGAGCCTTTCCAGCAATAAACATATATGATTCTATGAGAAGTTCCACCAAGGTTTTTAGTGAATTTCTGTAAATATAAATCTACCTGACACCCAAAGACTTGGTAGGGAAAAGGAAAGGTCTGTTACAATAGAGGTCAAAGAGTGCTTGAGTGATGTTCAGTGCAGTGGCAGAGAAGAGAAGTTAGAGGCAAGGAGAGGAGGAAAAAAATGGTATTGAATTCAGTAGGGAAATAACCCATCTACAAATAGGGTCAGAGAGAGGGTCAGAGAGGAAGGAACTGGCATAATAGATACCAAGCAGGAATAGGAGGTAGATTTGGCACCTCAGAGTATGTCTTGCAGAAAAGATAGAAAAAAATCAGAATTAGGCCAAAGGAAGTGTGTGCCTGCAGATCCCACTTGTCCCAAACATACTGCAGAGGCACAATGGCTTAGAAAAGGTCTTTGATGCCTTGTTCTACACAAGGATAATACCTATCCCCCATGGCCACCCCCGACCCCAGACAAGAAGGAGTAAAGACCCATGCTCAAAAAGATGAAGTCACTATTTGAGAAGAAATTGCTACATGTGCAAATCATTAAGTCTAGGATTTATTACCAATTAGAACTATAAATCTCTGCTTACTTTGGCTCCTGGAAACTTGATTTCACAAAGGGATGGGGAGGGGTGTACGAGTCATTTGAGACAACAAGAGAGAAATCCAAGCTTAAAAAGACACACTTCAAATTCAAAAGCAAGCAGGATTTCTCAAGCACCAGAGCACAAAGCAGGCTTGACCTTGTGGCTGCAAGCAAACAACCCAGCGGATGCCTGCAGGGTTAGCAAAATCAAGGGGGCTGGTACCACTTAGAAGGGATGTCAGGGCCCAGAAGGAGGCTGCATAACTGAGTGGACCCCAGTGGCCAGGCCATAGCATCGCCCAAGTTGACAGCAGAGCATATGCATCAGCCGATTTATGTTCCTTATCTCAGGGGTCCTTGGCCTGGGCTGACCACCAGAATCAGCTGTGAATCTCTGAAAACATACCTATGCTTGGGTCACACTGCAGGCTAATCAAACCAGAATTTCCAGGGGTGGGGCTTGGGCATCAGGGTTGTTCAAAAACTCCTTATATGATGCTGGTGCAGCCACAGTTGAGAAACACAGCCTATCTCATTTCATCCTCCCAACAGCCCTCATGATTTAACAGGGGAAAAAGGTGAGGCTCAGAGAGGGTAAGTAACTGGTTCAGGGTTGCACAGCTAGTAGTGATAATAATGGAAGCAAGATTTGAGCCCAGAGTTCCCAATCTTAATCAACATACCCTACAGCCTCCCAAGCCTATGGCTCTCAGCTTTCCATGCCCTGGAAGGTTGGGGTCTTCAAGGTAGAAAATGAGGCCTCCAAAACTATTTTTGTATGTTATTTCAAAAATATCTAATAGAAATGAAACATTAATCCCATAACAATGCTTCATATTTTTTAGGGGGTCAAGTTTCTTTCTCTTGTTTAGAGTGACAACAAAGGGAAATTGCACCAGACACATCATGCTCATCAGGAATTCTCATTCATTCACTAGACAAACATTAAGTGCCAGTTTTCTGCCAACTTGATAAAATCTAGTTTCAGAGACAGACAGATCATGGCATGACAGATGTGCTAAGGCTCTAACAGTGGCAGGCACTAGGCACTCAGACGGCCCACAGAAGAGAACAGGTAGCTACGAGTGGCAGTAATTTATTATGCCTTTGGTGAGTGGAAAATGCAAGGTAAATTATAAGACAGTATACACATGTTGCTATGTGGCAGGTAAAAAGATAGAGTCCGTAAGTGGAGGCAGGGGCTAATAAAATATTGTGAGAAGATTGGGAATACACTGTTCCTAAGCCATAAATAAAATTCTCTACCCAGGGTAGAAAATGCAAATTCCAGACTGGTACCTACGTGAGTGTAGAGAGGGGATGTGGGACTAGTTCTCATCTCCACATACGTGAGATTGCCGTATAGCAAGGTGGGTGCGGTGTTGTCAGACCCTCTTACTTTTATGGGGAAGTTGGAAATATGGGTTTTTAATGCAAGATTTCCCAATTCTTCATGAAAGCATTGCTGTATCAAAATTCTTTGTAGACTAAAGACAGTACCATCTGCATCAGCTTAAGTTTCACCGTTCAGAGTGCTCTCCCTACTAGTCCCAAGGATCCCAAAGCAACTGCTCCTTCAACTGTGCCCTTCTTTCCTACAGGATTGCTCATTTATTTTGGGTATGGCATCTGGAACAGCACCCTGGAAATCAGCGCCCGAGAAGAGGCCCTGCACCAAAGCACATACCAGCGCTATGATGTGGACGACCCCTTCTCGGTGGAAGAGGGTTTCTCCTATGCCACAGAGGGCGAGAGCCAGGAGGACTGGGGCGGGCCGGCCGAAGACAAAGGCTTCTATTACCAGCAGATGTCAGATGCAAAGGCAAACAGCCGGACAAGTAGCAAAGCAAAGAGCAAAAGCAAGCACAAACAGAACTCAGAGGCCCTGATTGCAAATGACGAGTTAGATTACTCTCCAGAGTAGGAGTAAACCCACAAGAGGGTGGAAAAGGTGATGATTTATTTTCAGTAACTTAACCTGTGGGCTAGAATGTGAAAAACTTTTTTGGCTCTCATTTCACAAATCTAGCCTTTCCAGAGTCAGTCCCCTGCCATAGCCTGTCATTTGCTCCTTTTGCTCTTCAGGATAGTTTGGTTGAAGGGTTTAACCTGGATCCCGTAAATGGTTCCCAGGTGAAAAGGTAACAAGAGGCTGCAAGAAATTCTCTCTTAGGTGCAACCATCAGAGCTGATAGTAACAAATGTTTCCTGAGCCTTTGCTTTGCTGGTTAAATTTTTTTGCTTCTGATTGAGACCCCAAGAAGCAAGGAGCAAACTTCTTGGACCACACCAAGGCTCTAGCTCCTCTGGGAGACGTGCCAAAGCAGGGGTGTGTGTGCCCTGAGAGCACAAGGACAAAGCTCTGCTCTCAGCATGTAGGGCTGAGACCTGCTCCCCTAGGCCAGGGTGGACAGGTTGGGGGAGATGGCACTTCCACGGCAGGCAGCATTTTGTGCTGAAATCTCACAAAAACAAATTCATGGAAAAGACGTGTGAATCTTTTTATTCACTGAGGTACCCGCAGTCTCCAAACCATAACTTGGGATCCAGCAAAGGTCAGGAACTCGGAGATCATTTCCCCCAGAGGTTTCAGATTCACCGTGAAGCAGTCAAGCAAACAAACCCAATAATATTGTAAGATGTACCATCAAAGCTCAACTTTAGATGCCCAGAAAAAAATTAAATGGCCATCTCATGCAGTGAAGGCCAGAAGGGCACTGGCAGAAATTAACTCTCTGTCATGCCTTCTTTATACCTGACTCTAAGCTCCTGCCTATTTGCTGAAAGAGGGCAAAGGTGGAGCATGATTTCATGGCCCTAATATGCCTTGAAGAAGTGGGCTGTTTGTTTTATAATCAGATAAAAATCTCTACAAGGAGAAGTGACCCAGCCACTGAGATCACATTGCAAGTTCTCATATTTCTGAAATTATAAATTCTGTAGTTTTTTCTTTCTTTCTTTCTTTCTTTTTTTTTTTTTTTTTTTTTTTTTTGAGACATGCAACTGCTTGAGTAGTGGGTGCTTCTCAGAAAACAAAAATGTGGAAGCGCAGCTACTGGGGTAGTTACATACCATACAATCACATTTCACTTCTGAACCTTATTCCTCAGGAGGAGCTTACTTCTAGAGGCCTAGTTTTCCTGCTGTTTCCCAGAGCAGTTTCTTCAAAGCCTAGAGAAATATCGACCTGGTAAGGTCTAAATCGGGCCATTAAGAGGGTCTCTGAAATAAAGGCATTTTTTCAGAAACAGGGTAGATGAGACAATCTGTAACAGACAAAAACACATTGCCTATAAATTCTACCCTTGGGTTACAGGGATTCCTGAGGCTGCACTGAGATGTGTACACATGTATGTGAAGGCACAGTTGGGGTCCAACTAAAATCTGTAAACATGTCCTGAAAAGAAGACAAACAGTAAATTCCTTGCCAACGTTTTTCTGAACATTTTGACTAACGTTGGGGTCTATTCTTTCTTAACGGTGGAGACTCATGCCATCTTTGCATGCTTTAGGATATGGAGAAGAAGCAAAAGTCCATTCTTTCATTCCACAAACGTGGATTGAGAATCTACCAAGTGCTAAGTGATGGGAATAAAAAGCTGTGTAACATCTGCCCTTGAGGGCTCACAGTCCAGGAGGTGCCTGATAAACACAGGTAAAACAACTGAACTTGACAAGTCCTCGTGGCTGATACACAGGGGTTCAACTTAATACAAAAAGACCACTGAAACTAGTTTTTTAAAATATGCTTTTACATAAATTGCAAATCACACCCATAGTCAATGTATACCATTAACTTCAAATTACTATTTTCTTAGTCTTCTTTTTTTTTTTTTTTTTTTTTTTCTTTTTTCCTTCGTTTTATTGAGATATATTCACATACCACGCAGTCATACAAAACAAATCGTACATTTGATTGTTCACAGTACCATTACATAGTTGTACATTCATCACCTAAATCAATCCCTGACACCTTCATTAGCACACACACAAAAATAACAATAATAATTAAAGTGAAAAAGAGCAATTGAAGTAAAAAAGAACACTGGGTACCTTTGTCTGTTTGTTTGTTTCCTTCCCCTATTTTTCTACTCATCCATCCATAAACTAGACAAAGTGGAATGTGGTCCTTGTGGCTTTCCCAATCCCATTGTCACCCCTCATAAGCTACATTTTTATACAACTGTCTTCGAGATTCATGGGTTCTGGGTTGTAGTTTGATAGTTTCAGGTATCCACCACCAGCCACCCCAATTCTTTAGAACCTAAAAAGGGTTGTCTAAAGTGTGCATAAGAGTGCCCACCAGAGTGACCTCTCGGCTCCTTTTGGAATCTCTCTGCCACTGAAGCTTATTTCATTTCCTTTCACATCCCCCTTTTGGTCCAGAAGATGTTCTCCGTCCCACGATGCCAGGTCTACATTCCTCCCCGGGAGTCATATTCCACGTTGCCAGGGAGATTCACTCCCCTGGGTGTCTGATCCCATGTAGGGGGGGAGGGCAGTGATTTCACCTTTCAAGCTGGCTTAGCTAGAGAGAGAGGGCCACATCTGAGCAACAGACGCATTTGGGAGGAGGGTCTTAGGCACAATTATAGGGAGGCCTAGCCTCTCCTTTACAGCAACCGTCTTCCCAAGGGTAAAACCTATGGTAGAGGGCTCAACCCATCAAACCACCAGTCCCCTATGTCTGTGATCATGTTAGCAACCATCGAGGAGGGGTAGGCCAATACCTCTGCATTCTCCACAAGCTCCTCAAGGGGGCACTACATATTTTTTCCTTGTTTTTTTTTTTTTTTAACTTTTTTTATTTTTTAAATAAACTGTATGAAAAAAAAATTAAAAAAAAAAAAAAACAAAAACATACAATAAAAGAACATTTCAAAGAGACCATAACAAGGGAGTAAGAAAAAGACGACTAACCTAAGATAACTGCTTTACCTCCAACCTGTTCCTACTTTACCCCAAGAAAGTTACCTAATATAGCAACATTTCTGTGAACTTGTTCCTACTATATCCATCAGAAATTAACAGACCATAGTCATTCCTGGGCATCCCCAGAACGTTAAATAGCTTATCTGTTCTTCTTGGATTATTGTTCCCCCTTCCTTAATTGCTCTCTATTGCTAGTTCCCCTACATTCTACATTATAAACCATTTGTTTTACATTTTTCAAAGTTCACATTAGTGGTAGCACATAATATTTCTCTTTTTGTGCCTGGCTTATTTCGCTCAGCATTATGTCTTCAAGGTTCATCAATGTTGTCTTATGTTTCACGAGATCGTTCCTTCTTACTGCCGTGTAGTATTCCATCGTGTGTATATACCACATTTTATTTATCCACTCATCTGTTGAAGGACATTTGGGTTGTTTCCATCTCTTGGCAATTGTGAATAATGCTGCTATGAACATTGGCGTGCAGATATCTGTTCGTGTCACTGATTTTATCATCTGCAACGCCAAAGATTTCAGATGTCAAATATTTGAGTAAAACAGTTCCAAATAACCAAAACATCGCTAGATAAGTTTTCTCGTCGTGATAGTTTAGGGAGACGGGCTTCTGAGGCTGCCATTCTTCTCCTCGCCTCCCGGGTCAGAGTGGGCAGACCTCTTAGTCTTCTTTTTAATTCCTCTATATTAATTGTTTAGAACTCTAGCTTCCAGAAGGTCATTTTGTCATTTTAATGTAATGCTTGGCAATGCTGTGTTTTCTTTCCCAGAAACCTAACCATAAAGGTACAGTGCCTGAAATATATCCTTGAGAATTTTAAACTAATTATGAGTAATCTTTGTGAAAATGAAGTTCTGATCTAATTTTAGCACTCAACAAACCTGCTGAGTTTAAATATAGTCTGTTAAGCTTGAATACATCTGGATAGATGGAGTGGGGCTATATTCATTAGTAATGTTCAAAGAGAAATAGAAGTTCAAAACAAAATGTTAACGTGGGTGAAAAAGCTTCCCTTTACTAGTGAGGTTTACGTATTAAAGTAACAATAGTTAGTTGGCAGATGTACGCAGTTTCTTCTGTGGCATGAGAAAATACATGATTTGGTTAACACAATTCGTGTTGAATTAGTGTAGATCCTATGAACCACTCTTATCTCAAGAACCATTTCTCCAAATAGCATCTCTTTAATATTTGAAACTTTGCTCTCTTTATTTTTCTAAAGTTGACAGGGTCATCCCCCTAATAATCTTGGTTTAAAAACAAAGCAAAGAAAAAGAAAAAAAAAAAAATACCATAGTAGTTAAGACAGAAAAAAAACTTCTAAGGAAAATAAATATATTTTTCTCGTATTTCCCAGTTTCTGTGAAACAGTCCCCAATTTCACATTTTCAAATCACATCAATCACTAGAATGAATGTCTTAGCATTGCCTAATGGTTTTCTCAAGATCATACTTGTGGATCTACATTAAAAGTAAGATCACCTTATAAATAATTACCTTAGAAACTTAACTCCATTCCCCCTTAAATAGAGTCCAAGGAAGACCCACATTTTATTGATTTATTCTCTATAGAAAGAGCTCTTCCAGCAAGGTTTCAATGTGTGGATTTATAATTTGGAGCCAATTCCTTGATTTTTAAAAATTGTTTTCTATGGATTTATTGGTACTTTGCTTCATTTCAAAAGAATTCAAGGCAGATATTAAAATGCACATAAATTAAAAAAATTAAGTGAGAACTTAGAGTAGATAAAAATAGACATAAGAAGGATAAGACAAAGCTAAAAGTGTTTACTGCACAAAATGCAGAGCCTTGATATGTATTGCTAAATGTGCCAATGAGGGAACACCTTGAAAAACAATGGAATGGGATAATGACAGGAAGAAGTACTCCTGCATGATAAAAACAAATATTTCCCTATGAGAGTAGAGGCCATAGATAAGCTTCAAACCTAGTTTTCACCAGCTAGCATGTGCCTGGCATATAGTAGATGTTCAACAAATATTTCATGATTAGATGAACAAATGAATGAATCAGAGGAAAATGGAATATCATTTATTTGACTATGATTTGTGGAGGGTCTGTTACATGCTGTGGCATATATCGATACAGTAAGTATTGTGCAATAAGACAGAAAGCCAACTCTTAAGAATGGGGAAAATAGGATATGTAAATAAAGAACAAAAATGAAGATGGCAAGTGAAAGGAGGGAGTTGTGCTGTGCATATTTGCATATGGAAAATGATCTCCTTTCACTGGAATGATCATGGAGAATGCAGCACTTTTGCTGAATCTTATGGAATGAGCAGAATTTTGCAAGGTACAAATGGGAGAAAGACATGCCAAGAGGAGAGATCACATCAGTAAGGTGGAAGCTATGGCTGACAACTGTCCCCTAATAGTTTGTACTGTGCTTCCTGTAAAGAAAGCAAGAAACTAATCTGACTGGAGCTGATGATTTATGCATAACTAATCCATGGAAAGTAAGAAATAATGCTGGGAAAGCAGTTTTTTGCCTATTCCCTTGAAAGTTAAACTGAGCCTGCTGGCTTTCCTTGGGGAGGCCTTGCGGAAATGATGAAAGTAGTAATCAAGGAAGGTTTGTCTTTCAGAAATCTGTAACAGTGGCTTCATTTGCCTGTGCAAGGAGCTAACAAATCACATACACACTCCAAGTTGATTTAACATTTTAAAGGAAAAAAAATTGTACTGAAAGTAACATATTAGTCTTCCTTTGAGTCTTACATCTGATTTCATCACAAACCTAGAAATACAGTAGTTTAATATGTGTACAGACAGCTCACACAAAATTATTTACAGCCACTTTTTAATTTTTCCACAATAAGTTTAAATGACCAAAGCTAACAACTCTTTATAGGTATCTAATCTAAATAGTAAAACTCCACTTGAGTGCAATGCCACTTTGAACTAGTGAAAGGAACTGAATGAATGGTAGAATTAAGTTAAGAATCCAGTTCTTCTTAACAACAAACTCAGAGCTAAATGAATGCTTAAAAAAATGGTCATGATGAGCATGTTAACATCAACAGGGAAGAAGTTGTTGAACTCAACGCATCCATCCTTCTCTAGATCCTATAGTCAGGACACAAATCCAGTGATTATTGGGAATCAAAATATAAAGTCATTCAAAGAAATGTCTTTCACTGATTCTCCTAAAAAGGGTCGATAAATTTGACACTCTTTAAATTACACTGTTGGAAATCTACAAGGAGTACCCCTTCTCTGCATTATAAGTGCAAGCTCCACATTTACATGAGTTTGAGAATCCCCCGAAAAGACTAGAGGAAATTGCCGTCCCCTTTTCCACCTTTTACTGGGGGTCTGAAAATGTCAGTGGGAAGTCCACTGAGTTTCAGTCACAGGTTTACCTAATTTTGTATCTAAGATTAGAATGTCTTGTTGGGTAGAGAAATCAGAAACCAGGAAACGTGTCCGAAGCCAGAGCTGGGGTCTTGGCACAGAGTCCAAGCCACGGGTAACGATGCACTCTTGGATTTAAAAGCTTTGAGTTAGTAAGCAAATCTGAGATAGCCTTAATTTCCTACACGGAATGGGAAGAAAGAGAGGGAATAAAGGAAACGCAATTCCAGAGTTCACCAGTAGGACCGCGTCATGACACTCCATTTACAAGTAGCTTGGACACTCCGTTTTCATGCAGCTTGCAATACACTTGTCAAGGAAGGTGTTCGTATCCAAAATTTTCACTGAGCTTCTGTTTCCCCTTAAGGTGAGAACCTGTTTATCTACTTAGGACTTTTGGCGTCCCTAAGAGAAAGAAGCACCAGAGGATAGCCCATGGTTTGTGATTAAACAATGAGTAACCACTACTGCAGAAACAGCTTCCCAAGTTTCCCAAGCTGCATGCCCCACCACAAACAGGAACCAGGATGTTGCTTCACAAAGTTTACCTTGTATCCCTCCTTTAGAATGGTAGTGGGTAGCAAAAGGCCACCCTCGTTTTCATAGTTGTTAGTCTTATGTCATACTTTTATTTTCCCAAAAACTTTACAGAAGCTGTTGTTTTGTTTTCTTCCTCAGGAGCAACTTCCCTTTCTACAATGGTTTATTCTTCTTGAGCTGCTTGAGTGACATGTTCATCATTCTGAAATACCTAGGCAGTTGCCTTTTGCCAAAATTACTTCTCCAAGAAAATAAAATTTTCTTTCATAGGACTTAAAGCCCAAAAGGAATTAGTGGAAGTTTTGAAGCCCATCAAAAGTAAACATATATTCTGCAGTGTCAACCAAAACAGTGTTAGAAGTCGTTAAACAGTTCTCTACATGCATGGAATTATGCAATCTGTATAGGACTGTTAGACAGCTTTGGGCTTCAAGTCTTCAGAAACCAGATAGCTCTAATTTCTTACTCTTTGAGAACATTTAGTGCATTTTAGAACACAGAAGGAAAGAAAATGGCTCTGTATTAGAATAAGGAAACAAAGGAAGCCTGGATTTTTACCTTGGGAATCCTTCTGTGCTTTTTTTTTTTCCCCCATTAAGCTTTCCTGACATTGACATTGGTGACACTGGCTAAAGGGAATTGTGGGTCATGTGAATTTCCCAGGAAGTGCAGACTTTAAGGAATTATGCCCATTTTGACATCGGGATGAGAAGACTGGCATACGCAACTCCAACTGATTTTCCTTGGCAGTTACCAATATACTTGTTTTACTCACTCTCCTGCAGGCAAGAATTTCCACTGGAAATCATAAACCCCCACCTTCCAAAACAAAGGCACTGCTAATGTTATGATGGCACATAAATACCTCAACTGTTTGGGCTGATAGGAGGGGCTGCAGGTTTTTAAGAGAGCAGCTACAATCTGATCCTCATCCCATGTAGTTATCACCATCCGATGACAGGAGCTTTTCTCACTGTGGAAAAGAAACTTACTGTTTAATTCATATCCAAAGTTAAAAGTACAGATTGTAAATTTAACCAACTTGTTTCGTTTGTGTTTGGTCCTTGAGATGTAAAACTTGCTTTTAGCAGATGGTGATTTCTGGTGTTATTCTCTGCTATTTTTTTGGTATGAAATTGCTGTATTTGTTAAAGTTTGTTCGTTTTGTGATTTTTAATTCCCATTGGTGCACTGTACAATGGGGTGTTGTAGTATATAATGAAGAAAGAAATAATATGCAGATATGTTATGGAATGTGTTTTATTTTCAAATGACTGTGGTGTTAACAGTGTATCAGTTTATCAAGATACTAAGGGAAAATTCTAAATTTACCAAAATGTGTATATTTTAATAAATGCATAAAGCTTTATTGTGTGCCTTTAAATTTAAAAATGGGTTTATAACGAAAGTCATAAACCAAAATGTCTTACTATAAAATTTCAATAATAATGTAAGGATTTTACACAGGAGATACAAAAAAAAAAAAAAAAAAAAAAAAAAAAGGAAGGAAGGAAGCTCTTTGCCATATACATTTTGTTAAAAGTAACCATTACCTGAAGTCTGGTACTTTTTTTTCCATTCTAAAAGAGATGAATAAGTGATTCTTGCCTTAAGTGCTTCAATAGCCCTTGGTAGAAAAGCCAGATGAATGAGCTCATTTTGGAATTAATTGCATTTTATGGAAAATTCATTTTCAGAATAAAAATATTTTTTTAAATTACAACTAATCGACTATTAAAATTTAAATGTTAAGGAAGTCAGTGCCACACTACCTCTTCTAAATTTACTTCTATGAAGACAACAAGAAAGTTTCATTTTAGTGGACTCTCAGGGAACCTGAAGCAGTTCATTCTCTCTCTGACCGTTTTCTTCTAAAAAAGGATGCAGGGATCTATCCCGGACCTTGCTCACTACACTGCCTTCTTATTATCCCATTTCCAGAACCAACTCCCAGCGACAGCTGCACTCCCACCCCCTCCCTCAGCAAGACATTCAGTTCATTGATGCCACCCATTTTTAAGACAAATTGGAGGAGCATTACTTGCCTAAAGTCCAATCCCAACTACAGTAGCATTTTAGTAGTTTAATTTATTTTCCTTTTTCTGATGGCACAGGTAGTAACATCTGGAGAAAATGCAGAGTAGTACAGCAGGACCACATATTTTCCCCACCACAACAAGAGTATAAAGAATCTGCTGTGTCTTTATTTCCTACAACTCATTGGTCTTCCTTGCAAAAGTCATCTACCTGCGTCGCAGCATAGAGAAAAACTTTAAATGAATTTGTTTACAGAATCACAGGTTCTTCCAATTTAGTCTCTATTACCTGATTGAGTCTCTTTTAGATAAATGCTCAGTCTTTTCGATGTTCTCCCTCTCCCTTGCGTCTCTCCAAAATGGCGTCCGGGTACAGAGCTTTTATGATCTCATAGCGTGTGGGGTGAGTAGGTGGGGAGAGCTTGGGGGTACAAGTGAAAACTAAGGTTCTCTGGACTCCTAATGGATGCTGTTGCAGAAAGGCTGCCAGGTCTGCTCCCTGGACAGGTGACCACCAAGTCAGCCTGGCCCATCTAGTCATGCGACCTTCATGACGACATTCCCTTCCACATTCCACAGGCCTGGAAGTTCCTGCACTCTGGCGTCTCTTAATTAGGACTGCAGGCTTTTGCTGGTCCACCGATCTCTCAGCACATCACTTTAGAATCCACAGCATGTCACCCGGAGATTTGGCGAGCCAGGAGCACCACCTCAGGCTCAGTTATCCAGCCACTCCCTTCATGAATAATACACGATCATTTCTGGGCTCTGCTCATTGAGGCTTTAGAGTCAGTGGTGTGCTGCAGCCTGCTCGTGACGTCAGCTGTTAACTTTTCAGGAGTTTTGTTGAGTCAATTATTAAACACAGCCATTATTTAAAATCAAATTCTATGAACTTACAATTTAATTAATTATATTAAAACAAAGGTAACAAATACCCAAAACTTATGATTTTCAAATTATTTTCCTACATTTTACTATTATCTATTTCCTTGAGGTTACTTATAACTTTTTTAACTGTATGGGTAAACTATTATATACTGATGTGCAGCCACAAATCTTTTCCCAACTCTGTGTTCAGTGAATTCACATGGATAGCTTGAAATCAGCCATGATGGGATTATTTACATCACAGAAATTTTTTTCACCAGAGAGCTGATTGCTAAAAGTTTTCCGGCACACACTGCTTACATCCTCTCTAGCTACACCTGGGAAAGACCCCTAACCTGGCCAATGTTTTCAGGCTCTGTCACTCCTAACACATTCCCACCCAATAGAGGAAAAGCCTGGACAAGTATTTTTGTCCCCTCCATCCTACCCCTATTTGCCTTCCTCTACTACCATCCAGTAGGACCAGCAGGGCCTGGCATTCTAATCTTCCTCCTGTCTGACCAGGGTTCCCCTACATATTATCCTCCTGCCTTGGGACAACAAGCCCTCATGATTCAGTCTTATTGGTAGAAGGGTTACACTCTTGATACTATGGAAGAAATTATAAATAGTGGTCATCAAGAGTCAAAGGACAACATGGAAGTAGGGAGTAACAGAGTCACAAATAACTGGATTAATATCCCAAAATACAAACTCATTACATGGGTTTTAAATTTAAAAGACTATTCAGAGTATCAAAGCTGCTCTTAGAGGCATCTTCTACTTGAGCCGTAACTCAAAACCACTCAAAAACTAAAATACGCCATCAGAAATTTAAGAGATCCCATTTCCCAAACATTTAATTGACAGCTCTTCTGCATTCTGTTTCCAGCTATCAGCAGTTCACTGACTGGCAGATAGAGTCCTTTCTGTGTAAAGGTCCCCTCCTCTCTTGTGCCCACATGCATGTCTTCTTCTTCCTGAGGATGGGTCCTTCCATTCTCAGTTGGCCTCAATTCACATCCTAAAGAAGCAAAACTCTCAGTTGTGAAGTTCAGAGAGAAAAATACACACCCACATTTCTACGACCTGGACAATCTGAATTCTTCAGACTTTTATTACGTATATGTATGAACCTGATGCCCACAGCCCCATCAAAACCATTTAGAGCATTTTCAGGAAGGAGAGAGCTATTTGTAAGCCAGTTAGCCCAGTGAGATAAGCACTGTGGCATACTTTCCTTCAGGGAAGGGAAATAGAAATGCTTTGTGACTCTAATTAACTTCCAACACAGCAACAGGAATGCAATTTGGAACAGAATTGAGAGAGGAAATAGTCCATCCAAATTCAATTCTGGTAGCTCTAAGACTGTGATTGAATTTCCTTCTGAGAGGAAACACTCCTAACAGGGCGGGGGTTGCGAGGAGGTAACGGGTTTCCTGGCAAAGGGGGTTTCCCTGTTTTACGAAGCTCTGTTTCCAAAGCAGCCCCTTTAAAGTACCCGAAATAAGTTGAAGGCATGTGTATAATATCTTCAACTTCATCACCAAACCTTGTCCAACTTGTAGTGTGAGGGTGGAGATTGGGTTAACCAACCATGGTGGGAAAAACAGGGGAAGGAGCTATCCTGCCAAGGATCCTTCCCACAACAAGCTATAAGGCTTGAAGATGGCAGAGGAAGGGCTCCTCTGCCCTATCTACTCCCCAGTGACTGAAATTCCTCCATTGGAAACAAACTCTGACATTCCTCAATAAAAACGACATCTTTAAATGCCTTCACAGTAACTCCCCCTGGAGGAAGGAACACAGCGTCTTAACCCATCCCCTTGACACATGAATGACTGAAATCAGTTCCTTCCCTGAGAGCAGGTTTTCACCGGTTAGGAGGGAAGATTTTGATGCCCCTGGGTGCCTGTTGGAGGGCAGGGAAGACACAGGAAGGGGAAAATGGCACAGAAGGGAGAGGCTGGGATACTAAAGACTCACTTGGCCTCATTCACTTCACAACCTTGCCCAGAGCTAACTCCAAATGTAATGAAGGCCAGAAGACAACATAAACCTGCCCTGAAGTGAAGCCCCCAAGATTGCTCTGCGGGGCGAGATGGCTGGTGGGGTGCACAGAGCCTCGGACCATGAGAGAGACCCACACCCAAGTCCTGGATCTCCACAGCTGGCTGTGTAAACGCGGGCAAGCCACTACCTCTGCTTCCCCATCCATAAACGAGAAGTTGATGTGTGATGTCTAATTTCCCAGGTCACAGCCACGAGGGCAGTGAACACCTCTCTCGCTTCCTGCTGCACCCGAGCACCCACTGCAGGGCCTGGGATGCAGGAGACAGTCAACTGATATTTGTGAGGGAATGAAAGTATGGAAGTGGAAGTGTTCCCTCAATATCCAGAGGCTCTCACTGTGTTTTTGCCAAAGCAGAGAGTAATTTGAATATTCTATTTAAATATTCAAGAGTTCACCTCGCTAAAAAATTTCAAATCCTTTGAATCACTTTCAGAAATTGACCTTAAGAAAACAAATAATTGGAGATGTGGTCAAAGGTTTATGTCAAAGAATATATCTATAATTACAGGAGGAAAATACAAAAAGAATTGAAATTAATCTAATGCCCTATAGAATTCAATACTGTACAGCCATTTAAAAATATTTTCAAAGAATATCTACTGACATGGGAAATCTTCATTAATTAATGTTTGATTTTAAAAGTAGAATGCAAAGATTATATATAATGTCTTTGGTTTTGAAAATCTATGTATTTAATGCATGCGTAGAAGAAGACTTAGAAGGTGATATATAAAGTGCTAAGCATTTGTTACCTCTAAGAAGTCTGATTTGGGAGGATTTTTCATTTTTTTTCTGTTATCCATTTATTTCTTTACACTTTTTTGTTTTTTCCAAATGTTCTTCAAAACATATTTTACTTTTATAATAAAAAATAAAATGTAATTTATCCTTATTTCCTATGACATAAGTTCCTTTTCGACTGTTTGCATGTCCTCAATGGCAAACCAAGAAGGCATCCTGATGCCTCTCCCCAAGCTATCCTCCTTCAAAGCCAAACCATAGACCCATCGCTCTCCTTACATTGACACATGTAAGTTTAGGGTGTTTAGGAAAAGAATCCATACTCAAATGGAGTTCATTAGGTGAGATACCTGGCTCACCTATGTATTGTTAAATATTAAATATGAGTGTTAATTCGTTCCAGATCTCAAGGATATCAGAAAGACACCACAATTTTAAAGGACAATTGCATGTGTTTGTGTATTTACTTGTAAATACATAGCTTAATTCTTCTACCAAGTAAACTATATCAATAGACCCTTGTGTTGCCTTTGGAT
The DNA here is from genome assembly GCF_015220235.1 of Choloepus didactylus. Lineage (NCBI taxonomy): Eukaryota > Metazoa > Chordata > Mammalia > Pilosa > Megalonychidae > Choloepus > Choloepus didactylus. The sequence goes on from NC_051307.1 coordinate 123,175,176, forward strand.
TACTGCCTGTCACATATAAGATGGTCAATAATTATTTGTTAGGTAAGATTAAACAGAATTACCTCCACACCTGCCAAAAAAAGGGGGGAGTAATCTTTTTTAAAATGTACAATTGTTCATAATTTATAAATTCAGTATACTTATCACTAAGGTGATTCCTCTACTTGAAAGCTCCAGTCTCTCACCATTGCTGACAGAACCCGTCTTCACAGCCTGCATCCTGTCCGTAGCTCCACTCTCATGTCCCCCAAACATCCTATATTCTGGAAGCAGCCAAGAAGGATTTAGAGGAAGATTATGCTTACTGAATCATGATATAGATTTCCTTTTTTACTTTCTGTTATGTTAAACAGAGGGAAATACCTGAAATCTCTGAGCTGTAATCCAGCTGTCTTGATCTCTGATAATGATTGTATAGGCTTTATCTTGCGCCCTTGTGACTGACCCTCATTTGTCCTCATTTATCTGGTTTTTCGACTTTAGAGTCTTATGAACCCTAAAGACAGCCCCTAATGTGTATTAATGAAGGGTCTTGGGTCAGCACAGAACTAACCACCCCAATTCCAAAGGTATCTTGATAACTGAAGCTGGATCTAACCAAAATGGGCCTATCTGACATGTGCAGTAGCTTAGACTTTAATCTGTAAGTGACCTATACCTCATTAAAATACTAAAAATCAGGCCCATCATATAAGGCCACAATTTTCTTATATATGTTTGGTGACTAAACATATAACCCATCTGCATGTGCTCAATAATCAGGTCACCTCTAATTACATCATCTAGAGCCATTGTGCCCATAATCCTAAAACCTGCCCATCTTTTGATACTATAAAACTTTCAGAATTACTGCAGTTCAAGGAGCCAGATTTTTAGGCCAATAGGCCATCTGATCCCCTGCTTTGACCCTAGCAATAAACTCTTTCTCTCTTTGAAACCCCAGTGTCTCAGGAATTGGTCATTTGAGTGCATCTGGCAAAGAACCTACCACTTTTGATGGGTGTCATGAACATGCCAAAGTCCTCAGTGCTTCCTAAACACACTCTCTTGTCCATGTGTCTCCTTGAATGTCCTTCACCCCCTTGTCCACTCAGCAAACTTTCATTCGTCCTTCAGGGTCTTCTCAATTGTATGACTTTTCTTCAGATTTCCTGACTTTACCTTCCTACCCACTCCTCCCCCAATATCCTGTTCCCATGGTGTTCTTTTTTTTTTAAATATATATGGCATTTTACATGTTGAATACAGTTTTTAGTTTCTATATCTTAATCTCCTGATAGGTCAGAAGTCTCCATAAAAAATACAAAAATGAAAATAATAGAAACTTCTGTTTTTTTAAAATGTTGCTAATCTGAAATACAAGAGCAAAATTAAGCCTTTTATATATGTTCAATATAATTACATTATATTATATTCATTTAAGTTTTGATATTTTGTAGTTTGTAAATAGCCACCTAAGTGGATTTACACATTGTATTATCTGTTTTGAACTAAACTCACAACAGAACAAATCACTGAAAAGGATTCCTACAAAGAAATCATAAAATAGCCATTGTGGCAAAAACAATGAGGCCAGAAGTGCACATTCTACAGGATGTGATCAAACAGTTAATTTTTTAAAAACTATGTATTTAAATTAAAGTAGACTTTTATTCAATACTTAGGAAAGAGATGGGGGTGAATGTAAAAATCTGTAGTACTATGCACGGGATTGCTAGTTCCTCAGGGAAAAAAACTTAGCCTAAAGAAAGTACTTAGCTCATTCCCTTTTCTTTTATTATAAAAGGGAAAATGCTCCAAATTTGCTGACCTTTTCTGCGATGACAAGTAGTGATCAGTAGTTTGCAACCTAGCAAGAATAATAAAACAAAATAAAGCACTGTTGATTCATGATCTTGCAACAATTCAGGAGAAAGGAGACCATTATGAAATGAGATATTTTGAAGTGTATGTCATTTTATTACTGAAAATAATGTGTATCAACTATAAAAACTGTCAGACTGTACATGTAGAAAACTTGGCATTTTTAAACCTTGTTAGGAAATCTTACAAATGAAGAGTCTCCATAGGTTTTCAAATCATTTGCTAGATATATTAAAATGCAAATATTCTAATCAGTTTTCAAGAATAACTGGAAGGCATCAGGGAAGATGAGGAACTACTGCCATTTTTTTTTTATTAGAGAAGTTGTGAGCTTACAGAACAATTGTGCATCAAATACAGGATTCCCATATACAATCCTTTTATTAATGCCTTGCATTGATGTGATACATTTGTTACAATTGATGAAGGCCCAGTTTCATAATTGTACTATTGACCATAGTCCATGATTTAATTTAGGGCTCTCTGTTTGTGTTGTACAGTTCCATGGATTTTTTTTATTTTAATACAAATTTTAGTAAAAATCTTTGCAAAATTGGTAAAGGAGGTTGACAAAAGTGTACAATGATTTAGGAAGATAGTCCTGCTTGTTCTATGTGCTTCTATGTATTCATATGAGGTATCATTTTCTAGCCAAAGCAGTCATTAAAACCAAGTAGCAAAGTTAACTGAACTAAGATATAGTTTAGGTATGCTATTGAAGTTAAGTTGGTATCAAAGGAAAAGAGATTGTTATAGATTTAGGATGTTAAATTTAAGCCCCATGGTAACCATGAAGGAAATATCAGAGAATAGGTGAACCTATAGAGACTGAAAGTAGAATACAGGTTATCAGGGGTGGGAGGCAGGGACAATAGGGAGTTAATGCAAAATGAGTGCAGGGCTTCTGTTTGGGGGCAAGGGAAAGTTCTAGTAACAGATGGTGGTAAGGGGACCACAACATTGTGATTAATCCCACTGAATGGTATGCTTGGGAGGGGCTGGGATGGGGAGAGATATGTTGTATACATGTTTCCACAATTTAAAAAAAAAAAGAGAAACTAAAGAGATAATGACAATTAAATTCAAAACATGATACTGGATGGGATCTAAAAATGGAGGAGAAAGTCTCAAAAAGACATTATTGGGACATAGAAAAAAATTGAAACATAGAATTAAACTTTATATCAATGTTAAATTTATTGAACTTAATAACTGCCTTTAAGGTGATTATATAAGTTAATATCTTTGCTCATAAGAAATGTACGTGGAAGTATTATGTGTTCAAAGAGTATGATGTATGTAACCTGCTCTCAAATGTTCAGAAAATGGAGAGATAGGTAGACAATAGATAGAATGATACAGCAAAGGTGGCAAAATGTTAAAATTGGGGATCTAGGTATCAGGGAGGTTAGAGTATGTCAGAATTCTCACTGTGGGGGTTTGCATTATTTTTGCAACTGTCTTATAAGTTCGAAATTATTTCTTAATGAAAAGTTTTAAAAAATAAATAAACTGATCTAAAAATCAGACTTTTTAATGGTTTTCTCCCAAATATTAAGTAGATTCAAACTTGTTGCTCCCACTAAAATAACATTGCTAATATAAAGAGAAGAAAAAGGAGTTGTGCCATTAATAAATAATATTAAATAAATTTTTAAGTTACTGCACCTTTTTTCCTCTTTTAATGTGTTTTTGTGTACATTTTATAATTCTATCATGTATTAGTACAGTTGTACATGTATGTATATATATCATTTAAATAAGTAAATATACATTTCTATGTACATTTATAGCTAGAGGAGATAATTAATAAGTTTGCAGAATGAATAAAATCTTCTTAAAAGATTTACTAGCTAATCAATACGTTCAAGTGCTGATTGTGGTGATAAATGTACAACTTTATGATGATACCATGAACAACTGATTGTACACTGTGGATAAATGTATGGTATGTGAATATAACTCTATAAAATTGTAGGAAAATATATATATAGGAGTAAAAGTGTTGGAGAAAACATGGTGAGAGGGATGTACCTATCTACCTGTTGAGGAGCAGGTAGAATGGTGCAGCCTTTCTGAAGGTCAGTGTGGTTGTTCCACAAAAAGTTAAGTATGTGGGGACCAAAAGGTCCTGCAACCTCATTATGGGGTATGTCATTTGAAGATCTGAGAGCAGAGACATGAATGGACATTTGCAAACTGGTGTTCATGGAGGCAGTAATCATGATTTGCAAAGGGTGCAGATGACCTAAGGGTACATTGACTGAAGAATGGAATGGTGTACTGTGGTGTACGCATACAGTGGAACACTGAGCAACTACAAGAAGGAGTGAAGCTGTGAGACACACAACGAGGTGAATGGATCCTGTACAGCATTTGAGGGAAGTACACCAGAAATAAAGGCAAACACTTTAATGCCTCACCAATATGGACTATTTACAATGTGTAAACTCAGAATTGAATCTCAGAACATAGCCTAACGTGGAGATAATTATTATAATAGCCCCTAGATTGTAAGCTCTTACAGCAGTTAACCATATCCCTGAATTGTAAGGCCTATCTCTAAACTCTGAGATGCTGATCCCTAGTGTATAACCTGATTGGTCTCTGGAACAATGCATATCTCTGAGACACCTGAAACTCAGAGCTAGAGCTCGGCAGATATGAATGGCAGTATTAGTGCATACAACCACTGTTAAAAAAAAAAAAAAGCTGAAAAAGAGCCCAGACTTCAATTAGTGATATGAATGAAGCAGATCTGGTTAAGATCAGGGCAAGCCAGGCCAAAGGGTAAAGGTTGAAACTGATTGTGTTTTAAAACCTCAACTTGTATATGAGACCAAGGGAAGAGATATCTATTTGGTACAGGTTCTAAATTTTCTAAACGGTACAACTCTACAGTCGATTTGTTCAAATACCACAATTGCATGGGACTTTGAATAGGAAGTGAGATATGATAGGTTAGTATAGGCTGGAGTGAAATAGTGACACATCCCAGAGTAATTTGGGCAGATAATAAAAAATATATTTACAGCCTCCCTCTCCCCAGCCCCAAGGATCTGGGGGAAGGTGCAGATGTGTTGGACATCCTCACCTGGACTGGTGTTGATGTTGTCACAAATATTGGGACTGGCGGTTTGATGTGCTGAGCCCTCGATCATGGGACTTGCCCTTATGAAGCTTGTTACTGCAAAGGAGAGGCTAAACTTGCATATAGTTGTGCCTAAGAGTCTCCCCCTGAGTACCTCTTTGTTGCTCAGATGTGGCCCTCTCTCTCTCTAACTGAGCCACCTCGACAGGTGAACTCGCTGCCCTCCCCCCTACGTGGGACCCGACTCCCAGGGGTGTAAATCTCCCTGGCAATGCAGGATATGACTCCCGGGGATGAATCTGGACCTGGCATCATGGGACTGAGAGTATCTTCTTGGTCAAAAGGGGGATGCAAAATGAGACGAAATAGTTTCAGTGGCTGAGAGATTTCAAATGGAGTCAAGAGGTCACTCTGGTGGACATTCTTATGCACTATATAGATAACACGTCTTAGGTTTTAATGCATTGGAATAGCTAGAAGCAAATACCTGAAACTATCAGACTCCAACCCAGCAGTCTGGACTCCTGAAGACAATTAAATAATAATGTAGATTACAATGGGTAACAGTGTGATTGTGAAGACCTTGTGGATCACACCCCCTTTATCTAGTGTATGGATGAGTAGAAAAATGGGGATAAAAACTAAAGGACAAATGGGGTGGGATGGGGGGAATGATTTGGGTGTTCTTTTTTCACTTTTGTTTTTTATTCTGGTTCTGGTTCTTTCTGATGTAAGGAAAATATTCAGAGATAGATTGTGGTGATGAACGCATAACTATGTTATTATACTGTGGACAGTGCATTGTATACCATGATGATTGTATGGTGTGTGAATGTATTTCAATAAAACTGAATTTAATTAAAAAAAAAAAAAAACTCAGAGGCAATAGCCTCTCCGAGAACATCAACTAGGTGCATCCCCCTTCTCCATAATGTCAACACCCATTTTCAATATGAACAAGTTACGGTGGTCACTGACATCCCTAAACATCACTAGACATCCTTGAAGATCAAGAAAGTGATTAAACTAGGGGGAGGGGTAGCAACAGACAAGATAGGATTTAACAAAGGTTTACAAATACTGAATCTTTACATAAATATATTTTTTTAGATGCTAGGGTATTAGAATAGCTAGAAAGAAATAATTGACATGGTGGAACTGTAACCCATAACATTCTTTGACATTTACTCTACAGCTACTCGTTTAATTGTGCTTTGAAAATTATCAGCTTTCTGTATTTATGTTTTATTTCATAATAAGAAAATAATTGAAACGGTAGAACTGTAACCCATAACATTCTTTGGAATTGGCTATACAACGATTTGTTAAATCGTACTTTGAAAGTTGTTGTCTTTCTGTATATATATATATATTTCACCATAAGGAAATAACTGAAATTGTAGAACTGTAACCCATAACATTCTTTGAAATTCACTCTCTACTTGTTAAACCATACTTTGAAAGTTATCACTGTTCTGTATATATGTTGTATTTCATAATAAAAAATGTATTAAAAAAAAATTTACTAGCACAGATAGGAAAAGTATCCATGAATCCTGTGCAAAGAACATGAAGGACGACATAAAAGCCCAAGGTCTATTTATTTTGTCTTAATCTAAGGGAAAGAAATCCTCTACAAAATCTTTAATGGCCTATAATTTAAACTACCCCACTGGGCAAAAGATAATAATGAGGAATTATATCTCCAGCTGAGAAAGTATATTAGAGAGGAATTATATCTTGAAGTTTAGTGGCTTTTTCTGGCAAACTCTCAAGATCTGACCATTAAATAAATAAACTTGACCAAACAAAGACACATTATAGTATCTTCCCTAAGAACATAGTAATTTGAATTAATAAAAATGATGAAATTCTTCTGTGTTTCCAGAAAATGCCCAGCCAATTAGGAAAAAGAACATAGAGGGAAATTAGAGACATTTTTATCACTTACTCTTATATAGCAATTTAGTACTTTGAAAGTGAGACTGAAGCATGTTTTGTTTTCTTCCCACAATTCTGTGGAGCTTCTGTTTCCATTTAACAGATTAGGAGATGGATGTATTTGAAACAAATTCACTTGTTGTTGTGCCCAGATCTCCAAACGACCGCAAAATATTTAACCAATCTTCCTAGGCAAAACTTGCAACTCAAAAGCTGATCTTTTTCAGGTCCCAGGATCCATTTAATGATCTAATGAGATGACGTGAGCAAACTTGGTGGCAACCAAATGAACTTTGATAGGACAAAGCAACCAGCTCACAGGAGACAATTTGAGGACAAGATAGAAAAAACTTTTTTCACCATGGGTGATCAATGTATAGAACTCCTTAACTCCAAGTGACACTACGAGTTGAAACATAAGTGGGTTCAAGGAAGGTTCAGACACGTTCGGGGAGAATAACTGTCTAGCAGGTTATTAAATAAAGCTTAGATTTGTTCTCTTTGGGAACATTGCACTACATCGGTCTGACACAGTGTGAGATTCTTTTGTTTTCGTCATGCCATCATAAATTCCGAATCCTGATACACAGAGGGAGTCTTTGATAACTTCCCAGATTTTGCCACTGCCTATTCTCCTTGGTCCAAGATGGTAAGGAGGTGCATTGACTAAGAAATCAGAACCCTGGCTCTCTTTCTTTTCCATTTCGAAGACAAATATTTTTCTAAACAAAACTGAGGCCCTACCTCTTTACTGGAGGTCTTCCAGGATTAAGAGTAGCTCAGAAATATCTCTAGAATATTGGTTACCAGGGGATGGGGTTAGGGATAGAGCACAGGAAGTTAAGGCTTAGAATGTACAGAGTTTCTATTTAGGATGGTAGAAAAGATTTGGTAATGGATGGTGGTGATGGTAGCACAACATTGTGCATGTAATTAACAGCACTGGATTACGTATTTGAATGCAGTTAAGGGGAAATTTTAGGTTGCATATATGTTACTACAATAAATTAAAAAAAAAAAATCCATGGGACTGTTCACACAAAGAGTGAATCCAAAATTAAACCATGGACTAATATTAGTAGTACAATTATAAAAATGTGCCTTCCAGTAAGAAGGAACGATGTTGTGAAACATATGACAACATGGATGAACCTTGAAGACATAATGCTGAGCGAAGTAAGCCAGGCACAAAAAGAGAACTATTATATGCTACCACTAATGTGAACATTGAAAAATGTAAAACAAATGGTTTATAATGTAGAATGTAGGGGAACTAGTGATAGAGAGCAATTAAGTAAGAGCAGATAAGCTATCGTGGGTAAATTTAACATTCTGGGAATGCCCAGGAATGACTATGGTCTGTTAATTTCTGATGGGTATAGTAGGAACAAGTTCACAGAAATGTTGCTATATTAGGTAATTTTCTTGGGGTAGAGTAGGAACACGTTGGAAGTACAGTAATTATCTTAGGTTAGTTGTCTTTTTCTTACTCCCTTGTTATGTTCTGTTTGAAATGTTTTTTTATTGTATGTTTTTTTAATTTTTTTTTTATTTCTTATAGAGTTGCTTTTTAAAAAAAAAAGAGTTAATTAAAAAAAAAAGAAACAAGGAAAAAAATATTCAGAGCCCCCTTGAGGAGCTGGAGGAGAATGCAGAGGTATTGGGCTTCCCCACCTCGATGGCTGCTGATGTGCTCACAGTCATAGGGGACTGGTGGTTTGATGGGCTGAGCCCTCTACCTCAGGACTTGCCCTTGGGAAGACTGTTGCTGCAAAGGAGAGGCTAGGCCTCCCTATGGTTGTGCCTAAGAGCCTCCTCCCGAGTGCCTCTTTGTTGCTCAGATGTGGCCCTCTCTCTCTAGCTAAGCCAACTTGGCAGGTGAAATCATTGCCCTCCCCCCTACGTGGGATCAGACACCCAGGGGAGTGAATCTCCCTGGCAATGTGGAATAGGACTCCCAGGGAAAAATGTAAACCTGGCATCGTGGGATGGAGAACATCTTCTTGACCAAAAGGGGGAGGTGAAAGGAAATGAAATAAGCTTCAGTGGCAGAGAGATTCCAAAAGGAGCCGAGAGGTCACTCTGGTGGGCACTCTTGTGCACAATATAGACAACATTTTTAGGTTCTAATGAATTGGAATAGCTAGCAGTAAATACCTGAAACTATCAAATTACAACCCAGAACCCATGAATCTTGAAGACGATTGTATAAAAGTGTAGCTTATGAGGGGTGACAATGTGATTGGGAAAGCCATATGGACCATACTCCCCTTTGTCTAGTTTATGGATGGATGAGTAGAAAAATGGGGAAAGGAAAAAAACAAACAAACAAAAGCATCCAGTGTTCTTTTTTACTTTAATTGCTCTTTTTCACTTTAATTACTATTCTTGTTATTTTTGTGTGTGTGGTAATGAAGGTGTCAGGGATTGATTTTGTTGATGAATGCACAACTATGTAATGGTACTGTGAACAATCGAATGTACAATTTGTTTTGTATGACTGCATGGTATGTAAATATATCTCAATAAAATGAATTAAAAAAAACAAAAAAAATGTGACTTCATCAATTATAACAAATGCAACATGTTAATAATAGGGTTTTGTATGGGAATCCTGTATTTTGTGCATGATTGTTCTGTAAGCCCACAACATCTCTAATTAAAAAAAAAAAAAAAAAAACTTTGGTAGGGGACAAAAAGTCCCCTGACCTAAGATGCTCTCTTCTCCTTTCATTTTCAAATTTTAAGTTCAAAACTGGTTAACTTCAAAAGGGCTCTGTGCAAAAATCATAACATTGTTCTTGTAAGAAAGACTTACAAATGATATTTTGAGGGTTTTCCAGCCCAATGATTTCTATGCTAAAAAACAGAGTGTACTCACTCATTTTTGGCATGTTGTTTGCAAATCAAACCCTCAGTATCAACTCCCTCCATCCCCCAGCCTTATAGACATTGGAAATTGCTAACAAGTGGTGACCACAGTGGATCATATGTACCAAAAACCTTTCTCATGTGACATTATTATGATCTCTGCCATTAGCTAGGACTTCAAAGCTATAAAAGAGTTTACTCCCTTCAGCAGGTAGTCCCCATTATTTCCTGTAAATCTGCTCATGCAGCAGTGGAGAATATGACTCTACATTTCCTCTTTCCATAGATACAAATATCTAACAGAGCTTGCACTGCACAGAAGCTCGAATTCCCTTTGTTTTCCCATTGACTAGAGATAAAGGATCCCTGTTTTGAAGATGAAGTCCAGAATTTAACCTACCCCTATACTAACATTCCCACCCCCTGCTGTGTGTGTGCATGCGTACGCATGTGATAACATATATATAACTTAAAATTTGCCATTTTAACCATTTTTAATTTTACAATTCAGTGACATTTATTACATTTCCAATGTACTACCATCACCGATATCCATTTCCAAAACCTTTTTGTCACCCCAAACTGAAACTCTGTACCCATTAACTCCCCAGTGTCCTCTTCCCTGGCCCCTCAGAACCTCTAATCTACTTTCTGTCTCTACGAATTTGTTTATTCTATATATTTCATATAAGTAGAATCATACAATGTTTGCCTTTTTGTATCTGGCTTATTTCACTTAACATAATGAGGTTCCTCCAAATTGTAGCATGTATCAGAACTTCTTTCTTTTTTATGGTAGATTAATATTCCATTGTGTGTGTGTGTGTGTGTGTGTGTGTGTATGTATGTATATATACACACCACATTTTTTATCCATCCATCAGTTGATAGACACTTGGGTTGCTTCCACCTTTTTGGCAATTGTGAATAATGCTGCTATGAATAATGACGTACAAGTATCTGTTTGAGTCCCTGTTTTCAATTTTTGGGGGCATATACCTAGGAGTGAAATTTCTGGGTCATATGAACCATAAAACCAATTCCTGGGTTTAATGTTCCGAGGAACCACCAAACTGTTTTCCACAGTGACTGCACCATTTTACATTTCTATCAGCAATGCACAGGAGTTCCATTCTCTCCACATCCTCACCAACACTTGTTATTTTACATTTTTAAAAATAATACCCACCCCAATAAGTATGACTACATTAACATATTTAATTGGGAGAGTATTTATGTTACAGAATCGTATGCCAGTTTTGAATCTGTCCTTTCTTGAAATGACTTTCCACAGTAATTCATTCCACTTGCTTAGGAAATAAATTCCACTTGAAGTAGGGTAGCAGTTAATTCCTCAGGCTCTACAGCCAGATTGCACAAGTTATTTATAACCCTGGTTATGAAACCATGGGCAATTTACTTAACCTCTCTGTTCCTCTGTTTTCTAATCTCTAAAATGGATATACTGACAGTACCTAACTCATGAGGTTGTTGTGAAGATTAAATGAATCAAATACATGTGTAGTGCATTCTACATTAGCTATCATTATGCTCAGTTAAATTACCACTCTTTAATATTCTATGGGAAAGAGGTATATTGTTTGACATTCTCATTCTTACTGTATTTTGTTAAAATTTAGTTTAGTTATAATTTTGTTTCATTTCATAAACTCCAGGTATGCTGTGTCAGTATGAGAACTGGTCTTAACATTAGAAGACATGGGTTCAAATCTTGCTACTTAGTAGCTGTGTGGCCTTGGCTTATTATTTTATCTGCCTGGCCCTCAGTTTTCTCACCTGGAAAAGGGGGATAATACCATCCTCACAGAATTCTCAGAAAGTGTGGAGTGGGCCGCAAGTTTCCCTCTAAATCCATTCTCTTTTTCTTCCACACTTAATCAAAAATTTACTTAAGCACATAACTAGCTAGAATAAAGACCAGAGCCAGCTTTACAGACATGCAACCCATACAGTTGCATATGGTCCCCCAACTTACAATTGCTATCTTGAAACTCTTAATAATTTTATCCTGTACCTGTTTTTGTAAGTGAAGTCCAATGGGACTATGGGGCATGTACGTGAGCAGAGGAGATACATGCAATATGCGAGTCCACCATTTCTTGATACTCCATTTGCATATAGCCTTCACAATGCACCATGAGTACAGAATTCCAGGAGACCCACAATGAGTGGGGGTTCAGTAAGACTCAAAGCAAGTTCAGGATAGGCATGTTGCATCTATGACTGAGTAAGCAGAGGCCCAGATAGCTCCAAAAGGCCTCGCTTTCCATTCAAACCAAAACTTGCTTTAAACACAGAAAGAAACAATGGCATTCTAAGAACCATGAGTGGTCAAAGATCTCTGTCATATCCCTTCTTACTCCTGTTACTTCCCTATATTTGCCAGCCACTTAACACTGAAAATGATGACATAGAATGAAAAGATAAAATTAGAGCAATCCATAATCTCTTTTCCTTTCAGTCTGTCCTTATTCATCTGTAAGTGGAAGGTAAAGAGTGTTGGCAGAATACACAAGTGTCAGGAAGTGAAAAAAAGTTAAGTTTTGTGTGAACTTTCCATTGTTCTAGACAGAACAAAATACACATGTACACATCAGGTACCAAATACAAATTGTGTAATTTCAGTTTCTGCCCACAAATTAAATGCTCTTATAATTGCATTCAAAACTGACATTGCATAATATAAAGAAAAATGGTAAAATTCATGGTAATGATTTAAGATTTTAATTATTTTAGAACAATATTAAATAGCAAATAAATTTACAAAGCAAATGACAAGCCAAAAGACAGACAACAGAAAAAGGAAAAAGCTTTATTTTATTATTTTTAATGGTACTTTTTTCCTGCTTTTCAAATGAGGAACTCCACATTTTCATTTTACACTGGGTCCCTAAAATTATGTAGCTGGACCTGATAAAGCCTGTGTTTGCCAGCCTCTCTTGCAGCTGGTGTGGCCACGTGACTGACTTCAAGCAGAGTCCTGTGGCAGCATCAGGGAACTTTTCTAGGAGACCATGGGCATGGACCGTTGTTCCTCTTCTTTGATCCTTTCTCCACCTGCAATGGAGATTCTGCCATCATGAGCCAGGAACTCAAGAGCTACATTCTGGGGTTGGTGAATCAGTGCATTGGAAGGAGTCAGGGTCTCAAAGACTTTGTGAGGCAGAACCACCACACTATTATCAACTAAAATCCTATCTGTGATATGACTGTGGATTGCCAGATTTTTACATTTCATGAGATGGACTTCTTGAAATTACTCATGTGGTGTCAGCCTATATTAATCACTTCATAAATGCCTAGCGTTTTGTTGTTTGTTTATTTTTAAATCAACTATGAGAAGAAATATTATTATTATTATTTTTCTGTGGGACAGTTCAATAACCCCAGACCATGTACAGTCCCCAGCATAGGGATATTTGCTTCGGTTCTCCACTTTAATCTTTTAACTGTACCTGACTATGAATTTCATGTATATGTCAGCTACAACTGATTTAGTTATGTTTTGTTGCACTTTTTTTTGTCACAATAGAAGCTGAGGCCTGACACTGGAGAGAAAGTTTTTAAATCATTCAGACAAGCAAAAGATCGACAATTTTTGCCCCAAGGAGAACCAGTGTGCCCCACTGCAGAAGTTCTCAGCAGGACATTCTGCAGAAGCCTGGAGAAGGCACTTATCTGCCAATTCCTCCCTATTTTGCTCACAGTTAAGAAGTTTAGGGACTGGTTGACTTTCAATATCCATTAAAAAGGTGCTAGGTTAGGGGAAGACAAAAGTAGATATGCCTTTATACATCACATATTCTGTAACCTCTTATCTTTAATCTGTGCAATCATGTGCTTTCGCTGGTATTTTATTTTCCCCTCTCAATCTTTCCAAAGTAAATCAAAGATGACATTAATTGTAAGAACTAATAGCATCATTATCCATAACATACCTGACTATACCACTAGTCTATGATTTATTTGAGGGCTAGGAATGTCCTTGTGCTTCTTTTTTTACATCTGATAGCTAATGCATGCCTGACACATAGCAAGTGCTCATTAAATGTCTGCTTAATTGATTAATTAACAAAGGAATCAATGAATGAATAAGTAAATAATATGATTTTAGCTGATGCTCATAAAACCCATTTTAAGACTACCAAACGTTTAAGAGTTTGTCAATTTTTTAGTAATACAAAAGATTTCAAATCTTAATAAAATATAAGTACAAACTAAGGAAGCCCATATCTAAAAGCATAGCACAACCATGATTTATGCAGCTGGCATTTTACCCTGAAGGCCAACTTATTCAGAATTCTATTCTTTTCTGAGAATGAGGGAGATATTTCAATTAATAATAGGGTTTTTTAAAAATTTACTGAAAATGTAAATAGCTTTAGAGAAAGAGTTTAAAATTTATAGCAATTAGTTCTCCAGAATATTGTTCATATGAAGTGTCTGTCTTTAGTGATGACTGATTCTCTCCAAAAGACTGTCTGGGTGAGATAATGGGGCAATGAGGTAGGGGGAAGCCAATCTAAAAGAAGTTTCATGATTGAATTAAACCTTTGGATACTGATTAAGTGTGATGGGCATGTGTTATTCGAAGCCTCTCAGCCTCCATGTCTCCTCTTCTTGGTAAAAGCACCTTAACTTCCTTCCTTCAGGAGAACCCTCCTATTTCCCAGCCCTTCCCCCAGGGGAAAAAAAAATATATATATATATATACATATATATATATATATATATATATATATATATATATGTATGGAACATATGACCCAAGCCTGGTCCAATTTCCCGAGCCACAGTGATTTGCTCAGGGGTGGGCACATGGCCCTTCCAGGTGAATCAGATGCTCCCTTCCTGGTATTTGAATCTTAAGCTGAGTAATGGAAAGATGGAATTCTTTATCCTAGCTATAGAGCCCCTGTAAAACTGTCTACCTTGTGCCTGCGCTTCTCAGAGCTTGCTTTTTTCCTGACCAAGTTTTCCTTCCCTCAAAAAATCCTGTTTTCCTTCCCAAAATATCCCACTTTGCTTCCTCTAACCAGAATTGGTTTCTGTTACTCATGACCTAAGACTCTTATCTAACTACCTTAATGAAGGCCAGGTAGATTATGGGCATATTACAAAGGGCCTTGCATGCCAAGCGAAGGCAGCTGCACTTTTATCCACTGAGCAAAGAAGACACATCAAAGAGATCCTACACATCCAGGAAGGTAGCGTCTGCATTTTGATCTCGTCTCAGATTCACTTTTTCCACAAGGCTAGATCAACAGCTTCTGAGAGCTTCCAGGCTTTTGGTGTCAGAGATGAATGTGCTCTTAACCCACAGCTCCTGTGTGTGTATGTGGGGGGTTGGGGGGGACAAAGATGGGTTCCAGTCCAATGCAATTAGGAGGAAATGCTGACCACCTGAGCAAACCCTGATATCTTAGGCCAATGAGGCCCTATGATTGGCCCAGCCTGAGTTAGGGGCACACCCCAAGACCAGGAAGGCAAGACAAGGACAGCTTTCATTCTGATGTAATGGCTAATTCAAAAAAGGAACAGTTCCCCAAACCACAACCCCCTCATTTTAAAGAATCTAGGGAAGGGAGAATGATACCTTAGTAATGTGTTCTTGGCAAATCACCTTATTTTTCTTGCTTCTAGATTCTTCATCTAATCAGATATTCTTTCTGTATTAGTTTCCTCCAGTCCTCACATTCATTGAACCTTTTCAGTGGTTCCTTAACATTAGGGTGCATCAGAATCACTTGGGGAGTTATTTAAAATGCAGATTCCCAGACTCTGCCCCCAGCCACTGTCTTTGTAGGACTAAGTGGGACCCACAAATCTCCATTTCACTCAATGCATCTTGTGCTTGTGACCCCCACACCATACTTTAGAAATAGTGAATGGAATGGCTCAAGATCCTTGCTTAGACACTGTGATTGAGGCAAATGTGAGCTTGTTTTGATTTGGGAAAGACCAGGGGGAGGGAGAAGGGTTTGGCGCATCTCAGAATTCAAGAGAAGAGCTTCACTCCCTGCCCTGGGGACTGGTACGAGTGAGGTTTCCTAACTGTGTGCTGGGAAGCTCTCCTGTAAGCCAGAGCAGAACGAAGAGAGGCACCAGAGGGCCTTCAGCCACACTGTGGGTACAAACACACACTTCCACAACAGTCCTGGGCTTTCTCATGCCTTTAGAAGCTCTCTTTTATGTGCATTTTTCTGACCCATTGGCGAAATGATAATAAACCCAAGCAGCCAAGGAACTCAGGTAAATTTTCTTCCTAGCTTAAGCAGAGGAATAAAGTCTACAAGGCTTGGGAAAAAAGGCAAGGGATTCATTTTTACCCTGCTTTGTTTTTGACTCAATAGATTATGCTGGTAGGTATGTTTGGTAGAGTATGGTAGGAGCAAACAAAATAAATAGACAATGGCTTGGTTTCCCAGTCCTAACCGACGGCTATTGGAATCAGAATGCCCCAACACAAGGTCTCCTGGAAATAAACTTTCCCATTTCCTGGGGACCAGAGTCAGTGAAGCAGACTGTAACCTGGTTCAGGAAGAATTTCAGTCCCCCAGCCTCCCCTTTTATATCTTTTCTCCCATTGCGAATACTTCTGAAATTTTTGCATTAGCCATTTATTGTAAGTGTTTTTCTTTATAGAGTTCCATATCAACATAATTGAAAAAAACCAAATATATCAAATAGCTTTAAAAGAACAACATATTAAATTGATATAATGCATTCTATTTTTAGAGCTGGGGGAAGATAGGCACACTGTTCTCTAAAAACAGACCATACACATGCACAAAAATTTACCTATAGGGATGTTCCCCCAAAAATTACTTATAATATAAAAAATTAGAAAGGAACCAAAATGACCAAGATATTCTTGGGAATTAGTTGAGTAAATTAAGGTGCATCCAAACAATGGATGATTATGCAGACATTAGAATTTTATGATAGAAAAAGAATGATATAAGAAAATATTCTTTATATACTGTTTTATAAAAGCAAGTTACAAAACTATATGAAAAGAGTATGTTACAGTTTTTATTTAAAATAAAAATGATGACTGAGAATACAATCAAAAGAATTTAATAGTGGTACTCTAGTGATGAATGACAGGTAATTTTAATCTTCTTATTTGTATTTTTCCACTAGTGTTCACATTTTCTGTTTTAAATATATATTACTCAATAGTGTGTGATTTAGGCAAGTTATATGACCTCATATGCCTTAGCTTTTTAATCTGTAAAATGGGAATAATAATAGCCCCTAACTCCTAAGGGTTGTTGTGAAGATTAAATATGTTAGGATGGTGGTGAGTGTAGTACAAACTTGTGAATGTGATCATTCCTACTGGATGTTATGCTTGGGAGTGGTTGAGATGGGAAAGTTTATGTTGTGTATATATTTCCATAATTTTAAAACAAAGTGACTAAAAGGACAATGACAATTAAATATAATCCATAATTCTTCAATGGAACTAAAAATAAAGGAGAAAAGGCCCAAAAGGGTATCACTAGGATATATGAAAAAAACATGCATATATAGACTATAAACTTTATATCAGTATTAAATTGCTTAAACTTGGTAACTGTGCTTAAGGTGGTTACATAAGCGAATATCTTTGTTCTAAGTAAATGTACGTGGTAGTATAAAGTGTTCAAGGAGCATGATGTATACAACCTACTCTCAAATGTTTAGAAAACGGGTGATAGATAGATACATAGACAGACAGACAGAGAGAATGATATAGCAAACATGGCTACAGATTAAAAATTGGTAGATCTGTGTACCTGGCCAGGGGCGGGTGTGTGTTAAGTTCTCTGTATGCATTTTGTATTATTTTTGAAGCTGTCCTGTAAGTGAAATTATTTCAAAATAAAAAGTTTTTGAAAAAGATGATTAAATGTGTTAGCATATATAAAGTGCTAGGACAAGGCCTGGCATACAGTAAGCTCTTAACAAATGTTAATTATTTATATAATTTTATATATATAGTATTTACAATCAGGAGAAAATGTGACTTTTAAAAACTAAACCTACCAGGAAACTTCCAGAAGCCAGATTGGTGGAATCAACAAGGATGTGAGTTAAAAAGAGGGCAGGGATGACCCTGGGCACCAACCTGGTAGCCATGATATTTGATATATGAACAGGTTTTAATGCCTGCTCTCCAAGCCTCCACCCCAGGACAGAAGGTAAGGACGCAGCCCCTTACCTTCTCTGCAGAGGCTGCCGAGGGCCTCAGACCTAGTGGTGGCAGCTAGTGCACACACAGTTGTAAAAGGCTGCTGTTGGCACACCTCCCCTTCCCTCAAATACCTCACATACTCCCTGCTCTCCTGACTTTCCCTGTGTAAACCACTTCTCAGGCAAGGAAGGAATATAGTCTTTATCAATTAAGGGGTCAAGGACTGATAGAGCTTAATGGATGATTCTCCAAGAGCTGGATGGTGGTGGGCTGGCAACTGTTTAACAGGCAGGGACATGGGAGGGGAGACCCCTGATTTGTAGCATTTACTGATTTCCATGGTATAAGTGCCTCCACCATGGCTACCAACATGACATCAACTGGGTCCACAAAATTCCTGAGAATGTTACAATCGGCTCTCATGAGCCTGTACTGGTTGGCTCCAGAATACCACCGGATGTTTATATTTTAATGAGGACCAAAACCTTCAAGACAAAAGAATGATTCGATATCAGTATTATTGGCCAGGGAGGCTCCAGAATTATTTCAAAAGACAAAGAAACATTCCAGTATCTTCCACAAAAAAGACATCGCTTATTATGTACAGGCATAAGGATGGCCTGTGGATCAGCAGGACATGGATCTCCAGGGCCTGGCTGCTTCGCTGCTCCAGGTGTTATTAAGTGTAGGACCAGCAGCATGGGCCTCCCCCAAGGGCTTGTAAGAAATGCAGAATCTCAGGCCCTATCCCAGACCTGCAGAGTAGAATCTGCATCGTAGTAAGAGCCCCAGGTGATCTGGATGCATACTCTAGTTTGAAAAGCACTGCTGTATATAACTTAACATAAGAGAAATAACTTTTAGTTAAAGAAAGTCCCAGACTTACAACTGGGTGCTCTCTTCTATTGGAAAGGTAATTTTGATGTAAGGAGTAAGCGATTCTTATCTTTCACCATCTGCTTGAAATGGCTTAACCTTTCTATGTTTTCCATTTCAACAATGGGGTGTGGAGCAGTGACAATTCCCTCCGTCTCCACTCCCTCCCCCTGCCACAGGACCACAAAGCCCAAGCTCTGAGATTCTGTGTGAGGTAGAGAAATATAGATTCTTCAAGAGCTGCTATTCAAGCCATAAGCAGCATGTGCCAACGTTCCCCCCACAATCCTGGCTCAGTCTCCGTTAAGCTGCGCATCTGGCTGTCACACACTCTTTTGTGGGGCCATCTCAATGGCAGCACTGGAGCTGCCTCTCCCGGGGCCAGCCCCACAGTGGCTTCCCTGTCCTCCTAGCATGTGATGTCATGAGCATGAATGTCCTGCCAAACATTAAAGATGTTACAGTTCACATTGTGTATATTGTATAGAAAAACACTGACACACAGATTAAAAAAAAAAAAAACATGGGGCAAGATACAACCAAACCTTGTTCTATTGTTACCCCAAACTACCAACTGAGCACAACCATGTAAGTTGCATTCTTTAAGTATACAATCTTCTCTTTTTGTTGCTGTCATTGTAACTAGCATCCCTAGATTAAGAGACTCCCTTGAAACATTCTTTGCTGTAATTTGGTTTCTCTCAACTTCTTGGAAAGCATAAGCAGAACTGATTCATTTTCAAACCAAAGATCTCCATGTGGTCTCTTCACAATAGGCCAAAGAGAGGGGGAAAGAAGTTTGGCATAAACCCCAAATCCTCTCACCTCTGACGACCATCAACAAAGGAACTAGCAAAGGCATTCCCTGCCCTACAGAAGCAGTGAGACAGCAGCCCTTCCATTCACTGTTTCTCAAAGGGTGGTGTACGGACCACCTCATCAGAATCATTGGTGGTGCGCTATAAAAATGCAGATTCTTGGATCCCAAACCAGATCTACTTAGTTATCCCCAGGGATGAAGGGGGGCATCTGCAAGTTAAGCAATTCCCTAATGATTCTTAAATCAGAGGACAAGGGCTTTATAGTTAGAGAGACTTAAATTCAGTTCCAGGACTATATAGTGATGATATGAGCTTGGCAAATAAACTAAACACTACATCTCATTTCCCTCATCTATAAAATGGGGACTGTGGGGAGGGTTAAACGTACGAAGTACTTGGCACAAGCAGCTCTCAGTCACATGAATTCACTTTCCCCTGTTATTCAGGTGCAGTACTTTGGATCTGCCATTTTACAGGCTACAGGGAGTCAATGTGTTCACATAGGTGAAGACGTTTTTCTGTTGCTGTAATTGCTAAGTTCTGATGGCGCTCCATCAAGAGCAGATAAAATAATTAAGATTAAATTCCTGAGGAAGAATCTACTGAGGAAGAACCTTTTGTTATACAGCTATGTTAGCCACATATGGCTACTGAACACTTAAAACGTGGCTAGTCCAAACTGAGATATGTCTTACATGTAAAATACACATCAGATGCCAGATCTTAGGGCAAAAAAAAAAAAAAAAGAATATTAAATACCCCCATTAATACTTGATTACATGTTGAAATGATAATATTTTGAGTCTATTGGGTTAAACAAAATATATGTTAAAAACAATTTTATTTATGTTTACCTTTTATAATGTGGCTACTAGAAAATTTTAAATTTCTTACATGGCCCACACTGTATTTCTATTGGACAGCACTGTTCTAGAGGAACAGCCACCCCTCACTCCCTCAAAGTAATAATAAAAAGTAACACTGGAGTTAATACCTACAAAATGTGATTCCCTAATTATCCAGGCAATGATCAAAGGAGACATTTGGGGTCTCTTTTCACATGCTGCAGGGAAAAGTGGGGCTCACCTAGCACACCCCTTCACATGAGAAAGCAAGCAGACAGGAAAAGAGCTACATGAGTGAGTAAATGTGTCCCAGGAGAGGAGGGGAGAATCTCTTAAGGCTGCTTTGGATCCAAGCTACTGGCTGTGAGGAGCAGAGGAAACACAGGGGACGGAAAGCTTTACTCAGCCCCTCATCCATGAATGACTTCTGCTCCATTTGTGCTCACAATCTTTTTAGTTTTACCCTAAAAAGTTTTTATGAAGTAGGGAGATTGCTCCCATCCAATCACTTAACATTTGTCCTTATGAAAACTGTCATGGCTAAGCAAATACTTTGGTTAACATGAAGGTTGTCTTTTCTGCATAAATAATTTAGAAAAAAATCTCCACCAGGGGATATTACATAATATCCCCCAACGTCTGCAAAATGACTATCCCAAATGAATATTCCAGAGAGGAAATGTTTGCCAAGTATTATACATATTATATACTATCATCTGATGAAATTAGTATTTTATTTGGAAAATGTCTGCCAAAAGAGACTGTAATCTGTTTTCTTAGGGAAAGAATCTGACAGTTTCTGAAATAGAAAAAAAATAAAAATCAGCTCTCTGTGTCTCTGTCTAGAATCTCTAAACATCAACATGCATCTGTTTGTACTAAATGCAGTTAAATATTATTACCAACAGATCCAATAAAATAAGTTTTATACTTTCCTTGGTTCCTATCCAGTTCCTTTACTGTTTCAAAGTAGAGGAGGAGGTTTGCATAATTTTTGGAACTTGGTTTCTGATTGCTGCCCATTTATATATGACTTAAAAATTTAAAGAAGCTATAAAGTCAATCCCCTTGGAAAACCTAGAGAGCATCTAGGTTATACTTTCATGACCGCAAATTACCACCACAACATAGTGAATAAAATATAACTTTTTAATTATTCAGGGGACTACAGAATTACTTGTTTTTGAATCACTGACCAGTTTCCCTATAAATTATCAGTAGAGATGAATGAAATTTTTAAAAATCAATAGATCAGACCTCTGGATACAATAGAAGATTGAAGGCTAGTTTTGCAGAGTCTGTTATTTTATTGCACAGATTTCACTTAAAGAACAAAATGCACCATCAATGTTTGGAGAGTTTGGGGCCTCTGATACTGATATATCATCAGCGTTTACACCCGTAAAGCCAAATTCAACAGTACAATTTACGTTAAACAAAGATCTTCTAAATGGCTAGCAGAAGAAAGTGGAGAGAGACATGGAAAATGCTTTAAAAATGTGTTATGTTGAAGCACATCCAGTATAAGATTAAAAACTACATCATACAAACCTAGAAATCAAAAATGTTGTTTTGTGGAATGTCAGTTAACGTTATACTCATTTGCACGTTATTTATCATATAATTAAAATGTATTTGGTTCACTTCCTTCATACTGATGAATTGAGAATTTCAGGAAAACCATGTTATAAAAATGATCAATCTTGAAAAAGTATGTACAGATAAATGAAAAATTGCAAACTAAAAAATATCCCCACCCCTTGCCCTCGACTTAGAAAAATGAATCTTTCTCATGGAGAGAAAGCTCCATGACTCCCTCCCTCCCTCACCCATGTCCCCAATTCTATCTTGTTTCTGTCAGTTATCACTAAATGACCTTGGAGCTGAAGCGGAGGGAGAGAACAGAGAGACATCTTTATGAGGCTCCCATTGTCATCTGTAACACTTTGAAAAGTGTCCTTTATTTCTCTCCCCCGCCCCGACTCAGCATAGTTTGAAACACATTTAAAATTTAAAGAGAGAGAAACAAAATATATATATATATTTTTAATGAACATCAAAGGAATGCCCAAGAAAAGCATTAATAGTGGGCAAACCCATGAGAAAAATGTGTGGGCATTATCTGAGCTACAGATTTCTTTTAAGGCACAAAGGAGGGTGAGGGGTAGTTGGTTAAGACTAAGAAATGCCAGACAGGATGCTTTTCTAGACCTTTGGCTTTGGAGCCTGGCAAGGGAGTGAGCTTTCACCCCACTGAGACAAGCAACACTGGGGCCACAGGCCCAGCACCTACAGCACCTCCACAAGCAGCCAGGCACTTCTCTTATACATGGGCACTCTTGGCATGAGTGGGGGAGCTGGAGCCCGAAGAGTAGTAGAAAGGGTTTTCACCAAACGACTGGGCATCTCCAGCACAGCAGACGATGATACAGCCACCCACGAAGCACAGCACAGCTCCAATCCAGCCCGCATACAGCGAGTAGCCGAAGCTCACGATGGTGGTCTCCCGGTGGGCACACACAGGGAACCAGATGGTGGCGACAATGGCGCAGAGAGCTGGGGAGACAGGGAGAGGGCTGTGACTGGGCATGTCCATCACACACAGGGTGCAGTGGGCAGGCTCCCGGCCCCTCCACGTGCACATGCCTCGGCCTCCCAACAAACCCAACAAAACTCTACACACCCAGCTCTGCTCCCTCAGCTCCTGACCTACAGAATAAACAGACCAAAAAAAACTGCCAGGTCCTTATTTTTGCAACATGTGACAGAAACAAAAGAACTCAAGTTGAAAACCTAGAAATAGATCATTTAGGTCCAAAAAACATTTGTTTCTATTTATTTGTATACCTTGACTTCATACATCTATTCTTATAATTCTATTATTACACTCACCTAATTGCATTACAATTTATCTTTTTACATGTCTATCTCCCATTCCAGGCTATGAGTTCCTTGAAGTTAGGGGCCCTGTCTTATTTGTGTCTGTAAACTCCGTGTTTAGCTTGGTACCAAGCACATAGTATGTGCTCAATGTATACTACTCAAACGACTGAATGGCCTGAACTATTCAGAGATGTGAAATAAGAGGGTTCCCACCTCAACTTTCCACTCTTATTTTTTTCAATTTGGTCAAGTCACATCACAAAGTTCTAAAGAAACAAAAATTCTCTTGCTATGGTGAATATAACTAGACATAAGTGGAGTATCAGCCAAGGGTGTAGGTTTGTGTTATACTGTTCACAATCACAGAATCCCAGCACAAAAAACGAACAATCCTTGGAGTAAAAGAATGCTCCCATTCCAGGTATATATGTGATGATATTTCTTATAATGGGTCACAATGGAGGAACTTTATGGTCTTACCCCAACCAATCTAACTTTCAAGCTTAGCTTAGATTTAAAGAATACGAGAAGAAATAGCCTTCATATCATGTAGTGTTTCCCCTCCCTCTAAGCAAAGTAATAAAATAAGGACAAACAAGAGCTTATAAAGACTTTTTAAAAACCTTTAAACCTCTAGACCAGCACTGTCAATTAAGGTAGCCATGAACCACATGGAACTATTGATCCTCTGTCATGAGGCTAGTGAGACTAAGGAATTGGATTTTGAATTGTAATTAATTTTAATTTTAATTTTAATAGACAACATACATGATTCTTGGCTAACATAATGGACAGTGCTGCTCCAGGTATTATCTGATTCCTCACAACTATGAACAGGACAGAAAGTTTACTGAAATCTTTAAGATGGGATGGCACATAAAAGTGAGAAGACATTAAAAGAAAAAGAAGAAGAAATTTCCAATTGTTAGCCATAAAGCCTTCTACAAATTCAAGACATGGTATTGCAACACCAGTCTGGTATTTGTCCCTTTCAACTCAGCAAGCACTTTCTGACTTCTAAGCTAATGGTTTCCTAATTCACTCTTTGTGCCCACAGAAAAGAAGTAACAATATTTTTCACTAACATATGCATGAAAATTCAGCTGCCCCTTACATTACTTTTAAACTAGAGTAAAGATTTTAATCTTATCCATCTCGAGTAACCTTTTAAACTATCTCATTATGTTTTTGTAGTTTGTAACATAGGTTTTTGTTCTAACGACCAATCCTACCCCCACAATTGGGGTACGGATACACATATACAGATGTGATTCCTATCCTCAAGGTCCCTAAAAAAAATTATTGATCCCAAGTGGAAGTCAAAGGAAAGAAATTGAACTCAGGGACCTTGAATTGCCCAGATTGGCTTTTTAACAGCCTAAATTGACTCCATTAATTGCAAACTATTCACATAATTAAGGAGGTTATGCAGATTGTCGAAAAAGCTAAAAGCTAACCATCCTGGCCTAGGACCTTTATACAGTGCATCATTTATTTGGAAAAAAAAAAAAAAGAGAGAGAGACATTGAAAGTATTGCCATCAGAGAGATGTTGTGACCTAAGGAGAGGTCCCTGATACATATTAAGAAGTTAGTAACTATTAGGTAAGCAGCGATCTAACTGGCTCCCTCTTTGTGCAGCTTGGCTTCCTGCACATACAGCTGAGATAGAGTGGGCCATGCAGGAAGAAAAGGTCAACTGCCATTTAATAGGAAGCACCATCCTGGGACAGGAGGCCAGGGCTGCCACCATCAGCTCTGTCATGGAAGGGGATGGGCATGCACTAGACAAAAAGGGCCTGTAGTCCCAAGTCTACAACACTTCAGGGCAGGAGATGGCTTCTCGTCTTGGCCCTTCCAGTCCCCAGCTGCCTTCCCGGCATGGAAGACAGAGCAGAGTAGCGGAGGAGACCTAGGACCAAATGTGCAAGGTTTGGGCACCAGCTTCTGCAGCCTTAATGTCCCACCCCAGACCCCCATCCTGTACTGCTCCTTCTAAGAAAGGCCTTGAGGAAGGAGGCCGCCCTGGCCTGGCCTGGCCCATAGTTGGTGGAGTGCCTACGAGTAGGCGGGAGATGAAAGGGCGCTCAGGAATGGAATGACAGGAACAGAGAGAAGACTGTGGGGGTGGAGGACAGTACCCAGGGCTCCATTTCACCTAAGGAGTAAGCACAGTCATGCCAGCTTCTGTAATATTTTTATATGAGATGTATTTTCCTTCTGTAAATAGAATGTTCAAGAAGACCAGGGTTTATCTGAACCCTCCCTTTCTAGTACAGGGCTTTTAAATCTTCAGATACAAGGGAATCTCTTTTTCTTTCTCTCCCTCTGGTGACGGACTCCAAGTGAGGCACTCTTGGAGAATTTGCTTGGCTACTGTCATACTCTCAGCACGGCACAGAGAAAGGGCTTTTTCTCTATCAAGGCAGGGAACAGAAAATCTTCCTCTCGAGTGTTCAGTCAGAGAGAACTGCTTTAGATTCACCCTGGCAACGCATGATGCACCTACACACCCACAGACCTAAAATGTGAGCCTCTGTTCTGCCACGGGTAAGAACAGCAACTCAGCAAGAGCTTCCAAAACCGCAGGCTGGTTTACAGGAGGAAGGCAGAAAATGAAAAGCTGAATTCTATGGGGAAAAAATATTTAATTCCTAAGCAATTGATTTGGTTCTGTCCAGCCAATTTCTCCTATAAACAATTAACTAGTTTCCAAATATTTTATTGTTCAAATTGTTTTCTATTTTTCCATTATTTTGTATACAGACACACACACATATGCACATACACAGAAGAGAGTATTCCCCCCATCTCATGTGAACCTAACCAACTTTCAGACTTGGTTTAGATTTTATAGAATGAGACAAGAAATTGCCTTTAAATATCATTTAATTCTGCCCCTCTTTCTAAGAAAAGTAACAAAACAAGGTCATCTTCATATGGGGAAAGAATCAGGCTGAATATTCCAAAGGTAATTATCAGTCTTGTTAGTGAGTGTATTAGGGCTTTTGTTAGATTTTATTCCAATATAATTCATTAGAAAAAGGAAAAATCAGAAAACTGTCTAAACATTCGTATGATGAACTTCACAGGACTGGATGAGTGAATGGATAGATGGACACATGGAGGATGGCTGGATGAGTGGTAGTCTCATTTCAATCCTACTTTCCACATCATACACACCAAAAATAACTTCTAAATTCAAAAAACCTTAATGTCACAGCTCATGATTTACCTCAATAAAGACTTCCCTCTTTTATAAACCACGCAAAAACAAGGCAAATAAATGCCAGCAAGATCTTTATTTCCTAGTAGATAAATGAACTCTAGATGGAATTCCTGTGGCTCTCAAAGATGAACCACATCAAAACCACTAAAAAAATGACAGCCCACCATAAAACATGAAGGGAAATGAGAGGTACACTGGAAAACAGTGACCTTCAATTGAACTCGATTGAGGAATGTTTAGATACTAAAAAAAGGAAGGATTTATTCCATTTTAACAAAGATTTGAAGAAAGGGATATGTTTTGACCAGTAAAGTTAAAAACGCAAGTCAAATCATTACTTAACTAAAAAATGTGAAATATTAATAGAACTGGCAATAATGTTTGGCATCTTAAAGACCTAGAAGAAGGCCTGGTAGATTTATTTCTTGGCAGAGAAAAGAAGTTTATAATGGTTCTCGCCATTATTTGGAGGAAATAAATGAAATTGTTTTTCTAAAAGGTCACAGTTACCTAAAAGGTAAAGGACACTTAAGGAAGATGAAGGAGAATTTCATTCCTCTTATTTTTATTTTTAAATTAAGTCTCTAAAAACAAGACTGTAATTTTTAAACTTGGGATTTTCAGTCTGTTCTCTTCTATCTTCTGAAGATGGAACAGTTAACTGCACAAGGGAAAAAAGTCTTCCATTTATCATTGTGGAGTAGAAAGTGAAATGTGAAGATATTCTTAGAGGGAAAAAAAAGGAGACAAGTGGAGAATAAAGCTTCACTATGTAGGTACAGATTCATCTGGCCTGGGTCCTCTCACAAGGAGAAATCCTTGCTCTTCATAAAATAAAATAACTTGCCCTTTTGAGAACAAGTTTCAAATAATGTAATGCAATGTGTTCCTTAGTTGATAGAATATAATCTTATTAAAAGTTAACAATGATCTTGATGTATTCAAACTCTAGAAGTATTTGAGAAGGCAGTTTTAGACTAATGATATAAAGCTTTTAGTCTCTTTTGGTATTAGATGATAGGTGATAACGTATGGAGTTAAATAAATGTATTCAAGTTAAAAGAAAAAAGGATACAGTTGTGTTGGAGTTTAGAGGTAACAACTTAGAAAGGCAGAGAGATACACAAAGAAGCAGAGGAAGACAGAAGATGGCCAGACACTGATATGTCTTCCTTCTTACAATGCACACCTCTTTTTTCAGGCTTTATCACTTTCAGTATTAGGCACTGAAAGAAGTTTTTAGAAAGCATCTTTTCTAGCTCAAAGCTATATTTTCATCCAGCTAGCTTAAATTACACTAATGATTTATATTAATAATACTAGGGAAAGTACTCTGGAATAATGTATCTGAGAATTGCTTCAAAACACTCTAGTAACTGCAGGAAATGTAGAAGTATATCAGTGAAACAGATTGGCCATGAATTGATCATTGTTGAGAACAAGTTTGGGTTCATGAAGGTTTGTTACACTATTCTTCCTACTTTCGTTTATGTTTGAAATTTTCCACAATAAAATTTTTTCAAAAATCAACTTCCCTTTAACATTCTGACTGTCTTCTAAAATCAATACTATTACAACAAACAATCTAGGAAGGAATTGGCTTCAGTGAAAAAAGAAGCCAGTTAACCTAAGGCAACAAGTCATGAGATTTCTAACCACTTGTTGGTTGGAGTCAGATTAATTTGAAGTTTTCTTATAATTTGAAACTAGAAAGTTTTTAAGCTTTTTTTCTCATTTTTCATTTTTTAAAATTTTGACTTAAGAAAACACAGCTGCCTAAGGATATACTCCTCTTATACAATGACCTCCATAAAGCTAAATATTTACAACCACACCACCTAATCAATGGAATATTTGAGTACATTATTTTCCTAGCTTTCAACATCTTTTTCCTTTATTTTTATTCCATATGTCATTATCTTTGTTTTCCTTTAACGTTTTTAAAAGCCAGTCTCTTGGGCATTTGCCCATTTTAAAAATATCAGAGAATTTAGAGACAGCAGGACCTCATAAAGCAGCTAGCCCCTCCAACTTTTTTTAATTAACTTTATTTATAAAAAAAAAAAACAAAAAACAAAAAAACACATTTCCAGACAAAATAAAACAAAGGAATAGGAAAAACAAATGAAGTTATTTCAGGATATTTGTTTTTCCTCCAATTTTATTGATGAGGTCATTGTAAGCTACAATCATACTAGGGTGCCACATCCTTTCCACTACCCATATGAAATCTGACTTAGACTAGAGACTTGTTTGTACAAAGGGAATGAATTTGGAGGAAGACTTGTCTAACTATTCTCTTAATGGTCCTGGGATTAGGGGTGCTACTGCTTATTCTGCCCCTTAGGGAGTCCCTTTCCCTGTAGACACCTGATCCAGCATTCATGACAAGCTCAATTTGTCCCTCATTTGCACACACTCTTTGTTTTACTGCAATTTCACTGTTAACCTTTAAGTTCCAAGTTAAAACAACTACAAACAAGGTTCTTGAGGTCAGATTTTTAAAAAGCAAAAAGAGGAGAAGATGAAAGGATCCCACAAAGGAAGGCAAGTCCACTGCCCATACCCCATGACCCCCAAGAAACACCAGATAAAGTGCCTTCTAACTTGTGAAGCAAACAATTACATTAAATCAGAACTAAGTTTCAGGTTTCCAACTGGATAGCTTAACATGACTGTTCATAATGAAATAAGCAGCAAACTCCAACTATTCATTCCCACAATCCAGTTTCCACAAAGGAAATATTTCCACTAGAGCAGGATGTGAGGTGGTGTTTGCAGCAACAGGTCATTGTCTGTCCTCACCAGCTCAGATGTGGAGATGACCCACTGAAATGAGACATGATCAAAATCACCAGCTGCCCTCTGGAGTAACTCTCTATTTCTCCCAACCAACAACAGCAATAATAAAAGCAAACTCTTGATGAGCATTTACTATGTTCTAGACACCAGCTGTTACAGATTTAACTGTGTTCCCCCAATAGACATGTCCAAGTCCTGACTCCCAGTCTACGAAAGTGACCCTACTTGGAAATACGGTCTTGGAAGAGGTTATTGGTTAGAATGAGACCAAACAGGATCAGGGTGAGCCCTAATCGAGTACAACTGATGTCCTCATAAGAAGAAATCTGGACATAGGCAGCCAAACAGAGACAGAGGCAGAAATTGAGTCATGCCAAAAGCTAAAGGTCTCCATGGATTGCCAGCAAGCCACCACCAGAACGCTACAGACCTCAGAGGAAGCCAGGCCCTGATTTCAGACTTTAAGCCTCCAGAACTGTCAGAAAATAAATTTCTGTTAAGCCACCCAGTTTGCGGTGCTTTGTTACAGCAGCCCTAGGAAAATATGGCACCATGCTAAATAATTTGCATCATTGTTTCACCATCCCTACTAACCTGAAGAAGTAGGCCTTAATATTTCCATTTCATAGAAAGGCTCAGAGATGTTAAGTAACTACCCCAGTTCACACAGCTGAAAAGTGGTAGATCTAAAATTTCAGTAGAGTTGGGTCTAACTCCAAAGCTAATAATAAGATTAAACCATTCAGAGCCTAGGAACCTCCTGCCAGGGTAGGGACTCTTGAAAAGTCACAGACAGATTAGGTCCCAAAGCCCCACCGCCCACCCCAAGTCTGAGGAGCCTGCTGCTCCTGGGGCGGCTCCTCTGTCATAGAAGGTGACATTAAGCTCCATTCCTTCCCCTACAGCAGGACCAAACCCTCACACCATTAAACTCAGGCTGCTGAGAAGATAAAGAACTAAATTGTTGTATGACATAACTTTTTTAAGCTTTCAGAAAAATAATGACAGATTTTGGGGCTCAAGAAAAACTAGTTTTAATTAGTAGTTTCCATGCCAGGACTAAAGGAGGCATTGTTTCTAGTTCCCACATCCCCACACCCCAGTGTTACCCTGTCCCCTTTGCACAGTGACCACACCTTGGCTGGAGCACCAACTGGTGACCCCTAGGATCCAGCACAAGTTCAGAGCTGGCTTCTCCCACAAGAGTGACAGAAGCCAATCAATCTAGAGCCACACAAAGGGAGCCTTCACTCTCTCTTGCTCCTCCCACCCACTGCCAACAAGGCACTTGGGGCTCCGTGGGGAGAAGACCTAGAGGAGACCAGCAGGTGCCACACTTGAGACAATGAGCTTTACATTTCCAGAGCTAGCTAGCTGCAGTCAAAACAACATCCGGCCAGAAGCAAACGGGTGACCCACTGAGACATAAATCCAGAGAGCAGCAATCCAAGAGGAGGCAACACTGGAAATGCAAGGCTGTTAGAGGGCAATGAGCTGCCCCTCATCCCATCAGAATGGTGAGTGTCCAGAGAGGTGCCACCCCCCTGGCTGGAGTCAGATCACTCAATGCCCCTCTATAGTTTCATTCCAGGCAGGAAACAGGAACTGAGGAACACACGCCCACTACCCAGCCACACCTCACTTTCCTGTGCTACAATTCTGTCTACATATACCAACCCAGTTTAAAAAGATAAACTTTGTTTAATTTAGCTAGGAAGTTTCAAGCAACTTGTTGCTAATCTCCTTAAAACTGCCCTTCTTATTAAACTGGATGATTCAGTTGTTTTTAGGGTTTGATTTGTTAACCAATTTGTCTAGATATGCTTTGCATTTGCCCCTCTATTTTCCAGTTTTGTTATAATGCATTCTCTTACCTGTTGACATTCTGTGACAGTATTTCTAAAGATGAACATCTAACACACCAGACCCATAATTGACTTCTAAACTCCAGAAGTTTCTCCTTTGGCTCTGCCATTCTCAGAGCTAAAGAGAGCCTTCTGGGTCGTCTGTGAGAATGTGAGAAAAGTGAAGAAAGCAACAGACAACAGGATGAGCAAGATTTCACCTGGATTCCACAAACCCAGTTTACTTATACAGCTTTGTTTGGCTTACTGTTTAGAAAGGGAATCCAGATACAAATCTCATTGTCTCAAGTGTGGCACCTGCTGGTCTCCTCTAGGTCTTCTCCCCACGGAGCCCCAAGTGCCTTGTTGGCAGTGGGTGGGAGGAGCAAGAGAGAGTGAAGGCTCCGTTTGTGTGGCTCTGGATTGGATTCTGTCACTCTCCTGGGAGAAGCCAGCTCTGAGCTTGTGCTGGTCCTAGGGGTCACCAGATGGTGCTCCAGCCAAGGTGTGGTCACTGTCCGTAGGGAAAAGTGTAACAATGTGGTGTGGGCATCTGGGAACTAGAAACAATCTCTCCTTTAGCCCTGGTATGAAAACTGTAAGCACTACTAATTAAAAATCTGACCATCAAAAAGCACTCTAAGAGGAGCCACCTCTGTGAGTTAGATGACAGGCTTGATGCTGCTTGTGTGTTCCAGGTGGCATTTGCACAGATATTCCTTGTGGCTGGAACCAAAATGCCCATGCACAGATCCTGCTCTGGACATCACAGCAGCCCTCTGGTATTTTCACTTCTGTTATCACACACAAACACACACACACACACACACACATACAAGCAAGCCCCTCTTCTGAATTCTCCATGGTTTCGTAAGTTCCTGCAAACCTCCCTCCTTTTGCAACCTTAGGAAATGGCTTCCCTATCTCTCATGAACCCTAAGCTCACCAGTGGCACTGTGGGTGATGCATTGGAGGCTGCTGAGAAGCCTCCAGGAGGGAGGTGATCATCACTAAGTAATATCCTCCCACTCAGAACCAGGACCTCTTCTCCTTACTCCTCAAGTACATGGTCTGATATGTACTGGAGATGTGGATTTCTTGTTCCAGGAGAACATGGCTTTTTGTCTAACTCATATCCAGACTGGTTTCTCCTCATCGATGTGTATACTCTGCAACAAACATGCAGTTTTTTAAATTCTTTAAGGTCTATTAGGACTTGGAGTGTGCTGATGGAATTAGCATTGAAGAAAAAAATGGAGAGAAATGAAATCACAGACAAGAGCAGAGCTAGAAAGACCTGTAAATCGAGCCCTCTGTGTGCAGCATGATCAGCATAAGCAAAGTGAACAAGCACATGGCAGTTCCTTGGCCTCGATTGTCCCTCCTTCTTCTCCATGACCAAGTACCTTCTGTTCAATTCTTAAGACTCACCGCTGGGGTCTTCTGCTCTTGGAAACTCCTCCAGTCTGGACTAGGTGCCTTCCCACACATGTGCACAGCCTGAATACCTTTTCTATGAGCACATACCACACTCTATCGAGATGTCCAAGTATACTCCAAACAGAGAGAGGCTTTGTTTCCCAAAATCCCCATTGCCTACCATGGTGCCTGGCACACAGCAGGTGCCCAAAAAGGGCTTACTGAACAAAAGATTGCATCCTCACATCCTCACCCAGTGATCTAACACTCTCAACTCATTTTCCTCTTGACCACTACTTTCTCTATTCCTTCTTTATACATTAACTAGGTTCACAATTCCTGCTGCACACAAGAACCATCTGAGCAGCTTTTAAAAAAATATCTTTGCTTGGCCCAGTATCCAGAAATTCTGATTCAACTGATCTGGTTTGGGGCCTGAGCATAGGTATTTTCAAAAAAGGTTTCCACTGTGAAACCTGGGTAGACAGCCACTGTGTAACTCTCTTCTGTCTCTCTAGTCTCTCTCTCAGATATTTCCTACCCTCCTAATATCTTTACTTTTTTGGTTTTTTAATTTAATCTTCATATTCTGTGACCCACTCCCCCTACCACACAC
The DNA here is from genome assembly GCF_015220235.1 of Choloepus didactylus. Classification (NCBI taxonomy): domain Eukaryota; kingdom Metazoa; phylum Chordata; class Mammalia; order Pilosa; family Megalonychidae; genus Choloepus; species Choloepus didactylus. Next base: position 123,208,479 of record NC_051307.1, read on the forward strand.
ACACTCAGAGACATTACTTATCCCTCTGTGTAAACTGCCCACTGAACCATATTATCTAGAAAGTGAAAGCCCCAAAGCGCTAAAGGGATATGGACTGTGGGCATCTGTTCCCCAGGGTTCTATTCCCCAGTGGATTCACTTGGCTTCTCTTCCCATGCCTCTTGACCTCGATGAAGCAGCAACCTCGAGACATGAGGTTCATCTGATTCACCCAGAGCTGGCGGGCGGTACAGAAGGCTGTCTTACCCAGCAGAATGAGCATGACGCCGGCCAGCTGGGCCCGCCTGTACTTGGCCACGCCAGGCTCGTGGCCCATTCGGATGCAGGGGAGAACCGTCAGCAGCAGCAAAATGGCCGGCAGACCCAGAACTGAGGCCGCTATCATCAGGGCTCGGCAAGCCTGCACGTAGCCTGGAACGAGAGAGTAGACAGGTGGGTTAGGCCGGGGGTCTTCTTGGGGCCTGACCCTGCCTCGTGGGAATTCAGTGCCACCTCCCTCCCTCCCTTTTGCCACATTCGAGGACTTCGAACGTGCTAAATGTTGTCCAAGATAGCTACAACTTTTTAAGTTTATTTCAACTTTTCAAGTCACTCAGCAACTAAAAAGGCAGGGTGGGAGGTGGGGGCGGAGGTTGAGGGCAAGAGAGACAGAATGGGGATCCCCAGTTTAGACCACTCAGCCAAGCTTCCAGGCTGAAGGGGATAAGAGTCCATTAGCATTATTATATCACCATTTAAAGGTTTCAGATTAAACTCAAATCTCCTGGGAGGCTTCTATGACGGTCTGTGTTGGTTCCAGTCTGCTGCAGTCATATGCTCTGTGTGACACTGGGCAAGGAACTTAAAGGCTCTCCTTAATAGAATTCTATTGAAGAGTAAATTCATTAATTCACGCAGTGCTTAGAAAAGTGCCTAGCACATGTTAAGTATTCAAAAATAGTTAGCTGTTATTCCCCATGTCACTACCCTGTGTCAATGCAGTACTTTTAGCTAACCAGGTGTGCCAGGTGATTTTGTCTCAGACTATGTGTTTTTAATTCACCTTGTGTATGATAATTGGGGGCCCTAAACTTAACTAAGCTAAGACTTAGTCTTCCTCTCTTTGATCCACATGAATCTGGACCTGCCCCCTGTAGATGGTCAGACTCAATCCCCTCTCTCGTCCACAGTGCCCTGGGCATGCTTCCCCAATGCACCTGCTTGCACTGCCCTGTCCTGGCTTAAAAGGCATCTCTCCAGCCCCCCGGGATTTCTGGAAAGCAGACACCCATCTTGGTCATCATGGAGTTAACACAGCCCACAGAGGATGTAACCAATTTTGAATCATGAATAAGTGAGTTGCATAATTAAAGAGTAAAGTAAAACTACTTGAAATTTATAGTCAAATAAAATGCCAAGTAACAACATTATTCAGAAACAGATTTCAACATGTGCAATATTTATGTAGAATAAACCTCAGAAGATACTTGGAGGATACCACTGACTTCAATATATTGTTTCTCATTAAAACATCTCCCAACCCGCCAAAAACGTTGCATTTATTACTCTCTCTTTTTCGCTCAGAGGGAATCAGAGCTTGTGGCCCCAATGAGGCAGAGTTAATGGCAAAGCCAAGAATGGAACCCCAACTTCTGCATCACACACCAGAACACCTCATACCAAATCCAGCCAGTCTACCTGGCATACCAAGACACAACTTTCTCTTAGGCAAGATATCTTTCTCCAGAATTCAAACAGATTCCTCAAGGGCCCTCTTCCAAAATCAGCCCATCTCAACTTCTCTAGAATTAAGGATAATCAAGCAGTCCACTATCTACTGACTTGAAAACCCCAAACAGGAGCCACAGGGAGTCTGAGGCCTGACCCCTGGCCAAAGAGCCAGGGCACACACAAAGGAGACAGTCAACTAGTAACTGAGGTTCTGAAATTCATGGCACAAGCTGTCCACGTGCCACAGGGCCAAGGCCATGCCCAGAAATCAAAAGATAAAGACTGAGGTCTGTGCCCACAGCCCCCTCCCCAAAGTGAGAGAGAGGGGGAAAGCAGGAAGGATTGGGTCCTCCCTAAAATGGACTCCCTTCTGGAGTATGGTCTGTGTTCTCCAAAAATAAAACACTTGGCATTAAATGCCGGGAAAACTTAGTATGAGGGGAAGGAAGCAGAGAGTAATTTTATGGTTCAGTCCAAGTTTCCCACAAACGTTATGACCCACTTCAATAGTTAGAGCTACCATTTCTGGAGCATCTATTGAATCAAAGGAGATCTACATCTCTTGTCTCGTTTAATCCTCAAAACAACCCTGAAAAACGGGTAGTTGGTTTGACTCTCTCGTTTTTAAAAGAAGACGACTGGGGTTCATATCGGGTAGGTAACTTGACCCAAATCACCCAAGTCTTGAGTATGGTGTTGTATCCCAAGCCTGACCTGGTCCACTGACACCCACAGGATCAGAGGCTGGGTCTAGATCTGAGTTCCCCAGTCCTCCATCATTCTGAAAGCCCGAAATACAGAAAAGAATAGTGAAAGGCAGAGCTAGTATGCATTGTGCACCTACAGTGTGCCAGTGGCAATACTGGGCCCAAGACAGGATGCAAAGAAAAATAGGACGCCATCCATATCTTCGGTGGGGGGGGGATTAAAATACAGTGGGAGAACTTGACTCACCAACGAAGATTAACAATCAGGATGAAATGAGCCCTGATGAGGATAAGAGCCAAGTACCAGGGCAGTAAGGATAAAGGAGGGATTGATTCCAACTAGAAAGAGCAGGAAAGAGGGACCCTTGAGGAGAGACTTAAAGAGGAAACAGAGTCTCCAGGGAGCGAAAGCCACTTGCAGGAGAGAGAACAATGCGAATGGCTCCCAGGCTCACGGGTTTGAGGTGGGTTACTCAGCATTAAGGAAACTGAGCCACACCTTTAAATGCGCGCATCGCAACACGTGTGAGACAAAGGTTCGTGGGACCCAAGGCAATGGTGCAGGGGACAGGGCAGAGAGGAGCCCAGGACAGGACGGGACAGAGATTACAAGCAGAAACCCCAAGGGAGACCCACGGACTCGCCAATCACGCAGTTGGCTGGAGGTTTAAATCTGAATTGGAACTGTCGCCCAGAATTTTTTCAACAGGGAAGCAAGTGAAAGAGAAGGGGCCCGGCCGACATCGGGAGAGGTGGAGGCTAGCCAATTCTTCCCTGCCCTCCCCACTCCGAGACACAACTGGGGAGCTGGGGAAGGAGGGGGGACGACCCTGGGCGGTGCGCTCTATCTCCCAGGGTTGAGTCGGCCCTCCGAGGGGCGCCAGCTATTCCCAACCCAAACCCAGCGGCGGGGAGCGGAGTCTGCGCTGCCCCGGAGTCCGACGCCGGACGCCAGGGAGGGAGAGCACGCGCAGGCGGGGATGCGGGGAGAATGCAAGAACCCTGCGGACGAGGCAGGTCTGGAGGGTTGCGGGAACCGACCTAGGATTTGGTAAACTGGGCAGCCTGGAGATTTCTTTAGACCTCTAGGCAGCCTGGAGATTTCTTTAGACGCGAATCACTCTGCTGCCAGGCGGGCGCCGAGAGCCCTCCCCTGGACAGGTCTTCTCGCCAGTCCCACCGGAACAGGGCAACGCAGCCTGTGCCTGTTCGGGTCCCTCACATGCTTCCGTCTCACACTTTCCTCCACACCTCGAGTGGGAATCTCAGGAGAATGCAAAGCACCCGGCGGCGGAGGTTTGGGTGAACCGCGATGGGTGTGGGGAAGGGGGAAGTGAATTCCTTCTGGTCACCCGACAGTGGAAGGATGGGGAGGACGTTAATTAACATGTATTTAGTTCCTTCCATGTGTCTATATCTCAGTTCAATAAATTCTCAAAGTGACCTGGCCAGTGACCACTACTATTATCCCAAATTCCACATAAGGAAACTGAGGCTGAGAGAGGTTAAGTTCAGGGCTACCTAACTCCTTTACAAGGTGGAGCTGGTGGTGTCAAAAATGTGCCCGATAGTCTTCAATTACCTCCCCTCCTCCCCCGCCCCAGAACTTTTCTGTGAAAACCGTCTATTGCCCCTTCCCAGATCAGCAGCGGCTTGCGAGGGCGGACAGCACGGCCCCGGAGGGGGTCCTTACCCGGCAGGATGAGGATGTCCACCAGCGGCTTGCAGTGGTACAGCCCCGTGGCCATGACACAGTCGGCCCACAGCCCCTTGGAGCCCAGTTCGTCCAGCTTGCGGCAGGTGGGGATGGTGTATCCGCAGGTCACCACCCAGTCATTGGTGGACGTGGTGACAATAATGCCGATCCAGCCCACGAAGCTCGTGACGAAGCCCACCACCTGCAGGCACGTGGCCACCATGGTAGCCACCGTGGCGCCCGGGCGCCTCGCCCCTTACCGGCTGTGCCCGGGCCCGGGGCTGGACAGCGCCTGTCCTCCCCTCCCTCTCCCGCGCTCGCGAGCCGCCCGCGGGCTGAGGCCCGAGAAGGAGACGCTCGAGGGGGCGGCGTGGCCCGGGAGGCTGCGAGCTGAGCTCCGACGGCGCGGCGCGCGCACTGAGAGGACAGCAGTGCCCCCGCCCCCCCGTTTAAACCCAGGAGCCCTGGTCGGCGAGCGCCAATCGCCGGCAGCCCCAGGTCCAGCCGGCCAATCGCCGGGCGGGGTCCCGAGGTAGGGTGTGGAGGAAGGCGAAGGACGCGAGGGGCGCGATGCGGCGGCTCGAGGTTAGTGTTGGAAAGTAAAATAATTCGATCCAGGTCCAAGTGGCGAGTGCAATGGAAAGCGTGGGCCAGGCGCTAGTTCTGTTTTGCTGCAAATGGTTTCTCTGCTTGCTTACCCTCTCCTGTCTCAGAGTCTTCGTTTCTCTCCGTCCCACTTCACCTTCTCCCCTGCCGAGAGCAGGGACCGTGATACCCCAAGGACGCCTGGTTCAGTTCCCTCACGCTCATCAGAGGATGTTAGAAAGATGCGTCTGAATCCTGGTGCGAGACCAGTTTGGAAAGCCGGGGATGGGGGCGGGAGGGGGACAGAGGACTGTGTAGATGAAGAATGGCATCAATTGTACGGCGGGGCTGAGAATTGCCCTGGGGGACAAAACGCTAAGCGTTCAGCATATCACAGTTACCGATAGAAGGAAAATGATACTTTCCCTGGTCAAAATCATCAGAGGCAGCCATGGCCGTAAAATGGCCATGACTATTGACCATTGACAACATTGACAAAATGCTATTGACAACAACAATAGCAACTAACATTTATCAGGTTCTATTATATATTATGTACCTGCTTTTACATGTATTATGTCAGTTCTCAAAACAACCTTTTGAAGTAGGAACAATTCTTATATTCACATAGAACATGTGAAGCAGCTTGAGAGAGGTTAAGTTGCCAAAGTTCACACAGCTGGGAAAGGGTAGTACCCACCGACCCATCTCACCTGCTCACACCCATTCCTGGGTAGTTTTCTGAAAATTCCTAAAGGGCTCAAATGGCCCAGTCATACATTAATGATCAGGCTGACTGCTGGGGCTCACTCTTAATAAATTCATCTCCCTGCCACAGTGAGAACACCGCCTCCTCCAGAGTTAGTGCTGTTGTCACCATCTGCACCACTGAGCTACCTTCTCTCCATGCATCCAAATTAGCCACAATATGTGACTCCTTTAACCACATAGAGAAATCTGCCTTGGGCTGTACTTACAATAAACAGTTTTAACTCTCTTTGCAACCTTTGATTTATCTCATTATTTCTCTGTCCATTCATTTGGAACACTGTCTTCTCAACATTCATGAGATTTAAAAGTGTGGAGGACTTCAGCCAGCACAGGAACTTTCTACTCAACATTCTAAAATCTAAGATATGGATCATAAATCCTGGGTACTGAGCTTGCCCTTAAACAGTGCCCACCTGATATTGGGTGTTGGGGCAAGTCACTACCCCTTCTAGGAAAAACTGACCTTGAGGAGACAATTGACATTTCAGTGGAAACCCCAAAGAAATTAAGTGTGTGAACAGAAAAGACTATCATAGATGACAGTGTCATCACCCAGGAATGCACAATCATTAAGAGTGCAAGCCAGGGTCCATTCAAACCCTGGCCTCACTACTTACTAGTTTGGGGACCATGGACAAATTTCTTCACCTTTCTGGGTCTTGACTTTCTCCTTTGTAAAATGGTAATGAGAATAGTGCCTGCCTCATAGGTTTCTTGATGATTATGTGAGTCCATATATAAAAAGAACTTAAAGCAGTGTCTGAAGCAATGTAAGTGCTCAGTAAATGTGAGCTAATATCATTATAACATCATTCAGAATTCTTGCCTTTGCACCCGTAGTTATTCTCCCTGAATTCATACGAGTTTGATTTGCAGGAACTGTTTTATAGGAAGATGCCCCTTTTTTGAGTTAGGCATTGTGTTTGGGGCATTTCAGCACCAGGGTCTATTGATCTAAATGTTTTCAGGTATTTCCTTACAACATTTTTTAAAATAGCTTTTGTACTAAGTACAGTCTAAAATATAAAACCCAAGCAACATTAATTCATTGCAAAGTCAGTTATGAAATCTGCACTCTTGTGACTCTATTAGCATTTGACATTCTCACCATGAAAATTCAACCAATCAGAATTCAGCAATGTCCAGATAACTCAGGCCACACACACAGAAGTGTTTGTAAAATCAGTCAAAACTCAGGGACTAAATGATAGAAAGAGTTGTCTAATAGTTAATACTGTAGTCTTGGACTGAGACTGCCTGGGTTCACATTTCGCTTTCACCACCCTGACTGTCCTTTAACCATTGTGACTCTCGGGTTCTTCATCTACAGTGTGCCCATAGGTTTATTTTACATAGGTTTATTGTAAAGATTGAGATAACTTACATAAAGTACTGGATCCAATGGGCACTTATTAATGTTAGCTACTATTAGTATTATTTATAGGCAGCAGAAAAAATTGAAAATGTGAGTGGCTTTAGACAGATACTAGAATTAAAATAATTAAGTCATTATCATTATCTGTTAATGGGATGGAAACCATAAGATCAGTGCCTAAACAATCCCAGCATGGATGTACAAAAAAGTTACTTGAGGGAGGCTGGCAAAGTTTTAACCGGCTTGAATGAATTAGCCATAAGTAAAGGGGAGCATGTCCTTTGGAAAAGAAGTCAAGCAGGCACGGAAGCACTGAGAACCTGGATCCAGGAGGCAGATGGTGGCATTCAGAATCCTCTAGTGCCCACAGGCCAACCAACTCTGAAGATACAGTCTCTAAATAGTGGAGAAGCCCCTCAATCTATCTTAGCTGAGAAACTTCCTAAAATCATCCACATTACTTGGCTGTGACTCAACAAGCATCCCTTGTGATTAGGATCTAACTTCCCATATAGAGTAACTTAATAAACTGACATTCCAGGTCTGCCTTGGTCCTAGAAACCTTTTTAGTTGTAAGAGTCAGTCTCTCGGAGCCCAGATAAGTATAAAAGTGGGAACCCAGACCATCCAGACGAAGGCTTTTGCCCCTGATTTTCTTTTGGAGAACTCCTCCATGACATCTCTTCACATTTCTACAGTTTATAACAGAACTAGTAAGCTATAGCTGAGAACTCATTCCAGATTTTCCAAACCTAAGTCTAATATACTTTCCCTTATGAAATGGGTAGGAGTCTTTCCTAAGGCTTGAGCATGAATTCCCTAATCTTATTCAAGGGTATTTGAAGTGGGGGTTAGAGAGCCAGTTGGTGCCATACAACTCAAATACATGCTGAACAAAGGAAAATTTTCTTCTGCCTTTTACCCCTAAAAAATAGTCAATCAAACTAATGTAATTCAGTTAGAGAGCTGATGCATATCGCACTGGCAAATGTGTCTGCTGGCCAGCATCAAAAGCCCATGATGAGAGCAAAGCTTAGCCAAAGGAGTGGACTCTCAGCGACCACTAGTGGTTGCCTTTTATCATTGCATGACTGGTAAAAAAAAAATATTTTCTGTGTAAAGGGGACTGTGACTTGTAAAGAAACGATTAACCACAACTTCACTCATTCCAAATGTGTGCTCATTAGGATGCAACTGAAGTTTAAATTTTTCTGCAAAAAGTTTTCTTTATGTATTAAAAAAGATATATCTTTTTAGGAAAGCAAACAAGAAAATACAGGATGCCTATGACATCACTTAGGCGAGATTATTTTCAAAATAAAGCACTTTTAATAGTACCCATTTTTAAGGGATAAATTCCTCTTGTGGGTTTTAAATGTTTGATAATATACAAATTCCACATACACCCAATTTTTTAGAAATATTGTAATACAAATTCATAATGTAAGCAAGTGTATCAAACATAGGCTTAAAAAACAAAATGTCCTGTGAGGTCAGGGTTTTGTCTACTTTGTGCATTGCTGAAACCCAAGTGTAGCACAGTGCCTGGCACAGATGAAGACACTCAATAAATGTCTGTTGAATGGAGCTGAATTGAAGTGTTCAAAAAAAAAAGAGAGAGTGAGACTAAATTTGGAAGCCTCAGTGTCTCACTAGAGTGAAAATCTAAAGTCATGGTGCAGAAGAAAGCAGGAGGCAGGGGTTAGAACTGGCCTAGGGAGTGGGCAGGGGGAAGAGTGTAGCCCTTTTGAATGTGGTCTCAGGTACCCACCTCACTGTTCCTGGTTATAAAGAGCCTTCTCCAATAGAAGAGATGTGTTGGTCACATCTCAAGCAGAAAAGTCGGTTATTACCTAGAGGTACTGACCTCTATCAATGTAACTCCATGAAGAGAACAGCACCTTCACAAATTGTTTCCATCTAGAACTTCAAAAACAGCTATTAGGGGAAAAAACACTTGCCTTTTCAGGGCCCCATTTCTTGGCCTTCATGGTGCAAATATAATACCATTTATGGTGGTTGGAATTGTGTACCCCAGCTTGGACATGTTCTTGGTCTTGGTCCACACTCTGGTGGGTGTGGACCCATCATTGTAAATAAGATCTTTTCAAGATGTTACTTCAGTTAAGGTGTAGCCCAATTGAATCAGGTTGAGTTTTAATCTGGATTAGTGGAGTCATTTATAAGCAGAATGAAATTCAGACAGATAGAGAGAAAGCCACAGGAAGCAGCCAGAAGTCAAAGTCAATGGAACTTGGAAGGGAAAGAAGAAGATACCACCATGTGCATTGCCATGTGACAGAAGAGCCAAGGACACCCAAAGAGGGCCAACCAGCCAGAAGCTACCAACCCCGGGAGAAGTAAGCCTTAAGCCTTCTAGCCTCTAAAAACTGTGAATAAAAAAATTCTTGTTGTTAAGCCAACCCATTGTATGATATTCGTATTAGCAGCCAGGAAACTAAAACACCATTCCTTTAGAAGCCATTTTATTCCAAATTTTCCCTACTTCCACTTGGAGATAAAGCAAAATAATGAAAACCTCATACCTGAAGTTTTAGTTTAGAGTCCTTCTCCAGAGTGTTTTGCATATTTGGTCTTCAAACAGCCAATCCTATTTATCTACTTCACAATCAGAAGTTTCAGACTACATTGGATGATGTCCTGTCTAATTCACCCTGAGACCATAGTTCCTGAAAAGCAGTAAAAGGTCTTAAGAATTATGAAATGATCAAAATTATCATATGTCCACTTGTTATTCATTCCATACATAATCTAAAATCATAAATTTTGTTAATATTAGACAGGTACATAAAATAAATAGCTAGAAGAGAAGCCTGTGTCTCAATAATGCCAATTGTTCTTGTTTGTTTTTTTCTTTCTTACATAAATATTTTGTTTCATAAAATTATCTTGAATGGGATAGTCTTAGGCACAAGCTCCAAGGGAGGTATTAGAGCAGAGTGGTTAATAGTACTGGGTTGATTCCTGCCTCCATCACTTAGGAGGTGTATAAACTTGGGCAAATTATTTAACCTTTTTAAGTCACTCTTTTTAGTAAGTAGCATCCCATTTCCTGCAAGTAAAATAGTATTACTAATATAACTATTTCTGGGATGGTTGTGAGAATTAAATGTTAATATACATAAAAATGCTTAGCGCAGTGTCTCACACACAGTAAGCATTCAATAAATATTAGCTTTTATACCAAAAACAGTTCATCAGTTGGTTGTAAAACTGAAATTCTTACCTGTCTGAAATCAACAGTCAACTTCCATACTAAAGAACAGTGAAATTCAAATCTGTTATCAAATTAACAAGAATTTGAAAAGAAAGTGAATGTCATGTTCTCCAACTACAGGATAAAGCCTTTTTAACAGGTAAGATAGTTCTAGCCAACTCTCTCTGCCCCTCACCATTAAGACTTAACAGCTAGCAACAGTTTCTTTTTAATTCCACTGATAGCATTTTTGCAGAAATTAGCTTGGTCACTGGAGAGTGCTCAGCATCTCCCATTAATGCTACATAAAAATGACAATAAAAATAAATGACACACACACAAAAATAAGTGACACAAAGAGTGAACATTACAAAATATCCAACAGCACAACTGATGCACTCTTTTCAATAATAATTTGGCCATGTATAGCACGAGGGTTTAGAATATGTACATTCTTTGATCTTAGATAAATTCTAAAATCATATCTAAGAAAATTATTATGAGAGTATTCAATGAAGTTTTCAGAGCTGTTTATCATAAAATTATTTTTAAAAGAAAAATACTGAAATAATCATAAAGTTTAATAATTGGCAATTGATTAAATAAATTATGGTACATCAACAGGACAGAATTAATGAATAGAAGAATAATAACAGAAGTAGGGATTATTATGTTATAATAATTGTTTAGAGAGTGATGATGATTGTACAACTAAGTGAAGATAATGTATGAAACTGACCATTTATCTTGGGATAGAATGTATATTAAGTGAAATTAGGAACCCACTACTTAATAAATCAAGCCCTCGACTTGAGGCATGCTCTTATGAAATTTAGGGTTGTAAATGGGAGGCTAAGCCCTCCTATAATTATGCTCAGGAGGCACCTCCAGTGAACCTCTTTTCTTGCTCAGATGTGGACTTTCTCTCTCTAAACCCAACTGGGCAAATAAATTCTTTAACATCCCCCCTATGAGGGACATGACTCCCAGAAATGAGCCTGGCCCTGGCAGCAAAGGATTGAAAATGCCTACTTGACTAAAAGGGAAAAAATAAAGGTAACAAGTGAAATCACAGCGGCTGAGAGATCCCAAATAGCTGAGAGGCTATCCTGGAGATTTCTCTTATGCAAGCTCCAGCCAGACATCCCAAATGGCCACAGTAAGCCATGCCCTTACCAAAAGTAGTCCCCAAATAGCTAGATCCCTATATGAGATTCTATAAAAGATTCACTCACTAAGTTTTATCTGTCAGAAACTTAAACCCACCAGAGTGTTCCTATGCCAGACAAGTCCCAAAACCCAGAGGCAACAGCCTCTTTAAGAACACAATCAGATGTTGTTCCCCATACTGTCAACAATCCCTTCAGTATGAACAAGTTAGGGTTCTTACTGCCTAGACACCCTGGAAGATGGACAAAGAAATTAAGTGAGAGGAAGGGGTAGCAAAAAACAAGATGAGATTTAACAAAGGTCTATGAATACTGAAACTTTATATAAATACATGTATTTTTTTAGATGCTTGGGTGTTGGAATAGCTGGGAGAATGTAAATGACATGGTGGAACTATAAACTATAGCATCCTTTGAAATTTGCTCTATAGCTACTCATTGAATTGTGCTTTGAACATCTTCACCTTTCTGTATATACCTATCTTGCACAACAAGGAAAGAACTGAAACTGTGGGACTGTAACCCATAACAATTTTTTAAATTATCTGTATAATTGCTTGCTGAGCTGTACATCAAAAGTTAACACCTCTCTGTATGTATGTTATATTTTACAATAATGGAAAGAGCTGAAGTTGTGGGAAAAAAAAAACAGGAGAGGTAGACTATATGTCATAATATATGTGTTTCAAAATATAAATTACTAAATCTCATTTCAAAATATCTATACACTTTGATACCAATTTTAATACATATATAAATATATTTGGAAAATACTCATTGATTAGCAAGCAGTTCCTTTAGTTAGTGAGACTGAAGGATTTTTCTCTTTTGCTCATTAGACATTTCTCAGTTTTTCCATAATGAATATAAGCTGCTTTTATAATGAGAAAAAATGCTATTTTAAAATATTCATTATTATAAAGGTCCACAAAGAGTACTCATGTTCCTACTCACCATGTGACCATCCCGGTGACTGTGTCATTACCACATTGGCCGTCTGTTTCACCTCAGAACACCATCCAAACCGTTTAAAATGCAAAGTCATAAGGCCCTTATGACACAGCCTTCCCAGCAACCCCTCCATTGTCCAGCCCCCTACCCACAAGCAATGTCCACCCAGTCATACTGAACTCCTTGGCAGCTTCTTATGGAGAAACACTACACTTTCTCATCCTCTGTGCTTTACACCTGCCCTTCATCCTGCAAGAACTGGCCTTCTCCACCCAGCTACTTTCCACTCATTCAACAGCGTTAGTTAGTCCAAGAAACATCTGTGACAGTCCTCCCCTGCCTCTTCTTATGGAGTTCTTAAGGATTCCCACAGCATCTTGTGCATCTTTTTATTTGCCTGTACTATACATTTTAGTTTCAAATTTACCTGTGTGAATGATTTTCTTAGTAAGTGTGATATTGCATCCATTACAAACCTCTAACCTGTCCTCATGCAGCTCCTCTGCCTAAAATGCTTCCCAGCATGGCCACAGCTCCCCCACCTATATCTTTCAAAGTTCTTTTTAGGTATCATCTCCAACAGGAATACCCCCACCCTTCAGGTAGAGCTAGGTGGCCCCTCATGTTCTCTTAGGCTACTGTATAGATCTCTACTGTTGAACTTGGCCACAGTGCTTTGTCATCTGTTCAGGGGTCTGAGAGTTCCTCAAAAGCAGAACCCTTGTCTGACTCATTCCAATAAGTCTAGTATCTAGCGTGGTGTCAGTGTCAAGCCAGGGTAAGCACCAATCATTACTATCTGAGTTAAACACCTGCCTTTAAACTTTTCCAAATGTTCTAGCTATAAAATATAATACTCTGTTATTTCAACAAAGATCTTTTTTGGGGAAAATTCTTGTTCTATCCTAAAATAGCCCCCAATGATCCCTACCTCCTGGTATTCATACCCTTGTGTAGCATTCTCTCCAGTTTTTCCGTGGTTAGTCTGTGTGGTTAATAGCATATGACTGAAGCAGTGTGATGTGGATTGAATTGTGTTCTTGGTCTTGGTCAACATTCTGGTAGGTGTAAACCCACTGTAAATATGATTTCTTCCAGATGTTACTTCAGTTGAGGTGTGGCCCTTAATCCAGATTACTGGAGTTGGGCTGTAATCCAGATTACTGGAGTCCTTATAAAGGACTTAAAGAGCAAAGTGAAAGACAGAGGGAAGCCATGGAAGCAGCCAGAAGCTGGAAGTCAATGGAACCTGGAGAAGAAAGGAGAAGGTACAGCCATGGACATTACCGTGTAAAGGAAAAGCCAGGAGCACAAAGATTACCAGCAGTCAGAAGATACCAACCCCAGGGGGAAGCAAGCTGTTCTGGTTTGCTAATGCTGCCATTATACAAAACACCAGAAATGGATTGGCTTTTATAAAGGGAGTTTATTTGGTTACAAAGTTACAGTCTTAAGGCCAAAAAGTGTCCAAGATAAGGCGTTAACAATAGAGTACCTTCACTAGAGAAAGGCCATTGGCATCCAGAAAACCTCTATTAGCTGGGAAGACATGTGGCTGGCATCTGCTTTCTCCCAGGTTGTGTTTCAAAATGGTATTCTCCAAAATGTCAGTGTCAGCTTTCAATGGCCATCTTCAAAATGTCTCTGTAAGCTGCAGCCCTGAGCTCCTTCTGTTTGTGAACTCTTTTATAAGACTCCAGTGAACTAATCAAGACCCATGCTGAATGGGTGGGACCACACCTCCATGGAAATTATCCAATCAAAGTTCTCACCCACAGTTGATTGAGTTACAACTCCATGGAAACACTCAATCAAAGGATTCCAACCTAATCAACACCAATACATCTGCCCCCACAAGATTGCTTCAAAGAATGTGGCATTTTCGGGGACATAATACATCCAAACTGGTACAGAAGCCTAGCTTCTGAAACCGTGAGTCCATAAGTTCCTGTTGTTAAGCCAACCCATTTTATGGTATTTGTTTTAGCAACCAGGAACCTAAAACATCTTGGTTTATAACTTATAAGGTCAGGTCATAAAATGACTATGAATTCAATCTTGGGTGTGCTCTGTCTTTCTCACTCAGATCACTCATGCTGGCGGAAACCAGCTGGCACATCATATAAGCAGCCCTATAGAGAGGTCAATGTAGCAAAGAACTGAAGCCCACTGCCAGTAACCATGTGAGTGAGCTCATGATCAGATTCTCCAGCCCTTTCAGATGACTGCAGCCCCAGTACACAGTTTGATCACAAACTTGTAAGAGACTCTGAGCCATATCTACCCAGGTAAACTGCTCCCAGATTCCTGACCCTTAGAAACCATGTGAAGTAATAAAATTTGTTGGTTAAACTGCTAATGGGGTAATGTGTTACACAAATCAGACAACTAACACATATTCCTAGTCACTCCTCTAGTATATCTCTTGGTAGAAATTGGATTCTGCTAATTTCTCACCCAAATATGTCTAGGAATATAAATTAGGTACCTGCAGTTTGCCACAATATCAACTGTGCAAAATACTTTTCTAATATGGAGAAAATATGACTTAATTAACCCAGCAGAATAATATTTCAAATATATGCTAGAGAAGTGCTTCTTAAATTATAATGTGCACATGAATCACCTGGAAATCTTGTTAAAATGCACTTTCAGATTTTGTAGGTCTTGGGTAGGGCCCAAGATTCTGCATGTCTAACAAGTTCCTGGTAGATTCCAATACTGCAGTTCTGGAGACCATAGTTTTTATAATAAGGTGCTAGAGAAAAGAGCTACACGTTGATGCTAATCAGATCTTGTATTATCTGAGTTTAGAGAGAGTAGAAAAATATTATTCATTCATTATCCCTGGCTTGACACTGACACCACGCTAGATACTAGACTTATTGGAATGAGTCAGACAACCAACAGCTCAGGGAAAAGAACGGTGGAGGAAGAGTCAGGGAAGAGTTGGGGCCGTATAGTCCAAGCCTAGATAGATGTCTTTGATTTCCATCATCTTCATCTTCAAAAATTAATATTCTTCATAGAAAAAGGCACTATAAGCAAACTTAAAGACCAAGAGGAAATACTTTCAAAATACATAGTCAAAAGGCTACTGTCCCTACTATATAAAGATATTCTTAAAATAAAGTAAAAAAGAAAACCCTAATAAATCCAAAGGCAAACAGGATAAAGCTTGCCAGTAGACATATAACAATATAGTCAGCTTCATTTAAAGTCAAAAAAATTAAAATTAATTCAATGACACAATTTATCAGTTTGGTAAAAATGAATAAGATTGAAAATATTCACTGTTGATAAGATATCTGGACTTTGTTGACAATTTCCATCAATGAAGAGCAACAGGGATTTTTTTTTTTTATTTATCCTCCTGCCTTAAACAACTAAAAAACCAGACAATGGATTTCAGACATTGGACAACAGATGATGCAGATCAATGATCCCTAAGAGACGATAAACAAGCAAGGTGAGCCCTAAGTTAACTTCAGCTTCATACCTAAATGGAGTTTCTAGGTCACAGTGCAGAGAGAGGGAACCCAAAAAAGAGCCCAGTAGTCTCACTGAATTGAGGAAACAGAATTTGGAGTTTGACAAGGCCAACCTAGAATGCATGGAGCAAAATACCACAAAGAAAAGGACGGTGGGAAGATGACAGGGTAGGAAGCTCCAGGAATAGTCCCTCAACCAAAACAACTATTGAATAGTCTGGTACTGTCTGAACCAACTATCTTAGAACTCTGGAGTCTAATGGAACACAGGGCAGCATCTAGAGGAAAGCTGGATGAAGAGGCCAGTAAACTGCAGTAAATATCAGTGAATTTCACCCTCCATGTGGCAGCTGCCATCCCCCATCCTCCATCTGCATGGCAGGCAAGCAGTTAGGACTGCAGTTCAGGCTCCAGGTGCAGCTTGCCAGTGCCAGGGTGGACTGTAAAAACCTAATACTCCAAAATCCAAAGGTGTGTGGTCTGATCACTTATCACTGCTTTGGTTCAGCTACTTCAGGTCACTAGAGACCAGCTCTGAAGGTGGCCATTTTTCCAACACCCCTCAAGTATAAGTGGCTGAGGATTCTTAAAGAGGTACTACCTATTTTTTTTTCCTCTTGACACTTTCCATTCCACATTTGGGAGCAAAAATAGTTTTGAAACATCAGATTAATGGCCTTAGCCCTCAATAATAACAACAACAACATCAACAACAACATCAACAACAACAACATCTTTTAGTCCCAGAGTGGGAGAACCAGACTTCTAGAGTTATAGCAACATAATATTCAAAACACAAAGGAAAAAAAAGAATTTATCAGAAACCATCCTGGAGGAGGCTTATATATTGAAATTATTGGTCAAAGACTTTAAATCAACTGTCTTAAACATATACGATGAGCTAAAGGAATCCATATACAAAGAACTAAAGAAACTTAGGTATTTTCTGAACAAAATTAAAAGATGAAAATCATAAAAAGAAACCAAATAGAAATTTGGTGCTGTAAAGTACAGTAATTGAAATGAAAAACTCATTAGACAGATTCAACAGAAGATTTGAACAGGCAGAAGAAAGAATCAGTGAACTTAAAGACAAAACAATTGAAATTATTCAGTATGAAAAGCAGAAAGAAAAATAATGAAGGAAAATGAACAGATCCTGAGGAACCTGCGGGATTCTGTGATGGTTAGTTTCACGTGTCAGCTTGGCCAGGTGATGATACCCAGCTGTCTGGTCAAGCAAGCACTGGCCTAACCATTGCTGCAAGGACGTTTGTGGCTAGTTAATAAACCAACAGGCTGGTTTATTAAATCATCAGTCACTTGGCTGCAGCTGTGACTGATGACATCAACGAAAGGCGTGTCTTCCACAATGGGAGAATGCAGTCAGCTGGATTTAATCCAATCAGTTGAAGGCTTTTAAGCGAGACAGATAGAGGACCTTCACTTTTTCTTCAGCTGACCAGCGAAGCATTTCCTGAGAAATTCATCAAAGTTGCCAGTTCATTTCCCAAGGAGTTCATTGAACATGTTCATCAAAGTTGCCAGTTCATTGCCTGAGGAGTTCATCGAACATCTTCACTGGAGTTGCCAGTTTGCTGCCTGCCCTACAGAATTTGGACTCGTGCATACCCACAGTTGCATGAGACACTTTCATAAATCTTATATTTGTAGATTCTCTAGTTGATTCTGTTTTACTAGAGAACCCTAACTAATACAGACACCATCAAACATACCAAAATTTGCATCATTGGAGTCCCAGAAGGACAAGAGAAAGAGCAAAGGAAAGAAAAAGTATTTGAAGCAATAATGGCCAAAAACTTCTGATGAAAGACATGAATATACACATCTAGAAAGCCCAAAAAACTCCAAGCAGGAAAAACTCTAGGAGATCTCCACCAAAATTGTCAATGTTCAGAAACAAAGAGAAGTTTTGAAAGCTGCAAGAGAGAAGTGACTTGTCACTTAGAAAGGTTCTCTAATAAGATTAACAGCATATTTATTATCAGAAAACATGGAGGCCAGAAGATGGTGGGATGGCATAAAGTCTTTAGAGAAAAAACTGGCAACCAAAAATTCTATTTCTGGCAAAATTATCTTTCAAGAATGAAGGAGAAATTAAGACATCTTAGCAAAAACTGAAATAGCTCATTACCAGAAGACCTTCCCTACAAGAAATGTTAAGGAAAGTCTTTCAGGCTGAAACAAATGGACAGTATACAGTAACTCGAAGCCATAAGAAGAAATATAGAACATTGGTAAAGGTAAATTTAAATAGGTAAATACTTTTGGTTTGTAACTGCTTTTCCCCATTATATGACTTAACAATCAAATGTGTAAAATAATGTTATAAATCTATGTTAATAGGCATACAACATGTGAAGATGTTATCTGAGACAATAACTATAAAGGGGAGGGATGGAGAGATATAGGAGTAGAGAGTTTGAATACTACTGGAACTAGGTTAGTAATAGTCAAACTAGTTTGTTATTAGTTTAAGCTGTTCATTGTAATTACAAAAGTAACCACTAAGAAACTATTTTTAAGATATAGAGGAAAGGAAAGAAGAAGGGAATCAAAATGGTGCATTACAAAAAAGCAACAAAATACTTAAAAAGGTGGTAATGGAGTATAATTGAGGAACAGAAAACATATAGGACATACAGAAAACAAATAGCTAAATGGCAGAAGTAAATTCTTTCTTCTCAGTTGCTGCTTTAAATGTCATTTAAAAGTTACTTCTTTAAAATGACTTAAAAATGTAGGTGGACTAAAATGCCCTATTAAAAGGCAGACATTGGTAGATTGGATGAAAAAGCATGATCCATCTATATGCTGTCTACAAGAGATACTTTAGGTACAAAGACACAAAGAGGTTGAAAGTAAAAGGGTGGAAAAAGATATTCCATATTCCATACAAAGAGTAATCAAAAGAGACCTGGAGTGTTTATATTATTGTCAGACAAAATAGACTTTAAGTCAAAAAAGTTGCAATAGAGAAAGAAGGACATTATATATTGTTAAAAGGTTCAATCCAGAAAGAAGGGATAACTATTATAAAGCTATATCTACCTCACAACAAGAGTCCCAAAATATATGAAGCAAAAATTGATATAATTAAAGGGATAAATAGATAGTTCTACAAAAATAGTTGGAGACTTTAATATACCACTTTCGATAATTGGTAGAACATCTAAACAGAAGATCAATAAGGAAATAGAGAACTTGAACAACACTATTAACCGATTAGACCTAATGGACAGACATAGAACACTCCACCCAACAACAGCAGAATATACATTTTCTCAAGTTCACATGGAATATTTTCCAGGATGGACCTTATGTTAAGCCACAAGTAAAATCTTAATAAATTTTAAAATATTGAAATCATACAAAGTATCTTTTTGGACCACAATGGAATAAAGCTAAAAATCGATAACAGAAAGAAAACTGGAAAATATAAATATGTGGAAATTAAACAACACACTATTAAACAGCCAGTGGTACAAAGAAGAAGTCACAAGGAAAATTAAGAAATATCTTGAACAAAAATGAAAACACTGTGTTGGATATTGTGTGGAAGTTCCTAGGGTGATAGATGCAAACACAGATAGCAAAAAAAAAAAAAAAAAAAAAAAAACACAGATAGCAGACAGCTGAGAATGCATGAAAGGGCAACTTGATTAGATCCAAGAGCTTGGAGGAGGAGAAGGAAGAATAAGGACAGTAGAGGGGTCCAGGGCTTACCTAATCTGGGCACCTGTGATTCTGTGGAGGGTGGAGAGGGAGAGCACATGTGGGTCCTAGACTCTTGCTGTTATTGTGACCTCAAGGAGAGGAATAGAGCTTTCCTGCAGATACTGAGGATTGGCGGTTTTAATCTTCCTGGCACAAAAATCAGAAGCAGCAAGGGCCATTTGGAGAAGCTGAAAGCAACTCTTATCATCCAAGCCATAAGGAGACACATGCCTTGTTAGTTGTGGTTGCATCCAGTGCAGGGCTAGCTGGGGTGGTCATTTGAACAGGGAACTTATCACTGGGAAAAATGATGAGGCACCAAATATAATTTATTTTATGCCACTACCATCCACCCCTTGTTGCCTCAGCATCATTTTTCAAAATGGCGATGGCCTGGGTAGTCAAGATATTTAGGGACATATTTAAGCTGTTCTTTATGGTTCTAATGATCAGCCTAAATAAGGGCACCATGAATATAATTAGAACTAGTTCTATGACTAGTAATTGGAAAGCCTGGCAGAGACAGATTCCACAGATGGTGGGGCTTAGCCAAAAGAAAAGGTCCCAGACATTTTAACAAAAGTGTAAAAGATATTATTAACATGTATCTGTCACTGCATTTTTGTAAATTATATTGGACTTGCCCTGAGTGGTTGATATACATGTGACAGGCCATGCTGGTCATAGCACAGACTCCCCACTTCTTAGCCAGCAGGTAATCCAGCACTATTCTCTTGTTGAAGACCATTTGAGCTAGGAAGCCATGCTGTTGCTTTATGAGGCTCACAGCCTGGTGTACCAGTTACATATGCCGGGCTATTGCAGCTGACAGCTCTTGATTGGCCTGGATGATATCCATTTGCCTTTGAAAGAATGTGGCTCCCAAAGTGGTTACAGTGACCCTGGTGAGGACTTCTAGTCCTAATAATATGTGGGTCAGGATGGCCCATTTGGACCAGGAGGCCCCCTCCAAGGGTGCTGGCTGTATTATCTTATGTAGACCCAGGGCCATGGGTATCAAACGTCTGACAGAGGGAGAAAAAACAGGAAATGTTGACCATCTAGGTTGGGGCCACAGTAGAGGCCAAGCGATATATCCCTTAGAATATAGACCTCTTGAAGGTTATGTAGAGATAGTTTCAGTTGTGTGGCCAATTGATGACATTTGGCCAAGGGGCTGGGCTGAGGGCAGATATTCAAAGTAAAATAAATGGTATATGAATTAAATGTTGTTCTAGTTTGCTAATGCTGCCAGAATGCAAAACACCAGAGACGGATTGGCTTTTATAAAAGGGGGTTTATTTGGTTACACAGTTACAGTCTTAAGGCCATAAAGTGTCCAAGGTAACACATCAGCGATCGGGTACCTTCACTAGAGGATGGCCAATGGTGTCCAGAAAACCTCTGTCAGCTGGGAAGGCACATGGCTGGCGTCTGCTCCAAAGTTCTGGTTTCAAAATGGCTTTCTCCCAGGATGTTCCTCTCTAGGCTGCAGTTCCTCAAAAATGTTACTCTTAGTTGCTCTTGAGTTGTTTGTCCAAGAGTCTGCTTTCAACAGCCATCTTCAAACAGTCTCTCATCTGCAGTTACTCTCTCCGCTTCTGTGCATTCTTCAAAGTGTCCCTCTTGGCTGTAGCAAACTTGCTCCTTCTGTCTGAGCTTATATAGTGCCCTAGTAAACCAATCAAGGCCCATGCTGAATGGGTGGGGCCACACCTCCATGGAAATTATCCAAGGAAAGATCTCGCCCACAGTTGAGTGAACACATCTCCACGGAAACATCCAATCAAAAGTCTCCAACACAATCAACACCAATATGTTTCCTGCCCACACAAGACTGCATCAAAGATAATGGCATTTGGGGGGACATAATACATCCAGACTGGCACAAATGTAGTCATGGCAGTCTGGGTCTGTGTGACCCTCAACTTTCAATTAGGCAGATTTTGGGGGGCAGACAGTAGCCAAACTGAGGTCTTCTCATAGCTTTAGAGAAGCTATGGGTGCCTGGCCTTTGTCCAAGACAGAGGATCATCTAGGCCACTTCTACAAGGTAGAGTACAAGCTTTGGGGAATCAGCCTGCCCATGGTGGTGGCACACCCAGCAGTTCTGTTGTTGTAGCTTATGGGCCACTATTTTGGTGACATGCACAAAAAAATTGTCAGTGGGAGAATATTGTCAGAAAGCAGGTCAGGTGTCATGGGGAAAAGCCTGGGGAAAGTAGAGATGTTGACATGGGGTTGGGAGTGGGGGGTACTTACGATGTTGTGTGTGGGGAGCCCCTCAGTTGGGACAATGGGGCAAGAATTTCTCCGCATTAGTACACATAGGAGGAGGAGGTCAGAGAAGGGCTCTCCAGGTAGGCGTGAATGATCACCTGAATCTTTATAGAGACATTGCTTAACTAACCAGTAGGGGTTTGCTAATCTCAGGGTAAGGCTACAGTTGTGGAAGGGGTGGCTTACAGTTTTGCAGGTTTCCAGGTACCATTTGGGCTCACTGGCAGGGAGTGGGCAATCTCTATGGAGTATAGTTCCAAGTCTGAGTCCCAGAGCTGCAAGCAGTGCTACAGGTCCTATACTTCAACCCCTGTGATAGATTCAGCCAGAGGCAGAGTCTTCTCCAGCAATGACTTCATGGGCTCCAGCAATGAGTTCATGTCATCTGAGGCAAGGTCATCTCCAGCGACAAGGTTGTGGGCTGGGTCATTCCCTCTTCCGTTGTGAGCCACTCCGCGTAGTGAGTGGCATCATGTGGGAGAGTCCTTTCATATAAGGTGCTGGCTAAGGCTAATATAATTTTACAACCATTTATCTGCTACTGGAGTTACAAATGTAGGACAAGGTCCTGGGATCAGCAGGCGCACACCAATAGAGTGTTTGAGCTGCCGGAATATGGGAGTGGTGGACTACACCCCAGGGATTGTTATATATTGCCCACAAATAAAGGAGAGTTTGAGGGACCCTTAGAATAGGTTAGTTTGGCACTGGGAATTGGTGACTTGGGCCAGAGGGCATTTGGGTTTGACTTGATAGTAACTGGAAGGCCAAAATCCCTCCTCTAAGACCTGTGATAGATGATAAGGGCTGTGATAGATGATAAGGACATTTTGCTAGTCATTGCTTCCACTGCTGCAGGGCTGCAAGACCAGGCTGCAGGTTGAGTCAGCTGGGCTCTGTGGCATACCAGGCACAGGGGATTGAAGAGAATCATTCAGCATTGCCCTGCATTCCAATCAGTGGAACAGTTTTGGACTATATGTATGTAGTTGCTGCAAGTGTGCACCGTGGAAGAGATGCCCTGGGATCTAGAAGGAGGCCCGCCACCCAAGCAACCACCAGGAAGAGGAAGAACCAAGCCAGGGTGAGCACTGGTAATATACAAGTTGCCTCACGGCCCTGTGTGGCATAGCCATTTGAATTACTACAGCGGGATTCCAGGTGGCATGTGCCTTTTCTATCACTTGGGTCATTCCTTCTCTCATAGCCATATCCATTTTGGTGCTATTGGTTTCCAGGTTGGGGCTTTGTATTGTAGTCAGGCCCTCAATACCAAATACAGGGGCACATATGAGGTCATTATCTGCTGATATGGCTGACATCCACCAACTTTAACTTGGATGAACCCCTAATTGTGATCCACATGGTGCTGCTAGTGGGACCTGGTGCTGTTATTTCCAGTGTCTGTAAAGGAGCAGAAGAATGGGGATGCAATAACCATCCTTTATATCCTGCAAATATATATATATGTATGTATCCTGCAAATATCAGCAGAGATAGGGTGAGGGACCCAGCGAGGAAGCATATATGTCAAGAGTCAGCAAGCAGGGAATGCCAGCCAGACTGACTCTTTAGAGGGTCAGAATGTATAATATGTCAGGATGCCATCTACATGTAGACAGGGGAATAGCAAAAAAGTCAAAAACAAGGCGAGAACTGGTTGCTGGGTGTTGTTTGGATAATGCCCCCCACCACCCCCATCCCATCCCACTAGCAGGCATGGAATTTTCCTTTAATTAGTAAAACTTTGGGTTCTGTGGCATCAAATAATTAGAATAAGTCCTCTTATATCCCAGGGTTCTAGTGTTGAGAATAATTGGAGCCTGGGGTAGCGTTGCAGTCTAGTCTATTTACTGTGCTGTAACTTTAAGTAATGATTGTTTTAGGAGCCCCTTCTGTCTCTCTGTGAGACAGTCTGCTTGGGTCCTACAGAGCAAATATAAGTTCCACAAAATTCCTTGTTCTAAGGCCCAAATTTGCACTGCTTGGGCTGTGAATTGAGCCCCATGGTCTGAGCATGGGGTGGGTAAAAGAGGTCTAAAATGGATTTGATACCCTGGATTGTTGTCTCTGCTGTGGTGTGCCTGCAATGATAAGCCAATAAAAGCCCTGTAGGAGTTAATCATCTAGGGGCTCCTGCTGAAGGTAGGAGGGGTCCTATTTAGTCAAGCTGCCCTTTAGAAAAGGGGAGTTCCCCACAAAGAATTTGTACCCAACAGGAGTCCTTCCACATGTTGCTCTGTGCACATAAAGAGCATTTTTTTGTCACTGCTTCCACCAAGGCAGGGGTTAGGGGTATGCCTCAGTGATGCAGGGCCAGTCAAAACTTGGTGCCCCCTGTGGCCTAATGTGATGTGTGCCCATTCTGCTAATGAGAATGAAATTTCGGGCTGTGAGTGCTCAGATTCTATCATGACTGTGTATGAGGCTGTTTGCCTAAGCTAGTCTATGTGGTTAAAATGAGCCTCAGCAGCACATGCTGTTGTAGGCACAGACACAAGTGAGACGAAGATATTAAACTGTGCTTGCACCTTCCAAATGGTGTCTCCCCAGAATGGTTTACCTTGAATGGTGAAATTATTTTGTTTCCTAAGTCCAGACCATACAGCTAACCCATTAGCAACCGCCCAAGAATCAGTGAAGTTGCACAGCTCAGACGGGCCACAGGCCAGAGCATCTTCTACAGCTGAAGACAGTGTAATTAGTTCTGCCATTTGTGGGGAGCTGTGCTGGTTTGGAACTGTTATGCACCCCCGAAAACACCATGTTCTTTTAATTCTTTCTTGTGGGGGCAGACCTATTGTGGGTGGGACCTTTTGATTGGGTTGTTTCCATGGAGATGTGACCCACCCCATCCAAGATAGGTCTTAATCCCCTTGCTGGAGTCCTCTATGAGGGGATAAAAGACAGATGAAGCTCAGAGAGTTCACAGAAGCTAAGAGAGAAATACCCAGAGACATTTGGACAGAGAGAGCCATTTTGAAACCAAAGCCTGGAAGACAAGGACCAGCAGAAGTCGGCATGTGGCTTCCTATATGACACAGGAACCAAGGGTGCCAGACTTTCCTCCAAGAAGCTATCCTCTTCTTAATGCCTTAATCTGGACATTGTCATGGCCTTAGAATTATAACTTGTAACTTAATAAATCCCCACTGTTAAAAGCCAACCCATTTCTGGTATATTGCATTCCAGTAGCCTTAGCAAACTGGAACAAGAGCCCTGTTTTCCCTCCTTTCTCAGGGAAGCACCTGGTTGGGGGCTGGGGTAGACCATGACCCTCCAACGGGCGCCATTGCTTACACTGGTCGTGCTGCCATGGATGGAAGATATCGACTCCCTGTCAGACAGTTGATCCCAAGGGGGATCCCTCTCGGCATGGGGCTCAGGCAGTGGGGGTCCTGCCACCTGTTTCCCGAGCATTGTGGGCAAGAAGCTGAGCATGAGGGAAGCCACATCCACTTGCATTTTAGAAAGGCCCATGAGTCAGATTTTGCCCTTTCCTGAAGGTAACATTTAAATTTAAGCAAAGAGGCTTCAGTGGCCTTGCAGAGCTGCTGTTGGGAGGTATCCCTTATCCAAGTGAAGATGTGCCCTGGCCCAGCAAGATGGGTCAGGACCTGTAAGTGCCTCAGTTTCTAGGAGAGCACAGTATGCCACTAGGGTCTGTCTTTCTAATGTATGTACCACCAGAGGCAACTTTCTGATCCAGAAATGCATAGGTAGCCACATTTTATCATGGTGTGTCTAAAGGCTCCAAGAAGCATAGTCAACTGTAGCAATTGTCTCTAATCTAAAGTTAGCCTGGGGATGCCCCCTGCTCTGCCAATTGAAGGGCTCTGTCATGTTCGGAGCCCCACTGAAAGGTGCTGGATTTCCAGGTGATGGCATACATAGGTTTGAGTAACACAATCAGATGTGGAATGTGCTGACACCAGAACATAGACTCATAGTAGATGTTGTGTCTGTTTGAGTGTTTGAGTTGTTCTGAGAGTGAGAATTTCTTGTTTTACCACATTGGGAATTTCTTGCCCCTTGAAGACCAAATAATTACTAAGAACTTAATGCTAATTGAGGGTCCTCGGATCATATATGAGGCTAGAGCCCACCCCTGGCCTTGTAGATATTGTGTGAGAGTAAAGAGATCATGGTTGACTGCCTCCTCTGTGGCTTCCCACAAAGGGATGTCATGTATATGACACCAAAACCGGCAATGTTTATGTGTAAGCTTCTGGAGAGCCTGTCAGCATAGATTGTGTACAATTGCAGCACTGTCGAGGTAGCACCTGGAAATTGGGAGAATGTGTTTTGTATGCCATCAAATGTGAAGACAAATTTGGCCTCAGCTTCTTGCTTCCAGTCTCTCTCTCCCTCTCCCTCTCGCTCTCTTTCTCTTCATCCTATTTTTAGAGGATTAAGACCCATTCTAAACGATGTGGGTCACACCTTAACTGAAGTAGCCTTATCAAAAGAGCCTGCTTACAATGGGTCCACATCCACAGGAATGGATTAAATTTTAAAAACACAATTTTCTGGAATACATACAGCTTCAAACCACAACAATCACCGTGAAGGGATGACTGTCCCTGGAGGGTGGTCTGTGCTCCAGAGAGTCTCTACTCCCTCAGGGAGGTCTCCAGTCTTGTAAGTTGGGGAAGCATTCCTCTCTCCCAGATGAGTTGGCCATATTACTGGGTGATGTGCACCACATTAGGAGCTCCAAAGCACCCCTGGGCCCAATGGACTCTTGTAGCAGAGTCTTGATTTTGGGCCTCTGCATAGAGTAAAATAAGACCTGGTTGACAGGGGTACAACCTATTCCCCAAGGAGTAGAACTCCTGTAATAAACTTTGGAGGACTACTCTGGTCTGGCCAATTGCATACTTTTAATTACCCTGAACAGTAATTCCAGGGAACTACTGGGTTAACCTGAAATGGGTCATTAAGGAGAACCATATCCCTTAATCACCAATAAAAATCAGCCTGGGGATCATAATAAGGCACTGGAATATTGCAGCTAGTAAACCCTAACCCCAGGCCCAATAGGATCTTGTCACAGGCAGTGTGATTTTAGCATGCTAGAAGGTGAGAATGCAGGTTCACCTCCCTGGATCCCTCAACTTAGGTTAAATGATGGGCCAACAAGCCAAGACTATCTAAGGACTCCTGAATAGTTTGAGCCTGAGCTACTAAGGTTAAGAGAGCCACCTGGTAATTTGGAGGGGCTGCCTGAAATACTCCCATGCCTCTGAAGCAAAAGATGCCTTCTCTGGGTCAACAATAGATTCTGGGTAATCTTTACTGGAGTAGGCACATAGATAGATAAATGAATGGATAGATAAATAGATGATAGATAGATAGATAGATAGATAGATAGATAGATAGATAGATAGATAATAGATAGGTAATAGCTAGCTAGCTAGATAGATAGATAGAGATGATGATATAGATATAGATACATTGATATACTCACTATATCATTCCTATTTTACATAGGAGATACCTTCCTCTCTATGGTCCTGAATGTGGCTCAGGCCTTGGCAGCAATAATGACCACTGGGGGCTAGGCTGTCTTCCCTGCCATAAGAATCCATGTGAGGAAAGATAAAGCACCTCAGTTTTAGGGAACTTAAAGGCAACTTCATCCTCATTTTCCTCCTCTATGTCTTTGGCTTTCTTACCCCAGGTACAAGCATGGCCTGTCTCTCTTTTAAATATGGTGGGACCCTGGTAGTCATGAATAAATTTAGCACAGAGACCAAGAGGGTCCCTGAGTAAATTATGTAATTTGGAGACCTTAACAATGCCTGCCAATTGTCTCATCTCCTGAGGGTTTTACTAATAACTCAGACCCCATGTTGAATACCCTAAGCAACCAGTCAACCCCCCTTTTTTTCTCCTGCTGAACAAAATCCTTAAGAAAGCTTTGAATTTCTAGGAAAATTTTCTGGTTTTGTTTTCAGTATCCTCCCTGTCTAGGGTTCAATTGACCTTGTAGGTCATTACCAGAAAAATTGGGGAATCCTTCTGCCCTGTCTCATATTCTGCCAACTCTCTTCAGGATATCCCAATCAACCTCTCAGAGGTAAGTGTCCACAGCTATTAAAGCCAAGGTAGCCAGATCACTGGGCAAGGCTCCCAGACCTGGTAATTATAAGACCAGCTCTCTATACATGCTGATATGATGTGGCACTCAGTAAAGCCCAGGCATACTACATGGGTGTCTCACATTTCTTCAGTAGGGAGGAAACCTCAACAGGGGTCTTAGGTAGAGCTGGCCCCTTGCAATTGTCCGTGAAATCCTTGGCCACGGACTGGACCCTCTGTATCCTGTAGGGTCAGAGGATGAAGAGTGGCAGCAGCAAAGATAGCAGCAATACAAGGATCACAGACCCTTACGTGGTGTCATGTTACCCTTGTCAGGAGTTTTCCCTTTCCCTATCTGCTCTGGTAGGGAAAACATTCTCTAAATCCAGGGACAATATAATACCCTTGGACAAGGTCTGGCAGACATGGCTCAGACTGGACAATCAATGGGAACTCCCTTCTCGGTAAAACACCATCCTAAGGACTCCAGGTGATCTAGCAGTCATAGCCAAGGCAGGCCTGTGAGTCCTTACCCCCTGGGTGGCCTAAGATAGATAGACCTGGGAATGGCCCTCCTGTATTCTCTGTGGGCCTCTATATCTTCACAGGACAATAGCCAATTAGTTTATATCAAATTTCCCCTGGTCTTACCAGGCCCTGTGCTCTTTTTCTGGAGAGCAATAGGGATCCTTGTTTCACTTCTTGCTCTACTAAGGCAGGTAGACAAATTAAGAGGTCACCCAGGAGCCAAGCTGTGGCTTTATGGATCCACAATTTGGGGTGGGTAATCTAGACAACACCCAGCAGACCTAAAGCGCTACTGCACAGAGCAGCACCAATGAATGCCAGCAAGCAGTGGAGCCTTCCCAAATAGTGCTAGCCACTTGGGAGAGCAGGTTAGTAAACCAGGAGCAGCTGAAAGCATTCCCACCTGGCTGTCTTCAGTAGCATCAAATCACCCTGCTCACTGTGCCAATTGTTTTGGATGTTATGTGAAGTTCTTTGGGTGAGAAGATGTAAACACAGATAGCGGACAGCCAAGAATGCATGAAAAGACAACTTTATTAGACCAAAGAACCCAGAGGAGGAGAGGGGAGAATGAAGTCAGCAGAGGGGCCCAGGGCTTACCTAACGTAGGCTCCTGCAAGGCTGTAGGGATGTAGGGGGTGAGAGAGCACATGTGGGTCCCAGGCTCTTGCCTTTATTGTGACCCAGAGGAGAGGAGTAGGGTTTTCCTGCAGATACTGGGTATTGGCAGTTTTAAAGTATATGATATGAAAAGCAGGAGTTGTAAGGGCCATTTGGAGGGACTGAGGGCAGAACTTATCATCCAAGCCAGGTGAAGATACAAGCTGACAGTCAGAAGGAGAGACACCTAAACAGATGTCAACACACTCTAATACAGCTGTCAGAATCACCAGCAAAAGCATGACTCAGCACTTTATGGAATAATGTTTTTACTCACATAAAGAAGAGACAGGGCAAAGTCAGCATCGCTGGTGGGCATGCATTCCCCATAGCCAGTGAGTCTCAGTCTGTGGCTAACACAGGGAGATGTTCTATGCACAGCATCCCTCTCTTGTGTCCATGTGCTGCCACAGTGGAGGTGCCCCACTCCCTCCCCACCAGGGACATATATGCCACTGGGGTGTGACAGACTGTCTCCAGTGAAAGTTTACATACACTTGGGGCAATGAAGAAGGAATGACTGGCAGTCCCCTTATCTACTAGGGGTTTGTGCTTCATCTTGACAGGCTGACACACACCTGGTCCTGAGTACAGGAATTATTTGTGGGTCCCAGGGAAAGGTCGTAGGCTGCACTAAGACTTGCCTCCTACCATACATGCCTTGCTAATAAATTATGTGCATGAAAGGGCAGAATCAGAAAGGTCAGCTCTTGTCATCCAAATCAGATGGAGGTACATGTCTTGCTACTTGCGGTTATACCCAGGACAGGGCTAGTTGTGATGGTCACTCAAAAGGGGAACTTATGAGTCGGCAAAATAATGAGGCATCAAATATAGTTTATTTTATGCCATTACAAACAAAACATACCAAACTTAAGGGATTCAGCAAAGGCAGAGCTCAGGGGGAAATTTATAGCTCTAAATGCCTACATTTAAAAAGAAAAGAGGGGGAGAAAGAAGATGGCAGCATAAAGAGGAATGGACATTAGTTAGTCCCCCTGGTACAACTAATAAACAACCAGGAACAACTAGTAAATAATCTGTAATAACTGCTGGGGGACATCTGTGACTGTCCACTCATCATACACCAACCTGTATTGGGAGGAATGCCCGAGATCACAGCATAAAATCTGTAAGTAAAGACTGTGGACCCAAGCCAGGAGCCCCCTCCCTGCCCCACTGCAGCCCAAACTGCAAAGCCTCCCTGTGATAGAGAACAGCACTCTCTGAACAAGCAAATATACCTCAGCCCAACTCCAACTGGGGTTTTGATTAACAAACATGGACTCTTTGATGCAAGCTATGAGTCCCCAACAAGCAGACAGAGGCTTTTAGTGACCACTGACCTTAAAGAGCCAGGGGACTTCTCTGTCCCAGAAAGGGGAGCCCAGAGGACTGGGTGCCGTCTCTGGCTGGTGGATGAATCTGGGGGGACTGTGGACTGGCCCTGAAGGGGGGTTTTTTGTCCCTTTTTCTCACTCTCAACCTGGGCAGCTCAGTGGAGAAAGCCACAGCCATTTTCAGTTCACAGTGCTCTGACCCAGACAAGGGTGGAGATAGCAGAGTCAGAGAGACAAAGAACCTATTTAAATGCAGATGATAACTCCCTAGAGGGTGTATTTTCCCTAAGAGGAAGGAGGTGGGGCCCAGCACTACTACCTGCCTTCCATTCAGAACCAGACCCCAGAGCCTGGGGAAAAACAGCCAAAATAGAAACTAAGTGGGCCACACCTCCTTACAACAGTCAGGAGCCATAGGCTGACAGGCACTGAGCAGGTTAGGAAAAGCACAGCGGCTTGAGGCCTCACCGGGTGTGTCAATCTTCTAAGACACACTCTCAGGGAAACCTGATACAGAATATTGCCCCTTCTGGGATCTGAGCCCACTCTGGTCTGAGAATACCTGATTGGGGTAAACAAGGAGACCAGATGCCTAGACAACAGAAAACTACAACCTACACTAAGAAAAATGAAGTTATGGCCCAGTCAAAGGAACAAACTTATACTTCAACTAAGATAGAGGAATTGAAACAACTAGTACTAAATCAATTCAAAAAGTTTAGGGAAGACATGGCAAAAGAGATGAAGCATATAATGAAAACACTGGGTGTACATAAGGTAGAAATTGAAAATTTGCAAAAACAACTGGCAGAATCTATGGAAATAAAAGGCACAACACAAGTGATGAAAAACACAGTGGAGACATACAACAGCAGATCTCAAGAGGCAGAAGATAACACTCAGGAACTGGAGAACAAGACACCTGAAATCCTACACACAAAAGAACAGATAGGGAAAAGAATGGAAAAATATGAGCAATGTCTCAGGGAATTGAATGACAACATGAAATGCATGAATGTACATGTCATGGGTGTCCCAGAAGGAGAAGAGAAGGGAAAAGGGGCAGAAGCAATAATAGAGGGAATAATCAATAAAAATTTCCCATCTCTTATGAAAGACATAAAATTACAGATACAAGAAGCACAGCATACCCCAAACAGAATAGATCTGAATAGGCCTACACCAAGACACTTAATAATCAGATTATCAAACATAAAAGACAAAGAGAGAATCCTGAAAGCAGCAAGAGAAAAGCAATCCATCATATACAAAGGAAGCTTGATAAGACTATGCAGATTTCTCAGTAGAAACCATGGAGGCAAGAAGGAAGTGGTGTGATATATTTAAGATATTGAAAGAGAAAAACCACCAATGAAGAATCCTATATCTGGCAAAACTGTCCTTCAAATATAAGGGAGAATTTAAAATATTCTCTGATAGACAATGACAGAGTTTGTGAACAAGATACCTGCACTACAGGAAATATTCAAGGGAGCACCACAGACAGATAGGAAAAGACAGGAGTGAGAGGTTTGGAACACAGTTTTGGGTGATGGTAGCACAGCAATGTAAGTACACTGAAAAAGATGACAGTGACTATGGTTGAAAGAGGAAGGTTAGGAGCATGTGGGACACCAGAAGGAAAGAGGAAAATAAAGACTGGGACTGTATAACTCAGTGAAACCTAGAGTGCTCAACAACTGTGATAAAATGTACAAAAATGTTTTTTTATGAGGGAGAACAAATGAATATGAACCTTGCAAGGTGTTAAAAGTAGGGAGGTATTGGGAGAAAAATGAAATCAATGCAATCTAGAGACTATAATTAACAGAAACATTGTATTATTCTTCCTTTAATGCAACAAAGGCAATATACCAAAGCAAAATGCATATAAGAGGGAGACATAAGGGAGGGGTATGAGACTCTTGGCATTGGTGATGTAGTCTGACTCTTTATTCTACTTTAGTTTAATGCTGTCTTTCCTTTTGTTGCTTCCTAGTTGTCATTTTTTTCTTTTTTTCTCTTCCTTTTTTCTCTTTCTTTTGTCTCTCTACCTTCTTTGACTCTTCCTCCTTCTTTGTGGAAGAAATGGAGATGTCCTTATATAAATAGTGGTGATGGTGGTGAATACATAAATACATGACTATACAGGGAACCATCGAGTGTTTACTTAGGACAGAATGTATTGTGCATGAACAAAACCATCTTTAAAAAAATGGGTTGATGAAGAAACCTTGAGGGCACTATATTCAGTGAAATAAGTCACACACATAAGGACAAATATTGCAGGGTCTCACTTACATGAACTAATTATAATATGTAAATTCATAGGCTTGAAATATAAGTTACCAGGATATAGAATGAGGCTAAGGAATGGGGAGCGGTTGCTTAGTATGAGCAGAATGTCCAACTAGGTTGAACTTAAGTGTTTGGAAATGTACAGAGATGATGGTATCATGTTGTGAGAATAACTAACAGTGCCCAATGGTGTGTGAATGTGGTGGAAAGGGGAAGCTTAGAGTCACATAGGTCACCAGAAGGAAAGTTGGAGGTTAAAAGATGGGAATGTATAAAACAGTGACTCTTGTGGCGGGCAATGTCTGTGATTAACTGTACAAATATTAGAAGTCTCTTTCATGAACCAGAACAAATGTATGACACTATAACTAGATGTTAATAATAGAGGTGCTTATAGGGAAAAATGTATACCTATTACAAACTATATACTATAGTTAATAGTATTTAATGTTCTTTCATCAACAGTAACAAATGTACTATACCAATACTATGAGGAGTCAGTAATGGAGGAGGATTGGTTAGAGGTTTGGGAGGATTTGAGTTTCCCTTTTTTTGTCTTCATTTATTTTCTGGAGTAATGAAAATGTTCTAAAAATTGAAAAAAATTAATTGTGGTGATGGATGCACAGCTGTATGATGGAACCAGGGGCAACTGATTGTACACTTTAGATCTTTGGATAATTGTATGGTATGTGAACAATCTCGATTTTTAAAAAAATCTAGGGGTTTTAAGAAGAATCTAGAGATACTCTTTTCCTATGCCGTCCAGGCATTTTAAAAAGTCCAGTGTATCAAATACAATGTGCTGATGGGAAGTATGATAACAGACATTTGGCCTCAAAAGTTTGGATGGTACAAAAGGCATAAAAACAATTAGAGCAGTAAGTTCTGTGGTCTTTAAGAAAATAAATTTTATCAGTTATATTTAACAATGAGTTAAAACTCTTTATGACAAGCAATCATCAAAATGGCAAGTAAATGAGAGATTTGAAGATATAAAAAAGGTGTATCACAGACTATTAGCATTTTAGAATGACAAGGCAGTTCTCTTTATAAACTAATATGGAAAAGTCACATAGAAAAAAAAAAACTCCCAAAAAAGAAAAGCCCAGAACCAGATGATTTCACTGCTGAATCCTACCAAACATTTAAAGAAGACTTAACATCAATCCTTCTCAAACTCTTGCAAAAAATAGAAGGCCAGCATTACCCTCATTCCAAAGCCAGATAAAGGCAGCACAAGAAAAGAAAATTACAGACCGTATCTCTTATGAATATATATGCAAAAATCCTCAACAAAATACTGGCAAACCGAATCCAACAGTACATTAAAAGGATTATACACCATTACCAAGTGATATTATTCCAGGAATGCAAGGATGATTCAACAAAAGAAATACACACATTAATAGAATGAAGGAAAAGAAAACCACATATCATCTCAATTGATGCAGAAAAGTAATTTGACAAAATCCAATAACATTTTTCATGTAAAAAATACTTAGAAAACTAGGAATAGGTGGGAACTTTCTCAACATGATAAAGGACATATATGAAAAAAACACAGCAAATATCATACTCAATGGTAAAAGACCGAAAGCCTTCCTCCTAAGATCAGTAAGAAGACAAAGATGCCCACTGTCAACACTGTTATTCTACATTGTACTGAAAGTTCTAAGTAGAGAAACCAGGCAAGAGAAAGAAATAAAAGGCATCCAAATTGGAAAGAAAGAAGTCAGATTATCCCTATTTGCAGATGACATGGTCCTATATAAAGAAAATCTCAAAGAATCCACAAGAAAGGTACTAATAAATGAATTCAGCAAACTTGTGAGATAAAGATAAACACACAGAACCCAGCTAGGCTCCTATACATCTGTAATGAACAAACTGAAAGGGAAATCAAGAAAATTCCATTTATAATAACATCTAAAAGAATAAAATATCCAGGAATAAATTTAACCAAAGAGGTGAAAGACTTGTATACTGAAAACTACAAAACATTGCTGAAGAAATTAAAGGAGGCTTAAATAAATGGAAAGATATCCTGTGCTCGTGGATTGGAAGACTTAGTATATTGTTAAGATGTCAATACTGCCTAAAGTGGTTTACAAATTCAGTACAATTCTTGTCAAAATTCCAGCAGCCTTTTTTACAGAAATGGAAAGTTAATCCTCCAATTCGTATGGAATTGCAAAAGACCTGAATAGCCAAGACAATCTTGAAAAAGAACAAATTTGGAGGATTTCCACTTACTGCTTTCAAAACTTACTACAAAACTGTAGTAATTAAAATAGTGTCACACTGTCATAAGGATAGACTATAGACCCATGGAATAGAATTGGGATTTCAGAGTTAAATCCACACATCTATGGCCAGTTGGTTTTCAACAAAATTGCAAAGTCCATTCAATAGGAAAAGAAGAGTCTGTTCAACAAATAATGCTGGGCAACTGGAAATCCACATGCAAAAGAATGAATGTGGACCCCTACCTGTCATGATTTACAAAAACTAATTCAAAATGGAAAAAAGACCTTGTATAAGAACTAATACTAAAAAACTCATACAAGAAAATATAGGGAAATATTTTCAGGGCCTTGTAGTAGGTACTGGATTTTTATATTGTACACCAAAATCATGTGCAACAGAAGAAAAAATAGATAAATGGGACTTCATCAAAATTTAAAAATTTTATATATCAAAGGATACTATCAAAAAAGTGAAAATAACCAAAATATGGGAGAAAATGATTGGAAACCACATCTCTGATAAGGGTTTAATATCCAGCACATATAGAGTTCCTACAACTCAAACAACAAAAAGGCAAATGTCCCAATTTAAAAATGAACCAAGCATTTGAATAGACATTTCTCCAAAGTAGATATTCAAATGGCCAGCAAGTATATGAAAAGATGCTCAACATCATCAGCCATTTGATCAATGCAAATTGAAACTACAATGAGAAGCCATTTCAGGCCTACTAGGTTGGCTATTGTTTTAAAAATTGAAAATAACACATATTGGCCAGGATTAAGAGAATTAGGTACTCTCATACATTGTTGGTAGCAAAGTAAAATGGTGCAGTCACTGTGGAAAACAGTTTGGCAATTCCTCAGAAAAGTAAACAAAGAATTACCATATGATGGGGCAATTTCACTCCTGGGTTTATACCCAGAGGAACGCAGGGACTCAGACAGGTATTTGTACATCAATGTTCATCACAGCATTTTTCACAGGAGCCAAAAGGTAGAAGCAACCCAAGTGTCCACTAACTAATGAAAGGATAAACAAAATGCAGTATATCCATACAATGGAATATTATTCAACTGTAAAAAAAGGATGAAGTTCTGATGTATGCTACAACATGGGTGAACCTTGAAGGCAGCATGATGAGTGAAATAAGCCAGACACAAAAGAACGAATATTGGTGTGACTTCTCTTATGAAATATTTAGGGTAAGCAAATTCCTATAGACAGAAAGCAGAATAATGATTACTGGTGTGGTAAGAGGTAGGAATGAGGATTATTGCTAAATGTTCTAGTTTGCTAATGCTTCCAGAATACAAAACACCAGAAATGGATTGGCTTTTATAAATGGGGTTTATTTGGTTACACAGTTACAGTCTTAAGGCCATGAAGTGTCCAAACTAAGGCATCAACAATAGAGTACCTTCACTGAAGAATGGCTGATGGCATCTGGAAAACCTCTGTCAACTGGGAAGGCACATGGCTGGCATCTGCTCCAGGGTTCTGGTTTCAAAATGGCTTTCTCTCAGGATGTTTCTCTGGGGATGTTCTCTTAGTTTCTCCCAGGCAAACTCTGAGCTAGCAAAAGTCTGCTTTCAAGAGCCTTCTCCAAAATGTCTCTCTCAGCTGCCAGCATCAGTATCTGAGTTCACTCCTTTTAAAGGACTCCAGTAAATTAATCAAGATCCATGCAGAATGGACGGGGCCACACCTCCATGGAAATAATTCAATCAGTGGTGTCACCTACACTTGCATGAGTCACATCTCCATGGAAACAACCTAATCCAAATATCCCACAAGATTGGATTAAATGATCATGGCTTTTTCTTGGGGGATATAAAATATCCAAATGGGCACAATCACATACAAGGGGAACGCAATAAGGCTAAGTGTCAATTTCTCATCACAAACCATGGAGCAGAGAAAGCAGTGGTATGATATATTTAAGATAATGAAAGAGAAAATTTGCCAGCCAAGAATTTGTTATCTGGAAAATCTGTCCTTCAAAAACAAGGATAGACAAGATGGTAGCACATTAGGGTGAGTGTAATTAACAGCACTGAATTATGTGTGATTGTGGTTGAAAGGGGAAGTTTAGAGTCATCTATGTCACTAGAATGTAAGCTAGAGGATAAAACATGGGACTGTATAACACGATGAACCCTGTGGTGGACAATGACTGCGATTAATAGTACAAATATAAAAATGTCCTTCCATGAACTAGGACAAATGTAAATCACTATTACAAGGAGTTAATAATAGAATAGTATATGGGGGGAAATGCACCTATTGCAAACTATGGGGTATAGTTAACAGTAAATATTTTAATATTCTTTCATTAACAGTAAGAAATGTACCATACCAATGTTAGGGGGGTAAGGAGTATGGGATGTTTGCAGTTTTTGGTTTTGTTTTTTGGGGGGTTTTTTTTCTCTCTTTGTCTTTTGAATAATAAAAATGTTCTAAAATTAATTGTGGTGATGAATGCACAACTATGTGATGATACTGTGAGCCTTTCATTGAATACTTTGGATGGATTGTATATGTGAATATATCTCAATAAAACTGTTAACAAATGAGGGAGAGTTTAAAATATTCACAGATAAACAGAAACAAGGAGAGTTCATCAGCAAGAGACCTATCCTACAAGAATACTAAAGGGATATCTGCAGGCTGAAAAGAAAAGACAGGAGAGAGGGGTTTGGAGGAAAGTGCAGAAATGAAGGTTATCAGTAAGCATAACTAAAGGGTTATAAAGAGAGACAAAAATATGACATAAAAAACAAAAGAATAAAATGGTTGAAGTAAGTACTGCTTATACACTGAATGTTAATGAATTAAACTCTGTGTGTCAAAAGACACAGTTTGGCACAAAGGATAAAGTATGATCCATATATATGCTGTCTACAAGAGACTCACCTTAAGGCCAAGGACATAAAAAGGTTGAAAGTGGAAGGCGAGGAAAAGATATTCCTCACAAACAAACTGTAACCAAAAAAGAGCCAGGGTAGCTATACTAATATTGGACAAAACTGACTTTAAATGCAAAGCTGTTATGAGACAAAGAAGGATTCTTTATTATAATAAAAGGGGCAATCCACAAAGAAGAAACAACAATCATAAATATTTATGCACCTAACCGGGGTGCCCCAAAATACATAAGGCAAACACTAGCAAATTGAAGGGAGAAATAGACATCTCTACAATAATAGTTGGAGACTTCAATATGCCACTCTAATCAATAGATAGAACATCTAGACAGAGGACCAATAAGAAAAGAAAGAACTTGAAAAATATGATAAATGAGCTAGACCTAACAGACATATATATGACATTGCATGCCAAAACAGAAAGGTGTTTCCTCCCAAGTGCTCATGGATAATTCTCCAGGATAGACCAAATCCTGGCTCACAAAAACAATGCTCAATAAATTTTTCAAAAAATTGAAATTATACAAAGCACTTTCTGTGATCATAATGGAATGAAGCTGGAAATCAATAATGGCTATAGAACTAAAAAATTCACAAATATATGAAGGTTAAACAACACTCTCATAAACAATCAGTGGATCAAGGAAGAAATTGCAAGAGAAATCAGTAAATATCTCGCAAGAAATGAAAATGAGAACACAACATACAAAAACTTATGGGCCACAGTGAAGGCAGTGCTGAGAGGAAAATTAATGGCTCTAAATGCCTATATTAAGAAAGAAGAAATGGCTAAAATCAAAGACCTAACTGCACAACTGAAGGAACTAGTAAAAGAACAGCAAACTAATCCCAAAGCAAGCAGAAGGAAAGAAATAACAAAGATTAGAGCAGAGATAAATGAAAATGAGAATAAAAAATAGAATTAACATAACCAAAAGTTGGTTCTTTGAGAAGATCAATAAAATTGACAAACTCTTAGCTAGACTGACAAAGAAAAGAGAAGATAAAAATAAATAAAATCAGAAATGAGAAGGGGACATTACTACTGACCCCACAGAAATAAAAAGGATCATAAAAAGATACTAAGAACAACTGCATGCCAAAAATTAAACAACCTAGATGAAATGGACAATATCCTAGAAACACACAACCTATAGAGTCTCCAGAAGAAATAGAAGACCTCAACACGCCAATCACAAGTAAAGAGGTTGAAACAGTCTTCAAAAATCTCCCAAAAAGGAAAAGCCCAAGACCAGATGGCTTCACAGGTGAATTCAACCCATCATTCCAAAAACAATTAATAACAATCCTGCCCAAACTGTTCCAAAAAATTGAAGAGGGAACACTACCTAACTCATTCTATGAAACCAATATCACCCTAATAGCAAAGCCAGGTAAAGATACTCCAAGAAAATGAAATTACTGACCAAAGAAATAGAAGGGGACCTTAAAAGATGGAAAAATATTCCATGTTCATTGATAAGAAGGCTAAATGTCATTAAGATGTCAATTCTACTCAAACTCATCTACAGATTCAATGCAATCCCAATCAAAATTCCAACAACCTACTTTGCAGACTTGGACTTGAATTGCTAAAGACACTCTAAAAAAGAAAAACAAAGTGGGAGGACTTACACTCCCTGACTTTGAAGATTATTATAAAGCCACAGTTGTCAAAACAGCATGGTACTGGCACAAAGATAGACATATTGATCAATGGAATCAAATTGAGAATTCGGAGATAGACCCACAGATCTATGGCTGACTGATCATTGATAAGACCCCCAAAGCCACTGAACTGGGACATAACAGTCTTTTCAACAAATGGGGCTGGGAGAGTTGGATATCCATGTCCAAAAGAATGAAAGAAGATCCCTACCTCACACCCTACACAAAAATTAACTCTAAGTGGATCAAAGACCTCACTATAAAAGACAGTACCATAAAACTCCTAGAAGATAATGTAGGGAAACATCTTCAAGACCTTGTATTAGGCGGCCACTTCCTAGACTTTACACCCAAAGCACAAGCAACAAAAGAAAA
This sequence comes from Choloepus didactylus, assembly GCF_015220235.1. NCBI lineage: Eukaryota > Metazoa > Chordata > Mammalia > Pilosa > Megalonychidae > Choloepus > Choloepus didactylus. Next base: position 123,248,299 of record NC_051307.1, read on the forward strand.
AATAGATAAATGGAAACTCCTCAAGCTTAGAAGTTTCTGTACCTCAAAGGAATTTGTCAAAAAAGTGAAGAGACAGCCAACTCAATGGGAAAAAATTTTTGGAAACCATGTATCTGACAAAAGACTGATATGTTGCATATATAAAGAAATCCTACAACTCAATGACAATAGTACAGACAGCCCAATTATAAAATGGGCAAAGGATATGAAAAGACAGTTCTTTGAAGAGGAAATACAAATGGCCAAGAAACAGATGAAGAAATGTTCAGCTACACTAGCTATTAGAGAGATGCAAATTAAGACCACAATGAGATACCATCTCACACCAATTAGAATGGCTGACATTAAACAAACAGGAAACTACAAATGCTGGAGGGGATGTGGAGAAATTGGAACTCTTATTCATTGTTGGTGGGACTGTATAATGGTTCAGCCACTCTGGAAGTCAGTCTGGCAGTTCCTTAGAAAAGTAGATACAAAGTTACCCTTCAATCCAGTAATTGCACTTTTCGGTATATACCCGGAAGATCAGAAAGCAGTGACACGAACAGATATCTGCATGCCAATGTTCATAGCAGCATTATTCACAATTGCCAAGAGATGGAAACAACCCAAATGTCCTCCGACAGATGAATGGATAAATAAAATGTGGTGTATACACATGATGGAATACTACGCAGCTTTAAGAAGGAATGATGTCATGAAACAAATGACAACACGGATGAACCTTGAAAATATAATGCTGAGCAAAATAAGCCAGGCACAAAGAGAAATATACACTACCACTAATGTGAACTTTGAAAAATGTAAAACAAATGGTTTATAATGTAGAAGTTAGGGGTACTAGTGATAGAGAGCAATTAAGGAAGGGGGAATGATAACCCAGTAAGTACAGATAAGCTATCATGGGTAAATTTAACATTCTGGGAATGCCCAGGAATGACTATGGTCTGTTAATTTCTGATTGGTATGGTAGGAACAAGTTCACAGAAATGTTGCTATATTAGGTTATTTTCTTGGGGTAAAATAGGAACATGTTGGAAGTAAATAGTTCTCGTAGGTTAGTTGTCTTTTTTACTCCCTTGTTATGGTTTGTTTGAAATGTTTTTTTATTGTATGTTTTTTTAAATTTTTTTTATATAGTTGATTAAAAAAAAAGTTAATTAAAAAAATGAAAAAAATATGTAGATCCCCCTTGAGGAGCTGGTGGAGAATGCAGGGGTATTGGGCTTCCCCACCTCCATGGTTGCTGATGTGCTCACAGACATAGGGGACTAGTGGTTTGATGGGCTTACCCTTGGGAAGACTGTTGCTGCAAAGGAGAGGCTAGGCCTCCCTATAATTGTGCCTAAGATCCTCCTCCCGAGTGCCTGTTTGTTGCTCAGATGTGGCCCTCTCTCTCTAGCTAAGCCAACTTGGCAGGTGAAATCACTGCCCTCCCCTCTATGTGGGATCGGACACCCAGGGGAGTGAATCTCCCTGGCAACGTGGAATATGACTCCCGGGGAGGAATCTAGACCCAGCATCATGGGATGGAGAACATCTTCTTGACCAAAAGGGAAAGGAAATAAAATAAGCTTCAGTGGCAGAGAGATTCCAAAAGGAGCCGAGAGGTCACTCTGGTGGGCACTCGTATGCACAATATAGACAACCCTTTTTAGGTTCTAGTGAATTGGAGTAGCTAGCAGTAAATACCTGAAATTATCAAACTACAACCCAGAACCCATGAATCTTGAAGACGATTGTATAAAAATGTAGCTTATGAGGGGTGACAATGTGATTGGCAAAGCTATATGGTCCACTACCCTTTGTCTAGTTTATGGATGGATGAGTAGAAAAATGGGGGAAGGAAAAACAAACAAACAAAACACCCAGTGTTCTTTTTTACTTTAATTGCTCTTTTTCACTTTAATTTTTATTTTTGTTATTTTTGTGTGTGTGGTAATGAAGGTGTCAGGGATTGATTTTGTTGATGAATGCACAACTATGTGGTGGTACTGTGAACAACTGCATGTATGTTTTGTTTTGTATAACTGCATGGTATGTAAATATATCTCAATAAAATGAAAAAAAAAATTACTGACCAATCTCTCTAATGGATATAAATGCAAAAATCTTAAACAAAATACTTGAAAATTGAATTCAATCACACATCAAAAGAATTATACACCATGACCAAGTGAGTTTTTTCCCAGGGATGGAAGTGTGGTTGAACATAAGAAAATCAGTTAATATAACACATGACATTAACAAACTGAAGGAGACAAACCACACGGTCATCTTGATTGACACAGAAGGTATTTGATAAAATCCAGCATCCTCTCTTGGTTAGAACACTTTGAAAGATAGGAATAGAAGGTAACTTCCTCAACATGATAAAGGACATATATAAAAAACCCACAGCTAACATCATACTCAATGTTGAAAGGAAAGCTTTCCCACTGAGTTCAGAAACGAGAAAATGTCGTCCACTGTCACCACTGTTACTCAACTCATGCTGCAAGTTCTAGCTAGAACAGTTAGGCAAGAAAAAGAAATAAAAGGCATTCAAATTGGAAGGTAAAAGTAAAACATACACTATTTGCAGATTACTTGATCTTATTTATAGGAAGTCCCAAAAAATCTACAACAAAACTAGTTGAACTAATAAATGAGTTCGACAACGTGGCAGGATATAAGATCAACATGCAAAAATCAGTAGTGTTTCTATACAATAGTAATGGGCAATCTGAAGAAGAAATCAAGAAAAAACTTCCATTTACAATAGCAACTAAAAGAATCAAATATCTAAGAATAAATTTAACCAAGGAAGTAAAGAAACTCTACACAGAAAACTAAAAGATTGCCAAAAAAAAGTCAAGAAAGACCTAAATAAATGGAATAACATTCCATGTTCATGGATTGGAAGACTAAATATCATTACAGTATCAATTCTACCCCAATTGAGCTACAGATTCAACGCAATACCAATCAAAACTCAAACAGCCCACTTTGCAGAAATGGAAAAGCCAATTATCAAATTTATTGGGAAGGGTATGAGGTCCCAAATAGCCAAAAACATCTTGAGAAAGAAGAAAAAAGTTGGAAACTCATGCTTCCTGACTTTAAAGCATATTATAAATCTAAAGTCAAAACAGCATGCCATTAGCATACAGACAGACATACTGACCGAAGGAATCGAATTGAGAGTTCAGAAATAGACCCTCACATCTATGGTCAACTTATTTTTGCCAAGGCTGCCTAGTCCCCAACTTGGAGAGAACAAGTGTCTTCAAAAAATGTTAACTGGATATCCACATACAAAGAAAACAAAAACAAACTCAAAATGAATCAAAGCCTAAATATAAGAACTAGGACTATAAAACTAGAAGAAAATGTAGGGAAGCATCTTCAAGATGGTAGGTAATGGTTTCTTAGTCTTTACATCCAAAGCACAAGCAATGAAAGATTAAAGAAAAAATGGGTAAATGGGACCTACTCAAAATTAAATACTTTTGTGCTTCAAAGGACTTTGTCAAGAAAGTGAAAAGGCAGCCTAATCAATGGGAGAAAGTATCTGAAAACCACATATGATAAGGGTTTAATATCCAGAATACATGAAGAAATCCTACAGTTCAACAATAAAAATACAAACAACCCAATTACAAAATGGGCAAAAGACCTGAATAGACATTTTCCCAGAGGAAATACAAATGGCTACATGGCACAACTGCTGTGGATGACAGTTTGGCAGTTCCTCATGAAGCTAAGTATAGAACAGCCATATGATCTGGCAATCCCACTTCTAGGTATATACCCAGAACTGAAAGCAGACACATGAACAGGTAATTGCACACCAATGTCCACAGTGGCATTCTTCACAATTTCCAAAAGATGGAAGCAACCCAAGGGTCCCATCAACTGATGAACAAAACGTAGTATACACATACAATGGAGTATTATTCAGCAGTAAGAAGGAATGAAGTCCTGATGATGTATGCTGAGTGAAATGAGCCAGTCACAAAAGGGTAAATATTCCCACTAATATGATCTAATTATAAAAAGTAAACCCATCGAGTTAAAATTAGAATATAGGTTACCAGGAGATAAAATGAGGGTAGGGAATGGAGATAAAATAAGGGCAGAGATGCTTAATTTGTGCAGAATTTTTAAGTTGATGGCAAATGTTTGGAGATGGTTAGAGGTAATGGTAGCACATTATTTTGAGTACAATCAACAGCAATGCATTATGCCTGATTGTGGCTGAAAGGGGAAATTTAGGGTCGTGTATGTCACTAGAAGGGAAGCTAGTGGATAAAACATGGAACTGGATAACATAGTGAACATATCAATTAATAATGATTCATCTACATATAGAGTAAATACTTGGCATGGTGATACTCAGCCTAAGTGAGTTTAGTTTGAACAGCCCACGCTGGGGAAAAAAAAACATTTCCATTTGCAATGCATTTGCTTTAAGCATTCTGTGAATGTTATGAACAAAATACAAATTCACCATCATGAAATGGGAGACCTGAGGTGTTTTGACCTTTTTCTGTTATCTGGGGTGGGGGTAGGGGGGTGCTTAGGTTCATGATAATGTAAACATTTAATTGATTCTTTTTAATGCAACATTTCATTATTAGCAAATATCTACTAAAAACTCATTTTAAAAACCCCATGAAAACCCTTTTCAAAATAAGAGTCCAATTATTATGAAAGAGAATAACCACAAAATATTGGTATTTTCATTGCCTGAAATTTCACATTTAAGAATAAGAAAGTTTAAGCTACTCATTTAGTGTGTAATTAATAGGCTTTAAAGGTACAAAAGTAGAAAATATCAATTGTAAAGGACAAGAAAATTAAACTCACAGAGGATACTGAGATGACTTGAATCAATTTGGTTGGCATTACAAGTTTTTATTTGGAACTTAATCCACAATCTATACAAGTTATTTACAAGGCATGAAAATGGAAAACAGCACAAAATACAATTGAGGTATAATCTAAGAGCACAGTATGTCATGTTTCAATAAATATAATTCAAAATTTGTAAACTAAGTGACCAGATAGATGAGTCTTACCTTTTAGTAAAACTATATAAAATATTTTATTTCATGTGAGGTAGAGGACAGTTTTGCGTCATGTAATGCAACCAACCACAGCAATTTTAAGCGTAAAACTGTACATCATTGGCAAAATTTAAATTGAATTATATTCAATGCAGTCAATGATTCGTTTCAACAGTTGCAGAACAGTATTTCACTACTGCTTCAGATTAGAAATTCATAAATAAAAGATTACTGTGTTGGCTTAAAATGATCAAGATAAACAAAAACATCTAAGTGATTAAAAGCAGTCATATTTTATTTCTCACATACTATAAATCCTCAAAGGTGTCCTAGATTTAGCAGTTCTTTTAGTAGAACCTTTTTATTAAAACTACTTTAAATATGCTGTGCTTTCATTATTTTCAAGTGAGGTATCTATACTGAAGAAAAAATCTTATAAATTTCTCTTACAATAAACTTACACTATTTTGTTTTCTGGGCTTAATTTTTAAAATTTCAGTCTTTACATTTGCTCACTTTCTAATTCAAAAATAGTAGCACTACACAAACATTTAATTCTATTACTAAAGAAACAGACTCCAAATTGTACTAGAAGATATCTAATGGAAAGATTTTTACCTAAAAATAAAAGACTGTCCTTTTAAACGAGATGCAATATAAAATATTCATATGATTTCTTCCTATAGTGGAAATGGTTAGGTATCCTATTCTAGAAAAAAACTTCAGCAGTTCAAATTATTCAATTCCACAATGTATAATACAGCAGTTTTATGTCCCTTATTGCTGACAGCATCAATAAAAACTATTAACAAGTAGTTCTAAGCACAGAAATAGATGTACAGTATGAGCACAATCTTTTATTACATTATTTTTAATGTTCTGTCATGTGGATTAAATGCATAAACAGCAATTTTATAAAAATGAGGATTCTTCCCTAAGTAACTGAAACATAAGCCTTAACATTGAGAAAATTTTAGAAGCTGATCAAAAACCTTCAGCACTGATTTTGCAATTAATTCTAGCACTTTTCATATTACTTCAGTTTGCTCATAATTTCACTCTTTCAAATCGAAGCCACAAACGTGCAAATGAACTGGTTTTTCTGCCATGACTTCTAAAATATATGGATAGCCTGCAAATATAATGTTTCTCACTTTATTTCACCTATTTTAGTAATAACTGCTTTATAGTTCAATATGTACAAATGATTTTATATCTAAACTGTTAATATATTAAATACATTATAAAATTAGTTCAAGAAGTGTAAAACATCATCTCATGAACACAGAAACCCAAGCAAAAGAATATGCTTCATAAAAACTAAAGTAGAAGCCAAACTTAAGTTGTTGGTTAAATCCCTTTATAGTGTTACAAGCTGCACTTGTGAATTAGGATGGTTTAGAGCTTCCTCAATAACAGGTTAAACATTTACTACATTTATAGATTTGGTATATTTTTCTCATAATGTTTACAGAGTATAGAAATTAACAACACCCAGATTAATATCACCCATCACCCAGTAAGGTAAAATGCTCTTTTCTTCCTTCTAAAGATGCTCTAGCAGAACTTTTTGTAGGCCATTCCTTTAATGCAGCTTTTTAAAGTAAACATTTTTATATTTTTCCTAAAAAGAGTAATATTGTGAAGTCAGAGGAAAATATCTGCTTGCCTAACAAATCTGGCACGCAAAAACTAACGCCAAAACAAACTTTAGGCTAGCAATCAACACACAAAATGAGCATGCAAAGAATACAAGAATTTACATGGATATTTCAGCAGAGGCCACTTTAATGTGTTACAAAACTTCTCTATTGTTTTCAAGCTACATGGTAGTTTAACTTAAAATTACTTTTAACTAGAACAGATATAATATTTACAATTGATTAAAAACTACTTTCAAGGAAGTTAGATGGAAACTTATGGCATTTCAATATATCTTCTGTAAAATGAAGACGATACAATGTCACATGGCAAGTTTTCATTATGTGAAGGACCAGAAAAAATATTTCTTTACTTAATTCTAAATTGAGTCAATCATAATTCTAATGGTGTTTAAACACCATTCAAACATTTTTAAATAACGCATTTCAAAGATAAATTTAATTTAGAAGTTCTGAGTTGAAAATTAAGTAAGCTTATCCTTTACTAAGTAACATAAGCAGAAAGGTTTTGAGTCGACTAAAAAAATAAATGAAATTATAGCAGCCTGAATTTGTTTCCCAAAAGAGCTGAACTGTGACACTTGACTAATTCACAACTAAAATGAAACTATATCATATATGTCTTTGTAAGTTTTCTTTTTCCAGACCTAAATAAAAGATATTGGGAGGGTATGTAACTTTTAACATGTATTCCTATGTGTCATTTTAACACTTGTTCCTCAACTTGAAGAGATTCCAAGAATCAACAAATTAATTACAGGACTAATAGACCAAGATTTAAATGGAAAACAAAAAATACGTACTTAGGGCATACACCATTTAGTAAAGAAACTATACTTTGGGAGTACAAAAATTCTTTTTGGATATGTAAGTACCATTCATTAAGCAAAATATGAAACTGCCTAATTAAATGATAACCTAGTGATTTTAAGTTCCCACCATTAGAGTATCTACTTTCTATCCTGGGAATAGTATATAACCTTAACTCTAGCTAATTTATTTTAAAAATAAAATTAGCTCTCTTAAGTAATTTCATATAGTACCTTATGAAAGAATATGGAAACATAAAATTCATTGGGTAATGTCAATTAATGATAGCTTCAGAAAACTTCCTTTAAAAAAATGCATATTAAGATTTTTACCCAGTATCTTTTAAACCAAGAACCAATTCAGATGAAATATGCCATTGAAGAATGACAGACTTTTCTGTGCAAAAAAAAGAAAAGTGCAGCTATTGCCCCTCCCCAAACCATGGAATTCCTTCATCTTCTAAAAATTATCTGAACACCTTTTAGTAGCAGATTACCTAATCTTTCCTATATTAACCTATCATACACTTATCAACTGACTGTAAATTCATGATTTTAATATTAAGTAGTAATTGAAAATGGTCCATTCGTGCAAGTTTTGGTAAGACATTTAAACATACAAAAGTCCAAGATAAACCCAAGGTGTTTAATATTTTACAACTTAAAGAAAAATTCATTAAGGATAACAAATCCATTATATAAATTTCAATAAGATCCATAACATATAAAAACTGTACAAGAAGATTATGAATTCTATAGAAACTCATGTGTATCAATTTCAGTTACTCAAGAACATTTGTTTTCACACCACTATTAACAACATAACAAAAATTCAGAAATTTATTACTTTTTATTCCCTTTTCTGAAGTTGCTACATAAAAACATTTCCTAAATATAACATTTAAATGGAGAAAACAAATTATAACTGCTTGTTTTGAGCAGCAGTGCATAAAGCATTTATCCTTCCCTATTGTGCCCACAGGGTGTGCTGTAAGCTCATAAATGAATGCCTCTTTTCACAAAATGTCTCTTAGAAGACATTAAAAAGAAGAGAACTGGTGGAAATTCATTCCAAATCTGAATAAAATAAAAGCAACATTTGGTGAATAATGATGAATATATCAAATTATGAAAATAAAAAGATTCAACTCCTTGAATAGCTCTATATATTTGAAATATGAAGCCACCATTTTATCTAAAACTGAATCTGAAATATGGACAACAAAAATGACCACAGCTATTTTCCACCATACAATGCAGCTTTAAAAAAATATATACAACTGTTAAGTTTGCATTAGAAATATAGGCAGGTTACCAGAATATTGTTACTAAGTTGGTTGGGAAAAAAAAAGTACAAAGAAACACATTTTCATTCATTTGGAAAATGTAAAAATTTATGTACTAATATATATAATCTCTTTACCTTCTCTAATCTACAAATGGATAGAATGCCTTGTTAATCTTCATGCAGATAAGTTTGTTCAGAATTCAGTTACCAAAACAAACCAACAAAAACCGTGTCAAGAATACACAGAAGAATCTCTTTAAAAGGTTTCTATTCTTTAGCAGTCTTTGATGATTTCAAAATTTGCAGTTTTAGTTCTTTTATCATCATCTCTAATTTCTGTCTTGCCTCCCGTTCCTGTCTGAGTTCATCTTGGAGTTCCTGCCTATCAGCCTCGGCATGGTCCAATCTCTGTCTCAGCTCTGCCAACTGTGTGATTTAAAAGGCTATGTCAGTTTTCATTCAGATTGGTTTTTCCATTTAATCCTCATATAATAGCAAAGAACCATTTTCAAATTACTTTTTACAAAATGGGCTATTCCATGCTGCATAATACGATCTCTTAAATATCTAGCAATTTTAATTTCATATTTGACATGACATTAAATTAAGAGAAAAGCAAAGGATCAAGAGAACTGACAATCCATAGTACTTTCATTATACCTTACACTTTACTGTATCTCTCTGTTCATGATAAGAATTTTTTGTTCATCTCTCTTAAGTTGCAAGCTACTATTAACAGAAAGGAGTTGCTGCTTCATTTTTTGCCCCAGTGCTTATGAACATAGTAAACAAGAGTTTATGTTTGTTTGTAAAGAGAAGCAAAGTGCTGGTTCATGCTACAAAATAGATGAACACGTTCCAATGTTGGGGGACACAAGCCAAACACTAAAAGACAAACATTGTATATTTTTTCTTGTATGAAATACAAATTCAAATAAGCAAATTCATGGATACAGAAAAAGAATAGTGGTGCTTACCAGGGGTGATGGGAGGGGGAAATGGAGAGTTATTGCTAAATGTATTTGAGTTTGGTTGAGGATGCTGAAAACAGTCTGAAAATAGTGGTGAAAGTTAACACAGTATTGTTGACGTACTTAATGTCAAAACATTGTCCACTTAAAACGATTTAAATGATTTTTATGTTATGTATATTTTAACCACAATTTAAAATAAAGATTAAAAAAAAGTATTCATGTTCCTTAATTTGTTGATTTTAAAGCCCAAACATTATATTAAAATAATATAGACTTAGATATTCAGAGAGCTAGAGCTTAGCAACTAGGCAACTGAGCTACAGAAACCCAATAAAAGTTTTATTAGTAATAAGGGGTCAAAAACTTATCTTAGATGATATAGCATAAAGTTGTGTTTAATATTTATCTCTTTTTAAATCTAGCCTATTGAAATGAGGTTGGCAAAAAATTATTCCTTTAATAAAGAAGGTGACATTTTCAATTTCCATGTCGAAAGGGCAACATTAGAAAAACTGAGTAATTCTTACCTGTGCTGCATATTCAGCCTCTTTGTCTTTTTCTAAATTTGAGTCACAGGTACATTTTTGCTTCATTACCTGCTCCAATTTTTTCTCTAAATCTTTCTGTTCAACATAAAATTCTTCCATCCTTTGAGCATGTTCATTCTGCAAAGATTCAAGCTCTTTCTGTAAATTCTGCTGTTCTTCAGTGAGTTCCTTCATCGCTTTTGAACTACTCAACATTTCCACTTCCTGTAATGTACAGAGTCACAACACAATTTTTATTTCCATCATGTCAAAATTTCAGATCAGGAAAAATGAGGACAGAAAAACATCTAAAATTCAGCCATCATGAGTTTATACATAAATAATTATCTTGTAAAACTATTCATTCTAGAATGTTAAAAGTACATTAAAATTGCTTATCAACCCAAAACTGAATAACTTTAAGCACATATGCAACATCTTGTGTCTTGACTTTTCTTGCTAAGAAATTATCATTTCATATAGACAATGTTATCTAATTGTTTAGATAACAATTTTACCATCTGAAGTTGTTGCTTCTTCTGCAAAATTGAGTTCAGTTTTTCCTGTTGTTTTACATAAGTTCTCATTACTTCTTCCATTATTTTTCCCTTATCATCCTCACAAGTGACATCTTTAACAAGAAGTGGAGATAAAACTGCAGCATCATGGCCAATTCCCGTCTTGCCTGTGTCTCTAATTAAGTTGTAAGTGGTAGATTCGGGTTTCTTTTTACTTGTAGAATTGTTTGAGATGGATGAATCTTTGAGAAGCAAAAATCAAATAACAAAGTATGAATCTCACTTTGTTAGAAGTCAATGGAAAAATCTAGAAGTGAAATTATGTTGTGAAAACAATTCATTTACAGTAGCATCAAAAAGAATACTGAAGACTAAATTTAACAAAAGAAGTGCAACACTAGTACACTGAAAACTATAAAATATTGTTGAAAAGAAATCAAAGACCTAAATATATGGAAAGATATCCCATGTTCATGGATTTAAAGATTTAATATTGCTAAGATGTCATTACTTCCCAAATAGATCTACTTATTCAATGCAATCCCTATCAAAATCCCAGCTATCTTCTTTGCAGAAATTGGCAAGGTGATTCTAAAATTCATATGAAAATGGAAGGGATCCAGAATAGCCAAGACAATCTTGAAAAAGAACAAAGTTGGAGTACTCACAGCTCCAGATTTTGTAATTTACTACAAAACTACAGAAATCAAGACTATCTGGGGCTAGTATAAAGATAGACATATAGATCAATGGAATTGAGTTGAGATCCAAAAATAAATCCAAACTTTTACGGGCAGTTGATTTTTTTTTAATTCAGTTTTACTGAGATATATTCACATACCGTACAATCACCCATGGTGTATAATCAACTGTTCAGAGTACCATCATACAGTTGTGCATTCCTCACCCCAATCTATTTTTGAACATTTTCCTTACACCAGAAAGAATAAGAATAAAAAATAAAAATAAAAAAGAATACCCAAATCATCACCCCCATCCCGCCCTATTTTTCATTTAGTTTTTGTCCCCATTTTTCTACTCATCTATCCATACACTTGATAAAGGGAGTGTGATCCACAAGGTTTTCACAATCACACTGTCAACCCCTGTAATCTACATTGTTATACAACCGTCTTCAAGAGTCAAGGCTACTGGGTTGGAGTTTGGTAGTTTCAGGTATTTACTTCTAGCTATTCCAATACATTAAAACCTAAAAAGTGCTATCTATATAGTGCATAAGAATGTCCACAAGAGTGACCTCTAGGCTCCATTTGAAATCTCTCAACCACTGCAGCTTTATTTCATTTCATTTAGCATCCCCCTTTTGGTCAAGATGTTGCCAATCCCACGATGCCGGGTTATGGGCAATTGATTTTTGACAAGGGTGCAAGATAATTCAATGGGGAAAGTCTTTTCAATAAATGGTGCTGGGACAACTGTATACATATGCAAAAGAATGAGGTGGGACCCCTTCACACCACAAATTAACTCAAAATAGATCAAAAACCTATATGTAAGAGCTAAAACTCTTACATGTAAATTTTCGCAACCTTGGATTAGGTGCTGGTTTGTTAGATATGACACTTAAAGCAAGCAACCAAAGAAACTATAGATAAGTTGGACTTCATCAAAGACTTTTGTGCTTCAAAGGACACTATCAAGAAAGTGAAAAGACAACCCCATAGAATAGCAAATCACATGGGTCTAATATCCAAAATATATAAAGAATTGTTAAAACAACGAAAAAAGTGAAAACATAATTTTAAAATAAACAAAGGATATGAATAGAGAATTCTCCAAAGAAGATATACAGATGCCCAATAAAAGCATGAAAAGATACTCAACATCATTAGCAACTGGGGAACTGTAAATCAAAACCACAATGAGATACCACTTCACAACCATTAGGACAGCTATAATCAAAAAGATGGATAATAACAAGTGTTGGCAAGAATGTGGAGAAATTGGAACCCTCATACATTGCTGGTGATAATGTAAATGGTATAGCCACTTCAGGAAAAAAAAAAAAACACAGAGCTATCATATGACCCAGCAATTCCACTACTGAATATATATCCAAGAGAAGTGAAAACATATATCCACACTAGAACATGTTCACAGCAGCATTATTCATAATAGCACAAAAGCTGAAATAACCCAAATGTCCATCAACTGATGAACGGATTAACAAAATGTGGTATATCCATCCATACAATGGAATATTATTCAGCCATAAAAAAATGAGTGAAGTACCAATACATAACAGACTGAGAAAACATTACGTGAAAGAAATTAGACAAAAAAGGGCACATATTGGATGATTTCTTTTATGTGAAATGTTGAGAACAGACAAATCCAATAAGACAGAAAGTAGGTCAGTGACTGCCAGAAGCTGGGGAAGGAGAGAATTTGGAGTGACTATTAATGGATTATGGGGTTTCTTTTGGAAGTGATGAAAATGTTCTGGAGTTAGACAGTTGTGATGGTTGTACAACTTTGTGAATATACTAAAAACCACTGAACTGTACACTTTAAAAGTGAATTTTAAGGCATGTGAATTGTATCTCAACAATTTTTTAGAAGGCACTAGAACAAATTAGTTTGGGAAATAAAATACAACACAAAAATGGCAAAATGGCATACTACTAATTACTGTTTACCATATTTAAATAAAACTGAGTTTTAAAAATCTCAAAATTAAAGTGCAGAAAACTCCCCCAAATCTTAATTCTCTATGAAAAGAGTTAAAATAATTAGAGGAATAAACTGCCCCAAGGCAGCTAAAATAACTGTCACACTGCCTAAACTCTCAGCAAAATTCTGCTGCTATATGGAGGGGAACAGGCAGCATTTAAGTTGACATGTCTTGTTTGGTCCACAGTATTTTTAAAGGAACTGTAACTAGGCAGCTTTTTTTTTTTTTTTTTTTTTTTTTTTTTTAAGATATCTAGCTAACATTCTGCATTTATGCCATCTGCCTGGCTCCTGGAGCTATGAGTTTTCGACTAAGTTTCCTTAGTCTTATACCTAACTACTCTTACTTATATACATGTGTTACATTATTAGTTAAATGGTTTCTCAGTTCACAGCAAATTAGAAAGAAAAAGAAGGACCTATTAAAGAAATCTGACAACAAAGAAAAGATAGAACAGGGTTAAAAAAAAAAAATTAAGACAAAAATAACATGCAGTGTGAAGCCATGTAATCTATATATCTTTCTCATAGCCTCTATAACAACTGAGGTTCAAAGTAATCAACAGGAGCAGAAAATGTGGCTTTTATTTTGAAGGTAAAAGCACTGTCCTAAATAGAAATCCTCTTTAACAATGCTGAATAAATGTGTTAATTAGATATTTTGGTATATGATTTTAATAAGACAATTTCTGAATACTCACCTGAACGGCTACATAATTCTCTACTTCTTTTTAAATCCATTTTCTCCTGTTCCTCAAGTGAGACATCTGGATAAGATACTGTTTTTTGATGTTTGCCACTATTGTGAGGCTTATCTGAATGTCTTAGTATGGACCTACTTGCATCTGTCTTTGTGACCTCTTTACACTGGGATACAGCAGAAGTAAGAGAGACATTCGGGGCAACTACTTTATCACACATGTATAAATAGTAGCTGAAAACAAAGAAAGCCAAAATAAGACACATTATATTTAAGCAAAATCCAAAATATGTAACATATTATTTCTATGGTTAAATTCAAATAATTTTCACCAAAACAGACAACATAGGAACTCAGAAAATAAGGGTCGTAGAAAATAATTCTTGAAAAAAACCCAGCACAATGGCATATGAAGAGCAAAATTATGAGGGATTTTTATTATTTTGCAAGTAATTCGTAAACCCTAAAAAGATACTCACGGGGAAAGAAAAATCAGTCTCCTTTTCTGTCCCGAAAACTAAAAGTATGAAGCACTTTACAGAGCTGTTTAAGAGCCCTGAGGAAGTAAGGTTTATGCCAGAGAGATAACAGACTAAAATATCTGAAACTAAATAACTTCCTAGGACCTACAACAGTAACTGACATCTAGCAGATGTTAAATGAATACTTACTTACTCACCTGGGGTGTAAAAATGAATGTGTCTGAGAAACATGGTCACCTTCCTGCTTTATAACAGGATACCATGACTGTAATTCCATTCCTGATGGAGTATCTGTCTGTAGAAAAATTTGAAGGGGAAAAACCTTTATATAGAGGGAAGAGTTACATTAATTAAGTCATCTTCTAACAAGGCATCTTTACTAAAAGGACCATGTCTAGTCACTTGAAGAGAAACTCAAGGAGACTATTACCTAAACTATCAGAAGAACAGTTTCAGTATGCATAGTTAACATGAGTTAGCAGAAATGATTTCAACAAATTTCATATTTAGGGAATCTACTTTAAAAATCAATTTTAAAAAAGAGTACTCACCAAACGCAGAGCTTGGGAAGTTGATTCTTATTACTGCTGATATTATCAACTAAAGTACACCTTACCCCTACAGTATTCAACATATTAACTAGACAACATCTACAGCAATATAAATATTTTGCCAAACTAACCGAAAACCACTTTGTTAACACTCATCAGTAAGCTATATTTCCTCATAAATATAAAAAGCTTTTTAGCTCTGAAGGATGAACTGCGCCTACAAACAAAAGAAAAGAGGAAGGCAACTGGCAACTTAGCCATCTATCTCAATATGTTCTGCTAGAACTTTAGATATCCTGCTTAATTCTAACAAATATCCCATTAGGTAGTTATCATCTCCATTTTACAAATCAAAAAACTGAGGTTCAGAAACTAAGAAAAAAGTAAATACCTGTGATTACTAACTTCTCCCCTTATTTTACTTGGCTTTTTTCTCTGCCCCTCTCCTCCTCCCCACTTCTCTCCTCCACAACATATTTCCATGTTACAGAAATTACCCTGTACTTGTGGAAAAAATTCCTTAAAAGGAGGACAAGACTCACTGGGAAAGACAAGCTAAAAGAAGGTATAGTTAAGGTAAGCAACCAAGACGAGGGGTTAACGGACAAACTCAGTGAAGGGAGAGAGAATGGGATTGGGAACAAGTTATAAGAAGGAAAAGACAAAAGGAGACCTGGACATTCTTCTGAAACCTGCCTCTGGGAGACTCCACTCCTTTCTGCAACGAAGCAGGGTGTGTGGAGAATGACAACCTCATCCAATAATGCACAACTGACACACTCAGGAGATAGCCACTAAATACCAAGCAATTAGGAAAACTTTTTTTTGCCTGATGATGTCTCAATATTCTAGTTCAGAACTGAAAAACTAAGTAAATTGGAAAGGTAGCAGATCTCCAGAAGCTAAGCAGCTGTGATTAAAGCAAAATCAAACCATAAACTCTCTCTGGTTTGATAAGGGATATTTAATTAACGGATGGAAACCAGTGAGGGTGAAGAACCTTTGGAGACCCCTGACACGTAACCCAATGCCCCCGGCAAACAGGCAGACTACAGAAAGGAAACAGCTCCTGGAGCACAAATTACATTATCAGATCAATCAGGGGAAGATTTAAGGTAAATTAAAAGCCAAAACTAAAAATACGGTAACTTGTATTGAAGGAAGATTTACATTTTTGTTAAGAATCATTGAGCAAGAAATTTGAAAGACTAGTAAGACCACAACATATAGGGAAAAAAATATTTTGAAGGGATTTAAGAATTGAGTATTCAGAGAGGGACTCCAGACTACATATTAGAATTTAAAACAAAACAAAACAAAACAAAACAAACAAACAAACCACAAACCCTCACAATCCTGATCAAATATTCTAAAGTAATTCAGAATCTGGAACAAATTCAACTACTTATTTAAAAAATAAACCAATCACTTGTTTACACAGCCTCTCAGCCTACAGCTTAGTTCTAGCAATCAATTAGAAAGGGAACTCGCTGCTGGCACCAGAAATACTAAATGACAGATGCTAGTTGACAGCCCATAGCTTAAAGGAAGAAAAGAATATAAGATGTAAAAACAAAAACTGATTCAAAAAGCAAGACAGTCTGAGGGCTTTAGCACAAGCCAGGGCAAATAATTTAATATAATTTCTCACTAACCCTAACAAAACAGAGTATAGTAATTGATGTTTAAGAAATCTTGAGCCAATATGACAGAGTTAAATTATGTTCTGTGCATCATTTAGAAAGACTGAAAATTATTTAAGACATTTTAGAATATCATGGAAAAGTTTATTTTTTAAAAAGCACAGTGCTTAAAAGATTAAGTTTCATTATCTAAAAAATTCACTTCATCAGAACATTTTGTACCCCAACACTGTATGATAAAGTAGTGTTAATAAGCATGGATAAGTTCACACTCACAAATCAATGAAAGCTAAGATCAGCTTGAATTAAAAGAATTCCTTCTCTAGAACTCTTTGTGTTTGTTAAATTCATTATTTAGAAAATAAAGTTTCACTTTAAATCAGCTTTATCTGAAACAATTCTGGTTGTATTACACAAGAAATCAATGGTTTCCACATTTTTTAATTAAAATAACTAAACTGATCTGCATATTTAAGTTTTTCCTATTGTGTATATCTGGAATCTCAAACTTCAGAAAGCAAATTATAAATTTCTGCAGCCAAATATCTCCTTGAAATATGACTCAATTTTGGTCATTAAGTTCATTTCAAAACTCTGAGGTTTGATTAAGTTTACTTTTATTCATGACCCAAACCCAGTGTCCCTTTATTTATGTGACGCTCGATAAAGTTCAGGCACTACCCTATTAAAATAATTGCTAGCACATTCATTTATTTTTAATTATCCATCTCTCTATAGATTCTGTGCTTTATTTCCCTATTCTCATACCAACCCACTATCAGAAGTACAGATTCAGAGTTCTAAAGAAACCTCTCTTAAAGATCACCTAGCATATATAGTCCCTTAACCAATGTTTGAATTCTCTGTTCAAAATCTCTAACAAGTGGCTATCTAGTCCTGCTTGGCTTAAACAGCTTGAAGTCAAGGACTGTCTTTACCTTTGTATTCTCAGGGCCTGGCCTAATGCCTAGCATATAGTAGGGACTCAATAAATATTTGTTGAATGAACTGTAAATGTCAGGGTTGCTCCCTAATTCCCAGGGTGGCCTTTTTCAAGGTTCCTCTGCTACCACAAAAGTCAGATTGCCATCCTTCCATTTCATGAAATACCAAAGAAACCCTACAGCCTCTGGGCTGTATAAAATTTTTTGGAATCAGATCTACAAATTAATTAATATTAACGATGGGGAATGCTGAACAGTAACTGATAAAATGTTGTGAGCTATGGTAAGCCATAAACACATTTTTAATAAATTATTCTAACTGCATGTTAAAAACAATTAAGAAAAGCACCTATTATAAAACAAAAGATTCATGGGCACGCCAGATTTTGTCATCTATTCTCCATTTGTGTCAACATACAAATTAGGTTTTCAAAAAATGAACATTAAATGGAAGAGCAGTAATGCTACTGATGAGGAATAAAAATTAGGTACCAAGATAGGAGCATCTATAACTTTTTATCTTACCATTCAACATGGGAATACTTTCTTCCCTTTGTGTATTTAAACATAAAAATCAAATACATCACATTATTTGGCAAAGGGGAGAAAACAGATTATTTATTTAGTAGCTTAAGTTAGACCTTAACATTTTTTATCTTCCACTTCCCCCACCATTATCTATCCCAAATGAACAGATGGCATCCTCATCTGAAACACAGAACTTCAGAAATATTTTTATTCCATTTGAAAGACTGAAGTCATAAAATTCCAAATAATGTCTATGAAAGCAAAATCCAAACAATCTCAAAATTTATGTATAAAGGAGTATAATTAAAATAAGCAAAAATTAGGAAATGTTCTATGAAAGTGTTTCTAAATTTCTTCAATTTACTATGTTACTGTGTATACAGAACCCTCTGATAATCAGATTTTAATAAAGAACCATTGTATTTTGGTGGTACAAAGCTTCATGTCACAATGACAGATAATTTAGAAAGCTTGATTACACTTACAGAAAAAAATTTGTTACCACTTTTATGAAAGTAATTCTACCAACTCAGAATTATTCATACTCAAATAATCTACCTTTTACTAAAAAAAATCAAAACTCTTTAAAATGCCTAGACTTATCCTCAATAATAAACTTTACTTTTAGGTGGCACTCTAAAGTTATTAATTATGGCATCAGATCATTATGATCTTTAAGCCCTAACAGCAAACATTAATGAACTAAAGAAATCAAAGAAATGCCTCAAAATACTGGCAGGATTCCCAAAGTACTTTGGAATTTCTAAAATTCCAACAAAAATCAGAATCAAGACTTTAAATGTGAAAATATTTATTCTTTAAAAATATGATTAAAAAGTGCTATAAAAGGTAAATTCTTAAATTTGGTATTTAAATCATAAGATAGTAAGCATATGAAGAACATTAATACTACAAGGCTGTTAAATTTAACAGCCTGTCCTTCTAATAGCTTATTATACACACATACACACACACACACACACACACACACACACATGCACAAAATGCATATTAAATGTACATTATTTTGTGATGGCCCAACATAAATCATGAACAACACTAAGCACATAACTGGATACATATTTAGGCAATAACTTCTTAGTTGTAAAGTGAATATACCTGTCGGGTCTTTTTAACTGTGTATATGACATTCAAGGGATCAACAAATGATTTCAGAAAGACACAAAAGATACCCCACCAGCCAGCTGCCAACAATTCTTACTGAAAGAAACCAAATCCCTCAAGAATAGTATTAGGTTTCCTCAATACTTCCAATATGTTGTGAATGAGTGTTTCAACAACTAACACAGGAACAAGTGTTAGAAGGTAGCAAAATAGGTACTTAAGATTTTAAGGTTTTTAGTCTTGTGTCTCACTTAGCTGTAATCATTAGAATGAATCAACCTAATGTAAAACTGACAACTAGTTCTAAGCACCTCCAATTAAGTTATCAAAGACCCTTCAGAAGTCACAGCAATGCCTGCTGCTCCCACAGACTGAATGAAGATCATACTCAACACCTACCTCACAAAGCCAATTTTAGGTTGAAAATGCTTAGAAAAGCTCATGGGAGAAGCCAAGGGTCACAACTATTATCTTAAATCCTTCACAGAAACAAAGACAGATGAAGTTGGTAGTTTGACAACTGAGAAGGAAAAGGAACAAACTGGTAAAAATCCTGTTAATTCCTGGAACATTTCAAAATAAATTTTTTAATACTAGAATTCTGTGGTGTCCAATCCATTCAGTATTGCAATTACTTGGCAATCTCAATGGCATTTATGCATTTTCACCGAAACAAACATCCGAAGTTTTAACCTGTATAAATCTAAGGGTCTGCTTTTCTACCTCATTTAAGCATCTATGCTTCTTAACAAGGAAAAAAAAAAAAAAAACACCTATGATCCTGGTTATTTTGATCTTTAAATAATATAAACTGACAATATCAAAAGATTCATTAATAACCCACAGTATGTACAGCATACTCTATTTTGTATTTTATCCTATTTCATGTTTTTTAAATACTGATTATAACTCACTATCTATTTTGTATTTTATCCTATTTCATGTTTTTTAAATACTGATTATAACTGACTAAACTTTAAATCTCATGCACCATACCCAGAGCATGTAAAGAATTAACTTCTCTCCTATGCATTTAGAATGGTACTATGTATCATCCTTGGGTGAACTGACAAAACCACCTCGTAAATCACTTTCTGTATTGGGCTTAATTCTCCCTTCATGGAACCCTAAATGAGAAAGGCTGCTTAGGTCACAAGCCACAGTTTGAACTGCGTAAAAATTGTTTCAAATTTTGTTCACTGTGTAAGTGAACTGTTTTAAAATTGTTTCAAATATATTAGTCAGAAAAACTAGTCCTGTATTAGTAACTTGTGCAATCTAGACATGCTTTTGCACACAAAAGAACCAAGTTCAAGGGTAGTTATCACTCAATGCTGTGATTACAAAGAAACTGTATTTTCCTTCTTCGCACTTTTTTAGAATTTTCTGATAAGCCTATACTTCTTTCATAAACGCACACAAAAAAACTTTAACATGCAATATAAAAAAGCATACAAGCCCTAGCATTATTTACCAAGATGGTCCTTAGTACGTTACTTAAATTTTTTAATTCCTTGTCCCCATGAGATAAAAAAAATTATGCATTTTCAATGCTATCTGAAATCTCAAAATAAATTCAATATCACCAATAAAAACAAAATGCAGCTTTATTTTCTAACTAAACCTGTTTTCCTCCTTGAGAATCACTGGTTACCTTATAGGGCAACTAAGACTTCCTTCAGTCATCCAAACCTCTACTAAGCATCTACCTCATGCAATGTGCAATTCTCAATTCTGAGAATACAAGATAAATCCCTGCCCTAGGGAGCTTCTATCTTGCCTTTACACAGATATTTCAGAACCACTCCTAAGTCTAGAAACCATGAAATCAAAATGAGTTTTAAACTAATTTTATATCCCTACAATTTGTTCCTCTTTCTGCCTAACATGGTGCTATAATACTATAATTTTGTGACTGAACCAGACCACACCTTTGAAAAAAATTATGGTTTCATTATATATTCTTTTACATTTTGTAGTCTAATAAAAATCCTTAAATTATTTTATGTATAAGAACCCCCAGAAGAACAAAATTCTATATGTGGACGAAACACAGGTTTAAGCTACTACTAAAGCTATTCCCAAACCAGTTCTGCCCCTTCACTTGAACAAATTTAGTTCAGGTTCTACAATTGCTTTAAACTCCCAGAATTCTAAAGGGATTGAAATTAACCAGGTTGTTGATTACTTCCTTGTCCTCCCAGTAGCATAAACAATAATGAATTCATAGCTATGAGAACACTATTGGCTAACTAGACACTGAGACAGGCCTACCCTGAAAAGACGGCAAACTTTTTTTCTTTTTCTTCTTTGAGGCTTACTAATTTTTCCCATTTCTCAGTCCAAAAGGATAAATTTTTAAGTATTTTAATTGCTAACAATTCCATTTTTTAATGACAGAAATGAATACTAGACTCTGTATTTCTTAAACCATAAGGGGGCACTATTCCCCAAAGCCATTCTAAACATTTCATAAACATAATGCCAGGGAAAGGGTTCACAAATCTATTATTAGAATGAACACCAAAAACTTGATTACCCTGAACTCATTACAAAGGCAGAATAAAAGAGAAAGGTGTTCTAAACACACCTTTACCCCATCTAAATAGGTCTGTGTTTGTCTCCATCATTTTAATCTTCAATGTGATCTCAACTAAGTAATCAGAATGGGGACCATCTCCAAGAGAACCAATGTACCTTTTTGGGTTGCATGTCTAAAATAATGAAATGATCAGAAAATGGCAATGGTTTTTATTTCCTATGACAAACCTATCTCACACTTCATTTTAGTAAACAAATATCCAACTAGTATAATTACTATGTACAAAAAATTAAGAGACACATTTTAATCCAGTACTCAGTTAATCTATTTGTCTTAGAAATATGTTCAACTAATTCTAGGTAAGTCATGAAGATGTTTGGAGAATGAAGGAAGCTCCAAATATCTATCAGCAAATATTTCAGTAAAAGTTTGAAATATCACCCCCTACATTCTAGAATAGACTCTGGCTTCCAAAATACTTTCACATATCTTCTCTTGTTTTATCAGTAATCTTATTTAACAGTTTATTTAAAAATTATATGTGTCTAAAGCTTAAACCATTATTTTTCAAAAAATATTCCAAGTACTCTAAAATATAGGTTAGTATTGTTTTCCAAAAATAAATTTCACTAAGTGCCTTTGACATGCCAGGCACTAAACTCGGTTCTGGGGAAAAGGACCATCTCCAAACTCATGGAAACAGCTAATTTAGAAAATCAGACAAAAATACTCATTCTGGTCCCTCACATAAATACTTCATTTGACTCTGACCTTATTCCCATTGATCAAAATTTATGCTAAACTCAAATGCAAACTACACCACTGAAGTAACAAATACCATCAAATCAGCCACAATTATTACTGAATACATTTTGTCCAACATTACTCATAGTTGCCCAAACTCTCCAGTATGTTTCTTTATCTCATGTAGGTTAACCCAAAAAATACATTCCAATAGTCTGCAAGAGGGAAAAATAATTTATGCTATTAGTATTCCAATGACTGCTGGAGAAAAAAAGATTTGAAATGAAAATGCAAAATAAAAGTAGTGAAATGGTTTATGTGTTTTAAGGGGAAAAAAATTTAAGTTGCTATCTTTAGGTCAACTATTTGCATTTTATATTTACATCTATCTGCATTATAATCTATAGGGTTTCTTTTCCTTAAGCAGAGTAAAAACATTATTTTACTTACCTAAGAATAGTATGGTCTGAATGTCAAAACCCAAAATTTTAATTAAAAAAAAAAATACATATAAGGCCCATACCATCGTTAGCTCGGAAAAGTGGAAACTGTGAGCCACATTTTGTAACAGTGAAGAATGACCTATAATTATCCTACAAATTGACTAAATGGGCTCATCTAACATGTTTGAAAGTAATTTCTCTCTAAAGTAAACATCACTCTTGAAATTTTTACAACTGATCAGTTTGTTTACCAACCTTTTTTCCACAGATGCAAATGTAAGATTCAACAAAACTGGAATTACAACAAATAATTACAAATACCCATTGAAGATCTGAAAAAGAATCAGGAGCATGATTTTTTGCATATTTGTGCACTGTAAAATACAGTTCATATTTTTCTAATAAAAATCCCAAAAAGCTCAGTGATGTGAGATTAATAATTTGATAGCACCATTTTGCAGAGCGACCTAAGCAGATCTAAACTCTTGTGATGTCCTCAGTAAGAGTACAAAAGACACATACCTTTAATTTCTGCAGAATAAACACAGTTCTTCATTTAACACTGAACTTATACCATTTATTCTCTCATCTATATGTAGTTAACTATACAAATTAAATGTAGTTATTAGCTTATCACATAAGTAGTTTCTTGTTTATTACCATATAATTTCAGTCCTATGAAATAATTAACAGTTGCTACAATTTCAAACAACTGCCTTAAGTTCAGGTACCCTTTTTTTTAACACCCAAACAATACTTTGACTATATAAATTATATAAACTTATCAAACTGCATTAATACTCACACTACATAAAAAATCCTTTATATAACAAGTTAACATATGTAGTATACTATTTTGTTTTGTTTCTAAAAAAGCCTGCTTTGGTTTTATAAATGAGCTTCCTCTGCATCAATACAGTTTGTTTCGCAACCAACTCACTGACTCACAGAAGACAGTCAAGGACTATCTCCTTGTAGCCTTCCAAGTTAAATACCTTCGTCTACAGATGGATTAACAGTTTAAGAAACTTTATAACCAGATAAGTTGGTAAGAAAAGTTCTCAAAATTCAGTTTCTACTATTAAATTTGCTTTGTGAAGAAGTGAAAATTACTACACTTCAAAACAGAAGACCTGCTTTCAACTCCTAATTCTACCACGTATCAGTTACACAGCCAGGAGCATATGAACTATCTGGGGCTGCTTTCTCATCTGGAAAAGGAAAATATAATTCTAACTCACCTGCCCCAAAGACTTTTCAAAAACAACTATCTCACAATGTTTTCAAAAGTAAATTTTTTAAATGTGAAGTGGCAAGTGTAATAAAACAAGCATTTAAGCGTATATTAAACACGAACCAAAAAAATCTTTCTTAAAGGTCTGACTGCTGGAAATTTTCTTATTTCCCTTAAATTACCTTAAATCCACATAAAATTGCAAACAATACCAAAATACACCAAACACTATAGCAAATACCGCAACAACAACAAAAAATATATATATATATATATACACACAACAAAAAGATGACAAAAAAAAGTCCCACACCTTCACCAAATTAAAAATGTATTCAAATTCATAACAAGTTCTGGGATAATAAAGGCTCCTTCTACATCCTACATGAACGATGGTTTTAATTTACTCAAACCTCAGTACATTCATATTTCAGTAAGTAAATTCACTGATTATCCCTTTTTTTTTTTTAATTTTATCATGCTTCTCAAATGTTTTTCAAGCATACAGCAGGGATGTTAGGCAAACTAGCAGCTTATCCCTCAAAATCATTGTCAGAGTAATGAAGACTGGAGCAAGAATATCCGGAAAATAATGTGGCTACCTATGGACATGTAAAGGTCAAGCCCCTAATTATCTAGAGGGCAAGACATTATAAATACCAATAGAAGCATTCCACATTTTGAGAATATAGATTATCTCCGAGCACAGGCTTCAGCATGGGACAAGTCCAGCTTAAGCAAGTTCAGCAGTTTGAATACTGGCTTGAAGTCAATTCTGCTTTAAACTCAGTTAATAACTGCATCTAAAGAATATAAGTTTATCTAGTAGCCACTGGCAAGGAATTTTGAAGAAGTGCTAACCCTTTAGATGCAGCAAGCAGTAACAGCAGTCAAAAATTATCTTTATTGGGCTTCAGAAGCAAATCACTGTCATAAAAACTACACTGTAACTAAATTTCTCTCAAAACATTAAAGACACTCAAACAAAGGACAGGACACCAAATTCTCAGCTTCTAGTCCAAGCTCTAATATTTAAATAATTAACAGTTGCTACAATTCAAACATTAAATGTGCTTCACTTATTTCTTCTGTAAAATAAAAAAAAGCAGAGATATTTCAAGGAATAAAAACTAGTTGGGGAAAAATGAAAGATTCTTAAATGATACATGGTCAACTTTTTGTTGAAAGAATTAAATAATATATGTAAAACTACTGGAGTAATGCTTGCCACCTTTAAAACAGTTAGCTACTGTCATTATTTATCAGTTCTAATTAAATAGAAGATATAAAATAACCAGATCAGCAACCTGAATATTTAACAAACCAAATCTTGTCCATTACCAAGGCATTCAAAATCTTAAATTAGATGAAGACCTTAGTTTGACTTAGCAGATACTGCAGCGGGAAAAATAAACAAGATCTCTTTGCTGAAAGGTTTTTCTATTATTAATACTTATTTAATTAAAATAACCTTTTCTTTATTCTAGTTCTGCCAAAATTTTTAAAAACCATTCCTTTCCTTAAAAAAAAAAATCCTGGTTACCAGAATCACAAATTCTTCACAAAAATCAGTCTATTCCATTTGTGTCTAATATTGATCAAACCTAAATACCCAAGCATGGAAACAATGTCAGAAATCCTAGGTATAACTCTGAAAAATGCTGTGTGGATCCCACCACCAGAATCGTTTTGGTGAGTTTAATACCATTTGTAAATGGGGATAACACCAAAGTGTAACTTACTTCCAATCCTGGGAAAACAAAAGATTTAGTCACTAAAAAGCAGGATGTATAAGAGGACAGAACTTGAGAAAGAAGCCCCAACACCTCCAATTCCTGGTTATATATCAGAAAAGCCATCTCATCTCTGAGACTTGTTCTCTTTACCTGTAAAATGGAAATAATCCAACTTCCTTTTTTCTGGAAGGTTAAACAGGAAAACATACTTTAAAAGTGCAATACGTACATAACATTACATTGACCAGTATTTGTTGTTGCATTAGCATCGACAGTTCCTTAACAACGCATAGGTTAACTTATACGCTAAATACTGAACTTTTTTATTTCAAAGTAAACCATTACCATTATTCAAAACTATTAAAAAAAAAACAAAACTTGCCTTCGATTGAGTTCGCTTTCCATTTCTCATGCTAAATTTCTCCTTCATTTCTTCTAAAATTATCTTCAGTTTCTTTTCTTCAGGAGTCCCTAAGTATTTTTGGTTCACATGAAGATAGCAATGCCATTTGGCTGATTCAAAGCCCCAGTGGCAAGTCCTTTTGTCAGGTGATCTGTGGGAATGCATCACAAACGTCTGGGGTGCAAACATTCCACAGCACTCCAGACACTGAATACATGGAGCATCAGGCTGAACATAAAACTGTGGTGCAAACAGACCCTGACATTTGCCCAAGCATTCATGTTCCACTTCAAAAGCACTGCCATTTGCCTTTAACTGGGCCAATGAGTTTTTAGCAGGAAGCAAGCTACCATTTTGAGGAAAAGTGCGTGGTCGCAATAAAGCGTTACAAAGTCTTTGTGCATCAGTTAATGTGATCAGCCCACAGGATGGAGCATTGAATGGAAGTATTCCCAGGACTTTTAAAATATGAAGCTGGTCTGAAGTGCACCTCGAGCAATATATGTACAATTCGTCACACACAGTATTTATTTGCTGGAGTGAAAATTCTCGGAGCACAGAATTTAAGACTTGGGGCAAACAGAGTCGCTTTTCTCCTCCAACCTGAAAGCATGAAATAGACTCCCCCTCCAACAAAGTCTGGGTAAGTTCTGTGGAGCTATCAGAAGGGATGAGCAGTGGGCCAGGAAGAACCTGAGGAGATGGAAGGGGCAGAAATACAGTAGGTGACATGCTTTCTTGGGAATACCGTGCAGAAAATGCCGCCGGTCCACCCAAAGAGCTCTGACTACTTAAATGGAATTGTGCCAATGTGTGTTTCAAACTGGGATTTAAATTTAAAGGTTCAGGCACAGAGGCACAGGTTCGCTTGACGTGCTCTCCATCTGTTTCCATTGGTGCTTCCCCATAGTCTTCCAAGTGTTCCTTCTTAACTGCTGGCATTTTGTTTATCATCATTTTTCCATTTGCATGAATGTCTGTCATCATTTTTTTCACTGGAGGAGGGCCATCATCTTCCATCCCATTCAGTTTTTTATTTGAGCCCTGAACCAATGAGAAATTTGTCTGTAGATTTTCCATTGCTAAACGATTGTTTTAAATAATTAAGTCTGAAACTGGCATTTTTATTTTGTTGCTCCTTTGAAGAGAGAAAAGCAATGTATGTACAAATACTTATGGGAACTTACTCTCATAGAAAATTTAAATTTCCGATCTCCTTACTCAATAGATTTTGCAACTCTGTTTTGGTTCTGCTTAAACTCTAATACGGTTTCACTGCAAATGCTCTAAAATTTGTCCTTTTTGCCTCTAATAATAAAGAATATAAATTTTAAGAGGCAGGAAACCTTTGTTTTCTTAAATTCCTCAGATATACGTATTAAAATAAAGTTACCAATTCTCTTAATTCAAGATTTCCAGGTTCAATGCAATGGTTTTTGTTATTGCCGTTTTAAACAAAACACATGGAAAGTTTATGCGATTACTTGTTTCATCAAACCAGAATCAAATAAAAGTCAAAATGATGCAGCCAAATTCAATTTTTGCCACTGAGAACACCAAAAAATAATTCTTTAAAAAAGTATTCTTTCTAAAAAAGAAGATGGTGTGGTGGTCAGTGTTGACAAACCGAAGGCTTATGTAAATCCTCACACCAATAAAAAGAGCCTCTGCCTCCACTTGAACTTTTACAATCAAAAATAATACTTGAAAACTTGACCAGTTAGCTTCAATGATTACAGTTCATTCTTCTTTCAATGAATCTGGAAGAGGAGGAGGAGGATGGGGGAAGAGTTATATTTGAATTTGCTCCAGAGGCCACAGGATCAATTTGAAACCAGTTTCTTAATCTTAAACTGTGTTCACTTTACCAAAGGTGACACGAATGATTTCTCTAAATATGATACAAGATAATTTGAATACCCTTCATTTAAAGAGGAAAGCAATTTGAAAGGTTGGTAAATGGAGCAATAATATCCTTCAAAGACAGAGGGTTATTCCTAAACTCAGAATATACAGAACCTTAAAAAGACATGTAATTAAAGGTTCAGTACTAGAGGCTTTCTCATTTATGCCATTTTCACTAAAATCCATACTTATTTCCTAATTTTAAAACAAACACCATGCTTTCATCCTAAAAAAAATCAGATATGAGTTAACATATCTACCATCTGTAACTAAGTTATAGTCTTAAGTGTATTAATTTACCCAGTCTGTATGCTATTTTCCGGAATGACTGTAGGCAAAAAATTATACTTGATCTTTGCCAAAAGGCCGAGAAGCGACATGTAGGCAAAAATTAACTTTCCCTTTAAAAGGTTAGCGAAATTGTTTAAAGGGAAGCCAAAAGCTATCGACTCCACGCCTGGGAATCTCCATCCTCGAACAAGACTAATCCGGGACAAAAAGCACAAGGCAGACAGACCTCACAAAGAATGCAAATGGAGGAAGGGGGGGAAGAAAAGATTCTTCCACTTCCTTCTTGAGAGAAAACCCAGAAAAAATTCAATAAACAGAAATTCTTGCCTCTCAAACTCCCAGCAATTTTCCTTAAAACAGACCCAAAAGGTTAAGGACGAAAGCCACTAGCCATCGTACTGACTTTCGCCCACCACAAGAACAGCTCAGCCAAGGAAGGCCAAGCAAGAGGGTAAGAGGCATGATCTAGAATGTGGGAGGCCCCAAAACCCTAAAGTCCTCCGCCCACGCAGAGCCACCCACACATCTCAAATTCGAGGACTAAGGCAAGGCACCCAGGACTACTGGGAGTGGGCAGGAGGCTGGTGGAAAGTAGAGAGAGTGGAGTCCCCCAAATCCCCACCCGCAAGCTCCGGACAATCCTAAGGTCCTCCCAGTCCGGACCCACTGCGGGGGCCGCGGGGAAGACTGTGGAAATCCCCCGCGCAACCTCTCCCGGGGAAGTTCTCGGGTGTTACCCCAGCGCCCATCGGACTGCACCTCCCCCCATCTCCCGGGGCCAAAAGGCAGAAGGGTCTGCGGGCGGGGCGGGCGCGGAGCGGGAATCCTCGCCCAACCCGGCACCAGCCGACCAAGCCCAGCCCGGGGCATCCCCGCAGAGCGCAGACCGAAGTGGGGGGGCGGGCGTCCCGGTCTCTGGGGTCCCCGCTGCTCCGGCCAAGTGCAACGCCCCGCCCCCGCCGGCGCGCACTCGTTCCAGGTCAACGAGGCGTGACCTGCCGTGGGACCCCACTCCCCAGCTCCACGCTAGCCCCAACCCTACCCGGGACCCCGCGCGTCCCGAACCCCGACTCCGGCCTCGGCGCCCGGGGAACTGGATGAGCTTTGTTAACTCCCCACTACCGTCTTCGCCGCCGTCGGGTTCCCCCGAGGCTCCGCGCCCCTCACCTCCCGCCGCCTCCACAGTGTCCACCACCTACCCCCTGACCGCACACCCCCCCCCCGCCGCGAGCCACGGCCGCACCTGTGCCCGCCGCCGCCACTCGCCCGCTTCCTTCGGCTGTGCCGGCGCCGCTCCGAACCCCACACACATCGCTACACACAGCCCTCTGACGTCACCGAGCCCTCGGCCCGCCCACGTCACTGCGGAGACACACGGCTTCCCGCAGACGCCGCCGCCGTCTCCGGCCGCCCGGGGGAGGGCGAGGGCGGCGGGGAGGGAGGAGGGGAAGGGAACGGAGCCAGCGGCGGTCCCGCGCGTTCGGGGCAGCCGGGGTCACCGCCGCTTCGCTGCTCCCAGTCCCTCCGGGACGCGCGCGCCGTCTGGCCTATTGTAGCTCCTCCGTGCCCCCTGTGCCCCTTCGTCTCGCCCGCGCGCCCCTCCCCCAAGGCGCGCGCCCGGCGCTCCCGACTCTGCGCGCCGTCTGGGCGGCTGGCGCGCGGCGCTGTCTGCGGTGCACCCGGCGCAGACAGGATGTTCCCTCCCTACCCCACCCCCACCGCCGCCCGCCCTCCTTCCTTCCTCGAGTTGCCCAGCCGGCTGTCTGGGGCCGTCACCACCTCGCCCCCGCCCTTCTGGCTGCTCTGTGGTGACGGGCCAGACCCGGGGGCGCCCTAGCCGCTCGGCCGCCGCGCGGAACAGGGGGAGGAGGCGGGGTGTCCGCGCGGTGCACTGTGCGCGACCCCAGCAGGCGGCAGGGCGGAGGCACTGCCCGCCCGGCACAGAGCCGCCGCCCGAGGTCAGGCACGGGCGCCCCTCCCCCCGCGGGGCCGCAGCTGGGCTGCCCCGCCCCGCCCCGGAGGCAGCCTGGTGGCGTCCGCCGTGCGGTGCCCCCAGTGTGGGCCCTCTCCCCCGGGGCCTTCCGCGCCGAGGCCCAGCGCACGGTCTGCCCCCGCCCCCGTAGGACCTCCCGCTGGAGGGCCGGCCAGCCAGCTGCGGCGGCCCGCCCGTGCGTCCTCCACCCCGACGCCTTCCCTGGGCTGACCTCCATACGCCATCGGGCCAGATCTGAGAAGGGTGTCCAAAGTTCCGGCAAAGCCAAGAGAAGACATTTCTTTCCCTACTTCTCAACCTCTCGATTCCAAAAGGGAGATAAAAATTGCATGTTTTTACAAGGTTTGCTGAGGTTTCGTGGTTTGGGTTTTTTTTTTTTTTTAATGTTTAGATTTGTGTGTGTTGTGTTTTGAGGGGAAGAAGATGGAATGGAAAAGACACGATTTAAGAGCTTTCGGCTATGACCCTCTTAGGCGTATAGGGTGGTCTTCTCGATCACTGTTCCCAGGATAGCCAATTAGCATACTGAACTCGACCCATATGCTCCATCATATTTTTCGAAACAACAAGAAATCCCCTTTTCTCCACCCCACCTCAAGATCAGGAACTGAAACAGTCCTCCGCCCCCCCCCGTCCCCCGAGCCGCAGCGCACAGAATTCAAAAGACTCGAGCTTCGTCCTCATTTTTTTCCTTTATGTCCATTTTTCTTCAATTTTCCCTGGGTTTACTGCTTCGAGCTCACTCAGGGGGCCCACATTTGAAGCCGGTTTGTGCTCCTAGATTTTTCTCTCTCTTTTCCTCCCAAAGGGCCTACCAAAGACTCACAGCCTCGCATCCCCTAGCCCACCCCTCCCCCCAGTTCCCCTTGCTTACGCCTCCATCGCTGTGCTCCCAGGTCGTGCCCCCTCTCCCACCCCCAACCTTTCCCTCCTTGACTGTCTCCTTTTCTGAACATGAATAATTCCGCAGCACTTCCCATCTGTTATTGCCATAGAGACAGAAGCTCGGCAAAGATAATGATGTTCTGTGCAGAGCCAGTGGGGGGAGAACAGCATCTGCGAGGCTCGGGGGATAGATTTTCTAACCATGAGAATATTCAGAAGGCCTGGCTGAAGATCTGGCGTGGAAGACTGGACAGACTTGAGACTTGGCCTCAGGTCAACTCTTGGCACTTGGCTCACGTGTCTAGCAAGAAGAAACAATTTTTAGAAACCGGATGATAGATTGGAAAAAAAAAAAGTGATTCCAAAACTGCAATTAATGATAAATGTTTAGTAGTCGTTTTGTCAACCGTAAAAATAACTGCTAACCTACCTAAAGGTCTAAGGACCAAAATAAATTCGACGGTAAATAGACTTTTTGAGAAATCAAGTACATTAGCCCCCTGCTCTCCACTCCGGTTCTTAACATAGTTCGCTTTCCCCAGGAGAAGGATCCGTTGTGTGTGATCTTAGACACGATGGTTTGAGAATCAGTGACGGGCAAATGTGGCTAAATCTAATTAAGCTTAGGGGGGCAATTTTTTTTTCATTGTTCCTCAGAGTGCAAAATGTACCTAATTAAAATTCACTGTGCCCTTCATTCTAAGATCTTGGCCTTAAAGGTACCAGTTTGAACACAGGTGAAACTGAGCAGGGTACATTTACATAGTTCTGATTCAGATAGGGGGGTTCACACTGATCCACAGTTTTGCAGGCCTACTTAAAAGATTTTGGGAAAGTATCAATAAAATCGGTTGTATAATATGACATTTAAAAACAAAACAAAACAAAAAAAACACTGAAAATACATGATAATGGTTCTTTATCCCAGAAACAGAATTGAAGCTTGGAAAAAGTAAGCACTTGTGAGGTAATGAATGTTGTAATTCCCACATACGGGTGCTCTTTCATCAGTGTTGGAAAGTCAACTTAAGTTTTGGTCAGTGAATAACTATTAGATGGATTTTGCCTGGCCTCCTACTTTGACTTTTTCACTGCTAACAGCAGCTGTGTGAGGCTGCTGTGTACAAGGCTGTGTTCCTGTAAGAATTCCAAATGACTGGGGGGCTACCCATTGTTTTGTCTTCTTCCATCAAGTAGTAAAGATAGATGATCCAAACTAACTGATGTTAGGTGGTTTAGAATTTCTTGTTTAGAAGCAACCAACATCTGGTAATAATAGAAACAGAAGAATTTAGACGTTATAAATTCTAAGGCCATTTCTGCCCTGTGACCTGAAAAATTGTTTGGGGCAAGTATTTTCCTTTTATTTCCATTTCCTGATATACTGATAATGACCTACCAATATTAATTATATTAATTATGAAGAATATGGAAATGAAAAAAGATACAGTAAAGTGTAAAAAATCATTATAAATTATTTTTCTGTTTACAAAAGAGAGGGAAGAAAAGTCAAATGTTTATGGAGCACACAAACACTGGATTGTGTTTTAGTTGACGCCTTCTGCTCTTTTCCAAAGAAGAGAAACGAGTTGTAGCTTCACTCTTTTTCTGCCTCCTCTTTCCTCTTCTTGATTTTCAAAAAGAAAAATTGTTTGAAAGGTTTTTTAACAAATCAAATGTTACTAGGTCCTTCAATTTCACAAAAGAATTTCAACCATTTCCTTTTCCATCTCATGTGTTTTTCGGTAGGTTTTCATTTATTTCTATTTGTCAAAATAGAAGAAATAGAAATGATGATGTTCTTTAAATTCTTCACAGCACTTCAATATTTTTCTGACCTGTCCTCTCCCCTGTGCACTTTACTCCCATATTTGTTTAATGCTACTGTCCCTGCCTGTACAAAGTTCCTTCCCCTCACTGACTAGACTTTCTCCTCAGGGCTGCTTTCTCCTCTTATCTGCCATGTCAATACTGGATCTACAAGTCCCAATTCCCATGTTAGTGCCTTAAATAAGATGAAAACCAGATGTTTAAAAACTATTAACCTCCTCTCCCCTGAATAAGTCGCACAGCACTTCTTTTTTTCAGCTTTTAACTTAGGATCTGTGAAACTGGAAGGGAAAGAGAAAGAAGAAAACAAAAAAGGAATAGCCATAAAGGGTAAAACAGAGAAAGGACATGTTAGAAATGTTTAAGTTTTCAATGTTTAAATTGCAACAAATTCTAAAATCAATGTAGCAGTTAAGTGTATTTCACTGTCAATTCTAAGAATTTCATAAGTGTTTAGAAAGTTTGGCAACATTTGACTTATCGCAAATCAGAGACTTTTTCTCTTGGGCCTTTTTGTCAGAAAAAAAAGTAGGAAGAATCATAATTAGCCCTATTATGTTGCCAAACTGATTCTCAACCTGCAAGTTGAGAAATGTTGTCTAATTAGTGTACTGGATTCTAAGTAGCTCCAAATGTTTCACATATTCTTATGAGATACCTACAAGTAATCTCTTTCAACAAAAGGGAAATCAACATAGAGTTTAGGTCATGTGCCAAACTCTATAGCTTGCCAGTGGCAAAACAGGCATTAGAACCAAATGCACTTGACTCCTGTCTGTGGAGTTTTCATTCTTCATTTCCTCGCTCTTCTTGTACTCATTCAAATAAGCTATAAGTATTGATTCAAATTAGTAAAAAAAAAAAAAAAAAAAAAAAAAAAAGCAATTATGACACTCAGGTTGGGTGGCACTCTACCAAATATTGTGGTGCATTTATCACAACCCACAATAATACCGTTATTATGTGCAATGCTCTCTGAAATTTTATTGACGTTTTATTCTATGCTATTCTGTTTCCTTTGTATTTCAATCCACTACTAATGCAATCTGCAGTTTAAAAAATAATCAATGCTAACGTTTATATAGTGTTTACTATTTCCAGGCTTCATTCTAAGCACTTTACGTATAGTAACTCATTTAATCCTCACAAAAATACTACAAAGTACTGACTTTGATTACCCCATTTTACAGCTGAAGAAACTGGCACTGAGTTGTGCCCAGGATCACATAGGTATATAAATCCTTCTACCCATTTGTGTAAAAGGTTGTACTTGATTTTCAAATCTGAGTTGAATGCAGGATCAACCTAGATATGAACAATTAGGATCAAAGTTTATATTATATGATTTGAGTGTCACTAAAGATTCTATCTCCCCCATACCCACTGCCTCCTGGCATATTGTTTGAAATTTCCAAAAGGTGTTTTAATTCCATAATACCCAGGTTAAGCTGAAAATGTATTACTTGGAAGGGAATAAGCATTATTATTATAATGCTCATTTCAATACTTTTTTGTATAGCTCTCTAAAACTTATAACAGTAGTTCAAGGTAGACAATATTAACTTCCTTTATCAGATGAAAAAAACTGATATTCCAGGTTTATCTGAAATTTTTGCTACAGTTTGCTACCTATATTGAATTAATTAGTCATCTAGCAGAATCCTAGTGTAATGAAACACAAGATATAGAAACTTTTATTACAGGAGGGTATAGAAATGGTCAGTGTATTTATGGTATAGCTCTGGGAGCAAAAGCTCAGGTGAAGGACCAAAGTAGGGAGTCCTGGGCCACCAAATGGCAGAGTGAGAATTATACTGGCCTCCCATGGGGTTGATTGCCCACCTCCTATATCTTTTTCTTAGGCACTGCCCCACCCCCTGCACCACATGGTCACAGCAGCAGGACTTCACCAATATGGCTTACCGTGCTCTCACTCTCAGTCATTTGAACCAGAAATCAACACCTGAGCCAAACTAGGCCAATGAGCACCTTCTCAGAGGTGCTTGGAATGAGCATTGAAAGAGTCTAGCCTCAACCTGGCTGGTATTTTAAATAGAGGAGATATAATCTCAGGAGTTATTTGCAGTCATACTTCATGTCACATGTAGTGGAAAAGCAGTTTAAGTGGGTCTGCAGAGAGAAAACAAAATGAGGCAGATGTAGAAAGAGGAACAGTTAGACTACTGATAAGATTGGCTTCGATAAGACTAAATTAATAAGTTCCAGCTTGTTCCTGAGCCTTAGCTGTATTCCTGTCC
Source organism: Choloepus didactylus (assembly GCF_015220235.1). Taxonomy (NCBI): domain Eukaryota; kingdom Metazoa; phylum Chordata; class Mammalia; order Pilosa; family Megalonychidae; genus Choloepus; species Choloepus didactylus. The sequence goes on from NC_051307.1 coordinate 123,284,061, forward strand.
TTGGATGCTCCAGCAACCTTGAACTGAATCTTTTTGTCTTGAGCTAGTCAGAGTGAGTTTCTGATACTTGCAACCAAAAGAATCCTAACTAATTCAAGGGTGACAGGCTCTAAGGAAGAAGTAGGTGGATGGGATAGTGGAGGTAAAAACCTGCCTTACCCACTTCAATTTTGTGTATCACTAGATTCAGTTACAGTTGCCAAATCTCATTAGTGTTGGATTCCTCAATAAAAAAAATTTTAAAAAAAAAGTGATGTCTGATAGAACTTTTGTCAATAATGAATATGTGATATCTGTTGATATCTGTTGATATCAAACTACAGTGATATTGAGCACTTGAGATGTGGCTGGTATGACTAAAGAACTGATTATTTTATTTTATTTTAATTAATTTAAATTTAAATAGCCATATGTGACTAGTGGCTACCATATTGGACAGCACAGCTCTGATTGAAAACAGGGTTTCTTCTGTTACAGGAAATAAATAATAAAGTTGGTTTGCTGTGGTGAGATGAGAATTAAAAGAAAACTGGAGATTATAGGGAAGGTGGTGGAGTAAGAAGCTCCAGCAATCAGTCTCTCCACCAGAACAACTATTAAACAGGCAGGAACTATGTGAACCAGCTGCTTTGAAACTCATGAGTCTAGTGGAACACTGTACAGCATCCACGGAAAAGCAGAAAGAGGAGGCTGGTAAATTGTGGTAGACACCAGTGAATTTCACTCAGTGCAGGGGCTACGTTCTCCCATACCCCAGCCTCACAGGAGGCAGCAGTAAGGTCCTCAACCCTGGCCCCTGGTGCAGCTTGCTGGAGCCAGAGTGGAATATAAAGACCCAGTTCCCGAAGATCCAAGGGTGTGCAATCCAATCACTGATCATTGCTTTTGAGTATCTACTTTTGATCATGAGATGCTTAGCTCTGAGGGCAGCCATTGTTCCATCTCACCTTGGACAAAAGTGGCAAAGGAGACTTAAAGACAGTACCCTTCCTCAAAATTATGGAAAACAGTTAATGGACAGCCTTAACTGCATGAGGCAAGTGCTGATTCAAGAAATCTCAGCTTCAAAGAGATGTAGGAGAAGCTCCTGGCAAACTTGCTGACTTCTCCCTGACGCCCTCCCAAAGGCAGTATGAAGCTGGCCGGTGCTCATTTTGTGGGTTTCTGGCCTTGTTCCAGCTAGGAATATCTGACCTGAGAAGCTCTTCTCCAACTCACCCACCCCTTCCAGAATTTTCTTTCCAGGCAATAGTGGCTTGAGATAGGGAAAGCTGTGTAAGAAACAATCGAGTCAGGTAGCCTGGGGCAAAGGCTTACCTGCTTTAAGTCCTGTGGTGGCACTCCCCAGAGAGGAAAAGGGATAAGGTCTGTTTCCTAGAGAGTAACAGGGGAACTCCTAAGGCCACGAGCAGGCACAAGCCCAGGAAAAGACACAGGCCCAGAAAAGACATGGAGGACCCTGCACTTTGCTTTCACCTTTAGCTGACCTACTTGATAGGAGGGCTGAGTTCTAAAGAAGAGCACCAGCCAACACAAGGCCAATATGAAAAGACTGTGAAAGGTGTTTTTTGCATTGGTTTGTTTTTTTTTTTAGTTCCTGGCACTCAAGAAAATTTCTGTCATATCACTGGCTGAATACAAGCTCAAGAAACAGCTCAGGTGGTAAAACCTAAAGTTAACATTTTAAAATATTAAAATGTACAGTGTGCAATAAAAGATTACAGGACAAACAAAGATACAGGAAATGATGGTCCATCCAAAGGGAGAGAATAAAAATCCAGAAAACAAAAAAAGACTTGACTGTGGACATACCAGGTAAAGACTTTCAAAAATATTATCTTCAATATGCTGAAGGAAATGAAGGAAAATACAGAGAAAGAACTATAGAATATCAGGAAAACAATGAATGAAAAATATGAGACTCTTGGTAAAGAGATAAGGGTTTTGAAAAGGAACCAAACAGAACTACTGGAGTTAAAGACCATAATAACTGAAGTGAAAAATTCCCACAGAGCTGGCAGAAGAAAGAGTCTTGAAGACAAGACATTTTAAATGGGTCAGGCAGAGGACCAGAAAACAAAAGGAATTAGAAAAAGTAAAAATAGCCTAATAAACCTGTGGGACACCACCAAGTTTACCAATATATGTATTATGGGAGTTCCAAAGGGAGAAGGAGTGAAAAGAGCAGAAGGAATATGCAAAGAAAACTTCCCAAACTTGGCAAAAGTCTTGAATATGCACATCCAAGAAGACCACTGAACTTGGAGAGAAATGTGCTCAGACACATAGGAGTCAAACTACCAAAGGCAAAAGACAAGGAGCAAGTTCTGAAAGCTGCAAGAGGAAAGCAACATGCTATGTACAAGATAGTTAAAATTAGATTAAGTGCTGATTTCTCATCAGAAACCACAGAAGCAAAAGGATACTGGGTTGAAATACTTCAAGTACAGAGAAAAAATAATTGCCAGCCAAGAATTTTACATCTGGTGAGAATGCTGTTCAAAAGTGAGGGACAGATTAAGACATTCCCATATAAATAAAAGCTGAGGGAGTTCATTACCACTAGACCTTCCCTACAAGCAATGCTAAAGGGAGTTCTTCAGGCTGAAAGGAAAGGACACTGAAAAGTAGATCGAAGTGGCATAAAGAAATAAAGACCTCTATAAAGTTAACCATTTGGGTAATTATAAATGTCAGTACTATTGTATTGTATTTTTGGTATATAATTCCACTTCTTCTTCCAGTGCTAAAATGCAAATGCATTAAAAGTAATGATTAATCTATGGTTTTGGACATACAATGAACAAAGATATAATATGTAACAAGCACAAAAAAAGGTAGGGGGATGGAGTGGTATAGGAACAGCATATGTGTATGTTATTGAAATCAAATTAAAAATGGTTGCTGTAGATTTAGGACATTAAATTTTAATGTCATAGTAATAACAAAGAAATTATTATATGAAAAATATATCCAGAAAGAAATTATAAAGGACTCAATATGGTACAATACCAAAACAATCAAGTAAATATGAAAGTAGGCATTAACAGAAGAATTGAAGTCAATAAAGGTAAAAAAAAAACTTGCACAGACTAAATAGCAAAATGGTGGAAGAAAGTCCTGCATTATCAGTAGTTACTTTAAATGTAAATGGATTAAAGTCTCCAGTCAAGAAGTAGAGATTGGCAGAATGGATAAAAAAGCATGACCCAACTATATGCTGTCTGCAAAAGACTCATCTTAAATTCAAAGATACAAATAAATTGAAAGTGAAAGGGTGGAAAAATTATACTATGCAAATGTAACAACAAGAGAGCTGGGTCGCTGTACTAGTATCAGATAAAATAGACTTTAAGTTAAATCTGTTGCGTTAGTCAGGGTTCTCTAGGGAAACAGAACTAACATAAGATAACTGAAAATATTATGAAATTTTTATAAAAGTTGCCTCACATGACTGTGGGGATGCATATGTGCAAATTCCATAGGGCAGGCTGCAAGCTGGGAACTCTGATGAAGGTTTTTGATGAATTGCCCAGGAGAAGCTGGGTGGCTCAAGCAGAGATGGAAATTCTCTCTCCTGACTGCTGAAATCATCACTTCTCCTTTTAAAGGCTTCAACTGATTGGATGAGATGTCTCTCATTGTTGAAGGCAATCTCTTCAATTGATTGAAGATGTAATCAGTCATAGATGCAATCAACTCACAGATGATTTAAATCCATGCACTGTGCCCACAGTAGCACTCAGGCCAGTGCTTGCTTAACCAAACAACTGGACACAATCACATGGCCAACTTGACATATGAACTTAAACATCACAACTGTTATGAGGGACAAAGAATGTCATTATATACTGAAAAAGGGGTCAATTCAACAATAAGACATGAAATTATAAATATGTACACATCTAACAGCAGAGTCCTAAAATATATGATGTAAATATTGACAGATTTTAAGGGAGAAATAGATGGTGCTACATTAACAGTAGAAGACTTTAGTACACTACTTTCAATGATGGATGCAACATATAGAAAGAAGATCAATAAGGAAATATAAAACTCAAATGTGATTCTAAACTACCTAGACCTAACAGACATATATGAAACATTTCATTCAACAGCAGCAGAATATACATTCTTCTCCAGTGCACCTGTATCATTATCCAAGATAGACCATATGTTAGGTCACAAAACAAGTCTCAATAATCTGACCACCATGAAATGAAACTACAAATCAGTGACAGAGGGAGAAATGGAAATTTACAAATACTTGGAAATTAAATAATGTACTTTAAAACAACCAATGCATCAAAAAATAAATCACAAGGCAAATTAGGAAATATCTTGAAGTGAATGAAAATGAAAACACAACATATCAAAATTTATGGATTTTGCAAAACTTATGGATTATGCAAAGGCAGTAATGAGAGGGAAATGTATAGCTCTAAATGCTTACATTAAAAAAGAACAATCTCAAATCAGAGACCTAATCTCAAAACTGGAGGATCTAGGAAAAGAAGAGCAAACTAAACACAAAGCAAGCAAAACAAACAAACAATAAATAACAAAGATTAAAACACAAATAAATGAAATAGAGGGGGAAAAAAAAGAGATCATCAATGAAACCAAAAGCTGGTCCTTTGAAAAGATCAATAAAATTGACAAACTTTTAGCTAGATGGATAAAGAAAAAACGGGAAAGAGCAAAAATAACTAAAATCAGAAATAAGGAAGATATTATACAGACTCCACAGAAATAAAAATGACTACAAGAGAACACGCTGAACAACTGTACACCAAAAAATTCAGTAGCCTACATGAAATGGACAAATTCCTAGAAACACTCAAACTACCTACATTAACTCAAGAAAAAATACAATGTTTCAACAAACCAATAACTAGGAAAAAGTTCATATCGGTAATCAGAAACTCCCAATAAAGAAAATCCCAGGACCAGGTCAACATCACCTTCATACCAAAGCCAGATAAAGGTACCACAAGAAAGTAATATTACTGACCAATATCTCTCATGAACCATAAGTGCAAAAATACTCAACAAAATATTGGCAAACCAAATCCAACAGTACATTAAAGGGATTATACACCATTACCAAGTGGGATTTATTCCAGGAATGCAAGCATGGTTCAGCATAAGAAAATCAGTTATGTATACAATTACTGTAATACTCCACATTAACTGAAAAAAGCATGATTTCCTCAATTGATGCACAAAAGGCATTTGTCAAAATCCAGCACAACTTCTTGATAACAACACCTGGAAAATTAGGAATAGAAGGAAAGTTCCTCAATATGATAAAGGGTATATCTGAAAAACCCACAGCTAGCATCATACTTAACAGTGAAAGATTAAAAATTTTCTCTCTAAGATCAGGAACAAGACAAGGATACCCACTGTCACCACTGTTATTCAACATTGTACTGGAGGTTCTAACCAGAGCAATTAGTCAAGAAAAATAAACAAACTGCTTCTGAATTGGAAAGGCAGAAATAAAACATTCCCTATTTGCAGATGACATGATCCTATATATACAGAAAATCTAATAGAGCTAATAAATGTATTCAACAAAGCGACAGGGTGCAACATCAACACCCTCGAATAGTAGTATTCTATACACTAGTAATGAACAATCTGAAGCAGAAATCAAGGAAAATTCTGTTTACAATAGCCACTAAAAGAATAAAAAAACTGGGAATAAATCTAACCAAGGATGTAAAGGACTTGTGCATAGAAAATGAGAAGACATTGTTAAAAGAATTCAAAGAAGTCCTAAATAAATGGAAGGGCATTCCATGTTCATCAATTGGGAGACTAATTATTGTTAAGATGTCAATTCTACCCAAAGTGATTTACAGATTCAATGCAATCCCAATCAAAATTTCAACAGCCTTCTTTGCAGAAATTTTCTATTGGCTTTTCTAGCCAATCATCAAATTTATATGGAAGGCTAAGGGGCCCTGAATAGCCAAAGCCATCTTAAAAAAGAAGAACAAAGATGAAGAACACACACTTTCCTATCTTAACACTTATTACAAACCAGCATGGTACTGGTTCAAAGACTGATATACAAACCAAAGGAATCAAATTGAGAGTTCAGAAATCAACCCTCATGTTTATGGCCAACTGACCATTGACAGGGGTGCCAAGTCCACTCAATTGGAAAAGAAGAGTCTCTTCAAGAAATGGTCCTGGGAAAACTGGATGTCCATGTGCAAAAGAAAGAAGGCAGACCCCTACCTCACACTATATATAAAAATCACTCACATTGAATCAAAGACCTCAATATAAGAATCAGAATTATAAAACTCCTAGAAGAAAACATAGGGAAGCATCTTCAGGACCTAGTGTTAGGCAATAGTTTCTTAGACTTTAGACTCACTAGCACAAAAAGCAAAAAAAGGAAAAATAAATGGGACTTCATCAAAATTAAAAACTTTTGTGTCTAAAAGGAATTTATCATGAAAGTAAAATGACAACCTACACAATAGGAGAAAATAAATATTTGGAAGCCACACATCAGATAAGGGTTTAATATCCAGGAAAAAAAAAAAAAAATATATATATATATATACACACACACACACACATATCTACAACTCAACAACAGAATGACAAACAATCCAATTTTAGAATGGGCAAAAGTCTCGAATAGACATTTCTTCAAGAAGATATACAAAAGGCCAAAAAGCACATAAAAAGATACCCAACATCATTATCCATTAGGGAAATGCAAAAACCACAATGAGATACCATTTCACACCCACTAGAATATGTAAACAGGAAATTAAAGTGTTGGAGAAGATGTGGAGAAATAGAAACACTCATTCATTTATTATGGGAATGTAAAATGGTTCAGCCACTGTGGAAGACAATTTGTCAGTGTCTCAGCAAGTTAAGGATAGAAGTACCATATGACCCTGCAATCCCATTTCTAGGCATGTACCCAAAAGAACTGAAAGCAGGGATTCAAACAGATACTTTCACACCGACAGTTCACAGTGGCATTATTCACAATCGCCAAAAGACAGAAGCAACCCAAGTGTCCATCAACCAATGCATGGACAAACAAAATGTGGTATATATACCCAGTGGAATATTATTCAGCTGTAAAAAAGGATGAAGTTCTGATACATATGATAACATGGGTGAATCTTGAAGACATCATATTGAGTGAAATAAGCCTGATACAAAAGGACAAGTATCGTGTGATCTCACTGATGCAAAATAATTAGAATATGCAAATTCATAGAGTCAGAAACTAGAAGACAGTTTACCAGGGGCTGATGTGGGGTTGGGGAATGGGGTGTTAATGCTTAAATTGTACTGAGTTGCTTTTTAGGATGATGGAAATGTTTTGGAAATGGATGATGGTGATGGTAGCATAACATTGTGAATACAGTAAACAGTCATGAAATAAGCATTTCAATGTGGTTAAGGGGGATATTTTAGGTTGTATATGTTAGTAGAATAAAATTTAAAAATATATATCCATAGGACTGTACAACACAGTGAACCCTAGAGTAAACCATGGACTCTAGTTAATAGTACAATTACAAAAATGCTCTTTTATCAATTGCAGCAAATGTACCATACTAATGCAAGGTGTTAATAACAGGGTAGTATATGGGAGCCCTGTATTTTATATATGATTTTTCTGTAAACCCTCAACTTCTCCAACTGAAAAAAAAATGTTAAGTGAATTCTGCAGAAACACCAGGGAATGACTATGAAGTACCTAGCCCAGTAATTGTAAAACTACATCCCTACCTCCCACTCCATGCAATAACTTGGAAAAAAGGTATTATTTGCAAATTATTTGTAAATTATTTTGATATTTATTTGATAATTATTTGTAAAACAAACAAAAATAAAGAAAGGAAGGAGTGAACAATGGCATGAAGCAGAGAGAGGCAAAGTTGCTTTAAGTAGATAAAATGGTTCTCTGGTCACAGTAAAATTTAACTGATTGCTTTAACAAATCTATAAAATCAGCATAATCCTCAGAAGGCAGAAACGGTCGGCAAGGTTAGCAAAGCTATCTCAATTGTAGAGATTAATGCATCAGTCTCAAGGTATTCAACAAACATATTATGCATTTTACCTTCCTTATTCAGACTTCTTACCATCAAGCAACGTTCTGATTATAATTGGGCTTCCTCAGTGGCTTGTCTGGGGAGATCTATGCCAATGCAAATGTTGCAGTTACTTTTCCTAACAGTAAACAAATACGCTGGCATGCTGGTTGTTTGCATCAGGTGCCATGAATTTGGTTAATGTGAGCCTGCTTGCAGACCAGATTCAATCTTGTGTGTTGACAAAAGCAGGTGTCTGAACCTTCCTGGCAAAGAGCCAGGCTCTAATTAACCCAGATAACATCAGCCTAGTCAAATCCCTGACAGGTAGCCAAATGACCTCCCCACCAACTCCCTGATCTGCTCCAGCCTGTCCATTGGGATTTCCACAAGAATAATTTCAAATGGTACTTTTCTTCAAAATATTTTTTCCTAAAATAGGATCAGAAGAAACTCAGAAATAGTTAATGGATTATGACATGGCCTGATAAAAACAGGAGAACCAGAAAGAGTTAGGATTGGAGGGCTATAAGACAGCCGATAACATGACCACAGACATAGGGGACTGGTGGTTTGATGGGTTGAGCCCTCTACCATAAGTTTTATCCTTGGGAAGACGGTTGCTGCAAAGGAGAGGCTAGGCCTCCCTGTATTTGTGCCTAAGAGTCTCCTCCTGAATGCCTCTTTGTTGCTCAGATGTGGCCCTCTCTCTCTGGCTAAGCCAACTTGAAAGGTGAAATCACTGCCCTCCCCCCTACGTGGGATCAGACACCCAGGGAAGTGAATCTCCCTGGCAACGTGGAATATGACTCCCGGGGAGGAATGTAGACCCGGCATCGTGGGATGGAGAACATCTTCTTGACCAAAAGGGGGATGTGAAAGGAAATGAAATAAGCTTCAGTGGCAGAGAGATTCCAAAACGAGCCGAGAGATCACTCTGGTGGGCACTCTTACGCACACTTTAGACAACCTTTTTTAGGTTCTAAAGAATTGGGGTAGCTGGTGGTGGATACCTGAAACTATTAAACTACAACCCAGAACCCATGAATCTCGAAGACAGTTGTATAAAAATGTAGCTTATGAGGGGTGACAATGGGATTGGGAAAGCCATAAGGACCAAACTCCACTTTGTCTAGTTTATGGATGGATGAGTAGAAAAGTAGGGGAAGGAAACAAACAGACAAAGGTACCCAGTGTTCTTTTTTACTTCAATTGCTCTTTTTCACTCTAATTATTATTCTTGTTATTTTTGTGTGTGTGCTAATGAAGGTGTCAGGGATTGATTTAGGTGATGAATGTACAACTATGTAATGGTACTGTAAACAATCGAAAGTACGATTTGTTTTGTATGACTGTGTGGTATGTGAATATATCTCAATAAAATGATGATTAAAAAAAAAAAAAAAAAAGACAGCCGAGCAAATTAAGGAGAATGTAGAGTGGGAAAATGCAAATATCAGCAACATTCTTGTTTAGGAAGTGTTGGGGAGACAATATCATCTGTGAGAAAGTGGTTTGATGAGACCCACAACTGACTTATGGAAACAAAGATTAGCACAACCAACATTTTTAAATAGAAAACTTTGTCTTTATTTCTTCCCACCCAAAAAGTACCCATCAAGATTCCAAAGCAATTTTTTCTCAAGGTGAGGTTTATCAAATACCTGCCGCAGAACCCCCTAAGGAGCTATTAAAAATATGGTTTCTTGGGCCCAAGAATTACCAAATTAGAATCTCAGGGTTGGAGTACAGGAATCTGCACTTTGAACAACTCCTAGGTGCATCTCTGCCCTCTCAAGTTTGAGAAGCTCTATACCAAGGGAAGGAGAATGGAGTCCATTTAATTTAATCAGGTAATTTTACTGATTCCATTTACTTCAAGTCACTTAGGGGTGAGGAAGAGTTCTCCTTCCTGAATAGTGGCCAGGGATGGCTACAGCAGCAGGATCACTCATCCCAGCCAGAAGCACAAATACAGGACAGAGGCACAAAAGCAGACCTTCCTGAGAGGATGGTCGTACCCACCCTTCCGAGCTCTGTCTGCAGTTCCACCACCTTCAGGGCAGTTGGTCTTTTTAAACTCTTTTATAAAATTGGCAAAATTAAGTAAAAAATAAAAAAGGATACCTGGAATTTTATCTCCCTCTCTCTCTTGGAATCTAACCGCCTGAGTAGCAGTCAAGCTGCCCTAACTTTTTCTTGAAAGGAAAAGCATTCTAGAGATATCACTGTTCTAGTTTGCTAATGCTGCCACATGCAAAACATCAGAAACTGATTGGCTTTTATAAAAGGGGGTTTGTTTGGTTACAAAGTTACAGTCTTAAGGCCATGAAGTGTCCATCAACAAAGGGTACCTTCACTGGCCAATGGTGTCCGGAAAATCTCTGTTAGCTGGGAAGGCACCTGGCTGCCATCTGCTCCAAATTCTGGTTTCAAAATGGCTTTCTCCCAGGACATTCCTCTCTAGGCTGCAGTCCCTCAAAAATGTCACTCTTCATTGCTCTTGGGGTGTTTTGTCCTCTCTTAGCTTCTCTGGAGTAAGAGCCTGCTTTCAACGGCCATCTTCAAACTGTCTCTCATCTGCAGCTACTCTCTCAGCTTCTGTGCATTCTTCATAGTGTCCCTCTTGGCTCTAGCTCCTCTTTAAAATGTCGCTCTCAGCTGCATTGAGTTCCTTGTGTTTGTCAGCTCTTTTATATGGCTCCAGTGATTAAATTGAGACCCACCCTGAATGGGTAGGGTAACACCTCAATAGAAATTATCCAATCAGAGTCATCACCCACAGTTGGGTGGGGTGCGTCTCCACGGAAACACTCAAAGAATTACAGTCTAATCAACACTGATAACATCTGCCCACACAAGATTACATCAAAGAAAGTGGTGTTTTGGGGGATGTAACACATTCAAACCAGCACAATGACTAGTTCCCAAAATAACTTTGATATTCTTTCATAAACAGTTTCACAGGAAAACAAGGAAAAAGACAAGGTTGTAAGGCTGAAACATCTTTGTGAGCTGATTACAGAAGTGAAACTTTTGTTTCTTATGTATTTTACACACCTGGAAAGAGGGAGCGAGTATTATATTCATGGTGTTCAGTACGTGAAACCTGAAGAGATCAAGAAAAATATGATACAGATTTGTCAAGATCGATAAAATTAATTTTCATACCCTTTGACTCAATAATTACTCTTCTAGAAATTGATCCTAAGTTAGTGGGCTGGTGAACAAAGATGTGTGTACCAGGATGTTCATTGGTGTTGCTCACGATACTGAAAAATCCTTCTAATAGGACAGATGCCCATCATGGTACATGCAATTCCTCCACTCTCTTCTAACAGAAGTCACCTTGATCACAGTCAGTCCCTAACCTTAGGGTAGTCCTTGGGCAAAGGGTGGTCACTGAATGGAGTGGAAGGGGGTACCTGTACCTCTGGGCTGGACAAACAACCTGTGACTTAGCAGATCCAGAAAGCCTGGCTTGGAGGTGTTGATACTAATTAATTAGGCCAATTAAACTCTCTCCTTTTAGAATTTAACAGAGTTTGCCAGTTGGAATGGAAAAAGACAAACGGGGAAAACACACAAGAAGTAGAGAACAATGGATAATGACAGAGACACAGCCTCAGAGTGGTCCAGGGATTAAATGCCTCTCAAGGCAATCCAAACCCTAGAACTCCCTGGGATGTTATGCAGTGCAAGTCCTGTTTCCTTTTTGCTACATAAGAGTCTTAAAATAAGCTTGAATAGCTTAATTGAGTCTCTATTTTTTGTAAGAAAGCCTAAGACAGCTGACTATATGTAGTGTGGTCTCTCCGTACAATGAAATACTGTGTCCCTGATATACACAATAATCTTTATGGTCATAGAAAAATACAAGATACAAAATAGTGTGAGTGATATGAACTCATTCTTATGAATTGCTATTTTGTGTGTGTGTGTGTGTGTGTGTGTATGTATGAGCAAGTTTGTACCTAAACAAAAGTCTGGAAGGATATTTACTGAACTATCAAAAGCGGTTATAAAAAAAAAGGAGTGGGGTTATGGGTATTCTTTACTTCCCTTGTTTTATTTTCCATGTCTATTTTTTAATGACTATGTATTATTTTTATAATCAGATGAAAAATGAGGCTATTACTATTTGAGAGAGAAAGATGTAGGCAGAGTAGACGAAAATTTGTTACTAAACAATATTTAAAGATCTTCTGAAGCTTTGCTGTCAAAAGTGTTTCATAGTATAAAAAATCTGAGAATCACTGCACTAAAATTTACATTTTATAGTTTATCTGACACAGAATTATAGATACAGAAGAGTCCTAGTAAAGTGGTATTTCTGTTCACTCGGGTTTTCATTACTTAAAAAACCTCCACCACAAGGAATTTGAAATCTGTTCTTTGAGTTATCAAGTTAACACTGGGCTGGGTGCTAGAAAACAGAGAGAAGAACTTTCGGTCCTCAAGAGAAGGTGGCTTGCATAGCTCCAAATCCTTAAAAGTAGCTTTAAAAACCTTTAAAGCTTTAGAGATTCCAGCTCAAGGTAATCATGCAAAGCGTATCCTGGTTCAATTTTTTTTTTCCTCATTAAACATTGTTTTAATGGGTCTCAAAATTCTGTGACAGATTTTTGGTCATTGTTTCCATTTAAAAAGTACTGATTTTAAAAACTAATGACTTAAAACTGCCACACAAAAACAAATGGTCCACAACACATTCCTTTCCTTCTGAAAGTTTTACAATGCATTATCATTAACCAGTCTTTTACTATTAAACTTAAATGGCCAATTGAGACAAACAGTGCTGACACCGTTCTTCAACCACTGATTAAGACTGGGGTGGCAGGTGTTATGGGTAATCTTCATTTAGCCTTCTGAGCTTTCTGGGCAGACTTGGTGACCTTGCCAACTCCAGCAGCCTTCTTGTCCACTGCCTTGATGACACCCACAGCAACTGTCTCATATCCTGAACAGCAAAACGACGCAGAGGAGGATAATCAGAGAAGCTCTCAACACACATGGGCTTGCCAGGAACCATATGAACGATGGCAGCATCACCAGATTTCAGAAATTTGGGGCCATCTTCCAGCTTCTTACCAGAACGACAATCAATCTTCTTCAGCTCAGCAAACTTGCAAGCTATGTGAGCTGTGTGACAATCCAGCACAGGTACACATTCAGCACTGATTTGGCCTGGGTGGTTCAGGATAATCACCTGAGCAGTGAAGCCAGCTGCTTCCATTGGTGGATCATTTTTGCTGTCACCAGCCACATTGCCACGACGAACGTCTTTTACAGACATGTTCTTGACGTTGAAGCCCACATTGTCCCCAGGAAGAGCTTCACTCAAAGCTTCATGGTGCATCTCAACAGACTTTACTTCAGTTTAACACTGACTGGATCAGGTGACCACCATGCCCGGTTTGAGAACACCAGTCTCCAGTCGGCCCACAGGGACAGCATCAATACCACCAATTTTGTAGACATCCTGAAGAGGCAGATGCAAGGGTTTGTCAGTTGGATGAGTGGGTGGCAGGATGCAATCCAGAGCTTCAAGCAGCGTGGTTCCACTGGCATTGCCATCCTTATGGGTGACTTTCCATTCCTTGAACTAAGGCAAGTTAGCACTTGGCTCCAGCATGTTGTAACCATTCCAACCAGAACTTGGCACAAGTGCTACTGTATCAGAGTTGTAGCCAATTTTCACAATGTAGGTGCTGACTTCCTTAACGATTTCCTCATATGTTTTATGGCTATAGGGTGGTCCAGTGGAATGCATGTTGTTAACACCAACAATTAGCTGTTTCACACCCAGTGTGTAAGCCAGAAGGGCGTGCTCACGAGTTTGCCCATTCTTGGAGATACCAGCTTCAAATTCCCCAACACCAGCAGCAACAATCAGGATAGCACAATCCACCTGAGATGTGCCTGTAATCATGTTTTTAATAAAGTCTCCATGTCCTGGGGCATCAGTGATGGTCATATAATGCTTCCTGGTCTCAAATTTCCACAGGGAGATATCAATGGTGATACCACGCTTATGCTCAGCTTTCAGTTTATCCAAGACCCAGGCATACTTGAAGGACCCCTTTCCCATCTCAGCAGCCTCCTTCTCAAATTTTTTGATGGTTCTTTTGTCGATTCCACCACATTTGTATATCAGGTGGCCAGTAGTGGTGGATTTGCCCGAATCTACGTGTCCAATAACAACAATGTTGATATTGCATCTTTTCCTTTCCCATTTTGGCTTAAGACTCAGCGATGGTTTTCACAACACCCATGTTCTGGCAGCAAACCCATTGTGAAGAATCTCAATTTTAAATGTATGTTATTTTTGACAAAGTTATAAAAATAATTTTAGTTGCCTGAACCATGCAGCCTGCATTATGCCTTTGGACTTTTTGTGGCAAAAATAAGTTGCTTTGGGGCTCTTTTAAGTGAATTAAAATGTCCCATTCCTAAACCAAAACTATGATCAGCAATCTGGCACTTGGAGGAAATCTAATTTGATGTATGCCTTTTACTTTATAAGTACATTATATGTTAAGTTAAATATTAAAACCTCCAACAGGAAAATGGTTATTTGCAAACATGTCTATTTTAAGTCTAAAAGTTATTTTCCTTAGAAAAATATTAACAGCACTATTGTTTTAGCAGTTAATGTTTCAACCATTTACTAGTTAAATTAGTTATGGTAGGTGGTCACATTATTTTAAATAACACCATTGCAAATAAGTGTTGATGATAAAGTCTTATATCTCCAAATTTTAAATATCTTGGATTTTAAAGCTCACTAGAATTGGTCTCTGTGGGAAATGACTATCAGCTCTGTTACCAAAATCAGAGACTGGCTTTCTTATGAATAGGTTTTCTTAGCACAGGTAATATAGATTTAAAAGAAACCACATGGGCTCATTAAAGGTAAATATAAATGTGAAATTACTAACCTGAAATTCCATTAGCCACTCTGTTTATTTTTTAAATAAATCATCTTCTCAAATAAAGCTTTAAATAATATTTTCCTTAAGTAATTTATTCACCTTCTCTGGGATGGACAAGTGCCAGACATTTGGTGTATTTTATACATTTGAAAATAGATAAAATAAACACTACATTACCATAATTTTAGGGAAGTGGGGAACAATTTGCCAATGCGTGTTACAAAATTAGTTAGTTGTAAACAATCATCCACACTGAAGTAGACTCCTAAGGCCAGGAAACAGGCACAGCAGAGATTTGGCAGCCCAAAATAAATAGGAAATAAAAGTCCAACTGCACAGCCTTTGTGTCCCCACCCAGCAACAACATACCTGCTCAGAGATTCATTTGGGAACTCTGCCTACACTGAAAGATCTTCTGGTGTCTCGTTTTTTTGGCTCCTTGCTTCCAGAAAATGATGCCAGCTATAACCTCTGCTGCATTGATTGTCAAAATACCAAAATGTCAAAAATAGACATCTACAGTTAATCAGCTGTATCAAATTTCAGCCTTCAGGATATAATCTCTCTAATGCTTATCAAGGCACAGTTGTGAGAAATTATATTCATAAAAGATTGCCTGGAGGATTGGAATGCCTTCTACTCTTCTAGGCATGTTACATTTTTCTCCCCTTGGATTTTTTACCTTGGATTAAATCAAGCCATCAGAAACACTCATACTTGGAACATGAAGAGTTCCCTTCCTGCGAAGGATGTTGGCATTACTTGTTTCATCTGCTAAAGGATCTTCTAAGAAAGAACCACCTATAGTTTTTGGATGAGGATGACGTGGTGTTCCCTTTATGGGAACCCATGAGAAGAATTTCTGTTGGGTTTCAACTGCTTTGGTTTTGTCTTATAAATAGTAAAGAGGTTATTATTAACCATATTTTCCCCAGCTCCTTAGAAGCTAAGAATCAAATTCATGCACTACCTCCACCTAGAGTTGTGTGTTGACTCTACTCCTGGTTTGATTTTATTTCACACCTTTACTTTTTCAAGGCTTTCATTTGGATCCATAAGGCAGAAAAGAAAGAGAGGACAGAAGAAAGGAGGATGGGAGGGAGAAAGAAGGGATTGGGAGAGAAATTGGGGGTAAAAGAAAGAGAAATAGGAAGTTCTGGCTGACTTGCCCCAAAATGCCATGTCTTGATTGTCTCCCTATAAATACTAAAATGACTTTCAAGGTAATTGTACCAAGAGAGTCTTTGAGCTAAGAGGGAAAAAGAAAAAAGAAAAACCTGCTATATTTCCATTCATCCTGTCCATATAATTTAACCAGATGATTTTGTTTAAGGAACAGATGTCCATTCCATTTACTTCAAATTGCTTAGGGGTGGAGGATCATAAGGAGACCTATACCTGGAACCAGAAAGTCCTTAGGTTCCTAGGTAGCCTGGTTCCACCTTTTCTTCTTGGTAACTTCGACTTGCATGTGTCATCCATTGACTTGAGTTCTTTCCATGTTTCTAAGTTTAAGTTGGCAAGGAGGCTTTCATCTCTCATCGGCTCCAAATGTCTTTCTAAGCCAGGCTATACGGGTCTGGACATACCTGGGACTGATAGTCATTATGTCAGGCCACCACCTCTTGCCTAATTGGCTGGAACAAAGGTTTGAGAGCATTAAAAACTTGACTGCCTAGAAGAGCCTGTAGGCAAGGCAGCTTCCTTGGAAGGAATCCAGACAAGCAGGCACTGGACACATCTAGTACAGGATGAAAGAGTCAGATGGAAAGAAGCCTCTCGCTCCTCTTAACACCTACAGAAATTCTGTGTATCCTTCAAAGCCAGAGTGAAGCTTTCCCTGACCATCTTAGCCTTTCCTAACCTCACAACCATTTGCATTTACCACATTATGTCTTAGAATGTAAGTTTATGGCCTTATATCTTCATCTACTTTGTGAAATCTGGTGGGACAGGAACTTCATCTTATTCATGTCCATATTGCCCCACAGGGGTTGGTATGGTTTGCTTACATGGTACTCTCAACAAATATTTATTCTTGACAGTGCATAAATTGATACAATGACCTACTGGGCTAACCCACACAATAAATTAATAATTCTGTTGGGTGAGCAAGATATTGAAATACATCACAAATCCAAATTTTTTTAATTAACAGTTTCTCTCTGCATTCTGATAGTCTCTAGTATTTTAGGAAGAATCTGAGAATTATTTTTAAATTGAATAAAAGTCATCTAGTCACAGGAAGGAAAGGAGAAGTAGGTTTCCTGCCTCTTTCTTGGGCCCTTTCAGAGCCCAGGAAAGTCTCCCATGACTAAGAGTCTAGATATGTCCTTTGTCTGCGTTTGTAAGGGATGCCGTTTGGAGCCAACCAGTGTGGCCACAGGCTATCAGTACTGACCAGGGCAATTCTGACTCTCCTCCCAGAATGGATTTCCTGTCCTGGCTAACACCCTCAGTGTACAGATTCTTATCATTAAATCAACACAAGCAGGCTCCCCAAGGGACTACCTTTTACCTGGCAGTGCACTTCTTATCCATTCTTTCTTTGTCAGGTTGATAAGCGTAATATTTTTTAATCTGCCCTGACTAGGCCCTGGAGTTGTCTAATGACTGTCAAAGAGATGAATATGGTCAGAACTTGTACTTCCAAGAAAAGTCTGGATTCAGCTCAACTATATGTTTAGGTTTACAGCAGAGATCACTAACTTGGCTAGAGGATATAGCCCAGAGTTAGCCTGTGCTCTCTTTGGTATCTAGTTTCGTTTTCTTTCTTGGCCCCTTTCACTCCCTTTTCTCCCTTCCTTCCTTCCTTCCTTCCTTCCTCCCTTCCTTTTCTTCCTTCATTCCTCCCTCCATCCCTTTCTTCCTTCTTTCTCTCCCTCTTCTTTTCCTTCTCTCTTTCTCTCATTGAATTTGAAAGCCTTCAGATGAAGCATGTGCTCTTCAGTTTACTATGGCCCCACAGCTCCCTATCACTGGCTCAGGCAGACAATTTCACCCTCATCAAATACTACCATTCATATTGGACAGACTACTCTGGATCTTTCTTGGATCTGAAGACCTACGCTGACCCCAAGTGCCCAAGCACCTACACCTGCTTTCTTACTCTGTTATAAGGAGGGTCAGTCCTGTGGGATAAGAGTTTGGGGAGAAAGGCAGACAAAATAAGCCTCTTCTTAGGGTTCGAAGGTGGAGAATGTCAAAGCCTAGGGGTTTCCTAATGGGCTGAAAAACTAATTTTTAAAAATATCAAGCTGTTTACATTGTGAAACATTTCAAACTTAATCAAAAGGAAAAAAAACTGTATATTATAATGAACTCCCAATTTTCAGCAGTTGTCAACTCATGGCCAATTTTGTGTTATATTCCCACCCACTGCCCCCTTCCCATTGGATTATTTTAAAGTAAATCTCATTTGTTCATCTGTAAATATTTGTTATGTACCTCTAAACAATAAGAAGTCCTTTTAAAATAATCGCAATATCATCTTACCTTAAACAATTAATAATTCTTAACATTTTCAAATATCTACTCAGTGTTCCCATTTCTCTAATAGTCTCATAAAGGTTTGCTTGTTCATGTGTTTGAATCAAGTTCCACATATTGCATTTGGGTATGTGATTGGGTCTTTTTTAATCTATGGGTAACTTCTTTTTTTTCTTGCAATTTATTTGTGGAAGGAACTGGGTATTAATCCTGTTTCCCATATTCTGTGTTTTGATGATTTTTCTGACTGCATCCCTATAAAGTCAATTTATCATTTTCCTCTGCTCCCTCTAGTTACTGAACAGTGGCAGTAAAATCTAGAGGCTTGTTCATATTAGGTGTGATTTTTTTTGACAATAATATTTTATTGGTGGTGGTGTGTACTTCCTATTGGATCACTTAAGGAAGCATGTAATGTCTGCTTGACTCTTTTTTTTGTGATATTAAGACTGATCCACGGGTTCAGGTGTTTTCAGCCTGATCCATAAAGTTTCCCATTAGTTTTCAGCAAATGGTTTCAGTAGCTATTGATGATCACTGCCTGGACCCATTTTTCACTAGGGGTTGGAATATCACTCATTCCTTCTTCATTTATTGGAAATTTTTAAAATATAGAACTCTCCCTTATCAACCATTGATTACTTTGGAGTATAGCATTTTCAGCAAGTCAAGATGTTTGATTCTTTCCTTTTATTTACCAGATTTTAGAATAATGAGTATCCTCCAAAGATGACTAACAACTTGTTTGATTTTGGTTTTTGGTGTCCTTATAAGATCGTGAATTTTAATATATTTTATGTGTCACAATCCACTACAGTCTGTTTTGTTTTTGCCTGAAATGACCCACTTTTAGCCATGGGTGCTTCTTTGGCTCATAGGGATGAATGACCCACAATCACATAAGAATTCACTTTCCCACATGACTCAGGTCTACCTTCCAGAACATACAAAGCGAGTTGTTAAGCGTAACCTAAATCAGGTATTTGTAGACTAACATGAGTGGGCTATTATATTCTACTCTGAAGTCTGGCTGCCATGCAGAGGCTGGAATCACCCACAAAGGGAGAAGGACATTTCAGGGCTTCGTTAGGGCCGTCCTGCATTTGGTCGTTGTTTCTAGTCACTGATATTCTTGTGAGGCTGCTGTAACTTTTACTCTGCAACACAGGTTGGGAAATGTCTTTTTCCCACTACCAGAAAAGCTCTTTTGAAAACAACACCTGCACCTTCCTGAAGCCTCATGTAAAAAGGACACATGTGAATAAAATAAGCACAAACCCTCAAAGACAAAAAGAGTGCAAAGGAGGTGAGCGAAGGGAAATCCGAGAATGATGGTGAAGGAAAACCCAGGGTGAACTGTGCACCTGTTCAGTTAGAGTGGGGGGTGAGCAGGGGAGAGGCCATCAGAAAAAGACGCTTCCCTAGTATTTGAACATATTGAAAGAGATTTACTATTCTATGAGAAAATTTGAAGATGAATGAGTGATAAATAGGTACATAGAAAACTAAGCAAAGTTTTCTTTACATTACTTAATAATTCTAGAAAAACCTTCAAGTTATTCGAGAAAGGAAACTCATAATACATTACGGGCTCTGCTGTGAATAAAATCCACACAATCATAGTAACAGACACACTCTATTAATTACCAAAAATTATAATATAACTATATTGATGGGAGCCTAACATGTGTGTGTCTGTGTGTGTGTGTGTTTAAGGGAGCTAAATTTTGATTGTCCATAGTGAGCAGTCCTTAAACAATATGTAAAATACAAAAAAATTCAGAATCATCAGTAAGACTACATTATTTAGAAATATGTAGATAAATGTCAGAATAAACAGCTGAAAATGTTGAAGGTGATTGGTCCTAGGAAGTGGGTCTCTGAAGGGTAGGGATGGGACAGGGGACATTTATTTTCATTCTAGTTGACACTTTAAATTATGTAACTATGTACATTTATTAAGTTATTTTTAAATTAGAAATCTGTCACATTTCTGTGCGTCTCTAATTTGAATAATTTTGCTGCCAGGAAATTAATTTCTGTCATGATTTGCGGCTCTTTCCCCTCCCTAAGTTCACGTGCGAGTCCTAGACGGCTTCATGCAATCTGGAACTTGAGGGCAGGCCCTCTGGCCTCTGGTTCATGAAGTTCCCAACTCCTTGCCCAAATTCATAGACTCGTTCTTGGGCCACACTTGGGTAAAGGAGTCTTTCACTGATATCCTCAAATCTTAGCATCTCCCAACACTTCTCATGCAAAGGTCCTGTTTCCTTGAGTCCCTTCCCCTTGCTCTTGCAACCTGATGACGTAGGCTGCGCTGGTGTGGATGTATTATGTCCCCCAAAACGCCATGTTCTTTAATGCAATCTTGTTGGGGCAGACGTATTAGTGTTGACTGGGTTGGAATCCTTTGATTGAATGTTTCCATGGAGATGTGACTCAATCAACCGTGAGTGAAAAGTTTGATTGGATAATTTCCATGGATATATGGGCCCCCCTCATTCAGGGTGGGTCTTGATTTAATCACTGGAATCCTATAAAAGAGCTCACAAACAGAAGGACCTCAGAGCAGCTCAGAGAAACATTTTGGAAACGGCTGCTGAAAGCAGACTTTCTGCTGACACTTTGCGGATGCTAGCCCAGTGTTTGCTCTGGAGAAGCTAAGGGAGGACAAAACACCCCAAGAGCAACATTTTGAGGAATGCACAGGAGCTGAGAGAGGAGCTGGAACACAACCTGGGATGAGCAGACGCCAGCCACATGCTATTGGCCTTCCTTTGATGAAGGTATACTCCTGTTGGTGCGTTAATTTGGACATTTTCATGACCTTCAGACTGTAAATTTGTAACCAAATAAGCCAATCCATTTCTGGTATTTTGTATAGCGGCAGCATTAGCAAACTGCAACATAGGCCCTGTCTCCTTCTCGGGCTCCAATTCCTTTCTTCCCTGCACTTTCCTTTTCTCCCTCTGTACCACCACCCCCAGTGCTCCATCGTCCTCCCCTTCTGGGAAAACTAGGAAAAATCTTCTCTTAAGGAGGGTAGTGAGAGAAGCAGGTACTAAAGAACCTCTTGGGCGTGCCTTAGTCCTTCCCCCATAATCTTTGATTCAGACAATTGACATTTTCCCAATCTTATAGAAAGTTCTTTTAGAGAGAGCTTCCAGGCTAGACCCCATTGCCTCTCACCTGGGCCCTCCTCTTGCTCACCCTCCATTAAAAATCCACGGCAGCAGCTAGGGGAGCGTCTACCCTCAGCCTTTTCTTCCTTTCTCATCTTGTTCCATTTGAAATATTTTACTTTGGTTGTACTTGTGTCATCTGTATATTGTTACCGTTTTTATTATTTTGTTTCTCTCCAATTATAATGACCCAGGTTTTTTTCTCCACTGCAAAGGAGCATGAGGGGTGGGTTTTTAGCCTTACCAAGAGCCAGTTCTGAGGTCGGGATCTCCAAAGAGGCAAGTGCACAACCAGGGGTGCACATGATGGTCATTTGGGTGTAGGAAGAAGATATTAGGATTTATAGCCACATTTTTCTCTCATTCTTTTTAGTTTTCTATATTTGAATGTTTTCTAATGTATACAGAGTACATTTATAACTTATCTATAAAATATCTAAGATGATATATTTTGAGGTATATTCCCAAACTCTTTTTTCTATTTTTTGTTTTTTTTTTCTTTTTACTGATGGAATGTGTGATCTAAGACATTTGAGAGCTACGTTCTAAGGCAACGCTATTCAAAAGAAATAGAATGTGAGCCACAAATATGAGCTACATATGTAACTTTAAGTTTTTCAGTAGCCACAATAAGAAATAAAAATAAATGAAATTAATTTTCATGATATATTTTATTTAACTGGATATACCCCAAATATTATTTCAACATGTAATCAATATAAAAATTATTAACAGAGTATTTTAGATTTTTTTTGTACCAAGTCTTCTAAATCTAGCATCTATGTACATCAACAGAACATCTCAGTTTCGACTAGCCATACTGCAAGTCCTCGGCTGCACACATGGCTCGTGACCACGATGTTGGACAGCAGTCTCCTGGGCACCTGGGACACCCAGGCACCTGGGATGCATTCTAACTCTAGAACTGCTTTCTAACAGCTGCAGAGGTCCAGAGATTGAGGCAGAACTGTACCTGCTTTATATCTGCAGCACACCCAAGACAGTAAGGGGGAAAAGCAACTGCAAGCCATTGGGCACTTACACTGCACCTCAGCATTTTTATGCCCATTTCATCTAATTTTCCAGCACTCCCTTTGAGGTAGATAGATAAAACATATCAAAGACAAAGAAACAGGGGTGCAAGTCCCAGCACTAGTTAGAATCCCAGTTTTCGTCCAAAGCACTGAATTGCATATTTCATTGCCCGACCCGCAATTGCCTCCTCTGAAAGCTACTGAACTGATTTTGTTCACCGTTGTACAGTGCTGTCACCTGTTGAGACCTCTTTCCTAGAGCTAGAGAGCAAAATCTGTGCAGCCAGGCCACAGGGCAGTGTGTTCAGCAGCAAGAGACCGTCACAATGCCCTCCTCCCATGCCCTCCCAGAAAGAAGAAAAAATGCAGATTACATGACAGGTCTCCTCTATTTCCCTGTTAGACTCTCCAACTGTGCACTGTCAGATTTCTCATCACGGTGCTTTCCTGGTTAGAGCTCCTTTATGAGAAGTCAATCTGCAGTAGCTTAATTAAACACTGTATTGATTTTATATTCTCTGGGGCACTTCTAAAAGGGCTGTATTCTTGGAAGACCCTTCTCTGAATTAGTAGATCATTTCTCCTTTACCAATGTGATACCTAGAATTTTATCAAGTCCTCCCACTCCGTCCCCCACCCCAACATTCCCCACTCCCACCTCAGATCATTTGGCATACAGTGTAGCTTCTTGCCTTTCTCAAAAGACAATTAAGGCAAGAAAAGAGGGAGGGAGTCCTGCTGGTTTTCAGGTCATGTTGATTTAACACTTCATGATTTATGCATCCTGGCTGTCTTGTTTGTAGATATTCATTTTTACATCCTGCTAAATACCTTGCAGGGGTGTTGTTCCTCTTAATTAGTTGATGTTTGTAAGGCATGTTACAGTTGAAAGTGCTGTGTCAGTGCTAAATATGAACATTGGGATATCCTCAAGCTGTCCTTTGTCTGCACAGGGGCTTTCAGTATGACCCACATCATGGGAGATTTGCATTTCCTGAACTGTAGATTATTAAAATACATGTTTTGGGTATTAAGAGTGGCAGTAAGCACAGGACATCTTGCATTAGCACAGTTTTCTGACCTGATGTAACAGTGTTTTCCCCAGTGCTGTGATTTGATAGGGAGTGAGAAAAGAACTTTCCCTGGGAATTGTGCTGTTTGTGTGGTAGACCCTTAACCCTCCTGATACATAGCAAGAAATAAGTGATTTTTTCTTTTGTTCAACGAGCAGGCGACTGAAACAATTTAGCTGCATTTGCAATGTGTCTCAGTAGGAAAAAAGATTCATTTAAAATTACAGCATGTTGAATTAAGTGTTGAGCAATGTTTCACTAAGAAAAACTTTAAATACAGTTTGATTTGCTTTTGTTAACCTATTCACTAAGCCTGATTTTTATCAAATTTCTAAATGTGTAAAGAATCATGTTAGGCATCCTTGTTAAGGTATTTGACTTCAACAGCCCATCATTGCATACATGTAAAAATATGTTCTTATAGAAGATTGAGTGGCTTTCAATTCTTTATTGTTTTCTAATCCTCAGCCTTTAAGCTAGGTTGATATTTTCAAATAAGAAACTGCTTAAAACAGAGAAGAGGAAGTTGCAGGTTTCCATTTTACTTAACAGTGAGGGTTTATGAAACGTGATGTTTTGGTGCCTTTTTTTTTTTAATAAGCAAAAAAAATAAAACATAAACTTGCAGCCTGAAAAACTTGATATTTCCTCTCAAATCCATAAAATGGCTGCTAATTACAAGTAATTTATAGAAATGTTCATAAATGTTATTTTGACTGGCCCAGATTTCACTGTAAGACTAAAACAAATTATCCTTCATCTCTTCATTCCTTTTCAATGTAAGAAAACCGTAGCTTTATTTTTAATAATCAGAATTCCTAAATGATCCAACAGGATCTTCAGCCAATGTAAATTTCCATAATTCATCTTCTTCCACTCAACTTGTTTTTCTATAATTAGTGTTGCTGTCACCAGGGGCCCACATTCTTGTGGGCAGGTAGCTATGGGTACAGCTGGCAGGCTTCAGTCAAACATTTCTTTTAAACCATCCATGGGTTTTTTTTTCCCTCATTTTAGGTCCTGTAGAGAAGAATTTTTTTCCTACCTAGCGGATCTCCCTTTTCAAATTTTGATGATCATTCTAACACTTACAGGTCCTTCGTAAGGCCCACTTAGCCAAAATATATAAATGATGCCCTAAAGAATTAAGATCTTGATTAGGCCAACTTTTCAGCTACATATATGATATTTCTCTTCATAGTTTCCATATTTTTTTAAGACAACTCCTCATTTCAAAGGTAGTTATTTTAATGCTGTTAAAAACTTGCAAATCCACATTCTAAGCACAATGACAAAGCAAACTTCCGAGTTGTATAGTATAGCTTTATCCTTCTCCTATATATATAGTCTTTAAACCATCTTTTTCATTAGATTTTGCTGTAGTCTTCCTCAGTAGTGATATGGGTATATATATATATACAGTCTTTTTCTTTTGCCTTTTCTGTCTTTGCTTCACTGGTAATATTCATTGTAAGAGCTGAATAGTAACTTTGTTTTGTTTTGTTTTGTTTTTTAATAATTCAATTTTATTGAGATATATTCACATACCATATGGTCATACAAAGCGTACAATCAATTGTTCACAGTACCACCATATAGTTGTGCATCCATCACCAAAATTAATTTTTGAACATTTTCATTACCACACACACAAAAGTAATAAGGATAAAAATTAAAGTGAAAAAGAACAATTAAAGTAAAAAAGATCATTGGGTGCTTTTTTTTTTTTTTTTGCCCCTGTTTTTCTACTCATCCATCCATACACTGGACAAAGGGGAGTGTGATCCACATGGCTTTCCCAGTCACAATTTCACCCTTCATAAGCTACATTTTTATACAATCGTCTTCAAGAGTCAAGGGTTCTGGGTTGTAGTTTGATAGTTTCAGGTATTTACTGCTAGCTATTCCAATTCATTAGAACCTAAAAAGGGTTGTCTATATTGTGCGTAAGAGTGCCCACCAGAGTGACCTCTCGGCTCCTTTTGGAATCTCTCAGCCACTGATACTTATTTCATTTCCTTTCACATCCCCCTTTTGGTCAAGAAGATGTTCTCCATCCCACAATGCCGGGTCCAGATTCCTCCCTGGGAGTCATATTCCACATGCCAGGGGTATTTACACCCCTGGGTGTAAGAGCTGAGTAGTAAAGTTTTAAAACATCTAAATCTTCACTATAAAAAGTATTTTCCTTAAAGTAATTCAATGGGTCAGGGAAAAGCTACTATTAATTGTCACCTAGTGAGTGCCTAGTGTGTGCTACGTATTGTGGAGTAAACAAGGTAGTATATGTGTGCCACGATACTCAGCAAACAATAAGATATTCATTAACTATATACCAGGGGTTTACAGCTTGGATGGGGGAGCTGATGACAGATCACCTACATAAACATTCCAATCAACAAGGCTGTTAACATATGTTAAGTGAGAGGTGAACAATTTTTATTGAGTGTATTTTATGTCTATACATCTTCTCAATTGGCTGGGGCCACACATGCTTTCCAACTAGGTATCTCTTCACAGGAGGAAAAAAGTAAAGCCCCCATCACAGGTGCAATCCAGATTTTGGGGAGGTTGGTGAGAATTAGGTGTGTTCAATTTATTGCTGAGGCAGAAAGCTGAGTGCCTCCAAGGGGGAAGGGGACAGCTCCAAGAGGGCCAAACAAGCAGTCAGCCAGGAGGGAGGTCACATGGAGGCGACGGAAACAGAAGAGGAAACCACAGTACCATAACCAAAGAGGCAGAGACCTGTGAGTGGGGCATCAGGACAAGGGCTGGGAGCCCTGGTGCTATCGTGCACATGACGAGGAACAGTAAGGGACACACAAGATATGTGAGCCAAAAGCCAAGGAGTCTGGCAAGCAGCTGAATAAAGGGCCAAGAAACTTGGTTGGCAGATCCTGGGTAGCCAGGAAAGCCCATGGGCCTGGAGACAGGGCCAAGGTGACCCAGGGCCAGGGCACAGGAAGAGAGCAAAGTCCAGCTAAGCCAGGGGTCCAAAGAGAAGTCCAAGAAGGACAGAGCAACTGCAGCAACCAAGAGCCAAGAGAATGTTGTTCTGCTGACCCTCTGAGCGTCAGTTCGAGGCTTCCCAACCTGATCCTTATCATCTGAAAGACATGCTGGTGACATCTGTTCAGGGCTTCTCACCTGATTCAGCTCAGTCGGAAACTCTCCCAGGGTGGTGGAGACAGCTGGTGGGCCACCACAATTGATTTGCCTCCTCTTCTTAGACACACAGCTAGCCGATGCTTCTCAGCCTCCCTGTTGCTGGGAAAGGCCGTGAACCTGAGTTCCAGCCAAAGCATTATGAGTGTAAGCGAAGTGAGTAACTTCCATGGAACCCCCCACAGTGTACCTCTTAGCTTCTGCCCGTTTTGGCTGACTAGATGCCATGAGTTGAAGATGGCAGAGCCACCACTGGCCTGGAAACCTGAATACCAATGGGAAACAGATGCTTATTCTCCCAGCTTCTGATCCAGAGCATTTGTCCTGGACTGTTAGGAGAGGAAGAAATAGACTTCCATCACCGTTTGAGTCTGTGTGTTTGAGTGGTGTAGCCTGCCCTAAGCCATGTTCAGTGTGGCCAGAGATTCACCAAGGCCCCAAAAAGTTCACCATGGAGAAAATAACCCAAGGCATCACCTTTATTCATGTTATGTGTCTGAAAATCACATCCATGGATAGACGTGGAGACTGTTTCCATGGTAACATAGGCCCACTAGTTTGCTTGCATATACTTTGTTTGGAACACAGAAGATATTTTTTCATATGGATGGTGTTAGAAATGGCAGTTGGGTCCTCACAACACAAATGTGCTTAACTTACGATACTGGAAGCACTAGTTCAGTATAGTCCATCATCACTTATAACATCTCTTTGACTGAAATCAGGTGGTGAAAAACAAAACAGGAAATTGAGAAAGAGGTATCAGACACGGCTTCTGTCAAGTAAAAATCATCAAAAGAGGACTTTACAATGTTAACCCAGGTTTAGAAGGAAACAGATGTTCTTTTAAGTCTCAAAGACCCAAGTATAATACTAACAGGGAGAATATGAATCTTAAATGCAGCCTTGGAGATGGCCAGCATAGGATATTATTAATCCTCAGAAGGCAAGATTTCTCTTTTTTTTTTTTTTTTGGAAATTGGGAGTGACCAAATTAAAAAGAAAACAGACAATAAAAGCAAGGCAATGCATTTCTTTCCTCCCTTCCTTCAAACCCTGAATGCCCCTTCCCCCCTACCAGTCCTAGCTGCAGAGATGGGGGAGGGGTAAGAGTAGCTGTCACTTCTGTGGCAAAGGAGATGGGTGACAGCGATGGGGTGGGAACTGAGGGTTTCAAAGGGCCAAAGCTCTGAGAGGAAGGGAGATTTTGTGGGGGGTACCCTCTGCTATCTGAAAAAGCACTAATGTAAGAGCACCCATAAGCCTGGGTGTGAGACCCTAGAGTGTGGTAACTTCCACGGACAAGGATTTTAAAATAAGAGTACGATGCCCCTCTTCTCATCCTCACCAGCCCATGCCTGTGAAAGCCTATCACAAGGAGCCTGGAATACAGAACTAATTGGATATTCTTCTGGGTTTGGTGGATATTGACCTGGAAGAGCTTTGGAAATAGATCCCTCCCCACACCCCTGACCCACAACAAGACCCGAGATAAGTGGCTCAGTGTGAAGATGAAGGGTGCAGCTTTTGGGAATCACTGTGCTGGAGGACATATGTGTTTTCTGGGTCACCATTTCCTCTCCTTCGAGGAGAACTAAAGACTTCCCCTGAGGGTCAAAGAGAAGGAGCAGAATGTCCTGTTTACCCCCAGAAACCATCTCGGCAAGGTCATGGCTTCTCCTGGATGGCAGGGGGTAGAGAAGCTTTGATGTTGGGAGTTAAAGTTCAAACTCCCAGAACAATATTTCCCAGATTTGCCACCTACAACATTTACTAAACTTGACTCCAAGTGGCTTGTGACTATTTCTGAGGATCATATTCACCTTCAAAATACAAAAATTTGTTGCCATTGAAGATTTTCAATAGGATTCACCTGATTAAGGTGAGCAGAAGCAGTCTAACCACTGAAATTCTTCTCTCCTTAATTTCTCTTAAGAACAAAACTAATAATCAACTAAAGTTGGTCCTTTTTTTTTTTTTAACTCTACAGTATTTCAGGAGCCCACTTTCCCTTGATTTCCATTTATTACCTGAGTAATTAGGGGCCTTCTCTAAAAGCTTCCGTTTACATCAGTGCTGGGGAATCCCACAAAACCCCAGAATGATTCACCTTCCCGGCTGCAGCAAAAATTTCTCTAGCCTAGGTCAGCATTTATGATAAAGTGTGTGGGTGAAGGCCTTTCCCTAGCGCAGTTTTCCAAACTCTATCAAAGCATAAAAATCATCTCGATGGTCTATTAAAAATACTGTTTCCTTAGCCCCAACCAAGCTGGAGCAGTGAAAATTTCCCTGCTGACCTCTACTCATGGTGGGCTCTCTCTCTTTCCACAGTACAGAGCTCACATGTTCATTCACTCATTTATTTATTCATTTAATATACATTTCTGGAGCATCTGATATGTGTCAAACAATGTTCCCAGTGCTGGAACCGAAATAGGAAATAAAATTGATATGACTCCTCTCCTTGTGAAACGTGAAGATTGGTGGAGGTGACAGGCAATCAAATAAGCCAGCAAATGTATAGTTACACATTGCAAGAGGTGCTCTGAAGAAAACAAAGAAGATGCAGTGATAGGGAATAATGAGGGACCCACAAGAGAAGGTGGCCTTAGTAGGCCTCTTGGAGGAGATGACACATAAGCCTGAAGGTACCCATCCTGAGAAAGGGGGAAGAGGGGAGGAGAGTATTATAGGATGAGAACAGCATGCCCTTAGGTCCTTAGGTGGAAACACATGAGGTGAGGAAAATACTGATAAGAAAGAAGGGACAGGGTTTGATTGGATGTTGGATACCTGGCTTATTTAGAAATTGAAGTTGTCAAGGATATCAGGACTTAGGATAGGGAAGTCAGTGAGCTATGTGCCAAATCTTCCTCAAATGAAATGGAATAACCAGGAATATGGCATGCGACAAAGACAGAGCCACATAGCATGAGCCATAAAGAAGCAGGGTTAAAGAACCAGGACGATGCTGGACGCTGGAAAACATCAAGAGAACGAGCACCCTCTACTTGAAAGGGTGGTAGGAAAAGCAATGTCTTTAGAGGACAGTCACAGAGGGAGAAGAAAAGTGCAATGAAGAGACTGATAAAACAGATGTTCAGTTACTCAGGAAGTAGGGTCCCAGTGGGCACAGGAGAAATATTAGGAGGGAGGAAAGAGAGGAAGGTTGAGTTTGGGAAGAACAGAGTGGGAACGAGAGTTCTAGCGAAGCCATGTTATTAGGTGCACATTGTACAATCAGTTATTTTGGGCAATGAAGTAAATAACTGCTTGGATTTGAGGCATGGATGAAATAAATTTTCAATGAGATTAACCGGAAAATGGTCACCACAAATAACCAGCGTGTAGCTTTAACCAACCCCAAGACATCTAAAAGAACAAACCCTAGCATCGCCTAGTAGATTAGAGGTTAGCATGTATGTTTTGGGGGCAACCTTGTTTCCTAGAAATCAGCAGCATCCTGGACTTCATCTGAGGGAGTCAGTCAGCTAACAAGTCCTGCAACAGGTTTATTTGGTAGGATAAGCTTTCACCATACTTTGGAATAGGAACAGTTTCTGGTGGGCTAACAAAAGTTGAGTGCTTGAAAGAGAGGGGTTCTGGGCTGTTCAATAAAGTATATTTCATAGGTGTATGAAGTGGAGCAGTCAAACCACTGAAAGATAAAGTGCAGGCGTAAACAGGGCTGGGACCGGCACTTATAGAACTGGAACACCCAATGGGAAAGTCAGGCTGGGGTATTTCCAAAGTTGTCAAGGTGAGTGTGAGGTGGGTAGGGTTGAGAGTGGTTGTAGGTCTAGCATCATGGGAAAAGGCTAGCAGGGCTGATTAAACACAGACAGTTGCAGAGAAGGGACTTAAGCCATGAACAGATGACCATCAAGGAGTAAGTAAGATGGAGTTTTGAAAAATAGTGCATCAATAGTGTGTGTGATTTCTCAGAGGGAGACTAAAATTTTAGAACAAATTTTACATAAGCTATCTTGAGAGGCAATGGGCACTGGAGCCATATGGACCTTAGTAAGGTATTTAACTTCCCTAAATCTCCATTTTTTTTCATCTATTTAATGGGAATAATAATACATATTAATATAGGGTAGTTGTTCTCAAAATTTATCTTGAGGTGCTAGTTCCAGGTCTCACCTACAAAGATTTCGGTTCAGTAGGACTGGGATGGGAAACACAGTCATAGGATTGTTCTAATTAAATGAGACGTGCAAAATGCTTGGCTCATGCCCAGCCCATGTCCTCTACTATAATCTGTAAATAATATTTCTATTTGGATGGACATACACTGAGGAGCAGCTTTCTTTGGGAAACTTAACTTCCTTTAGTGTCACTGAAAATACAAAGAAGCAAAAACACAAGGCCTCATTATAGTTAATCAAGTTTTCCTCTCTATTTCAAAATGCAAAGAAAAATTCTTATACTTTCAAGAACTTTGTAAGCGGGCAGATTTCATACTTGCTAGTTACGCTTACTACCAAGCTATAAAGTGCAGATTATGAAGTGGTGTCAACAACACAACAAATCTAAAAAAGTTGTTGATGAAAAACCTGTGAAGGAGAAGGTGTGATACTGTTTAATGCAATTTACGGCACATTGTACGATAAGTTATTTTGGGCAATGAAGTAAATAACTGCCTGGATTTGAGGCATGGATGAAATAAATTTTCAACGAGATTAACAGGAAAATGTCTTTCCTTGGCTAACTGATGATTTCATGTATTTATTGCCAGTACAAAAGTGTTTAGTGTCTGTGAAACAGTAACAGTCAAAAGGCTTCTGAAATCATGTTTTTAATGGACAATCTGAGTGTCTGCAAACATTCATGGGTTAAATCTGTGAATGACACTATTTTAAGGCCATGTGATATTTGATACAGAAAGTTCCACAACTAAAGAATATAAATGATTTCTTAGATTTTGTTTTAGTTAGATTCCTTTTGTATGAGTTTTAATTACCAAAATCAGTCCTGGTTTTATTTTCAACTAACGGCATCCTTCATGGATGTAAAAGTGCCCTGAGAGCATGAAACATGCCACAACTAGACTCCTTTTTGAAGTATCCCCAGTGCTGGCACACAATAGGCCCTCATTTGTGTTGAATGAATTTGGATGTTCTAGACCCAGAATGGTTAAAGGCAAAGTAATTCTGAGTAAATTTGCCAGACTCTCAGATAAGATATTTGAAACCTCCTTTAGAAAAGCAACTCAAATGGCATATTGATTTTTGTAAAATCAAAATGCACATCATCGGCACTGGTAAAACCTGGAACCTTTTGGTAACTGGCCTGTAGTGAATATACTGCCTTCTCCAGAGGGCTAAGGTGTCAGTAATGCTGACCTTCATTGCAGCAAGAGACTGGCCCCTGGTGGCGGTGAAGCAGATAGACTCACCATTCTAAACCAGACAGAACTGCTCTTTCTTCAACTGCTCTCTCCCCCCATCTCCACATTTTTCAGACCTCACTACTTGGGGGAGAGTGTTAATTTTTCTTTTAATCATAGGAAATCTCTCCTACTTAAAGGAATAACAAACATTTTTTTAAACTTAAGCCGACTGTTCTGGAATGCATGCATACCTTATTATCACAAAGATTCCTTAAGATCCAACTCTTCCAAATCATGTAGAATCAGTATAGTGCCGGACACAATGTAAAGCCTCCAATAAATACAGGAATTAAAACTGAAAAATTGAAAAATATAATAATTTAGTGAGATATCAAGCCTTTTTGCACAGTGATTCAGATTTCCTCATTAGGAAATTGTTTCAGATTGGGTAAACCTGAATCAAGCTGTTCACAAATGCACACATCCTTTTGTGATCTTTAAATTTTAAAAATCTTACTCTTTTAAACAAAAATCTACAGTGCCTAGAAAAAAATTTTATTTAGAAAAAATTTCTGTAAAAGCTCATAAATGTGAGTTAGAATTAGGCTTCTGTACTTCTGCTTCTGTTCCATGATTTTTATTCATAAATATATTATGAATAGTGTAAAAAGTACCGAGTGTAGACACCCACATTGCAGATAGTTTATATCATCTAAGTCTTAAGTCTAGCTACGTGGCATTCCCTCCAGAAACCCAGCACCTGTCTTTTTTGAAAAGTACATCTAATTTTCCAAGAATTTTCCTAGAGCCTTTCAACAGGCTCTTTCTTACACAATTAGAATTTGCTTCTGGCCAGCTAAACTGTCAATGAACACTTGAGCTACACTCTCTCAAGTCTAGTGAACTCATCTAGCTTAGGTTTTGACCTTCAGATACACTGTAAATGGTCACAAAAATGGCCCCTTAATTCCTACATATATGTAACTTCAGCATCTCCAATAAAAACATTAAAAACAGTAATTGGAATAAAAATATTGTATTAATGTCAGTAGGGCACAAGTTGTTACATGAAGGTCAATTACACTCCCACATTTCACAACCCCAAAAATCACTCTCAAATTCTAAGCTGGATTCATTTTAATTATAAATTTCAGAGATGGATGGTACAAAATCTAATCTAAGCAGAAGCACCTGACAATTTTCTCTCCCATTGCCAAAATCTCCAATTCATATTTCTCAGCACAAGAGCCAAAACCAATCTTATACATAATGTATGTATAGATGGACATCTAAAATTTCATTTTTATTGTGTAAATGTGAATTCAGAAAGCTTGGTGGAATCTACGATAAGTCTGAGAAATATGTATTAAGCATGGATTAATTGTATATGGACCTCAAGTAACATCCATACAAGTTTCATTAGTAAAACTGATCATCATGACCACATTATGTTTATTTTACTGCATTTATTAGGCTTTTATCACTGGACTATTTGTTTTGGAGATGAACATCTTTCTCAGCATGTCTGTTCTCTATCTTGAATGTCAAGGGCAGAGGTTCTTTTTTTTTTTTTTTTTTTAATTTTTTTTTTAATCTTCATTTTATTGAGATATATTCACATACCACGCAGTCATACAAAACAAATCGTACTTTCGATTGTTTACAGTACCATTACATAGTTGTACATTCATCACCTAAATCAATCCCTGACACCTTCATTAGCACACACACAAAAATAACAAGAATAATAATTAGAGTGAAAAAGAGCAATTGAAGTAAAAAAGAACACTGGGTACCTTTGTCTGTTTGTTTCCTTCCCCTATTTTTCTACTCATCCATCCATAAACTAGACAAAGTGGAGTGTGGTCCTTATGGCTTTCCCAATCCCATTGACACCCCTCATAAGCTACATTTTTATACAACTGTCTTCGAGATTCATGGGTTCTGGGTTGTAGTTTGATAGTTTCAGGTATCCACCACCAGCTACCCCAATTCTTTAGAACCTAAAAAGGGTTGTCTAAAGTGTGCGTAAGAGTGCCCACCAGAGTGACCTCTCGGCTCCTTTTGGAATCTCTCTGCCACTGAAGCTTATTTCATTTCCTTTCACATCCCCCTTTTGGTCAAGAAGATGTTCTCCGTCCCACGATGCCGGGTCTACATTCCTCCCCGGGAGTCATATTCCACGTTGCCAGGGAGATTCACTCCCCTGGGTGTCTGATCCCACGTAGGGGGGAGGGCAGTGATTTCACCTTTCAAGTTGGCTTAGCCAGAGAGAGAGGGCCACATCTGAGCAACAAAGAGGCATTTGGGAGGAGGCTCTTAGGCACCAACCATAGGGAGGCCTAGCCTCTCCTTTGCAGCAACCGTCTTCCAAAGGGTAAAACCTGTGGTAGAGGGCTCAACCCATCAAACCACCAGTCCCCTATGTCTGTGGTCATGTTAGCAACCATGGAGGTGGGGTAGGCGAATACCCCTGCATTCTCCACAGGCTCCTCAAGGGGGCACTACATCTTTTTTTTTTTCCTTGTTTTTCTTTTTTTTTTTTTTTTTTAAACTTTCCCTTCTTTTTTAAATCAACTGTATGAAAAAAAAAGTTAAAAAGAAAACAAACATACAATAAAAGAACATTTCAAAGAGACCATAACAAGGGAGTAAGAAAAAGACAACTAACCTAAGATAACTGCTTAACTTCCAACATGTTCCTACTTTACCCCAAGAAAGTTACCTAATATAGCAACATTTCTGTGAACTTTCTCCTACTATATCCATCAGAAATTAACAGACTATAGTCATTCCTGGGCATCCCCAGAACGTTAAATAGCTTATCTGTTCTTCTTGGATTATTGTTCCCCCTTCCTTAATTGCTCTCTATTGCTAGTTCCCCTACATTCTACATTATAAACCATTTGTTTTACATTTTTCAAAGTTCACATTACTGGTAGCATATAATATTTCTCTTTTTGTGCCTGGCTTATTTCGCTCAGCATTATGTCTTCAAGGTTCATCCATGTTGTCATATGTTTCACCAGATCGTTCCTTCTTACTGCCGCGTAGTATTCCATCGTGTGTATACACCACATTTTATTTATCCACTCATCTGTTGAAGGACATTTGGGTTGTTTCCATCTCTTGGCAATTGTGAATAATGCTGCTATGAACATTGGCGTGCAGATATCTGTTCGTGTCACTGCTTTCCGATCTTCCGGGTATATACCGAGAAGTGCAATCGCTGGATCGAATGGTAACTCTATATCTAGTTTTCTAAGGAACTGCCAGACTGACTTCCAGAGTGGCTGAACCATTATACAGTCCCACCAACAATGAATAAGAGTTCCAATTTCTCCACATCCCCTCCAGCATTTGTAGTTTCCTGTTTGTTTCATGGCAGCCATTCTAACCGGTGTTAGATGGTATCTCATTGTGGTCTTAATTTGCATCTCTCTAATAGCTAGTGAAGCTGAACATTTTTTCATGTGTTTCTTGGCCATTTGTATTTCCTCTTCAGAGAACTATCTTTTCATATCTTTTGTCCATTTTGTAATTGGGCTGTCTGTACTATTGCCATTGAGTTACAGGATTTCTTTATATATGCAAGATATCAGTCTTTTGTCAGATACATGGTTTCCAAAAATTTTTTCCCATTGAGTTGGCTGCCTGAGAGGTTCTTTTTATTAGCCTTATTTAGCACTTTGCATAGTAAAATATCAAGGCAGACATTTAATTTATGATTTAGTGATAGTGGGATGAGGATGTTATACTTGTCTGTTAAAGACATTTTCCCCAATTGTAATAAATTCTGGAACAATAAACTATGGATATTAAACCTACTTAGACTATCTGGGTCTTAACAGACCCAGTAAATCCTGGAGCAGAAGAGGGTAAATCTACGAAAGGTCATCATCAAATAAATCAAAGGGCTTGTTATTGGGTGTTGCCAGAAACCAAACTGTTGAATTTCAGGGATTGGAGGCTGGCCTTACCTTTCAGTGACTGATTGCCTTAAGGCAAATTATCCTAAAGCTTCAAGCTCCATTTAGAGTTCTGTTTTGGGATTTAACTAGCTCACAGAAAACAACCAAATTTATGATTTGGCACAGAGAACTATCTGGACAGCACTTCATTACTACTGCCTGTAAAGTCATTTAAATCAGGAATTGAAATTAAGGTAAAATAATGGAGAAGACACGGGACATGAGTCTTTGGTGATTTAAATGTACAGGACCTTGCTTTCTGACAATTCAATGAATAAAAAAGTAAAGGTACTATAGATTTCACTCTTCTCGTGGAGAGAGGAAAAGTTATGGTAAGGAGGGTTGTAAGTGTGGGACACCAGAATCACACCTGTTTATATATGGACGCTAGCTATAATTGAGAAAGGAGAAAATCTGGAACTTTACAATAGATAGCTGTAGAACCTAATTTGGAAATTATCTGTTCTGAACCTGTTTAAATTTGCTTCAGTTTTTAAAACCAGTTAAAATGTTCTCTATTCAGCTGACTTCTGCTAATTTGTTTTCCAATGGAAGACGTGCACAGAAAAGTTAAAAATACACCGGAGAGGATGCCATGCAGGCCCGCCCTGTCAGCAATAAGTGGCACCCAATGTGGGGCATTAAGAACCGGACCTGGTTCCTGACAGAAGAATCGCTTGAATGACTGAGGTACAGCGGCGCTGGAACTCGGGTGGAGATTGGACCACATTAGCCTGTACAGTCCTTAGCCCAGGAGAATATCTACAATTTAGGACTTGGTGGACTGAGCATGCAGAACGACAGGCTGCACATAATTGGCAACAGAAAGTGACGGACGAGCACCACTTTGGATACCGGCCCGACGACTGAAGCCGTACCATGAACCCAGCAAAGAAAAGAAAATTCCTATGGAACATCGAGCCACCAGTGATGCAGTTCCAGGGTCTGACACTGAAGACAACAGTGATCGGGCCAACACCCTGAACTAGGGAAGCCTGACATCCAACTTGGGAGCAGATAAAGAAATTATGTCAGGATACTGAAAAACAAGTCCAATGAGACAAGCTGCCTATGACAGGTTCTAACCTGATGGCAGCAATGTTGGCTGTTATTGCTATTGCTGTGAGTATATCTCCAGCATGTGCTCATTCTGGAAATTATACCTATTGGGCTTATATTCCTAACCCCTCATTGCTGCAATAAGGCAACAGTTCATTCAGTTTTCCCTCCTCCTTATTTTGGCTGCCTGGGTCCAAACCATTGTTGGGCATGGAGGCCACGGGGCATAGGCTGTCAAGGAGACAAAACTAACACTCTTGGGGGGTGTTGCCCCTCCCTTACATCACCCTGTATGGCCCCGGAAGATGGCTGGTTAGCCAGAGATGGGTAACATTCCTCAGGGAAGGGATAACCTAAGACAGGCACAGTCGCAGAGGGGCCATCAGGAGAAAACTTGGGGGCCAACAGAGGTGGGGCACAGAACCTCACCCTCCCAGCTTTGCAAGGGTCTGAACCCTCACCCCCTTTTAGGGGAGGTCTCCTGCCCCCGTGGCTACTTTGTTTCCCACGCCCAGCTCAGATTGGAGCCCCAGTGGCAGACAGAGATCTGACCAGTGGCTAAAATAAAAAGGGGGATATGTGGGGAACTGAGTCTTCCATGTTGCCTGAGGTATATCCGGGGTGGTGGCTTAGAACGCTGAGCCACAGGCCTGCATACATGCCATGCAGGCCCGCCCTGTAAAGATGTGTGTCTTGTGACTGCCATTGTCTTAAACCTAGATTGTATGCACCTGATGTAAATACAACTGATGTAAACATAGGTATCTGGTGGGCTCTCCCCTACCTGAGCACCTTTAGCATATACACCTGATCTTCTGAAATAAATAGCTGGAGCAAGGCTGCATTGTCGTCCACTTAGCACGAGATGCAAGTGGGCCCCCTGCTCCCTTAATTCTTAGCTTTGTGTCCCTGTCTCATTCCTGTCTCACCCTGTCAGCAATACCTAGCTGTCATTTTTTTCCTCTTTCTTTTGCCTCTCTACCTTCTTTGACTCTCCCTCCTGCCTTGTGGAAGAAATGTAGATGCCGTTATATAGATAGAGGTGAAGGTGGTGAATACATAAATATATGACCATACAGAGAACCATTGATTACTTAGGATGGAATGTATGGTGTGTGGACAAAACCATATTAAAAAAATGGGTTGATGACAAAACCTTGAGGGCAATATACTGAGTGAAATAAGCCAGACACGTAAGGACAAATATTGCAGGGTCTCACTGATAGGAATATGTAACTATAATATGTAAACTCATAGACATGAAATATAAGGTACCAAGATATAGGATGAGGCTTAAGAATGGGGAGTGGTTGCTTAGTATGAACAGAATGTTCAACTAGGATGAACTTAAATGTTTGGAAATGAACAGGGATGTTGGTAGCAAGATGTGAGAATAACTAACAGTGCCAAATGGTGCATGAATGAGGTGGAAATGGGAAGCTTAGAGTCATATATGTCACCAGAAGGAAAGTTGAAGGTCAAAAGACGGGAATGTATAAAACTGAATCTTATGGTGAGCAATGTCCATGATTAACTGTACAAATATTAGAAAACTCTTCCATGAACCAGAACAAATGTATGACAATACAAATAGAAGTTAATAATAGAGGGGCCTATAAGGAAAAATCACAGAACCTCACCCTCCTATTGCAACCTATATACTACAGTTTGTAGTATTTCAACATTCTTTCATAAACAGTAACAAATGTACTATACCAACACTATGAGTCAACAATTGAGGGGGTTGTTTAGGGATATGGGAGGATTCGAGTTTCCTTTTCTTTTTCTTTCTTTTTTTAATCTTTCACTTTATTTCTTGTCTGGAGTAATGAAAAGGTTCTAAAAATTGAACAAAAATTAAGTATGGTGATGGATGCACAGCTGTATGAGGGTACCAGGGGCAACTGATTGTACACTTTGGATCTTTGGATAATTATTGTATGGTATCTGAACAATCCCAATAAAAATTAAAAAAAAATCTAATGGAAAAAATTAAAAAAAAAAAAATACACCGGAGAACATTTTAATTTATGAGTGAATGTCTACAATACAGCATCAGTACTATCAGAATGTTGCTTACATACAGCAACATTCCAAACTTTAAAATTTTCATTGTACTTCTTGAACAAATTTTGATATATCTTTCTTCTTACACAAATCTCTGAAATTATATATCTTAGAAATGTTCCACTCTAGATGGGTATTAAACATTTTATTTAAAGATTTTAAAGTAAAAAAAAGGTACACAAATACAAATTTCATTATGATGACAAAGGCAGTATTCTACATGACAAAAAACAATTTTTTTAAAGTAAAAGTACCGGTACTGAACAATACCCAGTGTCCAATACAGACTGCACATATATAAAATGATCTGACCACAAATACCATGCTTATGCAAAATAAAATTTTTCTTAGAACATCAAAATTCTGGCCATTTTGACTGTCTACTGCCTTAGTCCCCTCTTGAGTATTTTGACAGAACTTCTACAATATATTATAAAAGGAATTGGCATGGCACTTAAAGACTGTAAAAACAGAACACAATTAAAAACATATTTGTAATGCATTTCTGTATAAAATATATGCATTAGCTCTTATTAGTTAAAAAAGATTTAAAAACAAAAGACAACCCTGAATAATGGTGAAAACCTCATCATAGAAAAATGCTCATTTGTAATATTGGTACACAACTGATGGATTTTTTTTTTTGGAGAAGATATCTAACTTGAAGTCATTCATTCAAAATTTGTTTAAAATCGTGGATAAGGTGGTAACTCACCGCTTACCCCTCCTCACAATGCTTTATCATGAATATTCTTGCTAATATTTAGCCACAGGAAAAAGAAAAGAGTAACTCTACAGGAGTGTTTCCCAAAATAAAGTCCAAAAGCACATTGGAATTCTGAGGTGGGCCCAGTGAATGTGCATTTTAAATAAACTCCCTAGCTGATTATTTCACATTCTAAAACTTGAGAACTAATGCTTTAGGGAAAAACAGCACCACTTAAAGGCAAGATCACAAACATATTTCTGACATAAGATGTCAGATTTCTTTATAAGTTTATGATTTGAAGTGAATACTGCTTTTTCTATTAAAACAAGTTTCAGGTATTATGAGAAACAAATACCTTTCAAAGAAATGTGATTATATATAAACATTTTTCTTTGAGGTTTTCATTGCTTTCAGACTAGTTATCTGAAGACAATACAATAATGGCCAGAAACTTTGGAAAACTATGTATCTAGTGAAATGTAGCTTCCAAAAAGATATGTATTAAATCCCCCAAAATTTTAAATCATTCTAAATGTAAGACTAAATAGCTTCCCCTAAAAATAAAATTTACTCAGATTGGACAATTATAAGTTAATTTGGATGGATCATAGTTACTTTAAAGTCCTTTCATTAAAAAAAAAATATTTCAAATAAAGAACAGAAGGATGATATATCTGGCACCTCTTTATTTAAATAATAAATTGTTAACCACTAATATTAATAAAAAATAGTCTGAAGAACTCTGCCCATGAAATGTATTCTACTCTGTATTACATTACCTACTTAACAAAACTTCACTTAAGAAGATGGAAATATGATACATGTGAGTGTGTGTATGTCCTGAACATTTATTCATGTTTACTTATCTTTTTTTTTGGGGGGGGGGACTTTATTGAAGACTCCATAAATAGAATCCAAATGTATGATAATGTGGGGTTTTTTTTTGGGGGGGGGGCATAGTTAAGATATACTACTTGGAAAATACATTCTTTTCCTATATACTAAATTATTAAAAAAATATACATTCTGCATCCAATGAATAATGGAGAGCTTTTTCAAGTTTGGTAATGAGTGCTCCCCATTATTTAAATCAAGTTATAAAAAGCCATTGTGGAATTCACTCTCCAATGACAAATAAATATTACCATTGCACTTTTCTGGATCTATTTTAAATTTTCTTTTTCTTTTCTAGATACTGAGAAAATTTCCATTCAACTGCATCCTGTATCTTCCTAACTATATTTATTAACATTCCAATTAAAGTTCTGGCTAAAGGGACAAACTCAGAATCTACCCCTTTAATATATTAAAAAATCACTTGCACCAGTTTTTGAAAATGAGTTAATGATTTGAAATCTAATTCTTAATAAAATGTGTGTTTTTTTTCCCCACAAGGAGAATCTGTGTTCCCAATTCTAAGCAAGCAATACTTTTTGTTACCAATCAATTTAATAACGGTTTTGCCTTAAAATCAGTAATTTAATTATCCAGGGCAATAAAACTTATAGCTGAATTTTTAAACATAGAGAAACCACAAACTAATAGGTAATATAAAAAGATGTTACAATTTGAATTAATCTTTTATTCAAAAATTAAACACTTAAAGACAAAAATAATAGGAAGCTTATAATGTAATCCTACTATGTGCCTCAACATAGCAGATATTCTTTTAACAGCAGTGGCAAGTATTTCCATTAAACAGAAAAGACAACTTCATTACTCATCAGTAGGCTACTGAACAACCAGTACAACTAAAATCTGACATAATTGTCTGGCAATTAGCTTCAATTTTTTTTCACAGCTAAATATAGATGTAATAATTGACAACTACAGTCAATAATAGAAGATACTGAATGTTTTTTTGTAAGTGGGAAATATAAAATGGTTAGTTTTTAACTCTATATCATTGTTTCCAGGCTGGTAACATGTTTACCCATGCATTAAATGACCACAAAGCAAAATGCATAGTTGAAAAATGAAGATCAGACACATTCTTCTGCTGACATCAAAAGGGGATTGATGTATTCAAAACCTTCAAATTCAGACTGGTCAATCTTTCTCACAATGTCTCTGTTGAAAGAAAAATAAATTCATTTTCATAATTAAAATTTCTCGAACCTTTAAATATAAAAAAACATTTAAAACAAAAAATAAGGCTAATTATATAAATTATTTTTTTTTAAAATCTACCAGATCTTAGGTTAATCCCAAAACATTTTCTAGAATGATGATGAATAAAAAGTACTAAAACAAACACACACACAAACAAACAAAACTATTTATCCATAAGAAAGCTTAGAACCAAAAGGGAGTTCAAAACTGAAGAGTGGGAATAAAAAATGCATAGGTTGTTACAATTCCAGTTAATCTGTTTTTGACCCAAACAACATTCTTAATTATAGAGAAGCATCCATGTCTGATTAGCATTCACTTTAGTAGTCACCTCAATGGCCAAATGGAAGATGATGAAAAGAAGGCCCAGAAGTTTGCCAAAAGGAAAAGGCAATAGGAACAAGTACACTGAGAGATCTGGAATAGGGAGAGACCACCACAGGGAAAAGGCCGGGTACAGGGAGAGAAGAGGCTGGCATTCTGTTACACAGGGCTTCTAGTTTAACGTATAAGAGGGAGTACTAGCAAATACTTCCCTACCTAAATGACCACACCACATGCAAAGCACAAAGTAACACCGAGGATACAGTCCCTCCCAACAGGACGGAAAGTAATTCATATACTAGAAAGCTATGAGAGAAAGCATTATCTGCTGTTTCATACAGGACAAACATAGTCCTGTTCCAACCACAGGATTTTTAAAGAAAAGGGTGGTTTTACTTGGAGAAATCAAGGAAAGCTGCATTCATCCCACAAACACTTACTGAATGGAATTATGAAAGATAATGGTAGGTCTGGGTAAATGCAAGTATTTATTAGAGTTGGAGCACAGGAATAGGAGGTTGTTGAATGGCAGATGATGCTAAAAAGATAATGGCAATATCAAAGAAGCCAGTAATGCATATACTAAGGAGTTTCAACTTGATCTATCAAAAATCTGGTTGCATTTAAGGTGGTCTGAAAGATGGAAGATTTCAATAGATAAAAATGATAGAGGAATATAGAGGAAACAGCATGAACAAAGGTAACAGCACATTTATTAAGGAATGGTAAGTAACTGAGACTAATCAGAACACGGTTTTATGTTATAATGAGAGATATGCCAGAAAGTCAGACTGGAGAGTACGACAGGAGGTCTTAAATGCTAGCCAAGGGGATAGATTTTATTTGATAAGCAATGTAAGAATTACTGAAAGCTTCTGATTAAAGGAGTTAAAGAATTTGAGTGGCACATCACAAGGTGGGAAGAATGGGTGGCAAAGAAAAGAGGAGTGAAGAAGACTAATTAGGAGGCTGGTGCAATACTCTAGGTATGATCTGAAAGAGATATGAATGGGTTTTGGTGATGGAAATGGAAAAGAAGGATCTGATGCAATGAAGTCAAGGAAAAATAAAGGCAAGGACTTGGCAACTCAAGGATATATAATCTGTTAAGGAAAGGAGTGAATAATGACTGACATTTTGAATGAACAGAAACAGATGAATAAAAATAAGGAATTGATTAACAGCAATAGAAAAAGAAGACCATAAGGGCTATTATTTTGATTTTAGACATAATATGTTTTAGGTGCTTGCTAGACAACTGGGGGAGATGTTAAAAAGCAGATGGAAATGCAGCTCAGAAGAGATATCAGGCTGGAGCTAGGTGCTTTAGAAGCCATCTCTCATTTATTCTTTACAGCAATATTGTGAGGTAGGCAGTACAAGAAGAAATAGGCCCAAATTATGCAATTCACACCCAAAGTTACCCAGTTGGTAAGAGGTGGAGTTGGGATTCAAATTCTTAAATTTTGATTAAATTCTGCATTCTTTTTAATATACCATGCCATCAGAAATAATGTTTTGGTACATCTCTCTCTCCTCTGCTAGAGAGTAAGCCTTTTATGACACTGAACTATGTCTTGATCATCTCTGAATGTCATTATTTCTAGCATAGAGCCTTTTCCTCAACAACTACTTGCTGATTTACCTGGTAGTTATTTAAATAGATGGTATCCATGCTACAGAGCTGGTTGAAATCTCCTAGGTACAGACTGCATACAGCAAAGAAAAGGTTGTCATGAACAGAACTATGGAGCATCCTGGTCTCAAGGGGGCAGAGAAAAAAGGATGACAGTTGGCACAGAAATGAAGGAGAACCAGGATGGGAGAGTGCCATCTAAGGGAAGGCCATTAGTGTCAAATGGGGAGATGAGGACTGACCAAAAATGTTTTTAAATTTATAAATTAAGAAGTCAATTCAACCTTCAAAAGCTGAAGGAGGAGATTCAATTGTAAAGGGTTAAAATCATGGCAGTAAGAAAGTACAAGACAATCAATGCTGACTACTATGAAGGAGTTTGACAGTTTAACAGATGCTGCTTATTTTTATTTTACCATGAACATCTATCAACTATTAAAACAAAAGTTGGAAGATGAAAGGAAAATGAGAAAAAAATATGCTGGCTTAAGAGGTGCTAGGTTTCAGGGGAGA
This sequence comes from Choloepus didactylus, assembly GCF_015220235.1. Lineage (NCBI taxonomy): Eukaryota > Metazoa > Chordata > Mammalia > Pilosa > Megalonychidae > Choloepus > Choloepus didactylus. The sequence goes on from NC_051307.1 coordinate 123,328,752, forward strand.
AAACTAGGATAAGGGATAGCTGAAAATGTTTGTAGGCAGGGGGGATGAAGCTAGAAAGAGATTGCAGAAGGTGGAGCAATGAGGTAACTGACAAAATGAAATCCTGGAGGAAACCAAGAAAATAGGTCTAGGCAAAAAGGAGGGGAACCCATTGCAAAAGGGTGAAAATGAAGGAAAAGGTTGAAAAGAGCTACAGTGTAATTTCGGAGATGCAAGGTGGTCTGGTGACAGCTGGAAAGGGAGCAAGAAGCTCTCACCAGAAGGTCTCAATCCTCACAACCAAGCTAAGGTAAGGTTAACCCATTATGTGTGACAGAGGCTTCTAAAATGTAGAGACAGTTTGGAACAGCTGCCATGATAAGAATGATGGCCAAGCAATAAGGGCCTCCTTGATATTATAAAGCATGAATCTGTAATGACAGGCAAATGATCAAAATACCCCCAAATTATTCTAAACCCTATTTTCAAAAGATGCAACATAAACACACAAAAAAATATTTCAGGTCATTGCTGTTGAATTTGATAAGGTGGCATTATTTTTAAAAAACGCATTTTGTATAGAATATAGGGTACCTAGAGATAAACAGAAGCTAGAGAAGGGACCGGTTACCTATTATGTACAGAATCGTTAACAAGGTTAAACTTAAATGTTTGGGAATGGATAGAGGTGATGGTACCTCGTTCTTGGGATTATAAGAAATAGTAATGTAGGTGAATTCAATTGAAATTAGTTGTTCAAAGTCATGTATACAAATAAGTTCTTGCATGAACCACTACAAATGTAAAAAAATAATAAGAGGGATAAATGAGAAAAAACATAGCTATTGCCAACTATGGACTTTAGGTAACAGTAATTTAATATTCTTTCATCAACACTAACAAATGTACTACACCAATAGTATGGGTCAATAATAGTTGGGAATAAGGGTAGGGGAGGATTTCGGTTTGTTCTTTTATTCTTATTTCTGTTCTGGAGTAATGAAAATGTTCTAAAATTGATCATGGGGATGTAAGCACAATAATGTGATGATATCGTGAGCCAGTGATTGTATACTTTGGATGGTGTGATGGTTAGGTTCATGTGTCAATTTGACCAGGTGATGGTGCCCAGTTGTCTGGTCAAATAAGCACTGGCCTAACTATTATTTCAATGATATTTGTGGCTGGCTAATAAACCAGAAGACTGGTTTATTAAATCATCAGTCAACTGATTGCATCTGTGGCTGATTACATCAATGAAGGGAGTGTCTTCTGCAATAAGAGAATTCAATTAGCTGGATTTAATGCAATCAATTGAAGACTTAAGGGAAAAGACAGAGAAACTTCTTTTCTTCTTCAGCCAGCCAGCCTCTCTTGGGGAGTTCACTGAAGACCTTCATCAGAGTTGCCAGCTCGCTGCCTGCCCTAAGGAATTTGGACTCGTGCATCCCCACAGTTGCGTGAGACACTTTTATAAAATCTCATATTTACAGATCTCTCCTGTTGCTTCTATTTCCCTAGAGGACCCTGACTAATACTGATGGTTTGTGTGGTGTGTGAATATATCTCAATAAAATTGGGGGAAAAATGCATTTTGGCAACACATATCAAGATCTTTAAAAACTTCATACCCTTTGCCCTAATTCCCTTTCTAGGAACCTATCTTTGGGTAATACTCAGAACTCAGACAAAAATGGCCATTGTCAAACTGGGAAACAGAGCAGTGCAGTGGAAAGACGGGTTTGAATCCTGACTCTGCCATCTGACAGCTATGTAACTTTACTTAACCCTTCTGAGCTTCAGTTTTCTCATCCGTAAAATGAAGATGACAGTAACTACTTTGCAAAGTTGTTACAAGAATTAGAGATAATGCAACTAAAGCACAGTAGGAAATAAACGGCAGTTATCATTATACTTCATGATTGTATAATGGATTCAAATATAAAGTAACTGAATATTTAGATAAATTATAATATAATCTGATAATGAAATATTGTATAGCCACTAAAAATGGGGCTTTCAAAAAACTTGAAAAATATTTCAGTGTATAGAATTACTTACTCATCATCTGGAGTGAGCTGGACAGGTTCATTAGTAAACTGAGAATCAAAGTTGTCCAAACCAAATTCCCCAGAAATATTTGGTTTAAAGGGAGGTACCACTTGCTTTTGCTCCATCTAGAAAGACATATTGGATGACAGCTCAAGCATGCATTCTTAGAAAAACTCCATCCACCTCTACATTTCTCCTCTGCCCTCAGATGTTTCTCAGGATTATTAAGTGAAAGGTAAGTCCCTAGGCATGGTTCTAGAATATTAACAATGATGGACATAATTTATGAATCTGAACATTGACACAGGTCTCATTAATATTACAATTTGCTCCAACACATTAATACTTTAAGCTTTTTTGTTTTAAAACTTTCTTAAAAAGCACCTTAGAGAGTGGCTGTAAGTTATTTAAACTGTGAAATGAAATTTTTTCAATATTCTTTTAAGATAATACAATTTGGCCCAAGATGATAATGTAATCTAATGCAGAAAGCAACCAAAATTAACATACCATATCCCAATCAACATTTCGGAAGAATGGGTGTCCCTGAATATCAGCAAATCCTGTTTGAGGATGGCATCCCAAACGTTCCTTTGGGTCCTATGGTAGAAAGAAATGTTTCAAGAATTGCATGAATATCATGCTTTAAAATAAAGAATCTTTATGATCTGTGTTTTGTGCCTACTATATGAAATTTTTATTTCTGAAGCTGGAGTGGTCTGCCTTTTCTTTCTAGAAGTACAACACTATACCCAATTGAGTTATTCAGCTATTTCTTTGGTGGGTTAAAGTGATAGTCAAAATATGCAAACTCCCAAACCTCAACAAAAAGTTTGTTCTCAGCTCAATTTACAAGCCCTACTGTTCATTACAACAACAAACCATAATCTACGTAAGACAATGATACAATCATTATCTGGATCATTAGATTGAGAAGAGGAATGCAACCTATAAAAAGTCTTAGCTTATTCATTACTGAGAATGAGAACATATTCCCATTTTTCTTTGTGATAAAAGGCATTTTATATTTTGTACATTAACACCTCTCACTTTAACTTTTCACTGTGTTAAAGATCAAGTTTTAGGCTTAAATCTTCCCTCATAAAATATTCATTTAAAACAAAGTTTAACTTATTATTTTATTAAAATGAATCATTATCCCATCTATTTACCTTAGGAGATAAATGCACATTAACCTTTTTTAGCCTGCCATTATTTCAAGTAAGATTTGTAACTGCCAAGATTAAAATCTATAGATAGGAGAACCTAAGGTGGCGGCTAGGTGAGACACGGCAAAAAAACACCTCCATGAAAAATACTAGATAAAAGCCAGAAAGTGATCCAGAACACCAGTTCCAGCAATGCACCAGCCGGACAAGGTCTGCTAAATCCACAGGGACCGTGCGTTTGGTGAAACCGGGAGTCCATATTCGGAAACGAGTGAGTGAGCCGGCTGTGGTGAAACTGTGGGTTGGTGTTTGGAGACAGACTAGTTCTTTATAAAAAAAAAAAAAAAATCCACGGCTGTGGTTACGATGGTGAGAACTGTGCAGTGAAGCACGGCAGGAGCGGGCTGTGCCAACCTCTCGCTGTCTGGCATGGAGGATAGCCCGCTGCTGATTGTCTCAGGGCCAGTGGGGCACAGGGGAGCCAAAAGGAGAAAGAAACCACGCCCCTTGCAGCCATCTCCCCAGCGGGCTGGGAACGCTCCTGCCCAGGGTCAGAGCTATAGCCCAGAGCCGTGCCAAGAAACCCAGTGTGATGGGGAGTGTTTCCCACAGCACCGTGTACATGCCACAATGTCAGCCGTGGACCGTAGCCTTTAGTGCACCCACAGCTAATTGTCCCAGAACTGGGAAGGCGGAGCTGCGCGAAAAGAGGGAAATTAACATGCCCTATTCAGCCATCTTTATAGCAGGCTGGGAACGCCCTTGCACCGCCCAGCGGCCCAGGGCTACCCTGGAGTGCCAGAGCGCACTTGTGACGTGGCACAGCCTTCCCTCAGCAGAGGTCCTAGAAGACCACGGCTGGGAAGGGAGACCCACTCGGAAATCCCAGGGACCCTACACCAATACTAAGGACTTGTGGGTCAGCGGCAGAGACAATCTGTGTCAAGACTGAAATGAAGGCTTAGACTCTTCCAACACCTTAAATCTCCGGGAACACCTGGGAGGTTTGATTATTAAAGCTGCCCTGTTTCCCTAACCACCCAGACACACTCCCCACATTCAGGGTGGACAGCACCAACAACACACCCAAATTTAGTGCACCAATTGAACCCCACAAGAATCAGATCCCCACACATCACAAAGACAAAGTCGGGGAGAAATGACTTGAGGGGAATAGGTGACTTATGGACACCATCTGCTGCCTAGTTAGAGAAAGTATAAGCCACAAAGCTGTAGATCTGACAAATTAGAGATCACTATTTTTTATATCCAGAAAGAACCCTCTCAAGTAAAGCAAATGCCAAAAGGCCAAAAACAATGGAAAATCTTAAAAGCATACAATAAAACCAGATGATATGGAGACCCCAAACCCAAACACCCAAATCAAAAGATCAGAAGAGACACAGTACTTGGCACAATTAATCAAAGAACTAAAGTCAAACAGTGAGAGCATGGCACAGGATATAAAGGACATGAAGAAAAGCATGGCACAGGAAATAAAGGACATAAAGAAGACCCTAGAAGAGCATAAAGAAGAAATTGCAAGAGTAAATAAAAAAATATTAAGATCTTATGGAAATAAAAGAAACTGCTGGCCAAATTAAAAAGATTCTGGATACTCATAATACAAGATTAGAGGAAGCTGAACAATGACTCAGCGTCCTTGAGGACCACAGAACAGAAAATGAAAGAACAAAAGAAAGAATGGGGAAAAAAATAGAAAAAATCAAAATGGATCTCAGGGATATGATAAAATAAAACATCCAAATTTAAGACTCATTGGTGTCCCAGAAGGGGAAGAGAAGGGTAAAGGTCTAGAAAGAGTATTCAAAGAAGTTGCTGGGGAAAACTTCCAAAACCTTCTACACAATATAAATACACAAAGCATAAATGCCCAGCAAAGTCCAAATAGAATAAATCCAAATAAACCCACTGCAAGACATATTCTGATCAGACTGTCAAACATGGAAGAGAAGGAGCAAGTTCTGAAAGCAGCAAGAGAAAAGCAATTCACCACATATGAAGGAAACAACATAAGACTAAGCAGTGACTACTCAGCGGCCACCATGGAGGCGAGAAGGCAGTGGCATGACATATTTAAAATTCTGAGAGAGAAAAATTTCCAACCAAGAACACTTTATCCAGCAAAACTCTCCTTCAAATTTGAGGGAGAGCTTAAATTTTTCACAGACAAACAAATGCTGAGAGAATTTGCTAACAAGAGACCTGCCCTACTGGAGATACTAAAGAGATCCCTACAGACAGAGAAACAAAGAAAGGAAAGAGAGATATAGAGAAATTTAACAGACATATATAGAACATTACATCACAAATCACCAGGACACACATTCTTCTCTAGTGATCATGGATCTTTCTCCAGAATAGACTATATGCTGGGACATAAAACAAGCCTCAATAAATTAAAAAAAAAAAAAAAATGAATATATTCAAAGCACATTCTCTGACCACAATGGAATACAAATAGAAGTCAATAACCATCAGAGACTTAGAAAATTCACAAACAACTGGAGGGTAAAAATGAGGGGGAGATGAAAACATTCCCAGATAATCAAAAGCTGAGGGACTTCATCACCAGTAGATCAATCCTATAAGAAATGTTAAAGGGAATTGAGCAGGCTGAAAAGAAGGGACACTAAACAACTGACTGAAACCACATGAAGAAATAAAGATTTCTAGTGAAGATCACATGATAAATATAAATACCAATACTACGATATTTTTGATTTGTAACTCCACTATTTACTTCCTACAGGATCTAAAATACATAAACTGTAATGACAAATCAGTGGTTTTGGTCTCAATGTAAAATATGTAATTTTTGACAAGAACTACATAAAAGTGGGGGAGTGGAGGAGTATAGGAACATAGTTTATGTGTCCTATTGAAGTTAAGTTGGTATCAAAGAAAAACAAGATTGTTATAGATTTAAGAGGTTAAATTTAAGCCCCACGGTAAACACAAAGGAAGCATCAGAGAATATGACCTTAGAGATGAAAAGTAGAGTATGGGTTATGAGAAGTGGGGGAAGGGGCAATGGGGAGTTAAGAAATGAGTGTAGGGTTTCTGTTTGGGGTGAAGGGAAATTCCTAGTAATGGATGGTCGGAAGGTGATGGCATTGAAACATTCTAAATGTGATTAATCCCACTAATGGAATGCTAGGAAGGGGTTGGAATGGGAAGATTTAGGCTGTATTTATGTTTCCACAATTGGAAAAAAAAAAAAAAAAAAAAAGAAAGAAAAAGACAGTCTAAATAGATTATGAGAATTAAATGCCAAGGACGATCCTGGATGGGATCTGAGGATGGAGGAGAGAAGGCTCAAAGGGACACAGTTGGGACATAAGAAAAAAAGAAGGAAATATACAATCTAAGCTTTGTATCAATGTTGAATTTCCTGAACTTCTTAGCTGCGCTTAATGGGATTGCATAAAAGAATGTTCTTGTTCATGGGAAATGTATATGTGAATTATATTGTTTGTTCAAGGATGTGTGCAGCTTGCTCTCATATGTTCAGAAGACAGAGCAATAGATGATGGATGATAGGGAGGGAGGGAAAGAAAGAAATGGTGGCATGACAGGATATTCAAGTGGGTGGATCGGGGTATTGGGGGAGGAGGGAGGGGTATGCTGGAGTTCTGTGTATGAGGTTTGTATTGTTTTTGCAACTGTTCCTGTAAGTTTGAATTTATTTCAAAATAAAATTTTAAAAAAAAGTCTACAAATAGATCCTAAAACTGTAACCTACAAATTGCAACAAACAATTGAATTTTTTACAGATTTTTCAAGGCATGTCTTCTGAATTTCAGCTGATTATAGGGTTTGATATGAGAACTTGTAGGGAATACCATTGCTCCAAGTGTTAAGTATATGGTTATGAATAGATTCTCTGGATGCTGAACCAAAGAATTATGAAAAACGGAGATGAAAGTACAACTGAGGCTCTCCCTAAAGATTCATTTTTTTCCGAGTATATCATATATATCATTCATGTTAAAAATACTATATGTAATATTCACCTAGGGGCAAACCATACTGGCAAAATGGAAAGGGCAGTTCATTCTGGGATCTAATTGTCAATTACTCTTTGGTTAAGAGACAAATTCCAAATCTAATTGAAAAAGTTAAATACTCTACTGTTTTAAAATTTTATGTTGCCCAAACCTCTACCTACCAGTTCCATTCATACAGAAAGAGATATAACAAAAAAGACTGATATAAACAATTTATACCTTGTTGAGAAAACTTTTCAGGACACTTGCAGCTTTTACAGAGAGAGAACGTGGTATGCGAATTTGTTTTTCCAAAATAACTAGAAAGAAAAATTATGGCATTATATTTAACTTTTACATGGCTTTAATCTTTATGTTTTTATTATGAAATATTTAAGGCATTTCAATAGAATAAAAAAGACACTGCATACACAACCAAAGCACCTTGTGCATCCTCCCAATCCTATGTCTTTTTTCTCAGAGATAATCTCTAATCTTAACATCATGGGTTTTTTTTTTTTTTAATTTCTATGCTTATGTTTTATTCTTTGCCTAATTTATTGTGCCTCAGTTTCCTCATCTATAAAATTGGGATAAAAAAATAATACCTACTTCACAGGGTTGTTAAAAAGTTTAAATGAATTCTTATTTTTTAAATGTTATAGCAGTATTTGGTATTCCATATAATATTATATTCAATATTATAGGACATTACAAATTACTCCCCAAAGCTCCAAATGAAAATGCCAATTTTCACTCCTACCAGCAGTGTATGGGAGTTTCAATTGCTCCACAACCTCACAGAACTTGTTATCAGACATAAATTTCTGCCCAACATTTGAGAAATGGTAGTTTGTTAATTTAAAAAATGGGCATACTCCAAATTACTTCTGAGGATGAACAACTTTCCATATGTTCCATGGCCACTTGGGTTTCCTATTATATGAAATATCTATTCAAACAGCTTGATGGCTTTAATTATTAAATGTAGAATTTTATGGCAAACAGTGTTAGCACTCCTATGGACTGTGTGTTGGGGGTTGTTGTGCTTGTCTGCTTGTTTCTGTTCAATACTTTGTACTCCCATTCGTGGGGACTTTAAATCACTTTTTTAACACCTTTATCTTCTTGGTACTCTACTTTTCCCCCATACTATTCTAGGATTTATGAACTCAGTCTCAGGGTGCATGTGCAACGACTATCATCTTTAGCTATGGATATATACTCTGAAGGAACCACTTTGTTATTGTTTTCAGTATAAGAAGGTAACTGGTGAACGGGACTGAGAATTACAGAAATGGGAATGATGTAAGAAAAAAGAATCAAAATCACACATGTTAAGGCAGGAGTACACTGTCCAGCTTATTCTCCCTTTTGCCTAATCAGAATACTAACTTGAGTCAATCATATTTGTGCTCTAGATTATTTATAGAGAACTGCTATAAAATATTGCTAATTACCTTGGAAGAGATAATCTTCTGTGTTTTGATCAGGGTTATCAGAACTCCCAACAATATCAAATGGAGACCTTCCTGCCATCATCTCAAACATTAGTACTCCAAGAGCCCACCAGTCAACACTGAAACCTTCAGAAAAGAAATTTTAAAACAAAAAAAGTATCAACTCTGTATTCTGTAAAGTCAGTAATTTGAGATGCATTTTACCAAATAATTAAAAAGTAAATTCAAAAAAGCATTATAACTATCATGGAATGATATATTAAAAAATAACTTAAAAATAGGTACTTAAAAGGTAACTTTAAAAATAAAATTATGGGAAATTAAAGATACTTTAAAAATAACAAAAATAGGTACTTAAAAGATAACTTTAAAAATAAAATTATGGGAAATTAAAAAAAGTTTCATTTTCACAAAATATGTCTGTAATTTCAGACTCATGCTCTATATCTAACATTTTGTTTTGAAGATATAATTGAATTAAATTGTACTTGAGAATAATCCTCCTTGGTCTGAAATCTGATCTTTTGCTAGCTGATTAAAGATCTTTGAAGGATCTGGAATCAGACTGTGAGCAGCTGTCAGAAGTACTGCCTCCTTCTTTATATCTGCTGAAATCAGAGGACAAGAACTTAAGGATTCAAATGCTTTCTCAAGGTAAACGTATCCTCTGGTTTCTGACAAGCAGTCAATCTTTCCACCATCTTTCAGATTCTTGGGGAAATATCCCAGGAAATCTGAACAATCTTTCAGAGATTCAAGATTCTGGAGTCACATTACTGAGGTTTGAGTCTCTCCTCTGTTATTTTCTAGTTCTATGACCTTGGACAAGTTATTTAAATTTTCTATACGTCAGCTTCCTCATCTGTAAAATGGGGATTAACAGTGCTTACCTCATAGAGTTGTTGCGAGAAATAACTCAATTAATATACATTAAATACTTAGAATAGTGCCTGGCACCATTTAGTGTTTGCCACCAATACAATATTAATCAAATCTGTATCACTAAAGAGTGTCAAGCTTCTCAGTATATACCCAGAAGATCTGAAAGCAGTGACACGAACAGTTATTTGCACACTGATGTTCAGAACAGCATTATTCACCATTGCCAAGGAATGGAAACAATCCAAATGCCCTTCAACAAATAAGTGGATAAACAAAAGGTGGCATATGCATACGATGGAATACTACGCAGCAGTAAGAAAGAATGAGGTCGTGAAACATATGACAACATGGATGTACCTTGAAGACATAATGCTGAATGAAATAAGCCAGACACAAAAAGAGATATACCGTATGTTACCACTAATGTAAACTCTGTGAAAAATGTAAAACAAATATTTTTGATTGTAGAATGTAGGGGACATAGAGATAGACAGCAACTAGTGAAGGGAGAACGATAATCTAATAAGAACAGATAAGCTACTGAGGGTAATCTCAATATCATGGGAATGCTCAGGAATGATTATGGTCTGCAAACTTTCTTAGGTATGGTAGGATCATGTTGGAAGCAATGTAGTTATTTATTCCTTTGTTAGGGATTGTTAATTTTCTTGGGTATGGTAGGGACATGTTAGAAGCAACAGTTACTTTAGGTTATCTGTTTTTCTCAATTCTTTGGTTTTGTTTGAATTTTTGTTTTAAGTTTTTGATAAAGTAAAAAAAAAGCTATTGCATTAAAAAATTAGCTTCAATGTAGTTACTTTAGGTTATTTGGTTTGTCTTATACCTTAGTTTGATTATGGTTTGTTAATTTTCTTGGGGTATGGTAGGAACATGTTGGAAGTAATGTAGTTATTTTAGATTATTTGTTTTTCTTATTCCTTTATTTGGATATGGTTTATTAATTTTCTTGGGGTATGGTAGGAACACGTTAGAAGCAATGTAGTTATTTTAGATGATTTGTTTTTCTTATTCCTTTGCTTTGTTTTGTTTGAAATGTGTTTTGTTGTTGTTATTTGTTTAATTTTTCAATGAAGTTAAAAAAAAATAATGAAGAGTGCCAAGGACCTACTGCCTTTGATTTCAGAGATTGAGGTCTTCATTAAGGTTTTTAGGGGATCAAGAAAGTTTATACTAATAAGATCAATATTAAAATACTATAGTGTACTATATAATGCAATTGGTACCACATTTAACCACCCATCTACTAACACAAAGCTAAGATACCACCTATTTATTTATTACCATAATCTTCTCCTCTTAAAATTTCAGGAGCAATGTAATTAGGAGTACCACAGAAAGTGCTGGTTGTATCTCCTGGCCGTAATCCTTCCTTTAAAAAAAAAAAAATAATAAATAATAAATAAATAAGATCCAAAATTCTGTTTTAAATTAAATTCACCTCTTCTATTTCATCCATCATATAAGATCAACATTTGTAGGCAATATATTAAGCTTAAATAATATATCATTATTATAACTGTCTTTATAGTTAAAAGCAAGGATCACCACTAAATATCTTAAAGAAAACCTGTCCCTTTTAAATGTTGTTAAAGACTCAGTTCAATTAAGATAAAAATTGCATTTACAATAATTTATATTCTTCAAGTAAGATGTAATACAAAATTTTAAATTATATGAATAAAATGAATCATATTTCATTTAAAAAATCACTTTAAATATCATCTCCTAACAACCATTGTTGACATTACGGCATTTTCTTTCTGGTCTTTTTGCCTAAGGCACAAGTCTTTTGGCTTTTATTAGGAGCAGGGTAGAGAAAATTGAGGTAAAAGGCTCTAGTGAATATAAATAGAGAAACTACATAATGATAAAAGGAACAGTCACCAAGAAAGTATAACAAATATAAGTTTGTATGCATCTAACAACACAGCCTCAATAAACAAAAACTAAAACGGACAAAATTTCTAGGAGAATTTAACAATCTCCAATCACGGTAGGAGATTGTAATACATTAATAAGAAAACGATAGCTCAAGCAGACCCAAAATTACTAAGCCAAGAAAGTTATGACAAAAGCTAGAGCTAAAAAATATGCCCACACACAGAATATGTATGTGTATGTGTATGTGTGGAGAGACAGCAAGAGACTCCTTGCATGCAAAAGAAATTATATATTCTTTCCAAGTACACATGAGCTATTTACAAAAATTGAGCAAATACTAAGCTGTAAAGGAAGGCTCAATGTATTTCAAAGAATGGATATCATTTAGACCATTCTTTGGCCACAAGGCAATTAAATTAAAAATCAATAATAAAATGATAGTCTATAAAAAAAAGCTGAATAATATACATACAATTACAGACTTTCATTACTAATGACTACATATAACTCAACCGAATATATGCACCTGCAACTTAACTACTATACAGAAGCATCTATGAGAACCTGAATTAATTAATTAAATTAATTAAACCTGAGAGGAAGTTATTTCTGGAGAAACTGTGAAAAGAAATTTTAGTGTTTAAGATTTCCCAAGGAAATGTTAGAAGAAATTTATTCAATATTTGCATGAAGTCAGACTTTAGGAAAGTTTAGATAATGACTTTAAGTTATAAGATAGAAGCATCCAATCTTTTGTGGGGTTCATTTCCCATAAACATTAACACCACAAGGGATAAGTGTGTTAGTGAAAGAAGAGATATAGCACTGTTAGTAAAGTCTTAGGACAGACGTTCTAGTCCTGGTGCCTTTTTCCACTAATAAAATCAAGCAGCTCCTGAAGAAGGGAGAAAAGCAGAAGAGAGGTAAGCAGGACAACCAGTTTAAAGAACTCCGAAATAACACCTCTGAGATTTTTAAAAACTCTTGACTCATTTGGTTGAGGATCCTCCAAAAGAATAAGAATGTATAACAAACCAATAATATTTTTCAATAAAGGTAACAAAAGATAAAGTAATTTTTCTCTAATAATAACTGGCAGGCAAATAGGATTCCCCAATCTCCTTGGATAAAGGAATAAAAGAAAAAAAAAAAGCCTTAATTCTTTTTCATGATTACAGTGCTTAATTATAATTATATACTATATTTTCATTATTTAAGTAATGCATGCTCATTACAATAACTTAGAAAATACAAAAAGTAAACAGAATAAATGTGCCATGCTACATAACTACATAAACAATGCTATACTTCAAAATTTTACTTAATGTTATAAGCACTTTACATCATCATGAATTTTTTTAAAAAATCTTAAATGGCTTCATAATGCCATGTTTCATGATCATCCTATAATCTGTTTAATCATTCTTCTTATCAGTGGGCATCTAGGTTATTTATAATATTTATCATATCATATATTTATTCCTTATACTCCAAAATATTTACTCAGAATTTTCCTCAGGAAGAATTACTGGATCAAAGGTTCCTGATACATTCCACCGAACTGCTTTTCAAAAGGTTGTAGCAATGTACACCCCACTAACAACATGTGAGAATGCCCATATTTCATTAAACTCTTGTAAATACAGATTATTATAATTCTAAAAACAATACCTGACATGCCAAAAAGGTATCATTGTTTTAATTTGTACACTCTGTAACAAGGTTAACATTCTTTGTATTTTTGTAAAGGTTTGTTTTCTCTTAAGAATTAAAAGACATTCTTAATTATTGACTGCCACATTTCCTTTGAAATACGGAAAAAATCTACTGAGAAAAAAACAACACAGGGATCAAAAAGAGATCACAAATCTGAGTGATGGATACACAGGAGTTCACTTACTATCCTCTCTAAAAGTTTATGATTGAAAATTTGCATACTGAAAAATTTAAATAGTAGCATAAGAAATGAAAAATTCCTTTAAGTTTTGTATATATAAGAGCAAAAGTAGTTTGAATGAAGATTTTATGCTTCAATGTATGCTGAACAGATAATAAAGGTTAAATCTTCAATACCATTGAACTGACTTTCTTAATGTTAGTATTTAAGTCATCTCCAGCTGGGCTCTGGAGTTAATACTTTCCTCAGGTAAATAGGGAATGCAATTCATACATTTATATGCTTGCTGCCTTATTACTAACTGTGTGAGGATAATTTTGTACTGAGTCAACTAACAATAAGAGTAGTATTCTACACATTTTGTGGGAAAAGATCAGACCTTTAAGTGTTACAAAATTTTAAAAAAAGAAATAAGATACGTCTTTGAAAGTAATTAAAATTCTTATTTCATCCTACTGTGTTTGAGATACGATATTTAAATTTTAAATATATAAAATGTTAAGACTTCCTAGGAAAATTCTGAATGCATTATTTAATTAAACAGTTATTACTAAATAGCAAAAAATTGGAAGGTGATAGGCAAGTAGTTGTGTTAACGCAGGGGAATTACAGGCAATTTTTATTTTCAACTTTTCGTCAATAGTGTCACGAACTAGACAAAAAGTTACAGAAAATAAAAAGAAATTAATTCATACTGTAGCCCTTATAACATTCACAGATGATATGGAATTTAGCAAATGCTTAAGAAAAAGGTACATTTGTCTTTATGCTACAATGCCAACAAGTATTCTAAATCAAGTAGTAATTTCCTCATTTTTATACATGAAGCTAGTTTTACCAAGACAATTTTAAGAATGGCTGACGACCTTTTCAATAATTAGAAATGTTTCCTCACCTTACACATGCCATAGTCAGTTAGTTTAATGTGTCCTTCAGAATCCAATAACACATTGTCCAATTTCAAATCTCTATAAATTATCCCTCGTTCATGAAGATAATTTAATGCTAGACTGATTTCTGCAGAGTAAAATCTAAAATAAAATTAAAAATAACTCATTTGATTCAAAAATTTTAATGGTGGTAAATTGCTAGAGGAAGGTTATCTAAGTTTTACTCCCATCTGCAAATGGAAACATAGAAATCATATCAAAAGATTATTTTCTCCTAATTTTTTTTTAGGACCTAAACTTAAAGCCAAATTGAAGTACCACTTTAAGATATCTGAGCCCACAACAATTACTAAAGTTCCAGTCTAACAAACTCACATTTTTTCATAAAGTTATTGATTTGAAAGTCTAAAATAAGGGATCTTAATCTGGGTCCTTGGATGACCCTCCAGTCAGACAATTCTCCTACAACTGAAGGCAAAGTCATACGTATATATGTACACGTTTTAGAGTTTCTGTAGCTTTCATCCCTTCCCTGAGATACCAATGACCACCAAAACGGCTAGAACCACTGACTGGTATAGAAGATAAAGAATACTAAACTTACCATTCAAACTATAAAATCCATACTAATATTTCAGAAAAGGAATTAAAAGAAATTATTTTACAACCACAAAATTTAATATTAAAGACAGAACTTTTTAAAACTGTCACCAACTCACTGGTGATAAGAAGAAATTTTAGTTTGACTAAGAATGAAACACCAAGCTAGTTTATGGCTGTTTTGACGGCATGTTATCATGACCATGTTTGGAGGTACATAATATAAGCCTTATAGCTATTTAATTCTATGATCAGGGAGCTAGAGCTCTTATTCCATGCTTTGTTCCTAGAAAAATAAAGATGGTACAAAACCAGAATTGGCATTTTAACATAGTAAAAACCAAACAACCTTCCCCAAGCTTTGAACAAACAAGGAACAAACACTGGTTATGTTCACAAATCAAAAATCATCTGTGGCTTTGCTGTGATGGGTGACCATTTGATAAAGTCTAAATAAACAATGAACACCAATAAATCGTAAACTTAAAGAAACAGAGTTTGGGCCCTAGATTAGATTAGTACAATTTACACATTTTTAAGAAATTCAAGAATATTGTCTCTTTTTGACAAGAAATAACCAATGAATTAGAGATTTCCACTAAGTTATTTTTTAAAATGAAATCTCTAATATCTTTCCCATTTAATAATTACATATATACACAAACTCATATGCTTTATTTTAGTATTACTCTTGTGTATCAGGAAAGGGTGAGAAGTGTTGGTAATGAGTAAAACACAAACAAATGTGGCATTTCTGGATAAAACTGCTTATCTAAGGTCACAGTCCTATATGTTATATCCTCTAATATATAAATAAACAATTTAGAAACTTTTAAAATTATATCTGATTAAAGGCATGCAATTAATATTTAACACACTTTTCTACTATTCATCTACATGTATGAAATCAGAGGAAAAAGAACAAAGGCAAAACAATTCAGAAATTGTAATTAGAGACAAATAGTCAGAATTACATAATTGCTTAAGAGGCATTGTTTTATTACTCTCAAGTATATATACATAACAATCTTCTAATGAAAAAGTAAGAGTCACTGTAAGCCTGATAAGATTAAAGAGAAGTATATATAAATCTTCAGTTGTCTAAGAGGCTGATGCTGAGCAGACAAAATATTTTAAAATAATTGGTTTGAGTAGACTAAAGGTTTCCCTATTAATACTATTTGTACTTTTCAATTGCTTAGGAAGTACTATATATATATTTTATAGTTATATGTAATATACAATATGCTATATATGTTACATTATATATTAGAATGTAAAGTAACTTTTAGCACAGCATCCACATGACAAAAAATTAACTGGTATCAAAATAAATGAATTATTTACTGTATTCAGCCACTGGCACATAAAAAGTTACCCCACTCTGAAAAAAAAATCCAATAAACAAGCAAAAAATAAACAAAAACTTACCTAGCATGCTCTTCAGGAAGTTTTCTTTGTCGCTGCATATGAAACATGAGATCTCCTCCATTTACATACTCTATAACAAAGAACAATCTAAAACACAGAAGAGAACCCATGAAACCAAGATCCAAAATAGGGCAGTGTAACTTTGCATTTTAAATACTATAAAATCAGTCACAACATAGAGAGTATTCTATATGATTTACTGTTAATAAAGAAGCCAGACATTTAGTGGAAACAAAGGGTAGCTGGAGTAGAAGGCTAGTACCACTGGCAATTCAGAGCCACTCACTCCCACTCCAATTTTAACATTTACTTAGATAAGTTATTTTCAACTGCCACTTAAAGTAAAGAAGTTCTGATTATTCCCCCTCGTTAAATTCCAGGAAATTTTTAACTCCTAAAACTAGAATCCTGGTGATATGTAAAAGGTCAGAGTTCTACTGCCGTAATTATGACTTGCCTTTTTTTTTGGTTCTAAAACAGGTAATTTTCTAATGTTGATCCAAAGTCAAAATGCTATCATTGATTGGAGTATTAGGAACAGGAAGTTATAAGTATAGCACTGTTACGTCCTCACCTATGGCCTCTACTCCATAAATTATTGTAGAAAGGATTCTTATTATATATTATACCAAGATGTATAAAACTCAATAATCATTCCAATATCTTTCAATCTTACCTGCTTTCTGTTTGAAAGCAAGAATGCAGTCCAACAAGAAAAGGATGATTGGATGCCTGCTCAAAAACATGCTTCTCTGTCTGTACCCAATCAATATCCTATTTTAAAATATGAAAGAAATCCACAATGTCAAACTGAAATGATATCATCAAAACCAATTTTACATTTATTCTTAGCAATTCAATATATCACAAATGCAATCACGAATGAACTAGGCTACCCATCAAAACCATTGATAGTCATAATATAACAATTTATATACAAAGAAAAAAACACCACTAGTAAATTCTTTAATATTAAGAAAATCTAGAAAACTTTTACAATGCTTGAGTACTTTCCCTAGATGATAATGTGGTTTGATTTTATTTTTAAAAATCTAATAATAATCAGATTATTTTAAATATCTCTTATAAAATCTGTTTAGAAGCATATGTTTAGAAAAGTAGGTAAATAACAAACCATAATGAAATTTTCTCTGAAATAGTACTCTTACGCCAGTTTAACAAGTTATATTAAGTTTAGAAGTAATACTACCTCACTGTGCTTACCTCATCATCATTGACAAGCTCTTTTTTCACAACTTTCATTGCATAAATACGATCTGTTTTTTTTAATCGCACCAATAGTACTTTGGCATAACTTCCCCTTCCTATTACTCGGAGCAAATCAAAATCCTGAAGACCTAAACTGGATGAAGCTTTGCCACTTTCTCTGGTGTTCATTGCCTGTTGAAAACATTTACATGAGAGAGTTATATCTGGGAGTATTGTGCATAATACATTATATTTCTAACACCAAGTTACATCTATAATGATTTTTAAATATTTTCTGATTTAAGTTCTTACTAATTCTTCCCTTACATCATTCTAAACCATATAATCTAACTACCTAAGAGGTCGGACGAATTCATGAGTTGAGGTCAGAGGGATGGGAATAGGAATGGAGAGGGGGATGAAATCTGAAAAATGTTAAGCATGTCTTAAAGACTTGATAGTTTTTGGGTATGGGGGCAATGGAGATGCACGAATTAAAAAATGACACAAGCTTTGGAGAATGGGAGATTGGGAGTACCAATCATAGGGAAAACTGTGGGGATAGGATAAGATTGTCAGAGGTTTTTGGAGATAATAAGCTTGATGTTTCATATGTAAGTTGGAAGTTACAATGGGACATCAAGATGAAAAAGTCTGCTGGGAGTTTGATATATGGTAAACTGCAAACTATAAAACAGAATCAAATGGAACAAAAGTACAGTACCTTCAAAGAAACATTAAGATTAAATGAAACAACAGAAGTCAGGTAACAGTGAATGTCACCTTCGAAGGGCCTAAAGAAAATAACTGCTATCCTAGTATCCTGTATCCTGCAAAAATATCTCTCAAAATGAAAATGAAATAAAAACATTTTGGACAAAAACTAAGAAAACTCATCACTAACAGGCTTTCACTAAAGGAAATAATAAATTGAGTTCTTCAAGAAGAAGAAAGATGACCTCAGAGGGAAGGACAACGATGTGGGGAGGACTGAAACTGAAAAACAAAAAGGGTAAAAGGTGAGTAAACCTAAAAGAGCACTGACTGTTTAAAAACACCAATATACATGCAGAATTTTAAAATATGACAAAAGTGGTGCTAACGGCAGGATGGGCAGGTTAATGAATTTAAAGTGCCCTAAGGTCCTTGCATACTCTCAGAAATGGTAAAGATATTATTAATAATTTGCATTCAACTTTAATAAATTAAAGATGCAATATGCAATCTCTAGAAAAACCAATTAAAAATAGCAAAACAATGTCTATTAAGTTAAAAGAGTGCTCAAGGTTAATGTCATCAGTGCTACTATATGAATAAATCTACTCCTGATGTGGTGTGATGAGAAGGGCACTTCACCTCTGTGGTGAAAACATCAGATAAGAAAAACATCAGATAAATCCAATTTGAGGGACATTCTACAAAATATTCGAATACTCCTCAAAACTATCAAGGTCACAAAAAACAAGACTGAGAAACTGTCATAGGCCAGAGGAGACTATGGAGACATGAAAATAAATGCACGTGGTATCCTGGAATAGATCCTGGAACAGAGAAAGGGCATTATTGGAAAAACTAGTGAAGTTCGAATAAAGTCTGAAATTTTAATTAAAAAACAAACAAACAAACAAAACCCAACCATGCCTATCAAGCTAAAAGAGGTGAAAAAGGAATAATAATCCAAAAGAAGACAAGAAAGGTAATACAGAATAGGTGGGATATAGGAAATAGGATAGTAAGATGGCAGATTTAAACTCAAATCAATAATTAGATTAAATGCGATTATATTAAATGTAAAAAAATACTTAAATATTAAAAGCACACTGAATTCTCCAATAAACATACTAGAGGATGGTCAACTAGAGAGGAAAAAAGGTCTAACTATATGATGTTAATAAAGCACATCTCAAAATGTGGATACAGATTTACAGTAAAAGGATAGAAAGCTATATACCATGTAATCACTAACCAAAAGGGAGCTGTTGTAGTTAAACTAATATGAGACAAAGTAGACGTGGTAGGCAGACTTCTAAGATGGCCCCCAATGATCCCTGCCCTCCTGGTATCTACAAAAAGAAACCTACAACAAACATTAAACTTGATGAAATATTGAAAAATCTCCCTCTGAGATATGAAGCAAGACTGATGTCTGCTATTACCACTTCTATTCAACATCATTTTGGTCATCCATAGAGGTTCTTGCATATAGTTCAAGAAAAAAAAAAAGCTATAGGGTTTAGAAAGAAAAATTGAACTTGTTATTCATAGATGACATGGATAGTACATGTAGAAAATCAGAAAGTATCTGTAGATAAAACTGTTAAAATTAGTAAGTTAGCAAGGTCTCAGGATACAAGGGCAATTTAGAAAAAAACTTATTTCTATATAACAGCAAAAAGCAATTACAAAATTAATTTTTAAAAATACCAGTTACATCCAATTGCATCTGTGGTACAATACCCTTAAACTACAAAATATTACTGACAGAATTTTAACAAGACCTAAATAAATGGAGGAATATACCATGTTTATGGATTGGAAGACAATATTGTAAAGATATCGCTTCTTCCAAAACTGATCTACACAGTCCATTCAATTCCAATCAAAATCCCTGCAGGGTTTTTTTGTTTGTTTGATTTTGTGGAAACTGACAAGCTGATTAAAAAATTTATGTGGAAATTTTAAAAATTAAGAGTAGCCAAAATAATCCCCAGAACAACAAAGTAGAAGAACTTACTCTACTGGATATCAAGACTTGTTATATAACTGTCGTAATCCTGACAGTAGTGCTGGCACAACAAGTAGAATGATGAAAAATAAAGGAGAATCCAGAAACAAATAAAACAGGCATGTATAATAGATGAAAAGACAGATCTGCAGAATAATGGGGGAAGGTATAGACTTTTCAATGAATAATGCTGAGTCAAGTGAATATAAATCGGGAATAAATATGAATTTTCATTCTATTTTACAGCACAAATAAAAATCAATTACAAGTGGATTATACATCTAAATGTAAAAGGTAAAGCAAAATTTTAGAAGATAATATAGGAGTATATCTTCACAACCTTGGGAAAGGCAGAAATTTCTTAAATAGGACCTAAAAGCACTACCCATAAAGGAAAAAATTAATGTATTGAACTACATTAAAAATCAGGAACATATGTTTATCAAAAGTCATAATTAAAAGAGTGAAAAGACAGCCATAGAGTAGAAAAAGATATTTGCAATAAATGACTGATAAAAGGTTAATGCTGACAATATATATGAAGAACTCCTACACATCAGTAAAACAAAGGCAGACCACCTATTCTTTTTTAAATGGATAACATGAACAGGCATTTTACAAAAGATGATTTCCAAATGGCCAATAATATATGAAAGGTGTTCGTTTATAAAGGAAATACAAATTAAAATCATAGTAAACTATCACTATACCTTCATCAGACTGACTAAAATTAAAAAGACTGACTACACAAAGTGTTACCAAGGATGTGTACCAAATGTAACTCTTATACATTGCTGGTGAAAGTATAAATTGATACAAACACTTTGGAAAACTGTTTGGCATCATCTACTAAATTTGAATGCACACATGACTCAGCAATTCCAATAGAAATGCTTATATATGTGCATCAAACCACATTTACAGGAATGTTCATAGCAGTAAATCATAATAATCCCAAACTTGGGGGAAAAATCAGTGGAATAGGTAAATTGAAACAATAGTGAAACAAATGAAAAACTGCTGCTATATTAAACAAAATGGAAGAATCTTCACAAAAATAATGTTGAGCAAACACCAGATATAAAAAATACATACTGCATGGTTCTATTTAAACAAAGTGGAAGGAAGGAAGGAAGGAAGGAAGGAAGGCAGGCAGGCAAGAGGTAAAACTATCTGTGGTGTTATGACAGCAGTTACTTGCAGGTGAGGAGGTAATGTTAGTAACTGGGAGAAGGCATAAGATGGGCTCTGAAGGATGCTGGTAGAGCCCATTTCTTGAGCTGGGTGATCCTTATATAGGGTTTAAACTGTAAAAATTCATCTAGCTGCATGTCATTCTTCAATTAAATGTATTAGAAATCTTGAAGAGAAAGGCAAATGAGTCTTCGGTAAACATTAAACAAAAAACAATAAGGGCAATGAGATACTCCAAAGCCAACAAAAAACTATAAAAGAAATCAAAGAGACCAAATAGAAGGAAACATTAACAACTCAGTGCCAAAGAACAGAGGATCATTCCTTATTATAGGGATTTCTTTCTTTGAACAATTCTCACTCAACCTATGAACAAAATATGGAAGATTAGATTACAGTTGTAAGACAGAATACAAATATTTACAATATTGGCAATGTAGCAACAAATACGTAGCTAAAACAGGAAAGCTGGAAGAAAGAGTAGAGGTGGCTGAAGAGGAGTCAAATATTGACTAAAATTAAAAGAATGAGAAACTAAGATATAAGCTTAAATAGGTAACCAAGAGATTAGCTTCAAAATAATATAGGAATGAGGAAAGTGGGTACATGAAACAAGACTACCTACACTAGTAATTGTTTTAATGGGGTAATGGCTTCAGGGACTTGCTATACTATTCTGCATACTTTCATTTAAGTTTGAAATGTTAGGTAATAAAAAGTTTTGTTTTTTTTTAAGGTAACCAAGAAAAAAGCAAACATAATATACTCTATCAAACACTGGAAAGAGAACGTAAAGGGGGGAGGCAGTGGGAACTAAATCTTTCATGGCCAGGAATAAAGTTGAAAAGTTGAGAAAGAGGTATAAACAATATTCGAAATTATGGACACAACTAGAAATGATTAAAAAGGATTACCTCTAGAAATTGGGAATGGGAAGTGTAAGCATGAAAATCCTTTTCACTACAATCTTTTTTCAAAAAATAGTTATTTAAAATAATTTTAATTAAAATTTTGTTTAAAACAATGCTTATGAGTCAGAAAAAATGGTGGCAGTGAAGATGACTAATCCTTTATACTTTAAATAAACAAACAGTCCACAAAATGGAAGGGGTTACAATATATTTTAAGACTACTACCAACTATTTTAACCACCAATCTTAAATATATTACAATTTTTAGATTATACTATCTTAAATGAAAATACATTATCCCACATTATTTGCTAATTCAAATTAAATTAGAATACAGCTCAAGAATCATTAAAAATCATTCTTGTGTTTTACTATGATCCAAAATCTAAGCAAGTCAACTTGTCATAATTTTAAACTGTTCTGTCTTATTAAAAAGCTGATGACATAATGTACAATAGGACAAATTACCTTACCTCCTTTTCTTCACCGACCTGGTCCAAACTCTCATGACTTGAAGGATTATACGGAATTACTAAAAACCCAATCCCAAAAATTTAAAAAAAAGGAAAAGAAAAGAAAAGAAAACATAGCATTCATTAACTGAGTTTGACTAAAAAATTTCTCTTGATCTGATTTTTTTCTTTAGTTTTTATTTCTAAAGAAGTCTTCATTATTTAAAACTAAATACATAGTTTAAGTCCTAGTAATAACAAATTGTGTGTAGATATGAGTCAAATCACAATTCTTTATTGGGGGGAAAGAGAACAAGCATCAACCTGGTAGCCAACTACTGCTTTTACAAAATATTTTTCCTATTTTTAAACATTTCTCCTCTTTATAAATTAATCAAACAATTCCTTCTATAAGAGTGACTCCATAGAGTCACTCTATGCCTCATTTTTTAGTATGCCTGAACCACGGAGATGAAGGGTCTAGTTTTACTTCCCAATCTTTTCATACTCAAAATATTCCTGATTACCATATAGTTCAAGTAAAGAGCTGACAAAGTTGGTACTCTAGTCTTCTAATCCTTGAAGCTACTCAGGGCAGAAAAGCCTATGCTTCATATAACCAGCTTCTTCCAGGACCAAGAAACTGCTCTCTGTCCTTCCAAGCAAACTTTCTTGCCTTCTCTTTCCTGATTTGGGCCAGTTTGGGCTGCTCTGCCCCACTTCAATTATCTCCAAATTTTCCAGTTATGTATTAAAGTTTTTGTACATATGTGACATTTTAACTCTTATGATCATTTTTTAATTTTCTAGATTTCATCTCTCTATATTTTACATAGTTTCTACTTCTGGTAATGAAGCTTTTAATAAAAACAGGTCAACTGAACAGTCATAATATTAGTATATACGGCCCACCAAGTCAATGTATATTTTCTCATTATTGAAAAATAGGTTCATTGAATTTAAATGGTCCCCAAAAGAAATTTATATTAATTAGAGAAAACAGACATCTGTTTTAGCTTACCTACTTGTCTTTTTAAAATGCTAATTTTGTATGTTCAATATTGTGACTGAACTTATCATTTTGCAAAATATAGTTACCTACTTTTCTTTGGGAACAACATAAATGTTTTTAAATCTGGGTGAAAGAATCACCTAAAAGAAGTCTTTAAATGCTACTTTGTTAATAACAATGGTTCATGCCACATAACCTTACCCGTCGGAGCATGCATGGATGACTGATCCATGGGCATCACTGGTTCCTACAAACATTTCCAAAGATACAATAAGTCAGCGAATTCCTTTTAAATCCTAATAGCTCTATAAATGCAGAAATGGCATTACTTCAATAAGACACAGTATATTAAAATTTAAATTTGAAAGAATATAACTTAAATGAGAATTATATTACTATATTTAATTTTCTTTAATTTAATTCTATGAAACCAATATAAAACGCACCCAGCCAGGAATTTCACATTTTTGGAGCACACACAATACCTCTAACTAATATCTGCAGAATATAAATGATAGAGTATCAAGAGGTATAAACAAATGACTTTTAAGCTTAAAGAATTAAAAAAAAAAAAAAAAAAAAAAACTCTTAAATGGTTCTCTATGTATCTTCCTAAATTTAGACAGAGGATTTTGTAGCAGGTTAAACAAAGTTAACTATTTCCTACAAACCAATATCACAATAGATTTTGTGTAACAATTCCAATATTCACAATCTATTAACTGGAATGTAAAGGATCCCTTCCCCTACTCTGTAGCAACTTTGATGAACTGTGATTCTTAAAATACCTCCCTATTTTAACTCTCTGTCTTAGTGGTGTTATCACACATGCTCTATTTAAAAAAAAATAGACAACTGTGTCTTACTGGTGGCAAAGAATGTCGCCCACATTCAATTGTGACAAGTTTGTGGCATTTCTTATGAACCAGTAGTTTGCAGTTGATGCACTTATATCCCTGGCGTCCAAGTCCCCATATTCGGTCAGTGCAGATGGCACAATGAGCACGCTGGAAAGAGAAATTCAACAATATTTTATTAACAAAAACAGTCATAATCATTTTACAACATTTGCTCTTAAAATAGTGAAAATGAATGGCTTTCTTCTCCACTCCAGTTCCTCTTACCATGGTTTCAGCTGCCAGCCTGTGGCCAAAAAACAAGAACAAAAAACTTCCTCACAGATAATTTTTCAAAAACTATGAAGGTTGGGGAAAAATAAACAGGTAAGAGAGCTTGTTTTAAAGAGACGGTGAAATTTGAAACATGTTGCTTTTTGTTTAAGTCCAAGAATTTTCAGTCTTCACATAACTAAATTCAGAGCAAAGAAAGCAGGAAAAGTGAATTAAACTTGAAAAACATGGCAGAGAGCCATGAAAAAACTCACAAGAAAATATAAACCTTCCGGTTCAAGGCTGACCCAAAACCTGCTCTCTTGAAAACAATACCAAAAGTGCCTTTTCATGTCACAGCCTTTGTAGTATCAGCGCTACTGGTAACAAAACAATGGGAATCTCAGGTGGTGGCTTTTATTTACATGAATGAATTAAGAACATGACATTACTTTTAGCATGAAAACAGAACCCACAAATTTGTAGTTATCAAGAGTAGTTAAAAAACATGGGCTTCCAGAGTCAGATTGCCTGCATTTAAACTTTGGCTATGTGTCATCTTGGCCAAGTTTCCTCATCGATAAAATGGAAATTTTTGAAGATATCTCAGAGAACTGTTGTGAGGATTAAATGAGTCAATATATGTAAAGCATCTGGAATACTGTAAAAGCTAGATAAGTACTGCTCTTGCTATTACTTTCTAAACAGCGAAAATTAAAGTTACAACATTAAATGGTTTGCTAAGTAAACAAACCTTGCTTATTTTCTGGCGCCTAGAATTATATTTCAAAAACCCAACTTTCTTACAGTTAGGGTGACCATATAATTAACCATCCAATCTGGAGCATTTTTAAGAGAGAACAGACATGCTATTAAGGACTACCTCGGGACAACAGGCATATTACCCTGGACAAACTTGGATACATGGCCAACCTACTCATTTCTTTAAAAGAGAAAGACAAGACTTAAAAACAAGACTGCCTATCTTTTATGGCATAGAGGTAAAAAATAGATGTCTCAAATTTCAACATTCATCAAAGTTTACCCGGTTGAAACGTTTGGCTTGAAAAGTGTGGCCATTTGCACAATAAAGCTTTCTCCAGCGGCGGGCACCTCGGCGGTAAATGGATTCTGAAGAGAGATTAAAAATTAAAAACAGGAGTGTGAATAAAATTTTTTATAATTAAGTATGTGATTTTTTTTCCCCTACAAGAAAAAAGAATATATCGATAAAAACTTGAAACTGAAAGAGTAAAATATATCCAAGGGACTAGATGAAAATAAAGCTCCTGGAGTATAAATGTCTGAAAAACTACTATTGCTTTTATTTAAAAAAATTTCCCCCTACTTTTTAATTATTAAATTCTTTTAAGCCCACAGAAAAGTTGAAAGAATAGAACAATAAGCACTTTATGCTTGTTTGAAGCTGTTATGCACACCAGAAAAGGCCATGTTCTTTAAATCCATTCCTGTGGGTGTAGACCTGTTGATGGTGGGACCTTTTGGTTAGGCTATTTCAATTTGAGATGTGACCTACCCATTCAAAGTGGGTCTTAATCTTTTTACTGGAGCCCCTGAGAAGATAAAAGGCAGAAAAAGCCCAGGAAGTATATACAGAGAAAAACCCCAGAGAAGCAAGCAAGGACACACAGAAGCTGAAAAAGCCACTGAAGTCACAAGCTGAAAGCAATGAAACCCAGGAAAGAAGGACCAGCAGATGCCGACCATGTGTCTTCCCATGTGACAGAGGTGTCCCAGATGCCAGCAGCCTTTCTTCAGAGAAGGTATCCTGTTGATGCCTGAATCTGGACATTTTCATGGCCTTAGAACTGTAACTTGTAAGCTAATAAATCCCCATTGTTAAAAGCCAGTCCATTTCTGGTATTTTGCATTTCAGCAGCTTTAGCAAACAGAAACACACCAGAATATCCTTCATCTAGATTTACCAATTATTAACATTTTGCCACATTTATTTTCTTCTCTATATATACATACACTCTTTTATTCTGAATCATTTAAACCAAATTGGAGATATCATGATACTTGACCCTTAAGTATCTTAGTATCCATTCCCCCTAATTCTACATAATCACAATATTATTACCATGTATTAGAAAATTAATTAGTTCAATATCACCTAATACACAGTCTATAAGCAAATTTCCCTGATTGTCCCCAAAATGTCTCTCATTGCTCTTTTTTTCAATCTAGCCTCCAATCAAGATTCAGGCATTACATTTGGCCGTTACGTCTCTTTAATGTATTCTAAAACATTTACTCTGCCTTTTCTTCTTCTTGTTCATTTTCTACAGAATGTCCCACATTCTGGATTTGTCTATCTCCTTGTGATTCAACTCAGATTAAATGTTTTTGGCAAAAATATTACACAGATGATGTTGTGTATGACTTATTACATAACATCACAAGGTATATAACTGTCAGATTTTAAACTCCCACTACTGCTATTTGATCACTTGGCTAAAAGCAGTGATTGCTAGCTCTGTTCACTGTAAGAGGATGTTGTTTTTGTAAGAAATATGTGATATTTTGTGACCACTAGAGCATTCACTTCCCCAACAACCTTTCATCCAATGGTTTTTGTCCTAATACCTTCTTAAATACACTTGCAGAAATAGGTTCCAAAGACCAAATCTGAGTCCACTTTTGTAATTTTGGTTAAGTCAATCATTATTATACACATTATCTATTGGTCATTAAACGTTAATACTGTGGGAAGATTCCATTAAGTTTCTAAATTCATATTTCAAAGTAAATGTAGCACTGGAATCACTGTTTAAAATTAAGATAGAAAAGATCAATTCCAATGCTCTAAATTAGAAATCTTAAGATAGCATAATACTGCAAACGAGAGGTTAGGCTTCCCTAGAATTGTGCCTAAGAGCCTCCTCCCGAATGCCTCTTTGTTGCTCAGATGTGGCCCTCTCTCTCTACCTAAGCTAACTTGAAAGGTGAAATCACTGCCCTCCCCACTACATCGGATCAGACACCCAGGGGAGTGAATCTCCCTGGCAACGTGGAATATGACTCCCGGGGAGGAATGTAGACCCGGCATTGTGTGATGGAGAACATCTTCTTGACCAAAAGGGGGATGTGAAAGGAAATGAAATAAGCTTCAGAGGCAGAGAGATTCCAAAAGGAGCCGAGAGGTCACTCTGGTGGGCATTCTTACGCATAATTTAGACAACCCTTTTTAGGTTCTAAAGAATTGGGGTAGCTGGTGGTAGATACCTGAAACTATCAAACTACAACCCAGAACCCATGAATCTCAAAGACAACTGTATAAAAATGTAGCTTATGAGGGGTGACAATGGGATTGGGAAGGCCATAAGGACCACACTCCCCTTTGTCTAGTTTATGGATGGATGAGTAGAAAAATAGGGGAAGGAAACAAACAAACAAACAAACAGACAAAGGCACCCAGTGTTCTTTTTTACTTTAATTGCTCTTTTTCACTTTAACTATTATTCTTGTTATTTTTGTGTGTGTTCTAATGAAGGTGTCAGGGATTGATTTAGGTGATGAATGTACAATTATGTGATGGTACTGTGAACAATTGAATGTACAATTTGTTTTGTATGACTGCGTGGTATGTGAACATATCTGAATAAAATGAAGATTAAAAAAAAAGAATAATACACAATCTTAAATATAAATGATTTATTTTAAAAATTATTTTGTTAGCAGTAGCCAAAGCAGAAAGTTTCTGCTAATAGTGTTTTAACCTAAAAAGAACAACATTTTCAGAAACTTTCATGAAGCACAATTGGACATACCTTCACTTTAAACATTTTAATGTTACCTAGGAATTAAGAGGGCCAAAAGACCACATAAAAGGTTATCAATTTTCCTCCATCCTGGAGTTTAAGAAATATTTATCCAGGGAGGAGGCGGTGGTGTCAAAATCTTCAGTAAATTTTACAGAGGGAAAGTGAACATGAAGTATCAGTAAAAGGTAGGAAAGATATTTTATCTGGGAAGCCTGCTACAGATCCACAATAGATTTGGAGATGGAACTCTTCTGATACCAAGAAGATCTGCTATAATGACAAGTCTTTCAAAACTCTAGCTCTAAAACAAACAAACAAAAACCACATGAAAAATTCAAACTCTAGCTCTAAACAAAGAGAGGATAGTTGCTTCTTTAACAGCTCTGTGAGGGCAGCATACACATGGCTTTAACCCATGTGCCACAGGAACCCGAGTGAAATATTCCCAGTTGAATCCAAATTTGCATTTTCTACCACTGCTTCAGAGTTCTACCCATTTCTTATATTCTACCCACAGTTTTTAAATTTATCCTTTTTTTCACCAAGGAGCATGAAGAGTCACAAAATGTTTACAACTATTTTCACTTAATTCAAGCAAAGAATTACCACTATTCCTTCTAAAGTCATAAATATGGGCAGAAATCATAAATGAAAATGAGTAGCCTAATATCCACAGCTAAAAAATACCCTACATCTGAAAGGTATGTTTGTTTTTTTTATGATCAAAAATAAGTTTGTAAGAGAGAATCCAAGGTTAGGAAGAGGTTGGGCTCACTTCTCTCCCAGAAATACAATGAAGGAACAGACAGAAAGTCTCCAGAACAATAGTTCTGGGGCTCTGGAGATTGGGGGGAGTGCTGTGCAACACCCAGGAAAGTGCAGGATGAACAGACGGAAAAGCTGTGGTGAGATCATGAGTAACACCCCACAGCCCCAGCTCCTGGTGCTCTCTCCCAACACTCAGGGCAGAAAGCTTAGGGTAGGCCAGCCTGGGGTGGAATGGGGGGGCGGAGGGGCACAGCAGCTGCAGACTGAAAGAGCTGGGAGGTACACTTTCCTAAGAACAAGGAGGAACATGGTCTACCACTGTTCCAGCTTATGGTCAGCGAATTTGGAATGCTAGGACCTGGTACTGCTACACCGTTGTGTGGATCAGGCAAGGAGCTAAGAAGAGTCTACCTCTGAGGGCTTGAGAAGAATAGGTTGCCAAAGAGTGCCATTTAATGGGAGAGGAGGAAGGCATGCCTTCAGGAAGACATCTAAAAGTCTTTTGGGCAAAGAGGGCCATATGCTGGGTAGGCCAGGAAAGCACATCCTTTGGGAGTGAAATTTAAAGGCCTTGGGGTGTCTTTACCTGACCTTCTCCCTGGGGGCCTGTGGAACTGGTGTGTGCCCCTCTTTTGGGTCTCAGGCCCAGCCCTGGTTGGGTAATACTGATTAACCAAGTGTCAAAGAAGAACATTAACACAAACCCAACGACAACAAAATTTGACAAGAGAGAGAATCTGACCTTAAGAGCAAACTCACCAAGACAACCTGATGCCCAACATCGGCAGAAAATTAAAAGTCATATCAAGAAGCAGGAAAGTATGGCCCAGTAAAAAGAGCAAATAAAAAGTCAGAGAAGAAGATACAGAATTTGGAAAGAATAATCAAAGGTAATCAAACAAATCTCCTAAACCAATGCAAAGAGAAGGCCAAAAAGATAAAGGATATTAAGAAGAAGACGAGTGGGCATAAAGAAGAATTTGAAATCATGCAAGGAAAAATAAGAGATCTTATGGGAATGAAAGGCACAATAGATGAAATTAGAAATTCACTAGAGGGACACAACAGCAGATTTGAACAGGCAGAAGACAGGATCAGCAAATTAGAAGACAGAACATTCAAAATCTTACAGACAGAGAACAGAGAGTAAGAAGAATGGAAAAAGTTTAGCAGGGTCTCAGGGAATTGAATGACGGCACAAAGCACACAAACATATGCATCATAGATGTTCCAAAGGAGAACAGAGGGGAAAAGGGGGAGAAAGAATATTTGAGGAAATAATGGCCCAAAATTTCCCAACTCTTATTAAAGACTTGAATATACATATCCAAGAAGTGCAGAGTACTCCAAACAGAGTAAATCCTAAAGACCTACTTCAAGACACAAACTAATCAGAACATCAAATGCCAAAGATAGAGAATTCTGAAAACAGCAAGAGAAAAGCAATTCATCACATACAATGGACACTAAATAAGACTAAATATTTTTAATGTAATTTTATTGAAATATATTCACATACCATACAATCATCCAAAGTGCATCACAGTTGTCCTCAGTTTCATCATATAGTTGTGCATTCAACACCTCAATCAATTTTTGGACATTTTAATAAGACTCAGTATTGGTTTCTCATCAAAAACCATGGAGGCAGGAAGGTAGTGGTATGATACATTTAAGATATTTAAAAGGAAACTGCCAGGCAAGAATTCTTTACCAGGCAAAACTGTCCTTCAAAAATGAGGGAGAATTCAGCAGTAAGAAAGAATAAAGTCCTGAAGCAAACAACATGGATGAACCCTGAGCACAATAAGTTAAGTGAAATAAGTCAGACACAAAAGGACAATCCTGTATGATGTGTTCACTGATATGAACTAATTATAATATGTAAACGCATGGACGTAAAATATAGAATATAGGTTACCAGGAGATAGAATGAGGATAAAGAATGGGGAACAATTGCTGAATATCTACAGAATATTTAACTAGGTTGAACTTAAATGTTTGGAAATGGACATAGGTAACATTAGCACATTATTGTGAACATAATTAACAGTGCTGAATGGTATGTGAGCGAGGTGGAAAGGAGAAGGTTAGAGTCATGTAGGTCACCAGAGGAAAGATGGAGGTTAAAACATGGGAATGTATAACAGTGAATCAAACTAGAGCAAATGTATACTATACAAGGAGGTAATAATAGAGGGATGTATAGGAAAAAATGTACCTATTGCAAACTATGGACTATAGTTAATAGTAATATATTAATGCTCTTCCATCAACAGTAACAAATGTACCACACCAATACTATGGGTCAATAATAGGGGAGGATAAGACATATGAGAGGATTCAGGTTTTCTTTTTTCTTTTTATTTCTTTTCTGGAGTAACGAAATGTTCTAAATTTGATCATGAAGATGTATGCACAACTATGTGATGCTATTGTGAGCCCATGATTGTACACATTGGATGGTTTGTACAGTGTGTGAATATATCAATAAAATCGCATTTAAAAAATGAGGGAGAGTTTAAAATACACAGATAAACAGAAAATGAGCTTGTTAACAACCCAACAAGAAATACTAAAGGGAGTGCAGGCTGAAAGGAAAATACAGGAGAGAAAGTCATGGAGGAGAGTTTAGAAATGAAGATTATCAGGAAGGGTAACTAAAACGGTAAAAAGAGAGACAAAAGTAAGATACAACATATAAAAGGCAAAAGATAAAATAGTAAAAGTAAATACTGCCTTTACAGTAACAATTGAATGTTAATGGATCCCTATTCAAAAGACAAAGATTGGCAAAATGGATAAAATGGATCCATCTATGTGCTGTCAAGAAGACTCACCTTAGACCCAGGAACACAAATACGTTGAAACTGAAAGGCTAAAAAAAGATATACCAACCAAATAGTAATGAAAAAAAAAAGAGCAGAGGTAGCTATACTAACTATGCAAAACAGTTACAAGAGAAAAGAAGGACAAAGAAGGATTATATGTTAGTAAAAGGGGCAATCAACCAAGAAGAAATAACAATCATAAATACGCATATCCACCTAACAGGGTGCAGCAAAACACATGAAGTAAACACTAGCAAAACTGACAGGGAAAATAAACATATCTATAATAATAGTTAGAGATTTTATATGCCACTTACATCAATAAACAGAACATCTAGACAGAGGATCAATAAGGAAACAGAGAACTTGAAGAATTTAATAAATGAAATAGACCTAAGAGACATATACAGAACAATATGCCCGAAAATAGCAGGATATACATTCTTTTCAAGTGCTCATGGATGATTCTCCAAGATAGACCACATGCCTGGTCACAAAGCAGGTCTCAATAAATTTAAAAAGACTGAAATTATACACAGCACTTTCTCTGATCATAATGGAATGAAGCTGGAAATCAATAATAGACAGAAAATGCAAAAATATATGGAGGCTAAACAACAAATTCAAACAAGCAGGGGGTCAAAGAACAAATTGCAAGAGAAATCAGTAAACATCTTGAGATGAATGAAAACGAGCATACAACTTATCAAAATTTATGGGATGCAGTAAAGGCAGTCAGGAGAGGGAAATTTAAAGAACTAAATGCTTGCAATAAAAAAAAAAAAAAAAAAAAAAAAAAAAAAAAAACCTAACTACAAACCTCGAGAGAGTAGGAAAAAATAGTAAACTAATCCCAAAGCAATCAGAAGACAAGAAAAAACAAAGATTAGAGCAGAAGTAAACGAAATTGAGAAAAAAAATACAGAATCAACAATACCAAATACTACTTCTTTGAGAAGATCAATGAAACTGCCAAGCCCTTACCTAGATTGACAAAGAAAAAAAAGAGAGAAGATGCAAATAAATAAAACCAGAAATGAGAGGAAGGACATTAATACTGATCCCACAGAAATAAAAGACTATGAACAACCAGATGGCAAAAAACTAGAAAACTTAGAGACGAAATGGACAATTTTCTAGAAACACATAAACACCTACATTGAATCTAGAAGAAACAGAGGACCATGACAAACAGTCATCAAAAACCTCCAAAAAAAGAAAAGCCAAGGGAGGAGGCGGGGCAAGATGGCGGACTGGTGAGCTGTGTGTTTTAGTTACTCCTCCAGGAAAGTAGGTAGAAAGCCAGGAACTGTGTGGACTAGACACCACAGAGCAATCTGACTTTGGGCATACTTCATACAACACTCATGAAAACGTGGAACTGCTGAGATCAGCGAAATCTGTAAGTTTTTGAGGCCAGGGGACCCGCGCCCCTCCCTGCCAGGCTCAGTCCCGTGGGAGGAGGGGCTGTCAGCTCCAGGAAGGAGAAGGGAGAACTGCAGTGGCAGCCCTTATTGGAAACTCATTCTACTGATCCAAACTCCAACCATAGACAGACTGAGACCAGACACCACAGAATCTGAGAGCAGCCAGCCCAACAGAGAGGAGACAGGCATAGAAAAAAAACAACACGAAACACTCCAAAATAAAAGCGGAGGATTTTTGGAGTCCTGGTGAACATAGAAAGGGGAAGGGCAGAGCTCAGGCCCTGAGGCGCATATGCAAATCCCGAAGAAAAGCTGATCTCTCTGCCCTGTGCACCTTTCCTTAATGGCCCTGGTTGCTTTGTCTCTTCGCATTTCAATAACCCATTAGATCTCTGAGGAGGGCCCTTTTTTTTTTTTTTTTTAATACTTTTTTCTTTTTCTAAAACAATTACTCTAAGAAGCCCAATACAGAAAGCTTCAAAGACTTGCAATTTGGGCAGGTCAAGTCAGGAGCAGAACTAAGAGAGCTCTGAGACAAAAGGCAATAATCCAGTGGCTGAGAAAATTCACTAAACAACACAACTTCCCAAGAAAAGG
Organism: Choloepus didactylus; assembly: GCF_015220235.1. NCBI lineage: Eukaryota > Metazoa > Chordata > Mammalia > Pilosa > Megalonychidae > Choloepus > Choloepus didactylus. The sequence goes on from NC_051307.1 coordinate 123,363,047, forward strand.
GGGGTGTCCGCTCACAGCCATCATCCTGGTGGACAGGAAACACTCCTGCCCATCGCCAGCCCCATAGCCCAGAGCTGCCCCAGACAACCCAGTGTGACGGAAGTGCTTCAAATAACAGGCACACACCACAAAACTGGGCGTGGACATTAGCCTTCCCTGCAACCGAAGCTGATTGTCCCAGAGTTGGGAAGGTGGAGTAGTGTGAATTAACAAAGCCCCATTCAGCCATCATTTCAGCAGACTGGGAGCCTCCCTACACAGCCCAGCAGCCCAGAACTGCCCTGGGGGGACGGCACTCACCTGTGACATAGCACAGTCATCCCTCAACAGAGGACCCGGGGTGCACAGCCTGGAAGAGGGGCCCACTTGCAAGTCTCAGGAGCCATACGCCAATACCAAGGACTTGTGGGTCAGTGGCAGAGACGAACTGTGGCAGGACTGAACTGAAGGATTAGACTACTGCAACAGCTTTAAAACTCTAGGATCACCAGGGAGATTTGATTGTTAGGGCCACCCCCCTCCCTGACTGCCCAGAAACACGCCCCATATACAGGGCAGGCAACACCAACTACACACGCAAGCTTGGTACACCAATTGGACCCCACAAGACTCACTCCCTCACTCACCAAAAAGGCTAAGCAGGGGAGAACTGGCTTGTGGAGAACAGGTGGCTCGTGGACGCCACCTGCTGGTTAGTTAGAGAAAGTATACTCCACGAAGCTGTAGATCTGATAAATTAGAGATAAGGAATTCAATTGGTCTACAAATCCTAAAAGAACCTTATCAAGTTCAGCAAATGCCACGAGGCCAAAAACAACAGAAAATTATAAAGCATATGAAAAAACCAGACGATATGGATAACCCAAGCCCAAGCACCCAAACCAAAAGATCAGAAGACACACAGCACCTAGAGCAGCTACTCAAAGAACTAAAGATGAACAATGAGACCATAGTACGGGATATGAAGGAAATCAAGAAGACCCTAGAAGAGCATAAAGAAGACATTGCAAGACTAAATAAAAAAATAGATGATCTTATGGAAATTAAAGAAACTGTTGACCAAATTAAAAAGATTCTGGACACTCATATAGTACAAGACTAGAGGAAGTTGAACAACGAATCAGTGACCTGACTGGGGTAACCAAGGAAACCAGATACCTAGACAACAGAAAACTACAACCTACACAAAGAAAAACAAAGATATGGCCCAGTCAAAGGAACAAGCTTGCATTTCAACTGAGATACAGGAATTGAAACAACTAATGCTAAATCAATTCAACAAGTTTAGGGAAGATATGGCAAAAGAGACGAAGGGTATAATGAAAACACTGGGCGAACATAAGGTAGAAACTGAAAGTTTGAAAAAACAAATGGCAGAATCTACGGAAATGAAAGGCACAACATGAGAGATGAAAGACACGATGGAGACATAACAACAGCAGATCTCAAGAGGCAGAAGAAAACACTCAGGAACTGGAGAGCAAGACACCTGAAATCCTACACACAGAAGAACAGATAGGGAAAAGAATGGAAAAATATGAGCAACGTCTCAGGGAACTGAATGACAACATGAAGTACATGAATGTATAGGTCCCAGAAGGAGAAGAGAAGGGAAAAGGGGCAGAAGCAATAATATAGGAAATAATCACTGAAAAGTTCCAATCTCTTACGAAAGACATAAAACTACAGATCCAAGAAGTGCAGCATACCTTAAACAGAATAGATCCAAATAGACCTACGTCATGTCACTTAATAATCAGATTATCAAATGTCAAAGACAATGAGAAAATTCTGGAAGCAGCAAGAGAAAAGCAATCCATCACATACAAAGGAAGCTCGATAAGACTATCTGCAGATTTCTCAGTAGATACCACAGAGGTGAGAAGGCAGAGGTATGATATATTTAAGATACTAAAAGAGAAAACCCACCAACCAAGAATTTTATATCTGGAAAAAGTGTTCTTCAAATATGAAGGAGAATTTAAAATATTCTCCAACAGACACTGAATGAGTTTGTGAACAAGATACCTCCTCTACAGGAAATACTAAAGGGATCACTACAGACAGAAACAAGAAGAGAGAGAGGTTTGGAGCACATTTTTGGGTGATGGTAGCACAAGAATGTAAGTAAACTGAACAAAGATAATGAAAAGCATGGTTGAAAGAGGAAGGTTAGGGGCATGTAGGACACCAGAAGGAAAGATAGAAGATAAAGACTGGGAATGTATGACTTAGTGAAACCTAGAGCAGTCAATGATTGTGATAAAAAGTAGAAATATGTTTTTACATGAGGAAGAACAAATGAATGTCAACTCTGCAAGGTGTTAAAAAGGGGATGGTATTGGGGAAAAAATACAATCAATGCAAAATAGAGTCTATAGTTCACAGTAACATTGTAATAGGCTTCCTTAATTACAGCAAAGGCAATACGTCAAAGCTAAATGCCTACAAGAGGGGAATATAAGGGAGGAGTATGGGATCCTTGGCATTAGAGTTGTTATCTGACTTTTTTTGTTGCGTTATTATTTTAATTTTACCTTTTCTTTTGTTGCCTTTTAGTTGTCATTTTTTTTTTCTTTCTTTTTCTGTTTCTTTGTCTTTTTACTTTTTTCTTCTCTTCCTCTTTCTTTGTGGAAGAAATGGAAATGTCCTTATATAGATAGTGGTGGTGATGCATAACTACGTGACTATACAGGGGACCACTGATTGTTTACTTAAGATGAAATATACAGTGCATGAATAAAACTCTAAAAATTAAGCAGAGGGATGCAAGTGCTGGGGAGAATGTGGAGAAAGGGATGTACCTCACCACCATTGGTGGGGAAGGAGAATGGTACAGCCCATCTGGAGAGCAGTGTGGTGGTTCTACAGGAAGCTAAGCATGGGGTTGCCATATGGTCCTGCAACCCAGTTATTGGGTATTTACTTGGGAGAACCAAAGAGAGGGACACAAAAGGACATTTCCACAGTGAGGTTTATGGTGTAAGTATTCATGATTTGCAGTGGATGGAGGTGGCCTAAGGGCACATCGACTGGTGAACAGACTGGCAAACTGTAGTGTATACATACAACAGATATTAAGCTGCTACAAGAAGGAGTGAAGTTGTGAGGTGAATGGACATTGAGGGCAGTATGTTGGATGAAATAAACCAGAAATGAAAAGAAAAACATTATAATGCCTCACGAATATGGACTAACTGTAATGTGCAAACTCTGAGACCTAAGCCTGAGACACAGGTTATCAGGGGAAGGTTTGCTATAAAGGTTCCTAGATCGTAAGCTCTTACAGCAGTTACATCTATTCCTGAGTTATAATGGCTATTTCCAATTTCTGAGATGCTGAGCTCTTTGTGTATAACCCAGTCAGTCCCTGGAACTTTGGGTATCTGTGTGGCACCTGAGACTCTGAGCCAGAGTCCTACAGCTATGAATGTTAGCATTACCCCATACAGCAAATGTTAAGGATTCTGAAAAAAGAGATCAGACTTTAATTAGAGCTATGAACAAAATGGACTTGGTTAGGACTAAGGTAAATCAAACTAAAGGGTAAAGGATGAGATTGACAGTGTTTTTAAAACTTCAACCTCTGTGTGAGACCAAAGGAAGAGACATTTATTAGTCGCAAAATCAATACTGTTTGTAACACACTTTATGATTTAACTTGTATGGTTAGTTTATTCAAACAACGTAATTACATGGAATGTTGAAAAGGGAATGAAATCTGGTTGGTTTGTACAGGCTAGTGTGAAACCCCAATATATCACAGAGTAATTTGGGCAAAGAATAAAAGTGTATTTGCAAAGCCCCCTTGAGGGACTGGGGGAAAATATTAAATTTCCCCACCTGGGGAATTGATGATATTCTTACAAGCACTGGGGAATGCCAATTTGGAAGGCCGAGCCCTTGATCTTGGGGCTTGCCATTATGAAGTCCATTGCTGCAAAGGAGAGGCTAAACCTACTTAAAACAGCACCTAAGAGTCACCCCTAGAGAACCTCTTATGTTACTCAGATGTGGCCTCTCTCTCTGAGCCAACTCTGCAGGTAAACTCACTGCCCACCCCTCTACATGACACATGACTCCCAGGGGTGTAAATCTCCCTGGCAACGTGGGATATGACTCGCAGTAACGAGCTTAGCCCTGGCATCAGGGGACTGAAAAGCATCCTTGGACCAAAAGAAGGGAAGAGAAATGAAACAAAATAATGTTTCAGTGGCTGAGAGATCTCAAATAGAGTCGAGATCATTCTGGAGGTTATTTTTATGCATTATATAGATATCCTTTTTTAGTTTTCAGTGTATTGGAATAGCTAGAGGAAAATACCCAAAACTGTTGAACTGCAACCCAGTAACCTTTATTCTTGAAGACAACTGTATAACTATATAGCTTCCACTATGTGACTGTGTGATTGTGAAAACTTTGTGGCTCCCACTCCCTTTATATAGTGTATGGACAGATGAATAGAAAAATGAGGACAAACAGTAAATCAATAATGGGGGTGGGGTGGGGGTATGGGATGTTTTGGGTGTTCTTTTTTACTTTAATTTTAATTCTTATTCTTTTTATATGTGGTAATGAAAATGTTCAAAAATTGATTGTGGTGATGAATGCACAACTATATAATGGTACTGTGAACAACTGATTGTACACCTTGGATGACTGTATGGTATGTGAATATAGCTCAATAAAACTGAATTAAAAAAAAAACTACCTATGTATGTACTTCTAAATAAAATAAATATTTACTATTGGGAAAAAAAAAAAAAAGAGCCAGTACAATAAAACTCCTAGAAGAAAATACAGGGCAGTAACTTCAAGATCTAGTGATAGGCAGTAATTTCTTAGTCTTTACACCCAAAGCAAAGCAACAAAAGAAAAAGAAAAATAAATCAATGGTAACCTCCTCAAAATTGAGTACTTTTGTGCTTCAAAGGACTTTGTCAAGAGGGTGAAAAGGCAGCCTTCATGATGGGAGAAAATATTTGGAAACCACATATCTGATTACGGTTTAATATTCAGAATAAAGAGATCCTATAACTCAATGATAAAAAGGCAAAAGGCTCAAATATACGTTTTTCCAAAGAGGATATACAAGTGGCTAAAAAGCACATGAAAAGATGCTCAACATCACTAGTCAGACACAAAAGATAAATATTGTATGACCTCATTAATACGAACTAAGTATAACTAGCAAACTTATGGTGTTAATATCTAGAACAAAGGTCAACATAAGACAGAATGAGGGCAGAGAATGGGAGCTAATGCTTAATTTGTGCAGAATTTTCAATAAGTTTGATTGTAAATGTTTGGAAATGGATAGAGGTGATAGTAGCAAATTACAGTGAGTGTAATTAACAGTAATGTCATGTGTGTACCAGTGTGGTTGAATGGAAATGTTTACGGTCATACATGTAACTAGAAGAAAAGCCAGAGGATGAAACATGAAACTATATAACATTGTGAATCCTCGTGTGGGTGAAAAGGTTATAGAATTGGTTGTGGTGATGAAAGCACAACTCTGTGAATATACTAGAAGACACTGATTGTACACTTGAGATGATTTGCACTGTATGTGAATTTAACTCGATACAACTGCTTAAAAAAAAAAAAGTCTGCACATTTAAGTTACATTACACCAAACTGTTGTTTGTTTCATCTTATCTTATTAATGGTAACCAGGAGCTTAGACATTCAAAAGACACTCCCATTACAATTCATAAGGACACATGTTTAAGTATTTCAAGGTAAAGTGTCATGTCAGTTACTTACTCTCAAATGGTACAGCAAAAAATAAAAAATAAAACAAGTGTGTATTATGTATATACGTGTACATATATGTGTGTGTGTGCACAGAAATACAAGCAAACACAAAAAAGGTTTAACAATTGGTCAGTTTGGGAGAAGGATATATGGCTGTCTTTGTTTTCAATGTTACCTGAACTTTTCCAAAGGTTTGAAAATTTTCAAAATTAAAAACTGGGAGGGAACACAACTTAAAATTAACTTAACTTGCCTTCATATATGCAATAAATAATTATGTAATTAGTAACTAAAAACTGTGTACTATTTTATGTGAAGAAATGCTTGAAAATTTAGATGCTAACCCTTTGTTTTATATACATGCAAATTAATTTCTCTGCATTTATCCCCTGTTTTATAACTTTCTATTGTCTTAAGGCACAGAATTTTAATTTTTATCTGGTTGGGTTTATCAGATTCTTCTTTTATGTCTTTTGATTTTTTTGCCTTAATAAAGCTTTTCCTGTTATCAAAAAAAAAAAAAAAAAAAAACTGTGTCTACTGAATTTGATCTGGCAAAGTAGAGAGTTTAGCAAAATGAGAAATCAGTTGCTAATATGGTCTAAATTAGACTGAAGAAGGGAAAAGAAATCAAATGTATTAAAAGTTCTATATCTGATTTCTTTCTTTTCATCTGTGCCATCATGTCATAAATAAGTCTTTTCAAAGATATAAAGTATATAAACACTCACTATCTTCTCCTGGACAGGGCATTCCAGGACGTTCTGGTACACAAGGGAATACTGAAAGAAAAAAAAAAAAAAAGCAATACAGCACATTTTAAGACACACAAATTACAAAGAATATTAGATTAAAATGTCAAAAAAATTGACCGAAATTTCAATCTGACCCTCTCGTCACATGACACTACATTCTTAGCATACGGTCAAAATTATTTTCTGAAGGGATCCCTTTTACCAAGGTTATATAACAAGTTTTTATGAAATGAAACATGTCTATAAACAACACATTAGAAGCTCTAATTCCAATCCCTGTTTTAACATTAATTGGTTCTTTGTCCTTAAAATCATTAATTACTATTTCCTTAATCCTTGTTGTACTGACATGCTTGTTACAATACATTAGGAATACATTAACACTGGAAACAGTACCAAAATCCCAAAAATGTATGTTGATCTTAGGAACCATAAATTTATAAACATGCTAATTCAAACAATTTTTATAAAGAGGAGGAATATAGTCAATTATTTATAGTCTGTGATGTACTAAAGAATATGGTTTAATAAGCACAGAGTATGGGAATCATGGTTCTTAACACTGCATTATTTTTTAAGCTAACTTATGAAAACAGATGTATCATGTAACATAAAAAGGAATAAAACTTAAAACTAAAAAGACTTTTGTACAATTGATAAACATTTCTTTAAGCTCATTTCAAAGTTTTATCCATTCATCTAAAAAATGGATGAATTCTGAAGATCTGCAAAGATTGTAAACTAAATTATGGATCAATTGGGAGTTACTACATCAAATTCTGAAGGTAGAAAAAAAAAATCAAACTTTTTTTTTTTTTTTAAGAAAATACACTGTAAAGAAAAGTACAACAGAATATTAAGTAGGTATTGAAGGAGATTCACTATACTCTGGGAAAGATTTACATTTGTTCCAAGATGTAAAGAGTTTCCTGGCTCCGGTTCCCTTCAGCTCCCAAAAACGTTACATGAAATATTACCAATGTTTTGTAATTACAAGCAGTATTTTAAGTGGATTCTACATGAGATAAAACATTTGAGCGGTAGCAAGCTAGAATGAAAAGAACACAGATTTAGAATAAGAATACCTAAGATTCACGACCCAGGTCTGTAATATATCAGTTATTTGATCACTGAATTCAGGTTTCTTTTTTATACTACTACCCACCTCTTATGGCTACTGTGGTTTAAATACACTAACGTCTATAAAATACTATGCAAATGGTTTCACTATTAACTCGCAAATACAGGAAAGGATACTTTGGAGATCATTATTTGCATCCATTTGGTTCACTAAGCTCTTAATTCTTAAATCCTCTCCTAAAGTTTGCTGTGAAATTACGATCACATCTTAATATCTAAGAAGGCATACGCAGACAACAAATTTCTTAAGACTATAAGACGCATACTTCAGTTGAGAACTACTGAATAAGGACAATTACGTAGCAATGGGGGGTAGAGATTAGGATAACAACATCAGGATTATGTTTTAAAATAGTCAAGAATATAGAGTTATTTCAATAAATTATAGCTGTAGAAGAACAAGAAAGGACTACCCCTTTACCATGAATTAAGAGTTCAGAATCCTTGTTTAGCTCATAAAGCCTAAAGGCTTCTTCTAACTCCAACTGAGATGATACTGTACACGGGTCTCCTAAAAAAATACAAAAAGTAAAGTTTAAAGTTCACGTTTTAGAACCTCTAAATATGATGATTAATAAACAATTTATATAAAATCTTGAAGAAAACGGTTTTTAAATACATAGAGAAATAATTGACAAGGAAAAATCTTAATATTTATTTAGACATTTCTATTTTCTGAAGTAAGTGATACAAGTGTCATTTCTATTTCTACAAAATATTATCTGAGGCTCACAGACACCAAAGTTTATTCATATAAACCCATTTTATTCTTAATACTGTGTTTATTCAAAATATAGCAAACAGAACCTACCCTGAATACATTTTAAAATTTCACTGCAATATCATTAATAGGTATGGCCAGGAACAAGCTTTCTGTTACCTGTTTCTTTAATAGAGGAAGTGAAAGTAGTTCCACTGCAACTGTATGGTTGGAGGTCTCCATGTAATCATTATTAGATTTAGCTACAGGTTTTTTTCAATTTTTTTCCTTTACATGACAGTCTGCTGAAAGTGGTCACTTAAGGAAACACAGCTGCTAAAGTCCTCTTGACTGAACAGTCCTACCTGAGCTATTTTTAAATGTAAATGCATAGTTTTAGTAAACTCACACAAAGCAAGGAAAAGAAATCCCCACCCCTCCCCACCCCCCACTCCTTAGCTAACCAGCCAAAGAACTGAGTCATCCCTGGCAATCAATGAGCTGTCACATCACCTGGATGATGCCACTCCTCAGTGAATCAGCCATTTGGAACATAGTTGAGGCCTGAGCTGGGTCCTCCACATCATCATCCTTTTGCTCATTCCTGTGGTTTCACCAAATCTCCCCAAACACTAGATGCCACCAACTCTCCAAATCTCAATTGCTCTCAGGAGAGAACTCAAATCTACAACTTGAGGAAGGGCAGTTATCTCTTCTCTTTTCCTGCTGTCTCAAAAAATGAGTACCTCTATTCTTTATTCTGCCTTGGCCACTAAATCCCTTTTATTTCTCTGGGAGTTATTCCATTAGTCCTTCTCTGTGCCATTTCCAATTTCTCTTTATGTCCACTAGCTCTTCTCAGGGAAAGGCATGTTTGAGTCTTCACCCCAAAAATCTCTCCCACTCAGGCTGCCATTCCAGTCATTCAGTAATGACACATCTTGAGAATAAACTGGAGACTGAAACTAAGGGGGTGGGTGAGAAGAAGGGAAAGGAAAAAGGTGAGAGTTTTCAATTTTTCACCTTTTACTTTCATTTAGTATTTTTAATCATAGGTTTATAATGTTTTATAAAGAAAAAAGTTTTCTTAATATCAAGAGTGATCTACCCTGCTCTCTCCATGTTATCTTCTAATCATTTCTAAAAACGCTATCAGGTTTTAGTCCAAACATAGACTAAAATTGCTGTAGCAAAGGTCATGAAAGTAACGACCAAAATCAGTGGCATCTTTTCTTTCTAGTTGATCCCCATAGCATCTGACAAAGTTGTGCAATGACTATAGGAACTCTGTATCTAGGCTTCTAAAACACCATTCTCTGGTATCCCTACTCTTCTTTTTAAACTTTTATTTGGAAATTTAGAAACGTTCTACAAAATCTTGTTTCACCCATATCCCCATCTACTTAACTCTCAAAGATAAAAAATTCCTTTATTGTATTATTTTAAACAAATCCCTTTATTTCTAAGAGATAAAAATTCCTAAATATAATCACAATGCCGTTATAAACCTATAAAAGTCCAGATACCTCCAGACCCAGCTGCCATCTGACTTACATAAGAGACCTCAGACAAGATCAGCAGAGACAGTTAACTCACAAAATAGACAATATTCACATTTCCGCAAATGTCTCAATTTTTAAAAAGATATTTTAACAATCGGGTTGTTTGAATCAGAATCCAAACAATGTCTACATAATGCTCTTTTACTTTACAGGTCTCCTCTCCATTTTTTTTTCCATGCATTTTAATTTATTGAAGAAACTGGGTAACTTAGCTTACGGGGTTATCTATTATCTGGATTTTGATATTTGCATCACTATGATGTCATTTAACATACTTCGTTGTCACCTGTATTTCTTATATACTGGTAGTTAAAACTAGAGGTTTACAACTCTGCAGGTGAACTCACTGCCCTCCCCCCATATGTGGGACCTGATTCTCAGGGGTGCAAATCTCCCTGGCAACACAGGATATGCCTCCCGGAGATGAATCTAGACCTGGTATCGTGGGATTGAGAACAATTTCTTGACCAAAAGAGGGGTGCAAAATGAAACGAAATAAAGTTTCACTGGCTGGGAGATTTCAAATGGAGTCAAAAGGTCACTCTGGTGGACATTCTTACATACTATATACATAACTCTTTTTAGGTTTTAATATATTAGAATGGCTAGAGGTAAATACCTGAAACTATCAAAATCCAACCCAGTGGCCTTGACTCTTGAAGACGATTGTGCGGCAATGCAGCTTACAATGGGTGACAGAGTGATTGTGAAAACTTGTAGATCACACTCCCTTTATCCAGTGTGTGGATGGATGAATGGAAAATGGGGACAAAGACTAGATGAAAGAAGGGGTGGAATGGGGGGGGATGATTTGGGTGTTCTTTTTTGCTTTAAATTTTTATTCTTGTTCTTATTCTTCCTGGTGTAAGGAAAATGTTCAGGGATGGACTGGGGTGATGAATGCACAACTATATGGTGGTGCTGTGAACAGTTGATTGTACACCATAGATGAAGATATGGTATGTGAATGTATCTCAATAAAACCAAATTTACTTATTAAAAAACAAAAAAACAAAAAACTAGAGGCTTAATAAGATTTAGGTGTAGAAAACTTTGCCAAAATACTTCCTAGATGGTGGTATATAACTCCTATTGCAACATATCAGGGTAACTTCTAATAGCTTTCCTCAGACTCTTGCTGGCTGCTTCTCAGCTGGAGTCGTGGCCCTCCTTGCTCACTTGACCTTATTTCATCAAAATGACCTCCAATGGGGTCAACTATCACCTGAATGCTATGGTTTCTACACCTGTATGTCTATATTAGGCTTGGGCTCTGTACCCATATTTTCAACTTCCTTTTTCTCCTCACTTGTGTATTTCATAGGTACTTCTCAATCAAGATGTCCAAAATATTTTCTATCACCAAAGCTGTGACACTTCCCTGTTTTCCTACCTTGGTTGATGGTATCAAAATGCTGCCAAATTACAAGACCCCTCATTCACCTACAAACACAAGCCAAAATCTGAAAATCATCCTAGACTACTCTTTCCTTCTTCTTCTTACACCCAAATCATTCACCAAGTTCTATCACATATACCACTGATATCTCTCTGCTATCAGTCCCAGCCTTTTCATATCTACCATAATTAACTGTCTTAGAACAGAGTCTCATCTTTTTCAAGAAAATTATTACACTAGCCTTAACTGGTTTCTCTACCTCCCACCTCTCTCACATCTTCTTCTTAAATTGCCAAAGCCTCCTCTCAAAACACAAATTTCTCACTTTAAAACCTTTAATGGCTCCCCAATTTTTAAAAAATATTGTATAGCATTCAAGTTCTTCAAAATCTAGACCGTCCCTCGTACTTTGCTACGGGAATAAAAATTGGGACAGACCATAGAAGGCAATTTGACAATATCTTTTCATTAAAAAAAAATTTAATTTTACTTAAAGGTAAAATACACTTACATATTTGAAAAATTATACCAGTATAAAGAAATTCATGATAACACTATAACTGCAAAAGGTTTGAAATTAAACATCTATTATGAATTTATATAGGCTTTAAAGAGAATGCAGTAGCTGTATATGTACTAATATACATACTAGAGAGCAAAGATCAAACCAGGTCAAAATCTCAAGGGTGTGAACAATTGCATGGACCTTTGAATAGGAAGTGAGATACGGTAGGTTAGTATAGGCTGGAGTGAAACAGTGACACATCCTAGAGTAATTTGGGCAGATAATAAAAAATATATTTACAGCCTCCCCCTCCCCAGCCCTGAGGATCTGGGGGAAGGTGCGGATGTGTTGGACACCCTCACCTGGACTGGTGTTAATGTTGTCGCAAGCATTGGGACTGGCAGTTTGATGTGCTGAGCCCTCGAGCATGGGACTTGCCCTTATGAAGCTCATTACCACAAAGGAGAGTCTAAAGTTGTATGTAATGGTGCCTAAGAGTCTCCCCCTGAGTACCTCTTTGTTGCTCAGATGTGGCCCTCTCTCTCTCTAACTGAGCCATCTCGACAGGTGAACTTGCTGCCCTCCCCTCCTACGTGGGACCCGACTCCCAGGGGTGTAAATCTCCCTGGCAACGCAGAGTATGACTCCCGGGGATGAATGTGGACCTGGCATCGTGGAACTGAGAGTATCTTCTTGACCAAAAGGGGGATGCAAAATGAGACGAAATAGTTTCAGTGGCTGAGAGATTCCAAATGGAGTCGAGAGGTCACTCTGGTGGACATTCTTATGCACTATATAGATAACACCTCTTAGGCTTTAATGTATTGGAATAGCTAGAAGTAAATACCTGAAACTACCAAACTCCAACCCAGCAGTCTGGACTCCTTAAGACAATTATATAATAATGTAGATTACAGGGGGTGACAGTGTGATTGTGAAGACCTTGTGGATCACACCCCCTTTATCTAGTGTATGGATGAATGGAGGAATGGGGATAAAAACTAAAGGACAAATGGGGTGGGATGGGGGGATGATTTGGGTGTTCTTTTTTCACTTTTATTTTTTAATTCTTGTTCTGGTTCTTTCTGATGTAAGGAAAATGTTCAGAGATAGATTGTGGTGATGAACACATAACTATGTTATCATACTGTGGACAGTGGATTGTATATCATGGATGATTGTATGGTGTGTGAATGTATTTCAATAAAACTGAATTTAATAAAAAAAAAAAAAACTCAGGGGTGTGAGACCCTTCAAAACCTTAGACAAATTTAAGGTGGTGCCTAGAAGACTCTCTAAGCTAAACTAGAGGTCTTCTAAGAATCTTAAGGGTTTTGTCTAAGAGCACCCAGACTCTCAGCTCAAGATAGAAAGGGCCTCTTAGATTGGTGGAGATGGCTTTTGTCTAATGGTGTGTATTACAATTTGATACATAGGAGGCCCAAAAAGTTTTTAAAGGCCTTATACTAAGTTTGATTAAAGGAGTACAGCAGTTTAAAATGGAGATAACTTTGAACCTCCAATTTTTCAGGAAACAGTCTGAGAAAGCTATTCAGCTGCAACACAGGCGATATTTTATGAAAAAGGAGGAAGGACTCACAAGTTAGTCAAGATTCATGGAAAACCACTCCTAGACAGCAGGACTGGGTTTTAATCAAGGAACTGTGCCCAGCTGTATTTCAGGATTGGTAGGGAACAGACTGTCATACGCCTCTCATTCTAGCCACCCCCACTCCCTCCTTTGTGAATGGGAATATTGCAGTTCTACTGTATTCTCCTGCTCCTATCTTATCCACTATATCCAGAATAGTGGATAAGTGGAAATATTACTTACAAATGGATTTATTGGATATACTGGATAAGTAGATAAGTGGATATATATTCACTTATCCAATATAGCATGTCTTTTATATTTTATAGGTCTTTACAACTAGAGGACTAGCAACCAAGGAGCCTCATCCATACCTGGCACAGATTTAGATGACAAGATCTGGGGCTTTGAGCCTGATGCCATAATAGATGAGAATTTGGGGGATTTGCACATGGAGGAAATACAAATAATTGTGGTTAGAGAGCCAAGTACAGGTCACAAAGCATCACTCCTCCTATAAAGGGGTGTTTTACTTCCCCACCTGTTGAATCTGGATGAGCCCTGAAACTACATAAAGGGGTGTTTTATTTCCCTACTTCTTGAATCTGGACCAGCCCTGAAACTACATTAACCAAGAGAAAGCCAAAGAAGTGGTGCTGTGCCACATCTAGGCTTCAGTCTTAACAAGGGCTGGTAGCTTTTGCTTTTTGTGCTTTGGGAGCCCTGAGCTACCATGTAAGAAGATGCATTACTCTTGCTGAAGAGAAAATGAGGAGAGGCCATACAGAGGAGAAGCCCTGCGATCACTCAGAGAGGACCAATCATCCCAGCATCTCAGCTGAGCCTCCAGATACCTCCAAACCCAGCTGCCATCTGACTTACATGAGAAACCTCAGGCAAGATCAGCAGAGACAGTTAACTCACAGAACTGAGAGATAATAAAATGGTTGTTTTACAAAGTCACTAAGCTTTGAAGTGATTTGTTACACAACAATAAATAATCAAAACTTGTTCCTACCAGTTTTCAAGTTGAATCTTAAAACTGAATTTTACAAGACCCAGGCCAAATGCCACCTCTTCTGAAAAACCTTACTTACCAGAGAGGTATTATTTCAAATTTCAAAAATGCTAAATATAACCTACTAATTTTTTCAGAACAACTTTATTGTGATATAATTCACAAACCATACAATCTTCCCATTTAAAGTGTACAATTAAGTGGTTTTTAGCACGTTCACAGAGTTGTACAACCATCACCACAATTTTAGAACATTTTCATCACCCCAAAGAAACCCCTTATCCATTAGCAGTCATTCTTCATATCCTCCTTTTCAAAGCATAAAGTATATTAGAAGAAAAGATTTCATCCACAGTAGAAACATTTTTAAAAATCTAGGAATAAACTTTAAAGAAATGTGCAGAAACTATATAAAGAGAACAAAAAAAACAATACTGTCATAAAATAAAACTTGAATGAATGGAATTAGGAAGAAGCAACATGTAAAATGTCAATTCTCTAACAAATTAATACATAAAAAACATAACCCCGTCCCAAAATTCTAGCAGGACAAAAAAAAAATATGTGGTAACATACATACAACCTAAAATTCCCCATTTTATCCACTTTCAAGTATACAATTCAGTGATACATAAATTCACGATGTTGTGCTACCATCATCACCATCCATTACCAAAACTTTTCCCTCTGTACCTTATATTGAGCATTAACTCCCCACTCACCCCACCCTGGTAACCTGTAATCTACTTTCTGTCTCTAAAAATTTGCATTTCTAGTTACTTCATATTAGTGAAATCATACTGCATTTGCCCTTAATTCACTTTACATGTTGTCATGGCTCAGAATGTCACTGTATGTATATACCACATTTTCCAATAGGATTTTTAAAAATCTGACAAAAAATATTTTTTCTGGAGAAACAAATGTGGGGAGACATCATGTTGAGTGAAACAAGCCAGACATGAAAGGCCAAATATTGTATGATCTCACTGTTTTGAAACAATTAAAATAAGCAAATTCATAGAGTCAGAATCAAGAATGTAAGTTACCAGAAGACAGGGTAGGAAGAGAGAATGGGAAATTAAAGCTTAAAGTGATTAGGGTTCCTACTTGGAATGATAGAAATGTTTCAGTAATGGATGGTAGTGATGGTAGCACAGCATTGTGAACACAATTAACAGCACTGAAATACATATATATATCGGAATATGATTAAAACGGGAAATGTTAGATTGTATATATGTTAACAGAATAAAAATTTTTTAAAAATCCATGGAACTACACTACCCAAACAGAAAACCCTAAGTTAAAACATGGACTTTAACTAATAGTACAATTATAAAAATGTGCTATCACCAATTGTAACAAATGTTCCACATCAATGCATGGTGTTGTCTGTTTTCAGGAAAAGTCTGAAAAAGGACGTGTAAAGAGGTAAGACTTTTCCTAGTTCTGTATGTCAAAACACATCATCATTAAAGATACACAACAGTAACTACTGAGAGAAAATATCTGCAACATTTACAACAAAAGATTAGTATCTCTAATATACAACATAAAAATTAAAAAAAATAGATGAAAAGTCTAAAGAGGTGAAATTGCAAATTCATATATTTTAGAAAATGCTTAAAGATCATTAATAATTAATGAAACCAGAATTTAAAAATAAGACATCACTTTTCACCTATCAGATTAGAAAATATCTAAAGTTTGATAATTACCTGTGTGGGGGTTAGGGAAGATACACTGTTGGTTGAGGACATAAATTGGCATGACCTTTTTGAAGAAAAATTTGGGACTAATTGTCAGAATTTTAAATGGGCACATTTGGAACAATCAGTTCTACTTCTAGGAAATTATCATAAGGAAATTATTCAACACACAAATAATTCAGTTCAAGAATGTTTACTATTTTCTTCAGCAATTAAAAGAAATACTCATACATACTTCAACATGGATGAACCTTGAAAACATTACGCTAAGTGAAAGAAGCCAGTTACAGAAGTCCACGTTATATGATTTTATTTAAATGTAATGTCCAGAATAGGCAAATCTATAGAAATAGAAAGACTGCTGGTTGCCTACAGTTGGGGGAGAGGAAGAAGATGGAGATTTGGTGGAAAATGGGGAGTGATTATAGGGTTCTTTCTGGGGTGATGAAAATGTTTTGATTGTGGTGACGGTTACACAGCTTGGTGAATTGTAGGTATTTTAATTACATCTCAAAGTTTTTTAAAAAGGAATGTTTAATGCAGCATTAATAGTCTGACAAAAGAGAAACACTCTAGCCCAAGGACAAAGTTTTCAAGTCTATTTCACCTTGTCTCAAAGAAATAAAGTAATTCATGTACACAGGCTCATTTTTACAGTTACGTAAATTTCTCCCATTTTGCCACACATATTTAAGTCAAAATAATTATATTTCATCTCTGACATAGGTTCAAAAATTTTTTTGGCTTCTATAGAAGTATATTTAAGCCAAGGTTAAATACTAAGAAAAGCAAATGTAAAAAAGAAGAATGAAAACTTCACACTTTGATAATCATACAAATTATTCTTCCAGTTAAAAAAACAAGCTAGCTGATTAAATTAGTTTCAAATATTTAAAGATTCAAAGACTCCTAGAAATAGAAGGAAATGGAAATATAATTAACACTCATTTCTAATTTTCCAGGTGAGGAAACTGAGTTCATATGATAGCAAAATTTGGCTAACCCCAGATTGTTTTCTAAATGATAAGAAAGATATATATCACATATGAATGATAACAATGAATTCTTTATAAGCATCTTGATTTTTTTAAAATCTAAACATGAAATCCCATTTTCCCTACATTCACCAAGTGATTTTGATACCCTGATGAGGTGTTTCCACAAATTTTCCAAGAAAGCCTAAAAAGAATGAACTAAATTCAACACATGGCAAACTGAATTCCACATTTCAAGTGACTTCTGTGGTTAGTCCAGTTTCCTGCAATAGTCTAAGAATCAAAAAATCCAAGCTCTAACTACTTCACTTTCTGATCAAGCTCAGGTAAACCACTTCTTTAAGGTGGCCCTTGATTTCCTTTTTTGCATAATAGATGAAAAAGAAGAGATGAGAGAAAAATTAATTAAATACTATCTGTAATAAGTCAGGAATAGTTTAACATAAAGATACTTTAGAAATAAACACAAACTAGCACAAAGAAAACATTCAAAATACATATAAAATGAACTAAATTAAAGAGCATCGAAAAGATAATAAGGCACTGAAAAAAACAGACCTAAGTCTGCATCAGGATGATGGGATTATGGATGTAGTTTCAGAAGTTTTCTTTTCTAATTGTTTTAAATTTCATTTAATACTACATTTTTAACTACCATCTATAAAATATTAAAAGATTTAGAAAAACTTTCAGTTGTTTGCCCTGGTGAAAGATGTTGTTTCTTCAACTCGTATCAACATTTATTAGAGGGCTATGTGCTCTTGGAACAGAAGAAAAATTCAGCCAGAGATTACAAGGGTATAGATGATTTAAATAAATATTATTCAGATAAAATATGTTCTCAGGAATCACCTGGATCAAGCCTTTAAAAAAGAGCATCAAAAACCTCCGAAAGCCTCTCCAAAGCTTTGGAGTCAACAGATCTGACTCCAAATACAGCTCTATTAATTACTCTCTTGTGTGACATTAGCAAAATTACTTCTTTGCGCCTCAGTTTTCTCCTATCTAAAAAGAGGGCTTTTATATACATTGCAAGGATGTTGCTAAAACTAAGTATCATAGATTTAAAGTGACTCCTCATGTGCCAGGTTCATTATAGGTGTGGCCTTTATTATTATACTTTGATAAAAATCCACAAATGGAATTAATTGTTGTTAAAATTAATTGTTGTTAAAATTGTTGTGATTAAAAATCATTTCCCTTTTGCTAGACATTATCTTTTTATGAGGTCAGCATCTGTGTTAATAGCCATAATTTGCTATTGATTGAAACCTAGGCCAGTTCAAGTACTTGCTTTTGATATGTACCTAGAGACTGATACTTTTGAATAACTAAAAGAAGTGTGAAAACAACCACAAGGAAGTGTGAAAATAAGAGTTTATTTCATCACTGTCATTACATGTGTTCAAACCTATTGTTTTTATTTGGACCAAATGTCTTTGGTTCAAGTACTGCCTTTTTCACCTTACTGTTTAATGCCAAACAGAGCAGGAAGCATACTTGAGAATTTAAACATTTCATGCAGAGTCATCATGAAACAACGATGAAGGGAAAAGGTGTTTCTCAAAGCCCACACTATTACTAAAATCCAAATTAATCCTAAAACATAAATACACCCAGAGAGAACTGTCCAATGCAAATGAATTTCAAGGTAATGAAATCTGTATATTAACCAACAGGCTTAGTCTTTTTTTCAATACGCTTACATTTTTCTCCACCTATAGAAAGGAGCCAATTAGAGCATGAGGCCTCAAAAACTTTGATAAATAGGCAAGATCTAATTATTTATAAGGTAATCTGACAGGAAGCAGGGCATGAAACACATATATAATACTAGCTATATTTAGTTATGTCAGCATATGGTTGACATATGTTGAAAGAATCAACATAATTAAAATTAAATTTGGCAATCTCTAACACTTGCCTGATATGGCACCACCAAACTCCTTCTCTGACATCCATTCTGCCACAAATTTACAGACTCTGCTGCTCTGTTCACATCAGGACCTTCCTACTGCCACCCTGCCTCTGGATAACAGGTTCAGAACACTAGTACACCATTTGCAAAAGTCATTGCATTCCCTACTCTAAAGGGCTACACTCCTTAAAGTAGATTTGCAAAACTTTTCCAAGATCTCCATGATATTTAGGTGGTCAGTCTTTCAATATTAAGACCCACTCACAACAGCTGTGGAATTCTGGTTTGTTGTTTCCTTTTCCTAGAATGTGGAGTCATTTGTAACAGAAGCACATGCTATTCTATCAAGGTGCTCATCCTGAAGCGTTTCTTCCATTTCTGGAGAAGATGGAGTAACAGAAATTGGACTTACCCTTCTACCTGAAACAAAATGGCTGCACAAAATAAATGAAATAACAGCTCAAGATATTGTAAATTAAGCAATGAAGGACCAAACTGCTTCCAAATAACTGCATCCCAGAACAACATTCAGGAATATTTTTAAAAACACAAAAATATCTAACATCTAAAGAGGTAAAATTCACAATGTCTAAAATACAATAAATAATAACCATGCATGTGAATAAACAGGATAAAAATAACCCATAACAGAAGAAAAATCAGTTGAAATGGACCCAGAATTGACATAGATGAAAGAATTTGTGGACATGGACATTAAAACAGTTATTATATTTGATATATTCAAGAAGCTAGAGGAAAGACTGAGTATTTTAAGTAGACATAGAAAATATTTTTAAGAAATCCAAATTGAACTTCTAGAGATAAAAACTACAGTGTCTGAGATGAAAAATGCACTGGATGAGATTAATAGCAGACTAGACTTTGCTGATAGAAAAATCAGTTAATTTGAAGATATATCAATAAAAAAACTATCCAAAATGAAATGCAGAGAAAATGAGACTGGGGTGGAGGAAACAAAGAGAGCTTTATTGAGCCTTAGGATGTGAAGCAGCCTAATACACATGTAACTGGAATCCCTGCAGTAGGAGGGCAGTGACAAAAAAAAAAAAAAATCTGACAAAATAATAGCTGAAAGACTTCCAAATTTGACAAAAACTATAATCCAACAGATCTAAGAAGCGCAATGAACTTCAAGCACAAGAAACATAAAGAAATCTAACTGAGGCCCATCAGAATCAACTTGCTTAAAATCAGTGATTAAGTGAAAAATCTTAAAAGAAGTCAGAGAAGAGACTCATTATGTACAGAGGAACAAAGATAAAGGTGAAGCAGATTTCACACTGAAAATTATGTAAGCTAGAAGACAGTGTACTGAAAGGAAAAAAAGTGCAGCCTAGAATTTTTTACCCAGCAAAGATATCTTTCCAAAACAAAGGTGAATTAAGACATGGAAAAGCTGAAAGAATTCATCACCAGAAAACCTCCACTGTAAGAAATGCTAAATAAAGGAAGTTCTTTAAACAAAAGCAAAATGATACAAGATGCAAATCTGGATTTGCTCAGGGGTATTTAGATTTGCCATTGATTTCTGTTTTTTAATTTTCAGGTTTAGCGCTAAATAATGCTATCTGAATAACTGAAGTAATACTGAATATACTTTAAGACATTTGGTCAGAGAGTCTTCCCCTACTGTTTTTCTTGACATGACTACCACTGTCAGTATATAGTGTGGAATGAGAAGGAAAAGTATGAAGAGTGATTTACCATTTTAGTTCCTAACATACCAGCTAAACTTACCCAGGACCAAAGATGTTTTGAAAATACCACGTAAGTGAAGTACGTCTGTTACCATCCTAAGTATGGTTTTGTTACATCTTGGCACTCAATTATCCTATCTATGAACACATCAGATTTTACAACACAAGTTAGGAAGAAGTTTAACCTCCAGAAACACTCCATCTTTATGTCAAAGAATGTTTACACCATTTTAAATTTTCATTAACTACACTCATCAAAGCCAATAGGACTTAAACAAAATAACTATATCCAAACAATATACTGCCTCCCTGCAAATTACCTAATGTTTTCAACTTCTTCTCTCACACAGTCTTTTACAGGGTGTGAAAAAACAAATTCATATATGCTATTGATGGAAGTGTTTTTTAGAGGGTAATTTGGTACCACCTATCATCAGGACACATTCTATTTCAGGAAATTTGCTCTACAGATAATCCAGCACAGATGTCCAAAAATGTATGTACTAAGATATTCACTTCATCAATATTTGTAATAGCCAAACTGTAAGCAATCCAAATATCCACCAAAAGCAATCGGTTAAATAAACCATGGCATAGCCATGTTATATGATACTATACGGCCTTTAAGAGGAATGAGATAAATCTACATGCACGGATATGAAAAGGTATCTATTAGCATGTTAAGTGAAAAAAGCAGGTTAAATAACAGTTGTGTAGTAGTAGTCTATTTGTAAGTAAAAAAAGTTATCTTACCCCTCCTAGTTGTGTATTCACAGAAAAAGACTTATCCATTTGTTAATAGCAACTATCTCTGGTGACATGAGGATCCTGAGAGTCACTAATTTGTTTGAGGGAAAAGTTATTTTGTTAAAAAGCATGCATTATTCCTAATAAAAACTTTGGAATGTATATGAATATCCATAAGGAAAATGAAATACAGGCATACTTCATTTTATTGCGCTTCACTTTATTGTGCTTTATAGATAATGCATTTTTTACAAATTAAAGGTTTGTGGCAATCCTGAGTCAAGCAAGTCTATGAGTGCCATTTTTCCAATAGCATGCGCTCACTGTGTCTCTGTGTCACATTTTGGTAATTCTTGCAATTTTTCAAGCTTTTTCATTATTACTGTATCTGTTATGGTGATTAGCGACCTGTGATCTTTGATGTTACTATTTTAATTGTTTTGTTGCAACATGAACTGTGCCCATATAAGATGACAAATTTAATCGATAAATGTTGTGTGTGCTCTGACTGCTCTACTAACTGACCATTCCCCCCCTCTCCCTTTCCTTGGGCCTTCTGATTCCCTGAGACACAACAATATTGCAATTAGGCCAATTAATAACCCTAAAATGGCCTCTAAATGTTTAAATGAAGAGTTGCAAATCTCTCACTTTAAATCAAAACTTAGAAATGAATAAGCTTAGTAAGTAATCCATCTTGAAAGCTGAAAAAGACCAAAAACTAAGCCTCTTGCACCAAACAGTTAGCCAAGTTATGAACACAAAGGAAAAGTTCTTGAAGGAAATTAAAATTGCTACTCTAGTGAACATATGAATGAGAAAGCAAAACAGCCTTATTGCTGATATGGAGGAAGTTTTAGTGGTCTGGATCAAACCAGTTAACAACATTCCCTTAAGTCAAAGCCTAATCCATAGCAAGACCCTAACTCCCTCCAGTTCTCCAAGACTGAGAGATGTGAGGAAGCTGCAGAAGAAAAGCCTACAGAGGTTGGTTCATGAGATTTAACATAAAGTGCAAAATGAAGCAGCAAGTGCTAACGTAGAAGCTGTAGCAAATTATCCAGAATATATAGCTAAGATAATTGAAGAAGGTGGCTACACTAAACAACAGATTTTCAATGTAGACAAAACAGCCTTATATTGGAAGAAGATGACATTTAGGACTCTCATAGATAGAAGTCAATGCCAGGCTTCAAAGGACAGGCTGACTCTTGTTAGGGACTAATGCTGCTGGTGACTTTAAATTGAAGCCAATGTTCATTTACCATTCCAAAAATTCTAGGGCCCTTAAGAATTATGCTAGATCTACTCTGCCTAATGGAACAACAAAGCCTGAATGCCAGCACATCTGTTTATAACATGTTTACTGAATATTTTAAGCCCACTCTTGAGATCTATTGTTCAGGAAAAAAGATTCCTTTCAAAATAGCACGGCTCACTGACAACACACCTGGTCATGCAAAAGCTCTGATGGAGACATGTAACAAGATGAAAATTGTGTTCATGCCTGCTAACACAACATCTATTCTGCAGCCCACAGATCATGGAGTAATTTTGACTTTCAAGTTTTATTATTGAAGAAATACATTTTGTAAGGCTATCGCTGCCATAGATAGCTCTTCCTCTGATGGATCTGGGCAAAGTAAATTGAAAACCTTCTGGAAAGGATTCACCTTTCTAGATGCCATTAAGAACATTCATGTTTCATGGAAGGAGGTCAAAATATCAACATTAACAGGAGTTTGGAACAAGTTGATTTCAACCCTCATGAAAGACTTTGAGGGGTTCAAGACTTCAGTGGAAGAAGTAACTGCAGATGTAGCAGAAATAGCAAGAGAACTAGAATTAGAAGTAGAGCCTGAAGATGTGACTAAATTGCTGCCATCCCATGATAAAACTTAAATGGATGAAGAGTTGCTTCTTATGGATGAGTAAACGAAGTGATTTCTTGAGATGGAATCTATTCCTGGTGAAGATGCTCTGAACACTGTTGAAAATGACAACAAAGGAATTAGACTATTACATAAACTTAGTTGATACCGGTTTGAGAGGATTAACTACAAATTTGAAAATAGTTCTGGGGGTAAAATGCTATCAAACAGCATCTCATGCTACAGAGGAATCTTTTGTGAAAGGAAAAGTCAATAGACATGGCAAATTTCATTGTTGTCGTACCTTAAGAAATTGCCACCACTACCCCAACCTTCAGCAACCACCACCCTGATCAGTCAGTAGCCATCAACATCGAGGTAAGACCCTCCACCAACCAGCAGATTATGACCTGTTGAAAGGTCAGATGATGGTTAACATTTTTTAGCAATGAAGTATTTTTAATTAAGTATGTACATTGTTGTTTAAACATAATACTATTATACACTTAATAGACTACAGTATTGTGTAAAAGTAACTTATATGCACTGGGAAACCAAAAAAGTCATGTGACTCACTTTAGCAATATTTGTTTCATTGTGGTGGTGTGGAACCAAACCTACAATACGTTACAGCTATGCTTGTATCCCAAAGACTAGTTCCTGGTAAAAGAAAAGTGATAGACTAGAAATATTGCTAAATTTTAAAACCAGGCAATCAGACCCTGAATAAATGAGTACATTTTATAGAAAACACTTGGGAGTAGTTTAACTATAAAAAGTACATCCTTAAGGAAAAACAACAGTCACAATTCAAATATGATGAACTAAAAAGTCACATTTGTCATTCTCTACCCCACACTCTCTCACCGTACAAGAGTATTTCGGAGGGACTAGATAAAAGCCAGAAAGTGACCCAGAACACCAGTTCCAGCAATGCACCAGCCGGACTAGGTCTGTTAAATACACAGGGACTGTGCATTTGGTGAAACCAGGAGTCTGCACTCTGAAACCAGTGAGTGAGCCAGCTGAAAGTCCGGCAGTAGCACTGCAGTGTGGGGAAACCATGGTTTGGCATTTGGAGACAGACAAATTCTTTAAAAAAGAAAAAAAAAACCCAGGAGCGGCTGCGGATACGGTGATGAGAGGCGCACGGTGAGGCACGGCAGGAGAGGGCTGTGCCAACACCTCAGTGTCTGGCGTGGAGCACAGCCCTTCTCACACCCGCTGCTGATTGTCTCAGGGCCAGGGGGGCAAAGGGGAGCCAAAAGGAGAAAGAAACCACACCCCTTGCAGCCATCTCCCTGGCGGGCTGGGGACACTCCTGCCCGGGGCTACAGACATAGCCCAGAGCCAGGCCAAGGGTCCCAGTGTAACGGGGAGTGTTTCCCGCAGCACCGCACACATGCCACAATATCAGCCGTGGACAGTGGCCTTTAGTGCACCCACAGCTAATTGTCCTGGAGCTGCAAAGGCGGAGCTGTGCGGAAGGGGGGAAATTAATACTCCCCATTCAACCATCTTTACAGCAAGATGGGAACGCCTTGCATGGCCCGGCCACCCAGGGCTTCCCTGGAGAGCCACTGTGCACTTGTGAGGTGGCACAGCCTTGCCTCAGCAGAGGTCCTGGAAGAGCACGGCTGAGAAGGGAGACCCACTCAGAAATCCCAGGGACCCTATGCCAATACCAAGGACTTGTGGGTCAGCAGCAGAGACAATCTGTGGCAGGACTGAAATGAAGGCTTAGACTCTTCCAACACCTTAAATCTCCGGGAACACCTGGGAGGTTTGATTATTAAAGCTGCCCTGCCTCCCTAACTGCTCAGACACATGCCCCTCATTCAGGGAGGACAGCACCAACAACACACCCAAACTTGGTGCACCAATTGAACCCCAAGAATCAGACTCCCACACACCACAAGACAAAGTTGGGGAGAACTCACTTGAGGGGAATAGGTGACTTGCAGATGCCATCTGCTGGTTAGAGAAAACGTATGCCACCAAGCTGTAGATCTGACAAATTAAGAAATCGGTGTTTTTGATATTCTGAAAGAACCCTATCAAATAGAGCAAATGCCAAGAGGCCAAAAACAACAGAAAATTTTAAAGCATATGATAAAACCAGATGATATGGAGAACCCAAACCCAAACACCCAAATAAAAAGATCAGAGGAGACACAGTACTCGAAGCAATTAATCAAAGAACTAAAGACAAACAAGGAGAGCATGGCACAGGATATAAAGGACATGAAAAAGAGTATGGCACAGGATATAAAGGACATGAAGAAGACCCTAGAAGAGCACACAGAAGAACCTGCAAGAGTAAATAAAAAAACAGATGATCTTATGGAAATAAAAGAAACTGTTGACCAAATTAAAAAGATTCTGGATACTCACAGTACAAGACTAGAGGAAGCTGAACAACAACTCAGTGTCCTGACGACCACAGAATGGAAAATGAAAGAACAAAAGAAAGAATGGGGAAAAAAATAGAAAAAATTGAAATGGATCTCAGGGATATGATAGATAAAATAAAATGTCCAAATTTAAGACTCATTGGCATCCCAGAAGGGGAAGAAAAGGGTAAAGGTCTAGAAAGAGTATTCAAAGAAATTGTTGGGGAAAACTTCCAAAACCTTCTACACAATATAAATACACAAAGCATAAATGCCCAGTGAACTCCAAATAGAATAAATCCAAATAAACCCACTTCAAGACATATTCTGATCAGACTGTCAAATACTGAAGAGAAGGAGCAAGTTCTGAAAGCAGCAGGAGAAAAGCAATTCACCACATACAAAGGAAACAACATAAGACTAAGTAGTGACTACTCAGCAGCCACCATGGAGGCGAGAGGGCAGTGGCATGACATATTTAAAATTCTGAGAGAGAAAAATTTCCAACAAAGAATACTTTATCCAGCAAAACTCTCCTTCAAATTTGAAGGAGAGCTTAAACTTTTCACAGACAAACAAATGCTGAGAGATTTTGCCAATAAAAGACTTGCCCTACTTCAGATACGAAAGGGAGCCCTACCCACAGAGAATCAGAGAAAGGAGAGAGAGATACAGAGAATTTTAACAGACATATATAGAACCTTACATCCCAAATCACCAGGACACACATTTTTCTCTAGTGATCATGGATCTTTCTCCAGAATAGACCATATGCTGGGATATAAAACAAGCCTCAATAAATTAAAAAACAAACAACAACAACAAAAAAAAACAATTGAATATATTCAAAGCACATTCTCTGACCACAATGGAATACAAATAGAAGTCAATAATTTTTGATTTGTAACTCCACTATTTACTTCCTACATAATATAAAATACACAAACTCTAACGACAAATCAGTGGTTTTGGACTCAATGTAAAATATGTAATTTTTGACAAGAACTATATAAAGGTGGGGGAATGGAGGAATATAGGAACATAGTTTATGTGTCCTATTGAAGTTAAGTTGGTATCTAAGAAAAACAAGATTGTTATGGATTTAAGAGGTTAATTTTAAGCCCCACAGTAAACACAAAGAAATTATCAGAGAATATGACCATAGATTCTAATATAAAATCCCACAATTAGATGTTTAACTTCTTGAATAGTTATGAGAAGTGGGGGAAGGGGCAATGGGGAGTTAAGAAATGAGTGTAGGGTTGCTGTTTGAGGTGAAGGGAAATTTCTAGTAATGGATGGTGGGAAGGTGATAGCATTACAACATTCTAAATGTGATTAATCCCACTAATGGAATGCTAGGGAGGGGATGGAATGGGAAGATTTAGGCTGTATATATGTTTCCACAATTGAAAAAAAAAAAAAAAGACAGTCTAAATAGATGACAATTGAATGCCCAGGATGATCCTGGATGGGATCTCAGGATGGAAGACAGGAGGCTCAAAGGGACACAGTTGGGACATAAGAAAAAAAAATAACAAAAAGGAAATATAGAATGTAAGCCTTGTGTCAATGTTGAATTTCTTGAACTTCTTAGCTGCGCTTAATGGGATTGCATAAAAGAATGTTCTTGTTCATGGGAATTGTATATGTGAATTATACTGTCTGTTCAAGGATGTGTGCAGCTTGCTCTGATATGTTCAGAAGACAGAGCAATAGATGATGGATGATAGATAGGGAGGGAGGGAAAGAAATGGTGGTGTGACAGGATGTTCAAGTTGGTGGATTGGGGTATCGGGGGGGAGGAGTATGCCGGAGTTCCGTGTATGGGGTTTGTATTGTTTTTGCAACTGTTCCTGTAAGTTTGAATTTATTTCAAAATAAAATTAAAAAAAAAAAAAAAGAGAGTATATGAGAGGAAATGTGTGATGGTTACAATTAATATTCATTCTAAAATGTTTAGTGAGATTAAGCAAACCAGTTTCTCCACATGCACATTAAAACAAATCAGTAAAACTGGTTTTGAACACAAGGAAAAAGGGGAGTTTTCTTACATCTGCTTAAAGAGATGAAGAAAGCTTATGATCTATTTGTTCTAATATAAAATCCCACAATTAGATGTTTAACTTCTTGAATAGTTGAATGTTTCTCATGTCTCCAACTCCTCCTAGAGAATGTTTTTTCTCCAGATCAGAGTGCCCCAATGCCTACATGATTAAAAATAAAGGTAACATAGTTACAACTGAAAAATAATTACAAGTAACTTAAAAATAATTACTATTGGCAGTGCGTACTTAAAATTAAGAAAACCAAACTGGTTTCAGAATTAATCAGGCTAAGAAGACTCATATGGGAATCAAAGACTTTAATGGGAAGTTTAAAACCTTTTACTTGAAAGAGGCAAAGGCTATAGTTTCGAAGTTTTCCCCAGAAAACTAGAACACTTAATAGCTGTTCGGGGGAAAAGAACTATAGATTGCATTGTAAATGGATAAGATTGTTTCATCAGAGTTAATTTACTTTGTGAATCTGTTAATTAAAATATGCTATTACTGACAATAGGGACTTGACTAAGATTTGTATACCAGTGTTCATAGCAGCATAATTCACAATAGCCAACTCAAGTGTCCATCAACAGAAGAATAAACAAAATGTGATATATACATACAATGGGATATTATTCAGTCATAAAAAAAATGTTCTGCTACATGCTACAACATGGATGAAACTTAAACAAAATAAGCCAGACACAAAAGGTTAAATATTTTATGATTCCACTTTTACTAAATACCTAGAATTTGCAAATTCATAAGGACAGAATGTAGATTACAGGTTACCAGGGGCTGGGGGAATGGGAAATTATCATTTATTCAATACAGAGTTTCGTTTGGTGTGATGAAATAGTTTTGGTAATGGATGGTGATAATGGTGGTACAATATTTTGAATGCAATTACTATCACTGAATTGTACACAGGAAGGTGGTAAAAAAGAGGAAACTTTGAGTTGTGTATATATTATCACAATAAAAAAATTAATGCTATTACTTTAAGAAAAAAATAGGATGAACGGCAATTTCCAATGATTAAGTCTACAATAACTGAAGTAAAACTAAACCACGGCAAGGGTTCCCACTCGCTTTCTGTACAATTTGTAAATATTTTTTGAGCATATTATTTACTGAGTACTGTTTTAGGCATCAGAGCTCCATGGCAAACAAAACAAACAACATATTTGCTCTCATGGAGCTTACATTCTACCTTACAATAAAAACAACAGAAAACAGGGTAATCTGACGCAAAGCAAATGTGGTAAGAAGGTAAAGAATGCTCCTTGAAGGACATGACATTTGAGTTAAAACCTGAATAACAAGAAAGAGACAGATATGTGACAACATGAGAGCAGAACTCTCCAGGCAAAAACAATACAGAGTATACAGGTACTAATAAAAGCTTTTAATAAATTACCTCTAAATCAGGTTTTTTTTAAACTAAAAGTATTATCCAGTGATTCCTATGTGCACTACAGTTTGAGAGACCCACTGAATGAAAAAACTCTAAATGGCAAATAAACGTCAAGAAATGACCAGGACAAGATAAAAATGAGAATAACAACAGTTCATGATAAGAATCATTTTACTGAGTGCTTACTACATTGCCATGCACTGACTGAAGTCATACTAGGAGATACCCATACTGTTTATAATTAACAATATTTAAACTAACTTTGTGATAGAATAAGTCAAAAAGTGGTTGAATAGATGATAATATTCGGTCTTACTCTTAAAAAACGCAAAATTTTAAAAATCAAGCTAGCATTTCACTTATTAGAGATGCAAAAATGTTGAAGACTCATAATAGCTGAGATTGGTACTAAAAATTGGTTTAACTTTTTTTTTTTTTTAATCATCATTTTATTGAGATATATTCACATACCACACAGTCATACAAAACAAATTGTACTATCGATTGTTTACAGTACCATTACATAGTTGTACATTCATCACCTAAATCAATCCCTGACACCTTCATTAGCACACACACAAAAATAACAAGAATAATAATTAGAGTGAAAAAGAGCAATTGAAGTAAAAAAGAACAGTGGGTACCTTTGTCTGTTTGTTTCCTTCCCCTACTTTTCTACACATCCATCCATAAACTAGACAAAGTGGAGTTTGGTCCTTATGGCATTCCCAATCCCATTGTCACCCCTCATAAGCTACATTTTTATACAACTGTCTTCGAGATTCATGGGTTCTGGGTTGTAGTTTAATAGTTTCAGGTATCCACCACCAGCTACCCCAATTCTTTAGAACCTAAAAAAGGTTGTCTAAAGTGTGCGTAAGAGTGCCCACCAGAGTGATCTCTCGGCTCGTTTTGGAATCTCTCTGCCACTGAAGCTTATTTCATTTCCTTTCACATCCCCCTTTTTAACTTTTTTTTGATAGTAAATTGTAACTAGTTACCAAAATTACAATGTACACAAAAGCCCGCTTCTGCAAATTTGCTAGAGTGAGTCCCCTACGACTACAAAAAATTACAAAACTGTTCATTACATACTGCTTATAAATAGTGAAAAGCTGGAAAGAGTCCATCCGTCCATCAATAAGGGATTAAATGAATAAATCATGTAACAGCTAAAATACAAAATATCATGTAGTTTAAAAAAGTTAATGATACAAGTTGATGCTAACTGAAATGAAAAAATGTCCAATTCACATTGTAAAACAAAATATTGCACAATGGTGTTATCATTCCTTTTGTGTAAAAAAAATTTTTTAATTTGTGTAAAAAAATAAAATAAAATTTAAATAATTTGAGAAACATACATGTTTGTACATGCATAGAAAATATCTAGAAAGATATATATTAAGCTGTTACCAGTGGCTTCCTCTCTAAGAGTGGCATTGGTGAGGGAGAAGAGATAAGAAACGGCAAACAGGAGAATTCTTTTTTAAATTTCATAAACACCTGTGCCAGTTTTTTTGTCCCCAGAGAATGAACATGGATTACTTGAGAGAAACTTGTACAAAGTTTTTTAAAAACTGAAAATGTGTTCAAATTTACCTACAGCTTGGAGCTGGGATGGTACCTTTCCAGGATAGATATGGCCCCAAATATTGAGCTAAATATACAATGACATTCCTTAAAACAAAATTCTATTTGTATAGTTATTAACAGAAAACCATCATACAAAAGTAGCCTATTTGTACCTATATGACTGCTTGTTGAGCTGTACATTGAGAGATGACACCTTTCTGTATGTATGTTATATTTTACAATAATGGAAATGGCTGAAATTGTGGAACTGTGACACAAGACATACTTTGAAATCTGCTAACTACTTGTGAAATCATACTTTTAAAGTTATCATGGTTATACATATATGTAAAAAGTTCACAATAAAAAAATACAAAAACAAACAAACAAAAAAGGAGCCTATTTGGGGTATATTTTAACTATGTTCCAACGGCATTCCATCATGTAAAATAAAGTCTACCGTGGCTTTCAAGGTCTTTCAGGATCTAGTCCTGTCCTTCTCAAACTTTAATACCCATACAATTCACCCACAGTTTTTGTTAAACTGTAGATTCTGATTAGTCTGGGATGGGGCCTAAGAGTCCCCAATTCTAACAAGTTCCACAGACCACACTTTGAGGAGCAAGGACCTAGACCTAGTTCACACATCACCATTCCCCTATACTTCAAATATAGTAAATTACTGCTTTTCCTCACTGTGCCGGTTTGGATGTTTTATGTCCCCCAAAACACCATGTTCTTTGAAGCAATCTTGTGGGGGCAGACATATTAGTGTTGATTAGGTTGGAACCTATTGGTTATTTCCATGTAGATGTGACTCAATCAGCTGTGAGTGAAATGCTTGATTGGATAATTTCTATGGAGGTGTCACCCTGCCCATTCTGGGTGGGTGTTAATTGGATCACTGAAGTCATATAAAGGAGTTCACAAAAAGAAGGACCTCAGAGCAGCTAAGAGTGACATTTTGGAGAGTAGCTGCAGCTAAGAGAGGACAAAACACCCCAAGAGCAATGCCATTTTGAAACACAACCTGGGAACAAGCAGACGCCAGCCACGTGCCTTCCCAGCTTACAGAGGTTTCCCTGATGCCAATGGCCTTTCTCCAGTGATGGCACCCTTTGTTGATGCCTTACCTTGAACACTTTATGGCCTTAAGACCCTAACTTTGTAACCAAATAAACCCCCTTTATAAAAGCAAATCCATTTCTGGTATTTTGCATGATGCCAGCATTAGCAAACTGGAACACCCACCCATCAAGTTCTTCATACCTCTGGGCATTTTATGCCTTATTTTTCTGCTTAAGTGCTTTTACCCTCACCTCCTCCACCTCAAAACCTTTTACAGGTTTAGTTTGAACATCACAGACATGTCAGGCAGACGTAGATGCTGCTTCTTTTGTACTCCCTGAGGTCCCTAGGCATTTACGTTCCAGGATTTATCACATTTGTTATACACATGCCCATCTCCCCTAGGAGACTATGAGTTTGTAGGAAATGTCTCATATCCTTAGCACAGAGCTATTCAATAAATTTTTTTCTGAGTAAAAGTCTCTAAGATATTGAGATTCTGCCACCACCTTTGAAATAATGGTTGTCACAATCACTTCCATTCATAACATTTTCTTTAAGATATTAGCAAAAATAATCTCTTGAATTAAAATATAAGGAAGGCCTCCCTTATATTAAAAAATGCCAAACTATTCTTTGAGATGTTTGCCTTATTGCTGAAAATTTTATCCCATTCTGGGATAAAAAGGAAAAACAAAGACTGTACTCTTTCAAATTCTTGAAGAAAAAATTAAAATATCATTAAATTTCTAATATCTTTCTCCCTTAAATTTTAGGACTCTTTTAATATATTTTAAGAACAAATGACAGAATAATTTATATCAAATGCTTCAGGCAGCCCTCTTTCCACTCACCTTCCTCATCTATCCATTTCATGGTGAAAAGCTGCTCACTGTCAAAAGAACACATGTCTCGAACCTCATTACAAAGACCCTCAAAGGAGATTGAAGGTTCAAAATGTGTTATCATGATATCCCTGAAAAAGAAAAGGAGGTTTAAGTTTGGCATTATTATTAAAACTAATAATACTTTAACGTAATACTGAGCACCTGACAATTTGATGGAATTTAGCTATTTTGTCTGTGCATTAACTTGCATTGCTTTTAATAAATTATGATTTCTGCAAAGTGAAAAACAAATATCAACATTGAATAATGACATAAAATATTGGATGTGTGCGAAATCTTAATTCAATCTCCCCTCCTAATTCAAGAAGCTCACCACAACCACCCTGACAAATGGTAGTCCTACTTTTGCTTTAATGTTAGTTTATCAGCTTACTCCTTTGTGAGGCATTCCATTCCACAGATGAACAGCTCCATTACTGATAAGTTTCCACCTTACATTTAACTGAAATCTGTTCTAACCACTAATCCAAGAGCTCTTTTTCCCCCAAAATTTACCCTTAGTCCAAGAGATGGCCTTTCAAGAATTTGGCATAGATCTGTCATGTCCTCTCCCTTGGATTTCACTCCCACAGCTTGGCCACCCTAGAATCTGTCAATAATTCTTCGTATGGTATGATTTCTAGATCTCATATCTTTAGTCCAACCTTTTCCCAAGAGAATTCCCTTTGTCAAAGTTGGCTTTAAAATATAATTCATAGTTTAATGTAGGCACTCAAAAAATGTAGGACATAAATGTGTATTTATTTTTGTATTAGTGTTAGATGAGCAAAATTATTTAGATAAATCCAACTGAGCTAATCATTGTAAGACTTAAAATACTGTGAAAAACTGCAACAGAATATTTTAAAGCAAAGCCCTGGGGTTTCTCCCAGGGAGTCAAGAGAAGCTCCACAGCAGCCACAGTGATCCTTTCAAATGTAAGTCAGATAGATACACTGAATTTCACAAACACGATGTAGTGATTCCTATGTGTCAGACTCTGTTCTAAGGATCTTACAAATATTAACGCAATTTATACTTCCTCTCTCCAAAGTCTTCAAAGTCCTTGGCACTCAGAGTAAAATCCAAAGTCCTTACCAGGAACTACAAGGCCCTGTGTGACCTGGACCTGGCTACCTCTCTGACCTCATGTCCTACCACTGGACAGATAAACAAATGTTTATAGTTCACCATCTTCCCCAGCTAAACTGTAAGCCTGGGGAAGGCAGAGGCTTTGTTTTGTTCACTACATTTCTAGTGCCCAGTGCAGTACCTAGCACAGAACAGGTATTCAATAAATATTCATTGATGGATGGATGGAAGGAAGGAAAGAAGGAAGGAAGGAAAGAAGGAAGGAAATTACAATGTATTAGGAACTGCAAACAGGCACGGGTAGTTGTAACAGAGTAGGAAATAAGAATTAAAAATTTTAGCATCTGCAAAAAAAGTTAAATATGTAGTCTTAGGGGCTATAGAAGGTAAGCAGAGAGTGAAGCAGGCACAGAAGGCCTGTTCTTGTTTATCATCCTTTTTGTAAGGAGCTCGAATTTTTTTTTGTTTGTTTGTTTTTGTCTTTTTTTTAAAACCCCTGCCTTTTACTCTCCTGCTTTGGCTTTCATTGTACTATGATTCCCTGGTTCTCTTTCTGATGTTCTGAACTCTTAAGTCTCCTTTTGTCTTCAATCACAAGACATCCTTTATACTCTCTCTCTTATTCATATTCATATTCTCCTTCCTCCCTTCCCCTTACACCTCCCCTCTCTCCCTCTACTCCCCCCACCACCACCCAAACTAATTCACATTCAAAGTTATAACTATTATCTATATGTAGGGGTCTACCAAATCTCTAATTCCACCTCTTTGTGTGGTATTTTAGATTCCTGATAATCTGGTTCCAATTTCTATTCTCAAATTGACCTAGCTATTCCCAACATAAATAAGAAAAGTTTTATTGACGCAAGATTTTCTTTCCTTCTCTATGCATCTAATCATACCACTTGACTCTTCAAGAGTGTAACATTTACATAAACATTCATTATAAATATTTTAATCACTTTAAAGAAAAACTTATGAGTTAAAGAATAGAATAATAGTATTATAAACCTTTACAAAGTAAAAATTAGTTTTAAAACTCAGGAGGTGGAGAAGTAAAAGGAAGTATAAATTAAAACATGTCTTTATTTTTCCTAGTGGAGAGTTAACATACCATCTAAAGTTAATAATTAAACGTTTTTTAAAGTATATTATTTAAGACTATAAATGTAGCCACAAGAAGAACTAAACATAGGAGAGAGAGAAGGCCATATAGAAATGCTAAACTCATCTTTTTTATTGATCAACAGATACAATAAAACAAAATTTTAAAAGTGGTTAACTCTGGGTGGTGGAACTAGGCATTGGGGAGAGGCTGGAGGTAGAAGAAAAATGTGCTTTGTACTTAAGACTATTCTGAAGAGTACAGATTATTATTAATTTTTCTACCATGTAAAGGTATGACTTCATTATAAAATTATTATTTGAGTATTTTTTTTAATTTTAAAAAGAAAATAAAAATAGAAAATTCCTTCTTCTAATGTCAATAAAAGAAACCTGCTTAACTTAAATCGATCTTTCTTTCAAAAGTACCCTCTAGGTTATTCATATGGATTAGGAAAATATATTTTGGAATTAAATTAGGAGAAGGAAGGGCTCCAATAGACTTTCCCCAGCAAAGAACAGTATGAAGTTATCTTTTTTAATGCCAAGGGAAATAAATTAGTATGATCTGACATCATCAATATATGACTTCCTTATTAAGGTTCACATGAAGTTAAAATTAACACAAATGTAGCCATATTGAAATAATAGGGATGTTACAGAAATCTCATTTTTCAAGAGCTAAGAGATATTTATCAGAACATACATATATTTTAAAAACATCTGTGTACCTAAAGAGGCTCACTGAAAGAGTTCTGCCTTATCAACTGCCACTCCTTAAGTTCCAGGAACTAAAACATTTAGGGGAGTTTTATATAAACACTTCTCTAAGTAACTGGAAAAACACCATGTTCATACACTTCACAATCACCAGATCCTTATTAAAACACCAAAGCTAAAAATGAACTGCAAAACAAAGATACTACATTCTAAAGGTTTAACACAAATTATGTGCAGCAGATTTTTTTCTGGCTTTAACTTCAGGGTTAGCATACATTACCTTACCACTAGTCTTCAAAGAACACAGTCTGATTCACCACAAAAAATTCCCAAGACGATAAATTTAGATACAGTTTTAGCTTAATTTTTTTTAAAAATCAGTTTTCAACTTTGCTATTGGGCTTTAGAAGACAGAGTGCTTTAAGAATTCATTATGCTCTTAGGTTCTAAAATATAGAACCTAAAGTTTTTCCTTAGGACTAATTGTTTTTAAAAATAAATCTGAAAAAAAAAATAAAAAATAAAAAAATAAAAACATGCAGTCCTGCTATCTCAACATAAGCTTTTTCCCTAAATTAAAAATAGTTTATTCATGGGAACTGCTATCACCAATATAACAATTGATTTAGTCAAGAATCATCTATCCATGGATGGTAAAATCATTGGGAAAAATGTTTTGGGAGAACAGAATATAGTCATACAATCTCAAACTATCACTCCTCAGATTAGTTATTTATAATAACAGCAATAAGGAATAGAATGAAAAATCCGGCCGGCACCAAATTTTTCAAGAAATCAAAGTTAACATCACTAACAATAAGACAAGCAGATATCACATGCCTCCTGACATGATGTAACATGCAAGATCTATAGGACAAGAGCAGAGACTGCACGTTATACATTCCCTCCCCAATACTAGCATAATGCCTGACACTTTGTACAATAAATGTGTGTTGGATAAGAATAACATTATACATAACATCTGTTCTCTCCTATAGCACTTCCTTTCACTTGCCAAGCAGGAATTACACACCTGGGCATCAAATCTGATGCATCTCTAAATCCAGGACTAGAGTATACTTCTGAAAATCATAATCCTAAAATTTATCTGGAAGAAAAAAACATACAAAAATAGCAAAGAAATTTTAGAAATCAAAAATTAATGAAATGAACCTTAGGCTTTCAGCTAGCAGGTGGCCAAGTGCAACTTCTTTGGGTTGACCAGTATCGAGGTTCATCCAACACCAACTGCCTCCCCCAGGGGGCCCAAGTTCCACAACAAGATAGACCAAAGTTGTATACCTGAGGTGCACCGGTGGGAACATCAGTGTCATGTCGGCCCTGGCCCCCAAGATGAGCCCCCAGATTTGTTTCCAAATTAAAGGTTGGTGATGACATCACCAAGACAACTAGTGACTGCAAGGGTCTAAGGATTTTGGTGAAAATGACCATTCAAAACAGACAGGCCCAGATTGAGGCAGTAACTTTCTGCCTTCGTCCTGATCATCAAAGCCCATATGGAACCAGCCAAAGACAAAAAGAAGCAGAAAAACATTAAGCACAGTAGAAATATCACTTTTGTTGAGATTGTTAACATTATCGCATAGAAGTGGCACCAATCTTTAGACAAAGAACTCTCTGGAACCATTAAAGAGATTCGGGGGACTGCCCAGTCTCAGGGCTGTGATGTTAATGGCCACCACCCTCCTGACATCATAGATGACATCAACAGTGGTGCAATGGAATGCCCAGCTAGTAAAATATTTCAATAAAGGATAACTATATGATAAAAACTAATAATAGTAAGAATGAAATGGGTCTTTCCATAACATAACTACAATATAACAAGAATTAGTCAATATAGTATGTGCAAAAATAGATCGCCCCCAAAATTCAATGGGAACAGCAGAAAGTATTACGCACATAGGAGAAATTCAGTATAGAACAAACTTGTCATTTCAATCAGTAGTGAAAGAACAACTTATTCAATAATGGCATTAGGATAAATTTTGAAAAAAAAATTAAGCTGTATTGTACATTACTACACAAGTAACTAACCCCCAAATACCAGATTTATTGAAAGATAGTCACTTAAAAAGCTACATACGTAATTTTTTAGATGGGAAATATTTTTAGATGGGAAAGCATCTACCTAAGACAGCAAACTCAGAAGTCATAAAGGAGGGGGGTAAAATAACAGGTTTGATCAAATACAAATGAAAAACTCCAGACAAGCAACAGATTGGAGAAATGCTGGAAACTTGTTTTTTAACAGAGAAAAATGTCAATATTCCTTCAATAAATTAATAAGAAAACAAAAAATAATCTAATAGAAAAATGGGCAAAAGCTATGAAGAGAAAATTCAGAGGAAATAAAAAAATGATACCCTATAAAACGATACTTGAGGAAAAGTTACCACTTTTTTGTCAATTCAAAGGACAAAAATTTTAAAGACATAAAACACAATGGGAACGCAAGGAAAAAACTTCAATTATACACTGTTGTTGGGAATTTAAATTGGTAAGTTTTTGGAATACAAGACCAAATGTTTAAATGGGCATACCTTTGACCATGTTAGCAAGAATATATATTATTTACAAGGATGTTCCTTCAGCATTATTTATAATAGTGATTTAATGAAGACAACTTTAAATGTTCATCAATGAGAAAAAAGATTAAATAAAGTATGGCTTATCAATAATGTGGAACACAATGTGCCAACTACAAAGAAAGAGGTGGATCTGTATCTGAATATGGAAAGATGGCCATGAATTTTGAAAATAATCAAGTTGCAGAAACGTGTAGAAATATGAACCCACTTAATGGAAAAATCAAAGACAGACTATATATATATTTAAAGATACATTGATAGGTGTAGAATATACCAAACTGTTAACAATGGCTATCCCCAGAAAGTGGGAAAAGTGGGAATAAGAGGCTACAGAGAGAACTTTCCACTTTATGTATTTCTATAGTTTTTGAATTTAGCTTTAATGCCTTCATTTGTGATCTGGATTTGGCCATGGATAGCATATTTCTTTCCATCCTCATTCTTAACCACATTCCTACATAGGTCAGCTGTCATTCACAGTGCTTGGGAGACAAAGTAGGCATACAATAAATGATTGTTCAGTTAATTCTGGCTATCTCCACCTGAAATTGGAAATTCAGTCAATTGTTCCAGGTAATGAATTACCTTCTTCCACAAATCTCCACCTTCTCTTCAATGGAGGTCCCACCCAACCCCAACTCTAGTATGTGTCTTTCTCTCTCTCTCTTTCTCTCTCTCTCAGTAGTTAGATCCCCCTCTCTCCTTCACAGGCAATCTATCTCTAAGTCACATTACTTCTACCCTCTAAAATCACCACTGAATCCATAACCTCTTTTCAATCTCTTAGCATCTCTTACCTAGACTACTTCAAATACTTCTAGGTTAGTCTCATCCATCTACCACCAATCCATCTCCCATACCAGTTCCAAGAGTGATCTTTCTAAGATGCAAATGTGATCAAGTATCTCTCTTGTTTAAAACCTTCACCAATGAGAAAAAGTCTGAACTCTGCAATACAATAATCAAGTGTCTTCAAGATCTAGCCCCTGTGAACTAGCTTCACTTTTCATCAGTGCCCATTTCACACTTTATGTCCCAGTAATACAGACTAACAAATATGGAACTAACAATCAAATGGATCTTAGTTCCCTAAACAACACATCATACAGCTCATCAATACCTGGAATCATCCCCACAGAACAGTATCATCCAGGAGGCAAACTCCTGTTTAACCTTTAAAAGCCTCAGACATTTATCCTCTAGGAAGGCCTCCCTCACCCCACATTCCTTCCCAATATTCATCCCTGCAGGTATCTTACACACACACACACACACTCATAGATCAAATTTAATCCTTTATTATCTGTTTACAAAATCCACACCCTCCCCACCCCCTCACCCCAAGTATCAGGGGTACAACCTTTTATTATGTACCTCTACATTTCTGTGCCTTCTTAGAACCTCACGTCTGGCTTATAGTAGGTGTTCAACAACATTTGTTAAACTGAATTTAAACACTCTTTATATGTGAAATTCCAAGCATGACTGGAATTTTAAAAATTCATGTTTTAATTAGGCTTGTTTCAACCATAAAAATCAGACACTTAAGTTACCTTAAAAAGGTGGGTAGGAGTTGCATTAGAAAGCTGTCATGAACTAAGGACCTATATATAGGGAGAATTGTTCTGTACAGAGCTGTTTCTTTCTCAGTTTCTGCTTACTCGGACCTTAGTTTGCACACGATCCATCTTGACCTCTCCAGCTCTCCCTCAACTCTTCAGCTTCAGTTCCCACTGCTAACAAGCAATTTATCTCCACACTTTCTAATTCAAATTTTTGAGGAGGTTTTTTGTTTTGTTTTTGTTATTTGGCCCCAGGCCACCATGTTCTAGTTTTCTTTCTGGCCAAGCTGTGGAACAACTGTCCTAGAGTTAGGTGTCATGGCACGAGCTCTAGGACTAGATAACATTCCCCCCAACCGTCAACTCAAGGTACTACTTTTACTTCCGTAGAACCACTACTGAAGTATATCACTAAAATAATTATGCAATACTTTTAAAAACAAGTCTTGCCAAGACTTGTTCACGGTAAGAAAAGTCTTGCACACTTCTTCACAGAACCAGGTATATATTCCAAATATGGAAGGAGTTAATGGTCTTTTTCCTTTGGATTGTTATAACTGCTCAACAACAGTGGTTTAAAAAGCATTCTTACAAGCTTTTTGTAAATGTAAATAAATGAATAATCCAGGCATTTCCTTGTTAAATTCTATAACATTATATCAAGCTAAATTTATATAAGGATAAGCAAATACAAAGGCAATCTATCACTAACTAACAAAACCTGTTTCTCATCCTCCAACCAACACCACCAGGTAATGACTGAAAAAGGGCATGCACTGAGAAGCTCCCATGGGAGGAGACCGGTTATTAGCTGTGAGACAAGCATTCTAAGGTGGTCTCCAATAAAATCAGATTCTTAATACTATTAATGTCCTGCTTAAAAAGCTAAAAGAAATAAAATTAAATGTTTGTTTTATCTAGGGAGACATCACATTTTCACTAAAACCAAAATTAACAGAAGAACAGTATATACACATCTTTGAAAGGAAAGGGCAATTTATTTTAAAATTTTCTAAAAAATTATTTTGGCTATTCCAAGATTTAACCATAATGGCCATTCAGACATCTGAGGGAAAAGAAACTTTTTCAAATGCAGATAGTCTACATTTTTTGAAAAAGGGATTTTCTATTTTAAAATCAGATAGAAGGTACTCTAGTTAGCCAAACTGTTTATTAACTATCCTGTTGGTGACTCATTTTAGTTTCATCTGTAGTAATAAGCAGCTATATAACATCACAACTGTCAGTTTGACTATTGTTAATAAACACATAATCTTAGATCTAATTTCATAGGACAGAAATTGGTACAATTTAGAATGCTGATGTTTCTTTAAATGCTTAAAATGAAGGTGCTATTAAAAAGCCTTTCTTGAATAAAAAACACTAAAGGGCAAGGAGTTAACTGTCTTTTCTTGGCAAAAATTCACAGGTTTTGAAAGATAAAATGTTAACTTAAATGTCTTAGAGAAATTTTAGCCAAGCACTTAAAAGGCTGTGTCCTTATTCTCATCTTTAAAAATTGGAGTAATAGTCCCAAAGTACAGCAGAATTTGCATTTTATCCAAAGGAGAAGCTAATAATGATTTTATTTACTAACTAGGTCTATTTACATATGCCAAATCAATAAGAATGGGAAAAAAGGAAGGAGCACTAATTTCTCTCTCTTTCATAGTTGGAGTCACTGGAAGTTATCCAAATTTAATAAGTCAAGACTTTGTATTATTGAAAGTTACTAATAAAGGTAACCAGGAGAACTAAAAATTATAATTTAATAACCAAAAATTGAGAAGCACTGGGAGGAGAGGAAGCAGAAAGTAGTGTGTACACAATTTCTCATCTTTCAGGGGAAGGAGTCAATAGTTACTACCTAAAGTTGATAAATCACAAAATAGAAACACAACTTGTAAAGTAATAAAAGGCAAAATTTCCAGAAAAAGCAAAAATAAATTGCCAACAGCGGTTATCTCTGGAAGTTGGAGGGATGGGACAGAAGACACTTTATTTTATATCTCTGCAAGATCTGCATTTTTCTATCATGTGCACGTATTCATCTTTTAATCTAGTTTTTCAGAACTATCAATAGAAACCTTTTCTTAAAAAACTAAAAAAGAACATGTACTATATTTCATTCTTTGCACCTAAGAACTCATGGACTGTCAACTTTATAAAATAGAACACACTTTAAAGTGAAATCTCATCTATCAAATAAAAGATAAAGCAAAAGTTTTCCCCACAGGGTAAAGTTCATGGCTGACCATCCTCAAGCCTGTGACAACTACAAACTTTTAAAAAAAATCTACACACTGCTTCTGCGTATTGTCTTAAAATCAACACCTACTTGATCAATTTAAGTAAAAACACGAGTATTGTCCAATACAACTCCAGTAAACTACTCCTGAATAGTCAAGCTTTCTTAGCAAACTAGCAAGTCCTTACATTAAACCAATAAGATGTTTAGGGCTTGTATTTTCTTTGAAATCAAAACAACAGAGGCAATTTGAGATTTTTCTGTCTTCACTGATCCTCTCAGGAATGTAAAAGTATGCACTGAAGTTTCAACCTTGAAGTGCTGAGAGTTTTTTTTAAAGCAATTTACTTTTGCCCGGATAAGCAGTAAGATATGCGAAAGCAGTTGGGTTTTCTGTTATCCCTTTATCTCAAGCCTTTATGTCCACACTAACATTTCTAATGTTCCTAAAAATAGTTATCTCAAAAAATTTTTTAAAACCACAATTCAAAGGAAGGAGACATCAGGTCACTGCTGAAGAGTAGAATTTAATACAATGATCTTAGGGATGGATTATTTCTGGTTACAACAGGAGTTACAACTTAAGTAGTAATATGCATAAAGATCATAAGAATATGACTTGCACCTAGCTCGTCCTCTTTTCACCTTGCAATATGTCACCCTATAGGATGGTTCTTGAAGCAACGCTGACAAAAGGTTCAAGACATTTTAATTTACTCGTATGCAACCTAATTTTGGAGAGGCAAAAGTACTTAATGCACATCTCTGAAAACGCATCAACTTTACTTAAAAAACAACTCCTATGTCTGATATACTGGCGGCCTGACCATAGTCCAGATACACTTCGTGAACTCTTGTACAGCGATAAAAATAAACCTGACTTAGAAAACGGGAGACTTTAGGCCTGCTGTTAATTGAAAGGGCCAGCTAACTGAACCAGTCCGGTCTTCCAAGCCCGTAGCAAACCGAGTTAACTCAGGCACCACTCAACTCTCAACCCCAAACACATCCAGACTTAATGACGTAAAAACCCTTACAAATCTCTCTGTTGGCGAGTCTCAGGCACCCACTAGGTGCACCTACTCTATCCAAAGGGTCCTTCTTCGGAACCTCTCTAACGCCTCGTACCCCCTTGATCCCTGGGCGCCTCGCACCACACTTGGGGTGCCCCAATTCCCCG
Source organism: Choloepus didactylus (assembly GCF_015220235.1). Taxonomy (NCBI): domain Eukaryota; kingdom Metazoa; phylum Chordata; class Mammalia; order Pilosa; family Megalonychidae; genus Choloepus; species Choloepus didactylus. Next base: position 123,406,341 of record NC_051307.1, read on the forward strand.
ATCCAGATCATTCCGTCACCCACCCAGCTCGAGCCACATACAACACCTCCAGCCCCTCTCCCTCCCCTCCTCCAGGCCAAATCGAGCTGGTCTTCCCCTCCCCGCCAGTTCCCAACCCTGTTCCGCGCCACTCACCCGCGGTAGTAGGCTTTCACCCGGACCTGGTGAGAATGGTCTCCGCTGCCGCCGCCGCCTGCGACCGGGTGGGACATGGTGCTGCCGTCCCTCTGGGTCGGCATCTCCTCTCTCCCCCGCCTCAACGCCGAAGGTCGAGGGAGCGGGGGACGCGCCGGGCGCCGGGCGGGACTCCGCCGCCCGAGCCTTTCGGAAAGCCGCAGCCACCCGCCTGCCGACCTGCTCTTCCAGCCTGCGGTGCCAACCCGAGGGTCGCCTAGCCTGGGCAGCCGGAACCGCGCGGCCCCTCCCACCGCCCGCGGCTGCCGCCGCCTCTACCGCAGCCCCAGGCCAGCGCTCCTCCCCTCCTCTGTCCCTCCCACCTCGCTTTCTTCAAAGCCCATATTCCCGGGTAGGATAGGCGCAACCATCAATCCAACTCAAGGAACCTGAATGCCGGCCGAACCATTTTTATAGAGGGCATGGAAAGGGGGGAGAGAAAAGGGGAGGTGCTAGCCATCACAACACAGACGTCGGAAGGAGGCCTTTCTTGAGTACTGTGACTGAGAATAAGCGAATGTTTAAGCAGCTATCGTTCTGTAAAAAAACGTGTCTCTATAGAGAAAATGGTAGGGGATAAATGCTGCAGAATCTCATCCCAATTTCTCAACTTGGTCGCGCCCTTAGTAGGCCGACTTGGGACTTGGAGTAGATTTGCCGTGCGGGATTCTGGGACTTGGAGTCCTCGTGGCATTCTGGGACTTAGATTCCTTACGTGCAGAGCGCGGAGTCTTCTCGCTAGCCAGTAGATCTCCGGAATGCGCCCGAGTGGCGATGGTCCAGGAAATCTCGAATCCAGTTTAGGTTTCTGAGGACACTGGAAATGATTGGGCTACCGCACGATTTAGTCTTTGTTCTCTAATGAATTCTCACTTCCAATTGCGTAAATCATCTATATTATACAGTGCCTCCTTTGGAAACAATACTTTGGTTTCCCGCAGCATAGCTTGTTTTATGGAAAGAATTTAATAATATATGTGACAAATGTAATAAAGGAGGAAACTCAGCTAGGTAAGATGGAAGACGGATTTTTTTTCCTTCGCAGTTCCCGTATGATGCTATTGTATAGAACAGGTGCACAATGAATACTTATTCAGTCAATCAACCAAGTAATACATTAAAGACTGATTAGTATTTGTTCTGTCAACACCGGCTAGCCAAGGATTACAAGGATCTGTTCTTGTAACCCAGCTTCTGACTTTCTGGTATTGACACTGTCACTTAACTTCTACAGTGATTGCAGGTAGTAGCATGAACCCAACCCCTGCATCCTGGTACCAACTCAGGCTAAAAAAGTCGTAATAGTCAAATATATAGTTTTCTTTACTATGATAAAATGGGTTTGGGGGATTGACTCATTAGAGTTATGTGACGCTTAGCCTGGTGTGACATCCTTCAGCTGCTTCAGGCTTGGATTATATATTCTAATAAAAATTCACATTGAAAGACTTGATATCAGGTTTTTGGCAATTGGGGACCTGCATCACCATATTAAATGGATCAGTTACTAATGGAATATAACATTTCTAAAGTAAGATGAAGAAAATTCAATTTGATTCATGGAAAATTTAGTATGCTTGTGGCAAGTGTGAAAGATTATATAATGATTTATAAAAGGAAATTTAAGTTATATGAGGAGTGAGAATTTATAGATAAGTGAAAGGTAAGTCATGAAACACTTTTCTGGGGCATCCTTATTCCTTGGCGCTTTGAAAATCCTTCAAGATTGACCTCCTAACATGCCGTGTTTAAAGAAGAGGCTTATTGCTTACTTTGTCATCTCCAAGAATCCATAAATATTGATAATTTACACCATCCCAATTTATTAATGTTTTCCTTTTTCTGATTAATGAAAGCTTTTAGTTGTGACTATCAGAGAAAGCATGACATTAATTTTAACAGTTTTATTGCAATATAATTCACATACCGTATATTTCAACCATTTAAAGTGTACAATTCAAGAGTTTTTTTAGTATTCTCAAAGATATGCAACTATCACCACTATCAAATGACAGAACATTTTCATCACCCCCAAAAGAAATCACATATCTGTTAGCAATCACTCAGTGTTCTTCCCTCCTCCCAGCCATTGGCAACCACTAATCTGCTTTCTGTTTCTGTGGATTTGTTCGCCTATTCTGGACAGTTCACAGAAATGGAATCATACAACACGTGGCTTTTTTGTGTCTAGCTTCTTTAGACTTAGCATGTTTTCAAGGTTCATGCATGTTGCAGCATGTATCAGTTCATTCCTTTTTTATAATATTTTATTGGATATACCATTCTCTGGATATACCACATTTAATATATCAATTCATAAATTAATGGACATTTGGGGATTTTTCACTTTTGGCTGTAATGAATAATGCTGTGAAAAACATTAATTAACAAGTTTTTGAGTAGCATATGTTTTAAATTCTCTTATATATACACCTAGGAGTAGAATTGCTGGGTCATATGGTAACTCCCTGTGTCGTATCTTGGGGAACTTCCAAATTGTTTTCTAAAGCAGCTGCACCATTTTACAATTCCAGCAGCAATGTATAAGGCTGCCAATTTCTCCAACTCCTTGACAACACTTTTTTGATTTGCATTTCCCTAATGAATAATAAGTGTAAGCAACGCTTCATGTTTTTATTAGCCATTTGAATATCTTCTTTGAATAAATGTCTATTCAGATACTTTGCCCTTTCTAATTGACTAATAGTCTCTTTATTTTTTAGCTTTCGTAGTTCTTTATATATTCTGGATCAAGTCCCTTATCAGCTGATTCACAAATATTTTCTCCTTTTCTATGCATTTTCTTTTCAGTTTCTTGATGATATCATCTGTAGCCCAAAGGTGTTCAATTTTGTTGAAGTCAAACTTACGTATTTTGTTGCTGTTGTTGCTTGTGATCCGGTGTCATATCTAAGAAGGCTTTGCCTCACCCAAGGTCATGAAGATTTAATCCTAAATTTTCTTCTAAAGGTTTTATAGTTTTAGCTCTTAACATTTAGGTCTATGATCCATTTGAGTTAATATTTGTATGTCATATAAGAAAGTGGTCCAAATTTATTTATTTCCAGCTGGCTACCCAGCTGTCCATGCACCGTTTGTTGAAAAGAGTAATTTTTCCTCAATTAAGTGTCTTGGGCTCTTGTTGAAAATCAGTTGACTGTAAATGTAAAGGTTTATTTCTAGACTCTCAATTCAGTTCCATTGACCTATTTGTCTATCCTTATGCTAGAATCATGCTGTCTTTATTAATGTAGCTATGTAGTAAGATTTAGAACAGATAAGTGTGAGTCCTACACCTTTGTTCTTTTTTTTTTTTTTTTAATGTTGTTTTAGCATTCTTGGTCATTTTCATTTTTATAGGAATTTTAAGATCAGCTTGTCAATTTCTGCAAAAAAGCCAGCTGGCATTTTGATAGGCATTGCATTGAATTTGTAGATCAGATGGTGAGTATTGTTGTGCTAATATTAAGTATTCTAACCCATGAACATGGGATGTCTTCTATTTATTCAGGTCTTTTTAAATTTCTTCCAATAGTATCTTGTAGTTTTCAGAGTATAAATTTTGCACTTATTTTGTTAAATTTATTCCTAAGTGTGTTATTCTTTTTGCTGCTATTGTAAATGGAATTATTTTCTTAATATCATTTTTGGATTATTAATTCCTAGTATATAGAAATACATTTGATATTTATGTATGTTAATCTATCTAGCAAACTTATTGAACTCGTTTATTAATTCTAATAGTGTTTTTGTGGATTCCTTAGGATTTCTATATATAAGGTTATGTCATTTAAAAATACAGATAGATTTATAGTCTGGATGCCTTTTATTTCTTTTTATTGCCTGACTGCATTGACTAGAACCTCCTGTACTACATTCAATAGAAGAGGAGAGAGTGGACATCTTTGCTTTGTTCCTAATCTTAAAACAGTTAAGTTTTCAGTCTTTCCCTCTTAAGTACAATTTTGCTGTAGGGTTTTGTAGATGCCATTTATCAGATGTCTATTCCTATTTTGTTAACTATTTTATGAAAAGGTGTTGGGTTTTGTTGAAAGCTTTTTCTGTGTCTATTGAGATGATTATTTGTTTTTTTCCTTTATTCTATAGATACGCTGTCTTACATTAATTAATTTTTGGATGTAAAGCAACCTTGCATTCCCAGATAAATCTCACCTGCTTATGGTGCATAATCCATTTTATATGTTGCTGGATTCAGTTTGCTTCTATTTTATTGAGGAATTCTGCAGCTATAGTCATAAGAGATCTTGGTTATTGGTTTGTAGTTTTCTTTTCTTGTGATGTGTTTGTTTGATTTAGTTACTACCATAATTCTGGCCTCATAATATTAATTGGGTAGTGTTCTCTCCTCTTCTGTTATTTGTAATAGTTTGTGAATTAATTAATATTACTTAATCAATATTAATTTTTATTTAAATGTTTGATAGAATTCACCAATGCAGCCATCAGGGCTTTTTTTGTGAAAAGGTTTTAAGTTAACAGTTCAATTTCTTTACTTGGTAGAGGTCTATTCATATTTTCTAGTTTTTTCTTGAGTCAGGTGTGACAGATTTTGTCTTTCTATGAATTTGGACATTTCATCTAAGTAATGTAATTTCTTTGTATGTAGTTGTTCATAATATTCTATTATAATCCTTTTTATTTCTATGAGTTTGTTAGTTTATAGCTCCTCTTTCATTCCTGATTTTAGTAACTTGAGTGTTCTCTATTTCTTTCTTTGTCAGTCTAGCTAAAATTTGTCAAGTTTGTTGATCTTTTCAAAGAACCAGTCTTTTGGTTGATTGATTTTTCTCTATTGTTTTCTATGCTCCATTTCATTAATTTCTGTTCTAATCTTTATTATTTCCTTTTTTCTTTTTGCTCCAGGCTTAATTCATCCTTCTTTTCCCAGTTTATTTGGGTAGAACATCATCTTATGGAAATCTTTCTTCTTTTAATATAGCTGTTTACAGCTGTAGAGGGAAAACCTCTAAGAACTGCTTTAATTGCACCCCATAAATTTTTGGTATGTTGTGTTTTCATTTTCATCCATCTCACACTATTTGTTTCCTCTTTTTAGCAGTGTTCCATTTAATATCTACATATTTGCCAGTGTCCCAAATTACCTTCTGTTGTTGATGTATGATTTCATTCCATTGCAGTTCAAGGATGTGGTTTGCATGATTTCAAAGTTTTGAGTTTATTAAAGCTTGTTTTATGGCCTAGAATATGATCGATCCGGGAGAATTTTCCATGTGCACTTGAGAATGTATATTCTGTTCTTCTTAGGCAGAATTTCCTATAGATGTCTATTAGGTATAGTTTATAGTGTTATTCAAGTCTTTTAAATCCTTGTTGAGCTACTGTTTAGTTGTTCGATTCATTATTGAAAGTAGAGAATTGAAATCTCCAACTGTAAGTATTGAATAGACCATTTGTTGAACAGTCTATTTATCTCTTCAATTCTGTAAGTTATTGCTTCATGTATTTGGGGGCTGTGTTGTTAATTGTTAGGTGTATATATATACTTTGAATTGTTATATCTTCCAGATATATTAACATTTCTGTCACTATAAAATGTGCCTCTATCTCTAATAACATTTTTGTTTGAAAATCCATTTTCTCCATTATTAGTATAGCCACTCCAATTTTCTTATGGTTGCTGTTTGCTTAACATATTTTTCCATTCTTTTATTTACGGTTTGTATCTTTAATCTAAAGTGCATCTCCAATAGACAGTGCATACTTGGAACATTTTTTTTTTATCCAGTCTGATAATTTCTGCCTTTTGAATGCTTAATCCTTTTGCTTTTAATGTTATATTGATATGGGCGGATTAACAGCTACAGTTTTACTTTTGGTTTACTATGCCTTGTATCTTTTTTGTTCCTTTGTAACTCATCTATGTCTTTTTCTTTTGCACTGCGAATATTTTCTAGTGTAATATTTTAATCCCCTCAGTGATTTTTAAATTCTATTTTGAATTATTTTCTTAGTGGTTACTATAGTGCTTAAAATATGTACTTGTCAGAATCTACTTCAAATTTATACTAAATTCCAGTGAGACATAGAAACACTACTTCTATGTAACTCTATTCATCCCAATTTTAATGATATTGTTGTTGTATATGTCTATATATGTTACAAACCAAACAATTTATTGTTATAATTATTATTTATATAATTTTATGTCTTTAAAAGAAGTTGAGACAAGATAGGAGAGCAAATATATATTTAAGGAATTTGTTACATTAACATTATTTACCATTTCTCATTCTCTTCATTCTTCCTGCGGATTCAAATTACTATCTTGTGTCATTTCCTTAATCCAATGCAAGTTTGTTCTCACCTGCCCCCTTTGTGCAGTTATTGTCAAATATGTTACATTTCTATATGTTACAAGCACAATAATACAATTATATGCACAGTGTTTCACGTAATTGCTTTTTAAATCAGTTAGGAAAACAAAGGAGAAACTATATGCAATTACATTTTTTATTTTTATAATTATCTATATAGTTACCTGTACTGGTGCTCTTAGGTTGTTGTTATTTCTTGTAGATTTCAATTACAGTATGATGTCACTTGCTTTCAGCCTGTAGAACTTATTCTCATAAGTGCTTTGCTAGCAACAAACTCGGAATTTGCTTATCTTGGAATGACTTAATTTCCTTTCCATTTTAAAAAGATAGTTCTGTTGTATATAAGATTCTTGGTAAATGTGTTTTATTCTTTCAGCACTTTGAATATGTTATCCTATTGCCTTCTGGCCTCTGTTGTTTCTGTTGAGAAGTCAGCTATTAATCTTATTGAGGTTCCCTGATAACACGAGTCATTTTTCTCTTTCGCTTTCAAGATTTTCTTTGTCTTTGGCTTTCAACATCTTGATAATAGATTGTCTGGGTGTCAGTCTCTTTGCATGTATCCTACTTAGAGTTTCTTGAGTTTCTTGGATGTGTAGATTAAAATTTTTTGTTAAATTTGGGAATTTTTCAACTATTATTTTTTGAAATATTCTTTTATGATCATTTTTTCTTTCTCTTCTCCTTCTGGTATTTCCATTACACAAATATTGGTACACTTAGAGGTGTTGCATATTTCTTTGAAGCTCTATTCATTTGTCCTCATTCTTTTTTCTCTGTGTTCATTGAATTGTATAATCTCAATTGATCTATCTTCAAGTTCACTGATTCTTTCTTTTGCTAGTTCAAATCTACTCTTGAGCTCCTGTAATGAATTTTTTATTTCTATAACTACAATTTTAAACTCTAGTTTTCCATTTGGTTCTTTTTTAATAATTTCTATCACTTTACTTATATTCTTGATTTGTAAGAATTTGTCATCATATCTTCCTTTAATTCTTTAAACATGGTTTTTTTTTAGTTCTTTGAACATATTTATAATAGCTGTGTTGAAGTCTTTGTCTAGGCCCTCTCAAAAGCAGCTTCTGTTGCCTGCATTTTTTCCTGTTTATGGATCATATTTTACTGTTTCTTTGTATGTCTTGTAATATTTTCTCTTATTGCGAACTGTACACTTCAATTGTAGTAATTGTGGATAATAATCATACTAATCCCTGCCTCCAGGGCTTATTGTAATTGCTGTTGTTTGCTTATTTACTTGTTTACTGTCTTGGCTGGACCAGTTCAGTGAAGTCTGTCCCTCTCCCCTGCAGTGTGCAGACTCTGATGTTGTTTCTTAGAATATGCAGCTTTGGCATGTACACTGTTGTGATTTTTAGGTTCATGTGTCATTTTGGCCAGGTGATGGTCCCAGGTGTCTGGTCAAGCAAGAACTGGCCTAATCATTACTGCAAGGATATTTGTAACTGGTTAATAAACCAGAAGTACAGTTTATTAAATCATCAGTCAACTGCATGTCTGACTGATTACATCAACGAAGGGCATTGTCTTCTGCAATGAGAGCATTCAATCAGCTGGATTTAGTCCAATCAGTTGAAGACTTGTAAGGGATAAGAGAGAGAACCTTTACTTCTTCTTTGGCTAGTCATCATCTCCTGGGGAGTTCGTCGAACACCTTCATCAGAGTTGCCAGTTTGCTGCCTGCCCTATGGAACTTGGACTCATGCATCCCCACAGTTGTGTAGTCACTTTTATAAAATCTCATATTTACAGATATCTCCTGTTGGTTCTGTTTCCCTATAGAAACCTAACTAATACAGTTTGGTACCAGAAGTGGTTCTTGAGAAACAGAATCTTAAAGTGGGCTTTTATACTTGGTCTCACTCTGATTATATTTAAAGGGACTAACAACTCCTTTTCCAATAATCAAGATGGCAGTGACTTTCCATGGCATAAGTTGGCAGTGGAGATACACAAAATATCACCATTTGATTCTCCTAATCATACTCTCATATGAAGCAAGGCTCTGGGTGACAGTGTTTTTGATACCTTAGCAGAGTTGTGTGGAGTTAAGAGGTATAATGTTGTTGACTGGTTGCTCTAAGAAACAGTGTATAAAGTTATAAGAGAAAGGGATGAGCTAAAGGCTTCAAATTTGAAATGTAAATGCTGTATGACAGATGTAAAGGTTTCTATATGTGCCCTGAAAGAAAATCTTATTTCCTGTGGCTGCAGACTTGTGATTTCTGAAAACCAGACCCAGAGTTTCATTGTGCAAGTAGCAGATTTACAACATAAACTAAAATCTCAACCTCTCAGGGTGTCTGCTGTTAAAGAAAAGGCATTCATTAGGAAAGAATGGGCTCCTGGAACTTACAATAAGGACACACTGATTGATAATAGTGGCAGTGAGGCCACTGGAACCCTGGATTCTGCTGAGTCTTTGCTAGATATACAAGTAGGGGTCTGCCTTGAGGAAACAGTCCTCCCCTCCACCTCCAGGCTGCCCTGAGGAGCCTGCTATCCAACCTCCACCTAAAGAGATCAACCCTTCAGTGCCTAATAAACCTATAATCACCTCCACTGAGGAAGCAGCCCTCACTCCTCTGTCTGGAGAGATTAATCCCGTTTCAGGAGATGTAACTGCAACAGAATGTCCTCAGGTAATTGGCCTGAGGGATACTTCTAATTCTTTTCATATCCCACCCCCACCACCAGTCTTTCCTCCAAGACCTATAACTAAAGTCCCAACAGGCCCCAAAGGGTGAGGTTCAAAGTGTGACCCATGCGGAAGTACTCTATACTCCAAAAGAACTCTGTGAGTTTTCCAATTTATATGGACAGAAATCAAGGGAATAAGTGTGGGAATGGATATTAAGGGTGTAGGATCATGGTGGTAGGAATATAAAGTTGGATCAGACTGAACTTATTGATATGGGCCCAGTAAGCAGAGATAATGCATTCAGTGTTGCAGCTCCAGGGGTTACAAAGTGCATTAACAGTTTGGGTGGTTGGCTGAAACATGGATCAAAAGGCAATACCTGAGGTCAAAATGCCAGAACTACCCTGGTATAATGTAGAGGAAGGGGTTCAAAGGCTTAGAGAGATTGGAATGTTACAGTGGATTTATCGATAGAGGTGGGGCAAGATGGCGGACTGGTGAGCTGTATGTTTTAGTTACTCCTCCAGGAAAGTAGGTAGAAAGCCAGGAACTGCATGGACTGGACACCACAGAGCAATCTGACTTTGGGCATACTTCATACAACACTCATGAAAACGTGGAACTGCTGAGATCAGTGAAATCTGTAAGTTTTTGTGGCCAGGGGACCCGCACCCCTCCCTGCCAGGCTCAGTCTCATGGGAGGAGGGGCTGTCAGCTCTGGGAAGGAGAAGGGAGAACTTCAGTGGCAGCCCTTATCGGAAACTCATTCTACTGATCCAGACTCCAACCACAGATAGACTGAGACCAGACACCAGAGAATAGAGAATCTGACAGCAGCCAGCCCAGCAGAGAGGAGACAGGCATAGAAAAAAACAGCACAAAAAACTCCAAAATAAAAGCAGAGGATTTTTGGAGTTCTGGTGAACATAGAAAGGGGAAGGGCAGAGCTCAGGCCCTGAGGCTCATATGCAAATCCCAAAGAAAAGCTGATCTCTCTGCCCTGTGGACCTTTCCTCAATGGCCCTAATTGCTTTATCTCTTAGCATTTCAATAACCCATTAGATCTGTGAGGAGGGCCCTTTTTTTTTTTTTAATCCTTTTTTCTTTTTCTAAAACAATTACTCTAAGAAGCACAATACAGAAAGCCTCAAAGACTTGCAATTTGGGCAGGTCAAGACAAGAGCAGAACTAAGAGAGCTCTAAGACAAAAGGCAATAATCCAGTGGCTGAGAAAATTCACTAAACACCACAACTTCCCAAGAAAAGGGGGGTGTCCACTCACAGCCACCATCCTAGTGGACAGGAAACACTTCTGCCCATCGCCAGCCCCATAGCCCAGAGCTGCCCCAGACAACCCAGTGTGACGAAAGTGCTTCAAATAACAAGCACACACCACAAAACTGGGCATGGACATTAGCCTTCCCTGCAACCTCAGCTGATTGTCCCAGAGTTGGGAACGTGGAGCAGTGTAAATTAACAAAGCCCCATTCAGCCATCATTTCAGCAGACTGGGAGCCTCCCTACACAGCCCAACAGCCCAGAACCGCACTGGGGGGATGGCACTCACCTGTGACATAGCACAGTCATCCCTCAACAGAGGACCAGGGGGTGCACGGCCTGGAAGAGGGACCCACTCGCAAGTATCAGGAGCCATACGCCAATACCAAGGACTTGTGGGTCAGTGACAGAGACAAACTGTGGCAGGACTGAACTGAAGGATTAGACTATTGCAGCAGCTTTAAAACTTCAGGATCACCAGGGAGATTTGATTGTTAGAGCCACCCCCCTCCCTGACCACCCAGAAACATGCCCCATATGTAGTGTATACAAACTACACACGCAAGCTTGGTACACCAATTGGACCCCACAAGACTCACTCCCCCACTCACCACAAAGGCAAAGCAGGGGAGAACTGGCTTGTGGAGAACAGGTGGCTCGTGGACGCCACCTGCTGGTTAGTTAGAGAAAGTGTACTCCATGAAGCTGTAGATCTGATAAATTAGAGATAAGGACTTCAATTGGTCTACAAATCCTAAAAGAACTCTACCAAGTTAAGCAAATGCCAAGAGGCCAAAAACAACAGAAAATTATAAAGCATACGAAAAAAACAGACGATATGGATAACCCAAGCCCAAGCACCCAAATCAAAAGACCAGAAGAGACACAGCACCTAGAGCAGCTACTCAAAGAACTAAAAATGAACAATGAGACCATAGTACGGGATACAAAGGATATCAAGAAGACCCTAGAAGAGCATAAAGAAGACATTGCAAGACTAAATAAAAAAATAGATGATCTTATGGAAATTAAAGAAACTGTTGACCAAATTAAAAAGATTCTGGACACTCATAGTACAAGACTAGAGGAAGTTGAACAATGAGTCAGTGACCTGGAAGATGACAGAATGGAAAAAGAAAGCATAAAAGAAAGAATGGGCAAAAAAATTGAAAAAATCGAAACGGACCTCAGGGATATGATAGATAATATGAAACGTCCAAATATAAGACTCATTGGTGTTCCAGAAGGGGAAGAAAAGGGTAAAGGTCTAGGAAGAGTATTCAAAGAAATTGTTGGGGAAAACTTCCCAAATCTTCTAAACAACATAAATACACAAATCATAAATGCCCAGCAAACTCCAAATAGAATAAGTCCAAATAAACCCACTCCGAGACATATTCTGATCACACTGTCAAACACAGAAGAGAAGGAGCAAGTTCTGAAAGCAGCAAGAGAAAAGCAATTCACCACATACAAAGGAAACAGCATAAGACTAAGTAGTGACTACTCAGCACCCACCATGGGGGTGAGAAGGCAGTGGCACGGTATATTTAAAATTCTGAGTGAGAAAAATTACCAACCAAGAATACTTTATCCAGCAAAGCTCTCCTTCAAATTGGAGGGAGAGCTTAAATTTTTCACAGACAAACAAATGCTGAGAGAATTTGCTAACAAGAGACCTGCCCTACTGGAGATACTAAAGGGAGCCCTACAGACAGAGAAAGAAATGACAGAGAGACTTGGAGAAAGGTTCAGTACTAAAGAGATTTGGTATGGGTACAATAAAGGATATTAATAGAGAGAGGGGAAAAATATATATGACAAACATAAACCAAAGGATAAGATGGCTGATTCAAGAAATGCCTTCACGGTTATAACGTTGAATGTAAATGGATTAAATTCCTCAATTAAAAGATATAGATTCGCAGAATGGATCAAAAAAAATGAGCCATCAATATGTTGCATACAAGAGACTCATCTTAGACACAGGGACACAAAGAAATTGAAAGTGAAAGGATGGAAAAAAATATTTCATGCAAGCTACAGCCAAAAGAAAGCAGGTGTAGCAATATTATTCTCAGATAAAATAGACTTTAAATGCAGGGATGTTTTGAGAGACAAAGAAGGTCACTGCATACTAATAAAAGGTGCAATTCAACAAGAAGAAGTAACAGTCATAAATGTCTATGCACCCAATCAAGGTGCCACAAAATACATGAGAGAAACACTGGTAAAACTAAAGGAAGCAATTGATGTTTCCACAATAATTGTGGGGGATTTCAACACATCACTCTCTCCTATAGATAGATCAACCAGCCAGAAGACCAATAAGGAAATTGAAAACCTAAACAATCTGATAAATGAATTAGATTTAACAGACATATACAGAACATTGCATCCCAAATCACCAGGATACACATACTTTTCTAGTGCTCACGGAACTTTCTCCAGAATAGATCACATGCTGGGACATAAAACAAGCCTCAATAAATTTAAAAAGATTGAAATTATTCAAAGCACATTCTCTGACCACAATGGAATACAATTAGAAGTCAATAACCATCAGAGACTTAGAAAATTCACAAATACCTGGAGGTTAAACAACACACTCCTAAACAATCAGTGGGTTAAAGAAGAAATAGCAAGAGAAATTGCTAAATATATAGAGACGAATGAAAATGAGAACACAACATACCAAAACCTATGGGACGCAGGAAAAGCAGTACTGAGGGGGAAATTTATAGCACTAAACACATATATTAAAAAGGAAGAAAGAGCCAAAATCAAAGAACTAATGGATCAACTGAAGAAGCTAGAAAATGAACAGCAAACCAATCCTAAACCAAGTAGAAGAAATAACAAGGATTAAAGCAGAAATAAATGACATAGAGAACAAAAAAACAATAGAGAGGATAAATATCACCAAAAGTTCGTTCTTTGAGAAGATCAACAGGATTGACAAGCCCCTAGCTAGACTGACAAAATCAAAAAGAGAGAAGACCCATATAAACAAAATAATGAATGAAAAAGGTGACATAACTGCAGATCCTGAAGAAATTGAAAAAATTATAAGAGGATACTATGAGCAACTGTATGGCAACAAACTGGATAATGTAGAGGAAATAGATAATTTCCTGGATACATATGAACAACCTAGACTGACCAGAGAAGAGATAGAAGACCTCAATCAACCCATCACAAGCAAAGAAATCCAATCAGTCATCAAAAATCTTCCCACAAATAAATGCCCAGGGCCAGATGGCTTCACAGGGGAATTCTACCAAACTTTCCAGAAAGAACTGACACCAATCTTACTCAAAATCTTTCAAAACATTGAAGAAAATGGAACACTACCTAACTCATTTTATGAAGCTAACATCAATCTAATACCACAACCAGGCAAAGATGCTACAAAAAAGGAAAACTACCGGCCAATCTCTCTAATGAATATAGATGCAAAAATTCTCAAGAAAATACTTGCAAATCGAATCCAAAGACACATTAAAAAAGTCATACACCATGACCAAGTAGGGTTCATTCCAGGCATGCAAGGATGGTTCAACATAAGAAAATCAATCAATGTATTACAACACATTAAAAATTCAAAAGGGAAAAATCAAACGATCATCTCAATAGATGCTGAAAAAACATTTGACAAAATCCAACATCCATTTTTGATAAAAACACTTCAAAAGGTACAGTGGATTTATCATGGAAGACCTGCTCACACACCCCTGGAAAGTCCAGAGGACAGACCTTTTACCAGGACTATGAGGAATAAATTTGTGAGAGTAGCTCCGTCATCCTTGAAGAGCTGTGTAGTCACAATTCTCTGTAGGTCAGATAATACTGTGGGAACTGCTATCACTTAGCTGGGATCCTTAAACACAATGGGGATAATCAGATCCTGAGCCAAGTTGGCAGAAGCCACGTGGCAGCAGTTAATTGCCAGAGAGAAGGTGGGCATGGCTACCATAATGGAAAACAGGCTCAAAGCAATGGTGAAAATCATCTGACTCGCAGAGACTCATGGCATTAACTAGTCAGTCATGGAGTACCTAGAAGTAAAGTAGATGGGAAGCCTACTAAATTCTAGCTTGAGCTGTATAAGCAGAAGAATTCTAGGTCAAGTGAACAAAAGTCTAACTTGAATTACAAAAGCAGAGAGTCACGGCCCCTTAATCAATTCCCAGACTTGCGACAGTCTACACACCCAGAGCCTGTTAATGAGGGGAAGGCTGGGTACCCTTGGGGAAAGACCCTGTTACACTGCCCAAAATTTATACTGTTAATCTTCATCCCAGCCTTCCCCAAGGTTACCTATGCCTTTTACCAGGGTAACTGTGCATTGGGGAAAAAGGAAATGATCAGATATTTTGAGAATTATTAGACATGGGCTCAGAAGTGACATTAATTCCAGGAGACCCAAAATGTCATTCTGGTCCACCAGTCAGAGTTGGGGCTTATGGATGTCAGGTAATTGATGGAGTTTTAACTCAGGTCCATCTCACAGTGGGTCCAGTGGGTCCCTGGACCCGTTCTGTGGTTATTTCCCCAGTGCCGGAATACATAACTGGAATAGACATACTCAGCAACTGGCAGAATCCTCACATTGGTTTCTTGACTCATGGAGTGGGGGCTATTATGGTAGGAAAGGCCAAGTGGAAACCACTAGAACTTCCCTAGCCAAGCAAAATAGTAAATCAGAAGCAATACTGGGTTCCTGGAGGGATTGCAGAGATTAATGCCACTCAAAAGGACTATTCCCACCACATACCCATTCAACTCTCCTATTTGGCCTGTGCAGAAAACAGATGGGACCTGGAGGATGATAGTGGATTACCATAAGCTTAACCAAATGGTGACTCCAATTGCAGCTGCTGTTCCAGATGTGGTATCACTGCTTGAGCAAAATCAATACATCCCCTGGTCCCTGGCATGCAGCTATTGATCTGGCAAATGCTTTTTTCTCAATAGCTATTAGTAAGGACCACCAGAAACAGTTTGCATTCAGCTGGCAAGGTCAGCAGCATATCTTTACTCTCCTACCTCAGGGGTATATCAACTCTCCAGTCTTACGTCATAATTTTGTCCTCAGGGGTCTTGATCATTTCTCCCTCCCCCAAGAGATGACACTGGTCCAGTATATTGATGGTATCATGTTGATTGGACCTAGAGAGCAAGAAGTAGCAACTACTGTAGATTTTTTGTAAGGCATTTGGGTGTCAGAGAATGGGAGATAAATCCAATAAAATTACAAGGGCCTTCCACCTCAGTAAAATTTCTAGGTGTCCATTGGTGTGGGGCATGTTGAGATATCCCTTTTGAGGTGAAGGGTAAGCTGTTGCATCTGGCCCCTCCTGTGACTGAAAAAGAGGCACAAAGTCTAGTCGGCCTTTTTGGATTTTGGAGACAACATATTCCTCATTTGGGTGTGCTACTCCGGCCCATTTACCAAGTGACCAGAAAAGCTTCTCATTTTAAGTGGGGACTGGAACAAGAGGAGACTCTGCGACAGGTCTAGGATGCTGTGCAAGCTGCTCTGCCACTCGACTATATGATCCAGCTTATCCAATAGTGCTAGAAGTGTCAGTGGCAAATAGAGATGCTGTTTGGAGCCTTTGGCAGGATGCTATAGGCAAATCACAATGCATGCCCTTAGGATTTTGGAATAAAGCTTTACCATCCTCTGCAGGTAACTACTCTCCTTTTTAGAAACAGCTTTTGTTCTGCTTTGGGGCCTTAGTAGAGACAGAACACTTAACCATGGGCCACCAAGTTACCATGAGACCTGAGTTACCTATCATGAGGTGGGTGTTGTCCAACCTGCCAAGGCATAAAGTTGGGTGTGCACAGCAGCACTCCATAACAAAATGGAAATGGTATATATGAGATAGGGCTTGAGCGGGTCCTGAAGGCACAAGTAAGTTACATGAGGAAGTGGCCCAAATGCCCATGGCCCCTCATCCTGCCACATTACCTTCTCTTTCGTAGTCCATAGCTATGGCCTCTTGAGGAATTCCTTACAATCAGTTGACTGAAGAAGAGAAAACTCAGGCCTGGTTTACAGATGGTTCTGCATGATATGCAGGCACCACCAGAAAGTGGACAGCTGCAGCATTACAGCCCATTTCTGTGATGTCCCTGAAGGACAGTGGTGAGGGGAAATCCTCCCAGTGTGTGGAGCTTCAAGCAGTGCACCTGGTTGTTCATTTTGCTTGGAAGGAGAACTGTCTAGAGGTGCATTTGTATACTGATTCACAGGCTGTTGCTAATGGTTTGGCTGGATGGTCAGGGACTTAGAAGGAACCTGATTGGAAATTGGTGACAAAGAAGTTTGGGAAAGAGGTAGGTGGATAGACTTTTCTGAGTGTACAATTGAAAGAGGAAGGTTAGGGGTATGTAGGACACCAGAAGGAATGATAGAAGATAAAGACTGGGTTGCATAATTTAGTGAAAACTAGAGTGGTCAATGATTGTGATTAAATGTACAAAATGTATTTACATGCAGGAGAACAAATGAATGTCAACTTTGCAAGGTGTTAAAAATGAGGTGGTATTGGGGAAAAATACAATCAATGCAAACTAGAGTCTATAGTTAACAGTAACACTGTAATGTGCTTCCATTAATTTTAACAAAGGCACTATATCAAAGCTGAATGTCTCTAAAAGGGGGATATAAGGGAGGGGTATGGGATTCTTGGCATTGGTGTTTTTGTCTGACTTTTTTATTGTATTTTATTTTAATTTTATTTTTTCTTTTGTTGCTTTTTACTTGTCATTTTTTTTTCTTTTTCTTTTTTCTTTTTTTTTGCCTTTTCCTCTTTCTTTGTGGAAGAAATGGAAATGTCCTTATATAGATAGTGGCAGTGAATACATAACTATGTGATTATACAGGGAACCAATGATTGTTTACTAAGGATGAAATATATGGTGTATGTATTAGTTAGGGTTTTCTAGGGAAACAGAACCAACAAGAGATATCTGTAAATATAAGATTTTACAAAAGTGTCTCATGCAACTGTGGGGATGCACGAGCCCAAATTCCATAGGGCAGGCAGCAAACTGGCAACTCCGATTAAGGTGTTTGATGAACTCCTCAGGAGATGCTGGTTAGCCAAAGAAGAACTGAAGGTCCTCTCTCTTTCTCCCTTAAAAGTCTTCAACTGATTGAATTAAATCCAGCTGATTGCATTCTCTCATTGTGAAAGACATGCCCTTCGTTGACATAATCAGTCACAGGTGCAGTCAACTGACTGATGATTTAATAAACCAGCCTTCTGGTTTACCAACCAGCCACAAATGTCCTTACAGTAACGGTTAGGCCAATGCGTGTTTGACCAGACTCCTGGGCACCATCACCCAGCCAAGTTGACGCATGAACCTAATCATCATAGTGAGTGCATAAAACTGTCTAAGCAATAAAAATAATATAATAAAAATATAAAATATAATACAAAATATAAAAATAAAAAATAAACAGAGGGATACAAGTGCTGGAGAAAATATGGAGAAAGAGATGTACCTAATCACTGTTGGTGCAGAAGTAGAATGGTGCAGCCCATCTGGAGGGCAGTGTGGTGGTTCCACAAGAAGCTAACTATGGGGTTGTCATATGGTTCTTCAACCCTGTTATGGGTACATATTTGGAAGAATTGAAAAGAGGGACATCAATGGACATTTGCACAGTGGGGTTTATGGTGTCAGTATTCACGATTTGCAGTGGTTGGAGGTGGCCTCAGGGAACGGAAAGGTGAATTGTGTATATATACAAAGGAATATTGAGCTGCTACAAGAAAGAGTGAAGTTGTGAGGTGAATTGACATTGAGGACAGTTTGTTGAGTGAAATAAACCAGAAATGAAAAGAAAAACATTATAATGCCTCATTAATATGTACTAACTATAACTTACAAACTCTGAGAATTGAGTCTGAAAGCATAGGTTATCAGGTGAAGACTTAATGTAAATGTTCCTAGATTGTAAGCTCTTACAGCAGTTACATCTATTCCTGAGTTGTGAGGGCTATTTCTAAATTCTAAGATGCTGATCAGTCCCTGGAACTTTGAGTATCTGTGTGACACCTGAGACTCAGAGCCAGAGTCTGGCAGGTATGAATGTCAGCATTACCCCATACAGCAAATGTTATAAAGTCTGAAATAAGAGATCAGACTTCGATTAGAGACATGAATGAAATGTACTTCGTTAGAACTAAGGTAAATCAGACTAAAGGGTAAGGGATTATATTGATGGTGTTTTTAAAACTTCAACTTCTGTATGAGACCAAAGGAAGAGATATTTATTAGGGGCAAAAATCTATATTTTTTGTAACACACTACATTATTTAACTTGTATGGTCAGTTTATTCAAACAACATAATTACATGGAATGTTGAATAGGGAATGAAATCTGGTTGGTTTGTACAGGTTAGTGTGAAGTTCAATATATCCCCGAGTAATTTAGGCAGAGAATAAAAACGCATTTGCAAAGCCCCCTTTGGGGATTGGGGGAAAACGTGGAAATACTACATTTCCCCACCTGGGGAATTAATGATATTTTCACAAGCATTCGGTACCACCAATTTAGAAGGCCAAACCCTTGATCTCAGGGCTTGCCCTTATGAAGTTTGTTACTGCAAAGAAGAAGCTAAGCCTACTTAAAATTGTGCTTAAGAGTCACCCCAGAGAACCTCTTCTGTTGCGCAGATGTGGCCTCTCTAAGTCAACTCTGCTGGTAAACTCACTGCCCTTCCCCACTACGTGGGACATGACTCCCAGGGGTGTAAATTTCCCTGGCAACATGGGACATGACTCCTGAGGATGAGCTTGGCCCTGGCATCATGGGATTGAGAAAGCTGCCTTTGACCAAAAGGAGGAAGGGAAATTAAACAAAGTAAAGTTTCAGTGACTGAGAGATCTCAAATAGAGTTGAGAGGTCATTCTGGAGGTTATTCTTATGTGTGGAAAGCCGCCTCCCGAATCGGGCCTAGCGTATGCGCTGCAGCCTGCTCTAGAGTTACCCCCGCCCATCGAGTGAGCCAAGATGGCGCCTGCATCCTGTTTCCGCATAGTGACGCATGTATCCGCCACCCGCTCCTACCAATCGAAATCCTGTATACGCGATACTAGCCTAGAAGCTTATTGGTTGTTAATTGTGTATAAAAGGTCTTACCCGGACGGGGTAGGGTGAGACAGCCCACAAGGAGCCGTGCCTGACGGCCACATCGAGGCTGCTCTCCCACGAGGCGCCGTGCCCCGTGTGGGAACCAGTAACACAGAATGTTCATCTAGCTGTAGTAAAGGGCTTGCTTTCACAACTGCCGTGTGGTTCGAGTCGTGATTCATGACCAGGTTAGTTCGCGCAGTCTGCATCTCTCTCTCTCCTTCCCTGTTTCCCCTCGCCGGCCGGGAACCGGGGACCGAGCAGGGCAGCGCCGGACAAGTGGTGGCCCGTACGGGGAAGCTCCTCCTCCTGCCTCGCTCTCGACGGTCCCTCTGTGAGGAGAGCAGCGCTGCGCGTCGAGCTTACGGCGGACTTCCCGTGCCTGATCAACGCGAGAAGGTGAGTGCGTCTTATTACATGATAGTTAGGGCCCGTGGGTTTTCAGGTGACCCCGGGGGACTCGGAAGAGCTCTCCGAGTGACTGAAGTATAGTGCCGACTGCAATCATGGGGCAGTCCGGAAGTTCACCTCTCTTAGCTCCCTTAAAGAACCTTTTGAAACAACGGGGTATCTCGGTCAGGAAAAGCTCCCTTCAGCGTTTTCTTGATGATGTTGATACTTTTGCCCCTTGGTTTGCCTGCACCGGCAGCCTTAGCCTACCCTCTTGGATGAAGCTCGGTCGCGACATAGACCGAGCGCGCCAGACGGGCGTGTGTATGGACCCGATTCTAGTACCCATATGGGAGACCGTCCGTGCGGTCCTTGAACTAGAATCGGCTACCGGCCTAAGCCCGTCCTCTGTCTTGCAAGAAGCACGGTGCGCGCTCCAAGAAACCCAGTCAGTTTCGTCAGCGGACGGCTCCTGTAAGGGCAAACCGCCGGAGTCCAGTGACTCTGACTCAGAGTCAGATAGCGATACTGACGAGAAGGCGGAAGCATCCCCGCTAATTGAGTGGGAGGAGCCTCCCGCCACACCCGTGCGGCCTTCCGCCCCGCCAATGTCTACCGCTGCACCCCCAGGGACACCCCAGCTCCCAACTGACGCCTTGGGCGGTCCCACCAAAGGACCTTGCCGAGAGCTCCCTCTAGTGGCCATGCCCAGTAAATGTAATTATCCTTTGCTGCCAGACCCGGAAACCCCGATGGGTCGGTCAGGGGAGGGGCAACCTTTGCCGTACCCCCCGCCCGAGTATACAGGCCCTCAGGACCCTTTGCCATTAGGTAGTGGTGGGAGACATTTCTGGAGATGGAACCCTTTCACAACATTTAGACCTTTTGGCATGCTGGGTGGCTACCAGCCACTTGAGCCGCAGCCAGTCTCAGAAATGTACCCGGTTATTATCAATCCCCAAGGTGGCAATCGGCACGAATCATATGATTACAAACTATTGAGGGAATTGAGGCAGGCCGTCCATCAGTATGGCCCCAATGCCCCTTATACCTTGAACATGATCGAGAACCTCTCTGCTCTAAATCATACACCCGCAGATATTTTTCAGCTAGCCCGTGCTTGCTTGCCGTCAGGCCGATTCATAGATTGGAAAGCATGGTTTGAGGAGTTAGCTGAAGAGCAGGCCGCAAGGAATGCGGCGGGGAGACGTGGCGGGTGGAATGCTGACATGCTGTTGGGGAGAGGCGCCCATGCCCAGAACCAAACGGGTTTCCCACAAGAGGTCTATGCCCAGATCTTCCGCTGTTTTGTGGGTGCCTGGAAAAAGCTAACAGGTGAGGGAGAGGCTCAGGCCTCACTCAGCAATATACACCAAGGCCCCACAGAACCATTTGCGGATTTTGTAGCCAGGATGCAAACCGCAGCTGAGAGAATCTTCTCAGATCCAGGAGTAGCAGAGACTGTGGTTAAGCAAATGATTTTTGAGCAGTGCAACAAGGAGTGCAAAGTTATCCTGGCACAAAACAGAGCAAAAAATTTGACAGAGTGGGTCAGGCTCTGTAGAGATGCTGGCAGCCCTTTAACTAATGCAGGTCTAGCTGCCATGCTAGCCAGCTCCCTACAGGTGGCTACAAAAAGCCCGAGAACCTTAGGGGCAAAGTCTAACGGGTGCTATGGCTGTGGCCAATCAGGGCACTTTAAGAGAGATTGTCCCAATAGACGTCAACCCCCTGCCACTCAACGGTTTGGCGAACCAGGTGCAGCAACCAGGCCGTGTGGCCGTTGCCACAAAGGCCCCCACCGCGCAGAAGACTGTAAATCGGTTTTCGATGTGCAGGGTAGACGCCTCTCTGGCCGCCCCGAGCAGATTCCAAAAAACGGGAAGAGGGGGTCCGCCCTTTCGACGGACCCCCTTGCATGCCATTCGACAACACAGGATCCGATCAAATTCGTGCGTCCCCCGGCTCAGCAGGACTGGACCTCTGTGCCACCTCCAGACTCGTACTAACCCCCTCCATGGGTGTCCAGTTAGTAGGGACCTCCTTCAAGGGGCCCTTACCGGCTGGTACTGTAGGGCTCATATTGGGAAGAGCATCCACGGCCCTGAAAGGATTAACAGTTATACCAGGACTTGTAGATTCAGATTTCACAGGCCGTGCCCAAGTTATGGTTCAATCTCAGCGGGGCACCTTAGTCATTGCAGAAGGTGATAAGCTGGCGCAGCTCCTGCTCTTACCCAGCTTACATGCAGTCTTTCCAAGCAGAATCAGACAGAGAGGGGAAAAAGGGTTCGGATCCAGTGGAGCGATTTTTGAGGGACTCCATATGTCCCTGGAGTCTCGACCTATGCTAACCATTAAGGTGCAAGGCAGATCTTTCTTGGGCCTGCTCGATACAGGGGCCGATCGGTCTATCATAAGACAACAAGAATGGCCCCCCACCTGGCCAACGAGCAGGGCGGAAGAGCCCATTAGAGGAATAGGCCAAATTTCAGCGCCCATGCTCAGTGCAGCTGCCCTTCATTGGGCCGATGAAGAAGGACACCAAGGCAGTTTCCAGCCTTATGTATTAGCCCTGCCTGTGTCTTTGTGGGGAAGAGACATTCTGACCCAAATGGACGTTACTTTAATTAGCGGCTACTCCCCAACCTCTAAGCGACTGCTAAAAGAAATGGGGTATACCCCCGGCAAGGGTTTAGGAGCTTCACTGCACGGACGTGCGGAGCCTATACAAGCTGCCCCCAAGTCTGACAGACGAGGCTTGGGTTTTTCATAGGGGCCACTGAGGAGAGATTCCCACCCACACCTATAAAACTAAAATGGAAAACCGAGGCTCCGGTGTGGGTGCCTCAGTGGCCCTTGCCACAGGAAAAACTTGCAGCATTGCACGCCCTAGTATCAGAACAACTAGAAAAGGGCCATATCGCCCCTTCCACGTCACCGTGGAACACCCCTATATTCGTAATAAAAAAGAAATCTGGTAAATGGAGACTGCTACATGATCTAAGAGCTATTAACGATTGCATGGAGCCTTTAGGGCCCGTTCAGATGGGACTGCCCCTCCTCTCGGCATTACCGGAGCACTGGTCGATTTTCATCATAGATCTGAAAGATTGCTTCTTTTCTATTCCGCTCCACCCTGAAGACACCCCTAAGTTTGCCTTTACTGTGCCCTCTAGTAATCAAGAGGAGCCCTGTCAACGCTTTGAATGGACAGTCCTGCCCCAAGGCATGGCTAATAGTCCTACCATGTGCCAGCTGTATGTCGCTGCGAAGCTAGCTAGCACTCGGCAGCAGTTCCCTCAAGTGAAAATCATCCATTATATGGATGACATTCTCTTAGCCCATAGAGACACAGATCTTCTTAAAACAGTTTTGTCACATTTAGTCCTTAGTCTTAGAGAAGCTAACCTAGAGATTGCCCCTGAAAAAATCCAAATGACTGACATTACCACTTTCCTGGGGGCGAAAGTCGCACCCACTCATGTTTCCCCCCAAAAGGTGTCTCTCAGGCTAGACAATATACACACTCTCAATGATCTACAAAAAACTCATGGGGGATATCAATTGGATCCGTCCATACCTAAAAATACCCAATGTCAAACTAACACCTTTGTTCGACCTGTTGAAGGGGGATTCTAATATAAACTCACCTCGAAGCTTCACTCCAGAGGCAAGGCGAGCACTATGCCAGGTGGAACAGGCGCTCAGTGGCGCTGCATTGAAGAGAATAGACCCTGATGAGCCTTTTGAAGCCTGCGTGCTGCCGACAGAATTACAGCCCACTGCGGTACTGTGGCAGCGGGGGCCGCTGCTCTGGGTCCACCCTGGAGTTTCCCCCAAAAAAGTCCTAGAGCACTATCCTACAGCGGTTGCAGACTTGGCCCTAGAATGCATTAAAAGGGCTGTGCAGCATTTCGGTCAGCAGCCCAAAAATCTCAGGGTGCCTTATTCTTCCCAGCAGCTTGAGATACTCACCGGATGCATAGATCAATGGGCCATTCTCCGGTGTACATTTCTTGGTCCCATTAACAATCAGTTCCCTAAGGCTCCTCTCTTGCAGTTTGTCACCCGGCACCCAGTGATTTTTCCCAAAGTAACCTCTCCTAGGCCACTAGCAGGCGCCCCCACCGTATACACGGACGGCTCCAGCTCTGGAACAGGGGCGTATTGTGTGGAGGGGGACACTCCTAAAACAGTGCTCTTCCAACCACAAAAGCCTCAATGGGTAGAACTGCAGGTTATCATTGCAGTCCTGGAAAGCCTTTCCGAGCCCTTAAATGTCGTCTCGGATTCTGCTTATGTTGTGAACTCTGTACAAATTTTAGAAACGGTGGGCATTGTTAAACATTCCTCTACAGTAAGGACGTTCTTTGCCAAACTACAGGAGGTTATATGGACCAGGCAACACCCTTTTTACATAACCCATATTAGAGCCCACACAGGTTTGCCTGGCCCTATGGCCCAGGGGAACCATAGCGCAGATGTAGCCACTCGACAGCTGCACATCTTTCCGACGCTGGTACCGTATCAACAAGCCCGAGAATTCCATGCCAAGTTTCACATCAATGCAGGTACCCTAGCTAAGCGGTTCAGCATACCACGTGCAGCTGCTCGAGATATTGTCCGAGCCTGCAACAATTGTGCAGAGCAGAGAGCAGTCCCCTCGGTTGGGATCAACCCTAGGGGTCTCACCCCAGGGGATACTTGGCAGATGGATGTCACTCATCATTCAGAGTATGGTAAGATCAAGTACTTACATGTGTCGGTGGACACATGCTCCCAAGTTTTATTTGCCTCTGCTGAACCAGGAGAAAGAGTCTCCCACGTCATTGCACACTGCCTTGCTGCATGGGCAGCTTGGGGTAAGCCAAAGACGTTAAAGACGGATAACGGGCCTGCCTACACTAGTAAATCCTTCCAAAAATTTTGTGACAACATGGATGTCCAATTAAAACATGGCATCCCCTATAACCCTCAGGGGCAAGGAATCATTGAAAGAGCGCACAGATCTCTCAAAGACTTGCTTAAAAAACAGAAAGAGGGTATAGGCCACGGCCTGTCCCCAAAAGCTCGACTGTCTGTAGCCTTGCTCACATATAATTTTTTAAACGAAAATTCACAAGGAATGACACCTGCCCTGCAACACACCACCCCGAGTCCTCCGCATAGAGGTCTAGTCCGTTAGAAGGATGTCCTGTCGGGGCAGTGGAAAGGCCCTGACCCGGTGCTCAGCTGGGCCAGAGGCTCTGTTTGTGTTTTTCCCCAGGAACCAGGACGTCAACCAGTGTGGGTTCCGGAAAGACTGGTGAGAACCGTGACATCACCTGAAGAAGCCAAGGAACAGCTGTCAGAAACGCCAACGAATATACAACCTGAACCATTAGACCAAGCCTCCGACCCTGCTGATGATGGCGACGACCGACAAGACGATAATAGTAGGACTGACCACCCCGCGGTTGCCCAAAAAGAGGATCGGTAACTCTGTTCTTTGCTCTCCTATAGCAATCCTTCTAATCTGCCTTTTTCTTTTTAGTGGAACTATATTTCCTCCACAAGCTTCAACGAGTCCTTCCCCCTCACCAATGACACACTGATCCTCTCTTTTGCTAACCTCTCTGTCAAGGTTGTCAACACCACAGTTGCGGCGAATGCTACTTGTGAAACTGGTAATGGCGAGTTAAGTAAGGGAGTCTTGCTTGAATTTCTTAACGTTACAGGGAAGAGCCGCCAGTCTTGTGAAGGGATCTTGAGTAAAAAGGAGACTCAAAGGTGCCTTTTCCTTCCAAGGCTTGCTCCTACAGTCTGCAACCGTTCCAAAGACCCGGATGCCTCGCCGCCCCGCTATCCTAGTGTATCGCCCAAGTTATGTCTGGCTCCCCGTCAAGGCAACCGACTGGGTTGGCCCTGTTTCTCAAGTTGTTTCACTTAACAATATCCCCTTCTCTAAGTCTAGGCGTCCAAGAGGCATAAAAGAATGGCTATCGAATGCTGCCAGTGTAGCTTCCTCTTTGTTTGTCCCAACGATCGGGCAGGCTGTGCTACAAGCATGGACAGATCGGCAGCTCGCCATAACGATGGAAACGGTAAATGGCTTGGTCAACCTTACCCGAGACGTGCTACGCCGCCACAATCAGATGCTGAACTTAAATTTCCAGGCCATTCAGAAACTCCAAGCGGAGATAGATGAACTTGGACTGGAAATAGATGGACTCTGGAGAGTGCTTCAGCAAACATGTGACACCCGGTGGCTTACGGTTAAACTCTGTGTCACTCCTGTCAGGGCCAACGTGACCGGAAGCATTTCCAGAGTCTCTGACTGGCTGAAAAGGTCATATTTTCCTGAATTTGTTAATCTCTCCCAACAGGTGGAATCTAGTTTAGACACAATTGGGGGGATCAAGTTAAAACCCGTTAAAGTCGATCTCTCCGGGTTAGGCGAGGTTCTACAGAAACTATTGCACAGTGTTTCTTCCTGGTTCTCTTGGCCCAATTTAACTAATTGGATCCTCATTGCAGTGGGATTATTGGTGGGATTAGTCGTTGTTAAATGTTTGCTAGAACGCCTGTTTCAAGCGCAGCAGCAATTGCGTGTTACCACTATGATGGCTATGACTCCCACCTCTGTTACCCCCGATAGTGACCGATTTATTAACCATACCCCTTCCTGGTCGCCTCAGGTGGGGCGCTTTGGAGCAAAATTTGTAGCGAATCGCATGGCTGTTTCTCGGGTGTAAAAGGCGACACCAGTAGTCATAATTTTGTCTCAGGTGGGTCTCTAGGGCAGAGTCCTAGTTGTGGCCAGACTGGACCCTAGCCATTGCACAGAGACACCTAGTGACACCCCCGACTCTGGTTACTGCTGTTCCTGCCCCCGTCGTTGTTCCCCAGTTGCCAGGCAAAGCACTGCAGGGAGAGTCACGTTGCTTCCAGCTTACGGACTCTCCGGTCTCCATATGACGTGAGCATTCTGGTTGGTGCTAGAGGCTCCGCCGCTGGATGGCTGAGGCCTAGTCCAGACTCCCCAAAGCACCAAAGAGGTTGTGAACCATTTGGGTTCACGGGAGCACGCTCATCACTGGAGACACTGGGTCAAAAATAAATAAGAAAGGGGGAGATGTGGAAAGCCGCCTCCCGAATCGGGCCTAGCGTATGCGCTGCAGCCTGCTCTAGAGTTACCCCCGCCCATCGAGTGAGCCAAGATGGCGCCTGCATCCTGTTTCCGCATAGTGACGCATGTATCCGCCACCCGCTCCTACCAATCGAAATCCTGTATACGCGATACTAGCCTAGAAGCTTATTGGTTGTTAATTGTGTATAAAAGGTCTTACCCGGACGGGGTAGGGTGAGACAGCCCACAAGGAGCCGTGCCTGACGGCCACATCGAGGCTGCTCTCCCACGAGGCGCCGTGCCCCGTGTGGGAACCAGTAACACAGAATGTTCATCTAGCTGTAGTAAAGGGCTTGCTTTCACAACTGCCGTGTGGTTCGAGTCGTGATTCATGACCAGGTTAGTTCGCGCAGTCTGCATCTCTCTCTCTCCTTCCCTGTTTCCCCTCGCCGGCCGGGAACCGGGGACCGAGCGGGGCAGCGCCGGACACTTATGCATTATATAGATATCCCTTTTTCGTTTTTAGTGTATTGGAATAGCTAGAAGGAAATACCCAAAATTGTTGAATTGCAACCCAATAAGCCTTGATTCTTAAAGACGATTGTATAACTATATAGCTTACATGGTGTGACTGTGTGTTGTGAAAATTTTGTGGCTCCCACTCCCTTTATACAGTGTATGGACAGAAGAATAGAAAAATCAGGACAAAAAGTAAATGAATAATAGGGAGGGATGGGGGTGGGGGTAATGGAATGTTTGGGGTGTTCTTTTTTACTCTAACTTTTATTCTTATTCTTTTTTGTGTGTGGTAATGAAAATGTTTAAAAATTGATTGTGGTGATGAATGTACAACTAACTATATAATGGTACTGTGAACAATTGACTGTACACTGTGGATCATTGTATGGTATGGGAATTGTTCTAGTTTGCTAATGCTGCTGAATGCAAAACACCAGAGATGGATTGGCTTTTATAAAAGGGGGTTTATTTGGTTACACAGTTAACAGTCTTAAGGCCATAAAGTGTTCAAGGTAACATATCAGCAATCAGGTACCTTCACTCAAGAATGGCCAATAGTGTCAGGAAAACCTCTGTTAGCTGGGAAGGCATGTGGCTGGCATCTGCTCCAAAGTTCTGGTTTCAAAATGGCTTTCTCTCGGGACATTCCTCTCTAGGCCACAGCTCCTCTTCAAAATGTCACTCTCGGTTGTTCTTGGGGCATTTGTCCTCTCTTAGCTTCTCCGGAGCAAGAGTCTGCTTTCAACAGCCATCTTCAAACTGTCTCTCATCTGCAGCTCCTGTGCTTTCTTCAAAGTGTCCCTCTTGGCTGTAGCAAGCTCACTCCTTCTGTCTGGTCTTATATAGTGTGCCAGTAATTTAATTCAGACCCACCCAATGGGCAGGCCAACACCTCATGGAAATTATCCAATCAGAGTCATCACCCACAGTTGGTGGGGTGCATCTCTATGGAAACACTCAAAGAATTACAATCTAATTAACACTGATAGGTCTGCCCACACAAGATTACATCAAAGATAATGGCATTTGGGGGGACATAATACATTCAAACTGGCACAGGAATATATCTCAATAAAGTTGAATTAAAAAAAAAATCATGTTTATATACCAAGTACTTTAAGTCCAATGGGATGTACTTTGTCACTAGCAGTAATCCATCATTAAATGTAAGTTGCCCTCCAATTTGGAAATGCAAACCTGTTTTGAGGATGGCATATTCAAATGAAAATGTAAATCTAATCTAATAAAATCCACTCCACACCATCAATTCACCCACCAGCACTGGTGTCCTTTGTAATACAGTAGCTTTCTCCCATAGTCGTTTTCATCCTATCTGGAGTAAACTCCTCTTGTCCACAAGGTTGCTGACACCTCCTCCCTCCTACAGAGAACTAGCTCATTTTCTCTACCACCTGCATCTGCTTCCCATTGGACAAAATATTTTCATGCTGAATTTCTCCTGACCTTGAATTAAACCATATCCCATTTTGGGGGACAGAGAAATCATGGAAAAAGCAAGACTCATGGTCTCTGGCGATTTTCAGCTGCTTAATCATACGTACAATGTCAACGGGAAAAGAACTCCAGAGATAAAGCTGCCTGCACACCGTGTTATCACCCTGCTACTTAAGTACGAGATATTTTTCTGTATTGATACAGCTATTCCAGAGAATAATAACAAATTATGAAGCAGCCTATAATTAAATCAACATACAGCTCCAGACGCCGAGCCTTTTAAAACAAAACTACCATCTTCTATAAGAACAGGAATCTTACCTTTTATGTTCTTTTGGCATTTAGAACATTGTAAGTATTTAATAAATATTAAATTAGCCCATGGTTATATCCACCTAAATACTAAAATCAGTCTTAGTGTGAGAGAAAATTAGCCACCAAACCAAACAAGAGCAAGTCCCTACATTATTTTCCACTTCCCTTGTTAAAGCTGTGGAAACTGAGTTTGGCTTGCCAAGTAGCCGTTTGCTCAAATCAAACACAACTCCCAAGGAAGTCATGGTCATTTTACCTAACTTGGAATCTTTTAACTAGAATCATAGGATGGTAGCAGTTACTAGCTGGAAGTTACTTTAAATATCATTTAGGTCAGCTCTCTCAGACTCTGCTATGCACACAAATTAGGTGAGGCCTTTGTTAAAATTCAGGTTCTGGTTCAGTAAGTCTAGGATGGGGCCCCGGATTCTGCATTTCTAACAGGGTCCTCTGTGATGCTGATGTTGCTGGCCTACAGGTTACAGTTCAAGAGGAAAAAGTCTAGATCAACTCCCTAGAGTACAATGAGTAAAGTGAGGTCCAGAGACATGAAATGACTTTGTGATTTTATAATTGTTCCAATGATTTTTTTCATTCTATAGCATAACTGTAAACTAGCATGAATTTGAAACAGGGCTGAGTGATTTCTGGTAGATGAGGAAAAAATTCTGTAACTTCGCAAAATTTTAGTTTCATTTTTTATTTTCCATGATCTAACCACTTGCTAATTTGCTGTCTGGATTCCCTATAAAGGATCAGTTTCACAAATAATTTGTTATCAAAATCAATCAAGCAGCTCACTTTATTCTCAAAGGTACATGAGAGTGTACTTAGAATCATATCATGATATTCTTTCTCATACATCAAACTTTCATTTAGTCTAAATATTATATTTTAACTCAATCTCAAAGATTCTGGTTATGTTCAGCAAGGCACTGTTCAATATGAGACTGAATTATTCCATTTCCTTCCTCCACCTTATAACTAGAAAGCAAGCTTGAGCTAAGAAGAGAAACGTGGAACATGCTGTTCTACTTTTTGACTCAGTAATTTAAAACTACAACCCAGAGTCCCTTTGAAATTTAGTTTGTTACCGGAAGTGCTGCAATCTCCCCTCCCCACTTTTTTTTTTTTCATGTTTAAGAAAATTTTATTCTAAGAGCTTTTTTTTTTTTTTTTACCAAGACATGGCTGAAGTAATCTATAAAATGTCAGGAACATGTAATGATTCTTTTTAAGTATCCAAACATAAGACTTATATCATTTCAAGGTGAGATTCAGACTTCTCCAAGCATTACTCAGTGTCAAACGACAATGGCAATATCTACAAAGTTCTGAGAAAAAATAAAGTATGAGTCAAGAAAATTTTACCCAGCTAAAATATCTTTCAAGCATAAAGAAAAAAAACTTTCACTTTTGGCATGGGTGGGCAAATTTAATTCAGACCAACTCTCCTAAGTTAAAAAGAAACATGGAAAAAATTAAAATAATACATATTTAAGCAATATATATTTAAATCCACTGGAAAGAAAACAAATAGAAAAGAAAAGCAAGAGTGGGGCCAAGACCCTAGAGTGAAGAGGTTGACCCTGCACTTGGGTCCCTACTTTTCCACTTGAGGTTTTACTAATTTAAATTTTGTTGGTTAGAGTCAGAGAAACTGAGCAAAAAGTAGAGGAGTTGATACACTGAGCAGGAATTTGGGCTGTCTGACATAACTGGAAAGACAAAAATTAGATTTCAGGACGCATCAAGGGGGGAGAGCCCTGTTAAACATTACAGGTTTCCAGCTACAACCAACTCCAAACGGCCAAACAGTGGGAGACCTTAGGATGGTCACACACCAGAAATAAAGGTAAATTGGAAATAGGAAGCCTTCACAAAGATGAAACCCAACTGCAGATTAGCTCAGTTCCTACTGGATTAAGTTAATCTGTCCTAGCCTAACCGCATGACAGAAGCAAAAGCCAATCATCCAGAACCTGGGATTAACTATAAAATTACCCACATTCAGTATATGTCAGTTAATAAATAACAATTTAGTCTATGAAATGAAAAGAATTAACTTAAAAACAAGGAGAAAAAAAATAACAAAGAGAACATGCCCAAAGATGATATCGATACTGGAGTCACCAGAATTGAACTTTAAAATAACTGATTATAGTTTAAAAGAAATTAAATAATATGATGGAGAATTTCAGCAGAGAACTAAAAGCAATACAAAAATGAATAAATCACAACAGAAATACACAATAACTGAAATTAAGAAGGTAGTCTATAGGTTTATCAGTAGAAGAGACAGAGCTGAAAAGAAAAAGTATAAACTAGAAGATATGTGAGAAAAAATATTCGATCTGAAGCATGAAGAGACAAAAGAATAGCAAATACTTTAAAAAGTAAAAAAAAAAAAAAAAAAAAACATTGTGTAGATCTCTAATAAATGTGTAAATGGAGTCCCAGAAAGAGAGAATAGAGCAGAAGCAATATTTGCAGAGAAAATGGCTGAATCAAATATTCGATTGAAAATCAAATATCTGATTTTCCAAAATGGCTAAAAGAGAGCAAGCACAGCTTCAAGAGTGCTACCAACTCTAATCAGAATGACCAAAAAGAAAATCACAACTAGGCATACAGAATGAAGCTGCTGAAAACCAAAAAGAAGGAAAGAAAAAAATCTTTAAAGCTGCCATATTTTCCTCAAAGGAAGAACAGTCAAATTGAGGACTAACCCATGAACAGGAGAGAATGAAATGACATCTTCCAAGTGCTGAAAGAAAATAACTGTCACCCTAGAATTCTATATTAAACAAAAGCAGTCTTCAGAAATGAGTGTCAAATAAGTGAATTATCAGAAACAAAAACACTGCAAGTTAATTAGCAGCAAACCTATAATAACAGGGATAACTACTTAGTACCACATCCCTTGACTATGAAATAAAACCAATTATGAGAATTATGTCCCCTCCCCCACTTTTAATAGAATTTTAAAAATAGATTTTACTATTACAAGTATTTTTAAAATAAACGCCTGACACAATAAACAAACACTTGTGTACTTACTGACCAGCATTTGAATTTTAATGTTTTGTGGTTACTTCAGATATTTTAAGTAAAAGTAAAAAACAAACAAACAAAATACATCTACTATTAAGCCTCTAAGAAAGCAAATAGTGTGTAACTAGAAAATTTCCAAATGGGAGAAGGTGCTTCTCTTCTAGAGCTCCCCCCACCCCCCACACAACTCTGAGCAATCTAAGAGTAAGCTGCCTTATCTTCTACAGAATGGGGAAAACAGAATGAAGCTTAGAGCTTAGAGCTTCTTATTTTAAATATCAAGTATTTGAATGCACAAATAATATAGAGAAAAATCTGTTTCATATCCACTGCATGCAAGGCTCTATATTTCAAAAAATAAAATGTAAAATCCAATTTCTGCTCCTCAGTCTTGATGGGGTGGCCACACATAAATCTGTGACAAAGCAAATAACAATCCAGAGCAATAGAGCAGTACAAAACAAATTGCTTATTTAGTGGAAGAGCAAGTAAGAGCTATAGAAATTCAGAGAGAGGAGTAATTATGTACAGCTAGGGTGGAGGAATTAAAAAAAAATCTCTGATAGCAGTTATCTCAGGAGATAAGCCTGCTATGAAACAGCAGTAGTTGTCTTTCATCTGGAAAGGCCTTTATCAGAGACTAACTGAAAAAATGCTTTATCAAAGACTAACTGAAAAAATCCTTTGTTAACTTGTAATAGTCATAATGTTAGTTTGGTTTGTTATTTCAGACAGATCTGAAACTCTCTGGCAATTTTACATGAGTTAGGGCACAGGCTGCTATTTAGCCTTTTGGGGTCTGCTTTTTCTCACTGGGAAATGAAAGGGCTGATTATCTCCAAGACCCATTCCAGGCTAGCACTGTTAGATTCTGGGACCATGGGAAACTTTTGGTTTGAAAAATTCACTAGACTATGAACTTCATGTAAAATAATACTTCCCCAGTATATGCCAGAGTTTATGGCACGTGGTATTTACTGGTTGATATTAAGAATTTCCAATTAGCTTTTCATTGATTGAACATGTTTGTTGAGGGCTTACATAGTAAACCAATGCTAGACATGGAGGTAGGAAAACAAAAACCTTGCCCTTAAGCACTCACAATACCAGGCAAGTCAGCATTTATTTAAAAACATGTGGTAAGTGCCAAGACAATTCAGTGGGGAAAGAATACTCTTCTGGAAAACTGGATGTCCAAATGCAAAGGGGTGAAATTCAATCCCTACCTCAAACCTTATAAAAAAATTTACTCAAAATGGATCAAAGACCTAAATATAAGAACTAATATTACAAAACTCTTAGAAGAAAAGATAATAGTAAATCTTTGTGCCCTTGGATTAGGCAATGGTTTCTTAGATATGACACCAAAAGCACAAGTAACAAAAGAAATGAAAAAATAGATAAATTGGACTTCATCAAAACTAAAAATGCTGGTGCTTCAAAGGACATTATCAAAAAAAGTTAAGAGACAACCCACATAATTTGAGAAAATATTTGCAAATCTTATATCTGATAATAGACTAGTGTCGAGAATATAAATAACTCAATTCAACAATAAGAAAACAAATTTGACTTTGTGGGCAAATGATTTGAATAGACATTTCTCCAAAGAATATATGCAAATGGATAATAACATGAAAAGATACTCATTAGTCATTAGAGAAATGCAAATCAAAACCATGAGATAATACTTCTTACCCACTAGATTGGCTATAATAAAAAGACAAGTGTTAGTGAGGATATGTAGAATTTAAAACCCTCGTAAATTCCTGCTGGGAATGTAAAATGGTACAGCTACTTTGGAAAGCAGTTTGGCAGTTCCTCATGACATCAAACATAGAGTTACCATATGACTCAGCTATTTCACTCCTAGATACATACCCAAGAGAATTGAAGACATATGTCCATACAAAAACTTGTACACAAATATTTACAGCAGCAATATTCATAATTGCCAAAAGGTAGAAACAACCCAAATATCCATCAATTGATGAATTCATAAACAAATGTGGCATATCCATACAATGGAATATTATTCAACTATAGAAAAGCATAAAGGGCAACAAAGAGAGAAAAGAATACAAGTGGAGCAATTTCTGAACTAGTGAATTATAAATGATAAATAGGTTACTGACCACTCTAGGCAGTTAAAGCAGGTCAGTTCCTTTGTGACCTATCTTACAAATCCTTAATTTGTTCAGGTACCAGCTATTAAATTTAAACTTTCCATTTCTGAATTTATTCTGTAATATATTAAGAGCCTTTTCAAAAAGATGAAGAAAATCTGATCATCATGAAGATGTAAAAAGCAGCTGAGGCAGCAATAAGTTTTTTATGTAATATCATATTTCAGTTTTATTTCTTTTCTTTGGAAATGATTGACTCCAAAATCTTTTCAAACAAAATTATTGGAAGTAGAATTTCAGTCTGAAGTCTCTAGAATGCCCCAAGGGACACTCTCTGGCTTCCCATCTGTTCATTTCTCCTTTTGAATCCTACCTAGACAAAGTTGAGACCTGAGATACTACAGAAAAAAAATAAAACTAAAATAAATTCATAAACCTAATCACTCAGGCCTCTTGAAAATTAATGGTGAGGAATAATTTATTTTTTTCAAAGTGGATTAAGGACTTTATGAAGGTGTAATTGTTTAGAATCTCCTTAGAAATATATTTTAGCCTTTGGATTATAGTGTAGGAGTTTTAGACTCCTCAATCCTAAGAGGGATGCCTTGGCCTGGCACATTGAGTCCTTCTTTGTCCCAGTGTATCTCCCATTGGGAGTGATTACTGTGTGAGTGGAACTGAGAAGAAAGAGATGTTGATGGTCAGGATATCTTGAGTTCCTGAATCCTATCTTCTTCTGGCCACAGCAACTTGGAGAAGATACAGAAGTTAGGGACCCCCAGAGCACAGGCCTGCCAGGGAAAATCTGCTATACTTTTAGGCCAACCCTCCAAGCCCCAGCACCATCTCCTAGGAAACAGACATGTACCCAATGCACCTACCAGGGCTGGAAGCAGGTCCAGAGCAGGCTGAGCTGCTTTCTTCACACTTTTCCCCTACTCAGACTGGACCCTGAATTGGGATATTCCTGACACTCTGATGATGATGAAAAGTCAATCCCCAGGCACAACTGCCAACTGAAAGGACTCCCAAATGGGCAAAAAAGGAACAATTTGATCAACAAAATAGAGTAGCATTGATTTATAACCCAAAGTAAAAAAGAAAAAAATAGATATCAATGATCCCATACTGATTCAAATAAATAACTGAATAAATAAATAAATTCAGAAGAGACAAATCACCAGTGCAAAAAAATCCAAATGCTTTATATAGATACTCTGCCTGCCCTCAAGAAGGGGAGCATAAGTCTCACTCCTTATGCATAGTCTGTGCATTGTGACTTCCTTCCAAAGAGTACAGAGGTAGAGAGGGGGAAAAGAAGAGTGACTTTACAGTGGAGAAGGCTGACAACACTCCCTAAGCCAGGTGGTCAAGGCTAACATCAACGGTGGTGAGTCATGTTGATAATATGTACCATTGATATGATGAGATGAAAATGGTACTTTACACCTGTGGTCTTCCTTCCCAGACTAACAACCTATAATTTTAATTATAAATATGAAGAAAAAACATCAAACAAATCCCAATTGAAGGATATCCTACAAAGCACTTGGCCTGTACTCCTAAATACTCTCAGGGTCATCAAAAAAATGAAAGTCTATGAAACTGTAACAGCCCAGAGGAGCCTAAGGGGACATGACAAATAAATGTGAAATGTGATTGGATCCTGGAACAGAAAAAAGGCATTGGGCTAAGAACGGACTTTAGTTAACAGTAATGTCTCATTATGGGTTCATTAATTGTAACAAATATACTATGCTAAAGCAAGACGTCCATAACAGGGAAAACTGGGTGCAGAGTACACGGGAACTCTCTGTGATATCTTTGCCATTTTTCTTTAAATTTAGAAGCGCTTTAAAAAAACAAAACTTATTTTAAAAAAATCAGTTCCAGGAAAGCAACCCAGTCATCAAAAAGAGTCCAGCATAAGAGCAGGAGAGCCATGCCTGTTCCAGAGCCTAGAGCTGCCCAGCAGAGGTTTATCAAGCGTCTGAGCAAGTGATCCCCTAATGCTCCCTTTAGTCAGCCACGAGGAAAGGTTCCCACCGAGACAGAAGCATGCCAGAACACAAGACAAGCAGGAGAGAGGGCCAGGCTTCCTTCCGCAGGAGCAGCCCCCCACCCACCTCCAGGAGTCCTCTGCAGCCTTTCGAGGAGACAACCAACCCCTGCAGGACTGAATCTCAAGAAACCCACCAAGCCCACTGAAAAGTTCTCGTGGTGAACGCTGCCCCACCCTTACAGAAGGGCGAAGAGGGCAGAGGGAAAGTGGGAAGAGCCTCAAGAGCCTGTGTGGTCAGTCTACTCACCAGCCCTTGGGAATTTAGTTTCCGGAAGCAACACCCCAGGGTCTGGCCACGCCCCAGGGAACTGAGGCTCAGGATTTCTGAGCTTTGCTTCCTCCTGAAAATATCTTTTCTGACATCATTCATTCACAGATTTTGTGAATGGTGACCTTACATCTTATCTCGCTGTAGGCTCAGGCAGATCCCTTACAACAAATAAATACGGAGTGCAATACAAAGCAAAAGGAAAATGGGGGTTCTAAACACTGTTTTTCCCACAATGTAAAAACTAAGTCCGTTCAGCATAATAGTAGACGCATGCCATGGAGTGGAATCAAATTATGTGATTTACCTTTAATGTGATAATCCTGATTTGGGGAGTATGTACCTATCAGGATACCAAGAGTATGGCCAAATGTGTAAAAACCTTCTTGCACTTTTGACTGCTAAAATGATGTTTAAAATACCATCCCATGATTCCCATGTTAGAGTCACCTGGTATAGATAAATAAACTGTGTAAACAGAATGAAAGTCAGAAATGCTTCTCAGAAAAAAAAAAGAAGTATAAAGGAATGATACATGCTAAAACATGGACGTAACTTGAAGACATCATTTTGAGTGAAATAACCCAGACACAAAAGGACAAATATTGTATGTTTCCATTTCTATGAAATGTCCAGAATAGGCAAATCCATAGAAACAGAAAGCAGATTAGTGGTTACCAGGGGCAGGAGAGTGATGGGAGAGTGGGGTGTGGATGGAGAGTAATTGCTAATGTGTATGTGTTTTATGTGGGCAGAGGTTATGATGAAGATGTCCTGGCATTAGCTAGTGGCGATTATTGCATAACTTTGTGAATATACTGAAAAGCACGGATCATACACTTTAAATAGGTGCATTGTATGGTATGTGAATTATATCTCAAGTTAATAAAACACATGATAAGTACTATTAGAGGAGTGTAAAGAGTGCTATGAAAACAGCTAACTCCATCTGAGAGAGGCTATGAAGATTAAATCAGATGAAGACAGTGGGTAGAAAGAATCAGCATATGGAAGAGGCAAGAATATGTATTTCAGAGTTGGATTTTGGTTCCATTGCTAGTCTTGCCAATTACCAGCTGTGTTACTTTGGACAGGTTACTTAATCGATCCAGTTTTGGTATCCTCATTAGCAAAATGGAGGATAATAAAACTTATCCCTTTCCTTGTACTGTGTTTGCATGCCAGTGGAGTAAGAGGAAGAGCCAGAGCTGAAGAAGTTTTTGTTATAAAAGTCTATGTGTGAAGATGGCAGACTGGTGAGCTGTAAGTTTTAGTTACTCCTCCAGGAAAGTAGGTAAAAAGCCAGGAACTGCATGGACTGGACACCACAGAGCAATCTGTCTTTGGGCATACTTCATACAACACTCATGAAAATGTCGAACTGCTGAGATCAGCGAAATCTGTAAGTTTTTGCGGCCAGGGGACCCGCGCCCCTCCCTGCCAGGCTCAGTCCCGTGGGAGGAGGGGCTGTCAGCTCCGGGAAGGAGAAGGGAGAACTGCAGTGGTAGCCCTTATCGGAAACTCATTCTACTGATTCAAACTCCAACCATAGATAGACTGAGACCAGACACCAGAGAATCTGAGAGCAGCCAGCCCAGCAGAGAGGAGACAGGCATAGAAAAAAAACAACACAAAAAACTCCAAAATAAAAGCAGAGGATTTTTGGAGTTCTGGTGAACACAGAAAGGGGAAGGGTGGAGCTCAGGCCTTGAGGCGCATATGCAAATCCCGAAGAAAAGCTGATCTCTCTGCCCTGTGGACCTTTCCTTAATGGCCCTGGTTGCTTTGTCTATTAGCACTTCAATAACCCATTAGATCTCTGAGGAGGGCCCTTTTTTTTTTTTTTTTTTTTTTTAAATCCTTTTTTCTTTTTCTAAAACAATTACTCTAAGAAGCCCAATACAGAAAGCTTCAAAGAATTGCAATTTGGGCACGTCAAGTCAAGAGCAGAACTAAGAGAGCTCTGAGACAAAAGGCAATAATCCAGTGGCTGAGAAAATTCACTAAACAACACAACTTCCCAAGAAAAGGGGGGTGTCCGCTCACAGCCATCATCCTGGTGGACAGGAAACACTCCTGCCCATCGCCAGCCCCATAGCCCAGAGCTGCCCCAGACAACCCAGTGTGACGGAAGTGCTTCAAATAACAGGCACACACCACAAAACTGGGCGTGGACATTAGCCTTCCCTGCAACCGAAGCTGATTGTCCCAGAGTTGGGAAGGTGGAGCAGTGTGAATTAACAAAGCCCCATTCAGCCATCATTTGAGCAGACTAGGAGCCTCCCTACATAGCCCAGCAGCCCAGAACTGCCCTGGGGGGACGGCACTCACCTGTGACATAGCACAGTCATCCCTCAACAGAGGACCCGGGGTGCACAGCCTGGAAGAGGGGCCCACTTGCAAGTCTCAGGAGCCATACGCCAATACCAAAGACTTGTGGGTCAGTGGCAGAGACAAACTGTGGCAGGACTGAACTGAAGGATTAG
Organism: Choloepus didactylus; assembly: GCF_015220235.1. Taxonomy (NCBI): domain Eukaryota; kingdom Metazoa; phylum Chordata; class Mammalia; order Pilosa; family Megalonychidae; genus Choloepus; species Choloepus didactylus. Next base: position 123,445,760 of record NC_051307.1, read on the forward strand.
ACTATTGCAGCAGCTTTAAAACTCTAGGATCATCAGGGAGATTTGATTGTTAGGGCCACCTCCCCTCCCCGACTGCCCAGAAACATGCCCCACATACAGGGCAGGCAACACCAACTACACACGCAAGCTTGGTACACCAATTAGGCCCCACAAGACTCACTCCCCCACTCACCAAAAAGGCTAAGCAGGGGAGAACTGGCTTGTGGAGAACAGGTGGCTCGTGGACGCCACCTGCTGGTTAGTTAGAGAAAGTGTACTCCACGAAGCTGTAGATCTGATAAATTAGAGATAAGGACTTCAATAGGTCTACAAACCCTAAAAGAACCCTATCAAGTTCAGCAAATGCCACGAGGCCAAAAACAACAGAAAATTATAAAGCATATGAAAAAACCAGACGATATGGATAACCCAAGCCCAAGCACCCAAATCAAAAGACCAGAAGAGACACAGCACCTAGAGCAGCTACTCAAAGAACTAAAGATGAACAATGAGACCCTAGTACGGGATATGAAGGAAACCAAGAAGACTCTAGAAGAGCATAAAGAAGATATTGCAAGACTAAATAAAAAAATGGATGATCTTATGGAAATTAAAGAAACTGTTGACCAAATTAAAAAGATTCTGGACACTCATAGTACAAGACTAGAGGAAGTTGAACAATGAATCAGTGACCTCGAAGATGACAGAATGGAAAATGAAAGCATAAAAGAAAGAATGGGGAAAAAAATTGAAAAAATCGAAATGGACCTCAGGGATATGATAGATAATATGAAACGTCCGAATATAAGACTCATTGGTGTCCCAGAAGGGGAAGAAAAGGGTAAAGGTCTAGGAAGAGTATTCAAAGAAATTGTTGGGGAAAACTTCCCAAATCTTCTAAACAACATAAATACACAAATCATAAATGCTCAGCGAACTCCAAATAGAATAAATCCAAATAAACCCACTCCGAGACATATACTGATCACACTGTCAAACATAGAAGAGAAGGAGCAAGTTCTGAAAGCAGCAAGAGAAAAGCAATTCACCACATACAAAGGAAACAGCATAAGACTAAGTAGTGACTACTCAGCAGCCACCATGGAGGCAAGAAGGCAGTGGCATGATGTATTTAAAATTCTGAGTGAGAGGAATTTCCAGCGAAGAATACTTTATCCAGCAAAGATCTCCTTCAAATTTGAGGGAGAGCTTAAATTTTTCACAGACAAAGAAATGCTGAGAGAATTTGCTAACAACAGACCTGCCCTACTGGAGATACTAAAGGGAGCCCTACAGACAGAGAAACAAAGACAGGACAGAGAGACTTGGAGAAAGGTTCAGTACTAAAGAGATTCGGTATGGGTACAATAAAGGATATTAATAGAGAGAGGGAAAAATATGGCAAACATAAACCAAAGGATAAGATGGCCGATTCAAGAAATGCCTTCACGGTTTTAACGTTGAATGTAAATGGATTAAACTCCCCAATTAAAAGATATAGATTCGCAGAATGGATCAAAAAAAATGAACCATCAATATGTTGCATACAAGAGACTCATCTTAGACACAGGGACACAAAGAAACTGAAAGTGAAAGGATGGAAAAAAATATTTCATGCAAGCTACAGCCAAAAGAAAGCAGGTGTAGCAATATTAATCTCAGATAAAATAGACTTCAAATGCAGGGATGTTTTGAGAGACAAAGAAGGCCACTACATACTAATAAAAGGGGCAATTCAGCAAGAAGAAATAACAATCGTAAATGTATATGCACCCAATCAAGGTGCCACAAAATACATGAGAGAAACACTGGCAAAACTAAAGGAAGCAATTGATGTTTCCACAATAATTGTGTTAGACTTCAACACATCACTCTCTCCTATAGATAGATCAACCAGACAGAAGACCAATAAGGAAATTGAAAACCTAAACAATCTGATAAATGAAGTAGATTTAACAGACATATACAGGACATTACATCCCAAATCACCAGAATACACATACTTTTCTAGTGCTCACGGAACTTTCTCCAGAATAGATCACATGCTGGGACATAAAACAAGCCTCAATAAATTTAAAAAGATTGAAATTATTCAAAGCACATTCTCTGACCACAATGGAATACAATTAGAAGTCAATAACCATCAGAGACTTAGAAAATTCACAAATACCTGGAGGTTAAACAACACACTCCTAAACAATCAGTGGGTTAAAGAAGAAATAGCAAGAGAAATTGCTAAATATATAGAGACGAATGAAAATGAGAACACAACATACCAAAACCTATGGGATGCAGCAAAAGCAGTGCTAAGGGGGAAATTTATAGCACTAAACGCATATATTAAAAAGGAAGAAAGAGCCAAAATCAAAGAACTAATGGATCAACTGAAGAAGCTAGAAAATGAACAGCAAACCAATCCTAAACCAAGTACAAGAAAAGAAATAACAAGGATTAAAGCAGAAATAAATGACATAGAGAACAAAAAAACAATAGAGAGGATAAATATCACCAAAAGTTGGTTCTTTGAGAAGATCAACAAGATTGACAAGCCCCTAGCTAGACTGACAAAATCAAAAAGAGAGAAGACCCATATAAACAAAATAATGAATGAAAAAGGTGACATAACTGCAGATCCTGAAGAAATTAACAAAATTATAAGAGGATACTATCAAAAACTGTATGGCAACAAACTGGATAATGTAGAGGAAATGGACAATTTCCTGGAAACATATGAACAACCTAGACTGACCAGAGAAGAAATAGAAGACCTCAACCAACCCATCATAAGCAAAGAGATCCAATCAGTCATCAAAAATCTTCCCACAAATAAATGCCCAGGGCCAGATGGCTTCACAGGGGAATTCTACCAAACTTCCCAGAAAGAACTGACACCAATCTTACTCAAACTCTTTCAAAACATTGAAAAAAATGGAACACTACCTAACTCATTTTATGAAGCTAACATCAATCTAATACCAAAACCAGGCAAAGATGCTACAAAAAAGGAAAACTACCGGCCAATCTCCCTAATGAATATAGATGCAAAAATCCTCAACAAAATACTTGCAAATCGAATCCAAAGACACATTAAAAAAATCATACACCATGACCAAGTGGGGTTCATTCCAGGCATGCAAGGATGGTTCAACATAAGAAAAACAATCAATGTATTACAACACATTAAAAACTCGAAAGGGAAAAATCAATTGATCATCTCAATAGATGCTGAAAAAGCATTTGACAAAATCCAACATCCCTTTTTGATAAAAACACTTCAAAAGGTAGGAATTGAAGGAAACTTCCTCAACATGATAAAGAGCATATATGAAAAACCCACAGCCAGCATAGTACTCAATGGTGAGAGACTGAAAGCCTTCCCTCTAAGATCAGGAACAAGACAAGGATGCCCGCTGTCACCACTGTTATTCAACATTGTGCTGGAAGTGCTAGCCAGGGCAATCCGGCAAGACAAAGAAATAAAAGGCATCCAAATTGGAAAAGAAGAAGTAAAACTGTCATTGTTTGCAGATGATATGATCTTATATCTAGAAAACCCTGAGAAATCGATGATACAGCTACTAGAGCTAATAAACAAATTTAGCAAAGTAGCGGGATACAAGATTAATGCACATAAGTCAGTAATGTTTCTATATGCTAGAAATGAACAAACTGAAGAGACACTCAAGAAAAAGATACCATTTTCAATAGCAACTAAAAAAATCAACTACCTAGGAATAAACTTAACCAAAGATGTAAAAGAGCTATACAAAGAAAACTACATAACTCTACTAAAAGAAATAGAAGGGGACCTTAAAAGATGGAAAAATATTCCATGTTCATGGATAGGAAGGCTAAATGTCATGAAGATGTCAATTCTACCCAAACTCATCTACAGATTCAATGCAATCCCAATCAAAATTCCAACAACCTACTTTGCAGACTTGGAAAAGCTAGTTATCAAATTTATTTGGAAAGGGAAGATGCCTTGAATTGCTAAAGACACTCTAAAAAAGAAAAACGAAGTGGGAGGACTTACACTCCCTGACTTTGAAGCTTATTATAAAGCCACAGTTGCCAAAACAGCATGGTACTGGCACAAAGATAGACATATAGATCAATGGAATCGAATTGAGAATTCAGAGATAGACCCTCAGATCTATGGCTGACTGATCTTTGATAAGGCCCCCAAAGTCACCGAACTGAGCCATAATGGTCTTTTCAACAAATGGGGCTGGGAGAGTTGGATATCCATATCCAAAAGAATGAAAGAGGACCCCTACCTCACCCCCTACACAAAAAATTAACTCAAAATGGACCAAAGATCTCAATATAAAAAAAGTACCATAAAACTCCTAGAAGATAATGTAGGAAAACATCTTCAAGACCTTGTATTAGGCGGCCACTTCCTAGACTTTACACCCAAAGCACAAGCAACAAAAGAGAAAATAGATAAATGGGAACTCCTCAAGCTTAGAAGTTTCTGCACCTCAAAGGAATTTCTCAAAAAGGTAAAGAGGCAGCCAACTCAATGGGAAAAAATTTTTGGAAACCATGTATCTGACAAAAGACTGATATCTTGCATATACAAAGAAATCCTACAACTCAATGACAATAGTACAGACAGCCCAATTATAAAATGGGCAAAAGATATGAAAAGACAGTTCTCTGAAGAGGAAATACAGATGGCCAAGAAACACATGAAAAAATGTTCAGCTTCACTAGCTATTAGAGAGATGCAAATTAAGACCACAATGAGATACCATCTAACACCGGTTAGAATGGCTGCCATTAAACAAACAGGAAACTACAAATGCTGGAGGGGATGTGGAGAAATTGGAACTCTTATTCATTGTTGGTGGGACTGTATAATGGTTCAGCCACTCTGGAAGTCAGTCTGGCAGTTCCTTAGAAAACTAGGTATAGAGCTACCATTCGATCCAGCGATTGCACTTCTCGGTATATACCCGGAAGATCGGAAAGCAGTGACACGAACAGATATCTACACACCAATGTTCATAGCAGCATTATTCACAATTGCCAAGAGATGGAAACAACCCAAATGTCCTTCAACAGATGAGTGGATAAATAAAATGTGGTATATACACACGATGGAATACTACGCGGCAGTAAGAAGGAACGATCTGGTGAAACATATGACAACATGGATGAACCTTGAAGACATAATGCTGAGCGAAATAAGCCAAGCACAAAAAGAGAAATATTATATGCTACCACTAATGTGAACTTTGAAAAATGTAAAACAAATGGTTTATAATGTAGAATGTAGGGGAACTAGCAGTAGAGAGCAATTAAGGAAGGGGGAACAATAATCCAAGAAGAACAGATAAGCTATTTAACGTTCTGGGGATGCCCAGGAATGACTATGGTCTGTTAATTTCTGATGGATATAGTAGGAACAAGTTCACAGAAATGTTGCTATATTATGTAACTTTCTTGGGGTAAAGTAGGAACATGTTGGAAGTTAAGCAGTTATCTTAGGTTAGTTGTCTTTTTCTTACTCCCTTGTTATGGTCTCTTTGAAATGTTCTTTTATTGTATGTTTGTTTTCTTTTTAACTTTTTTTTTCATACAGTTGATTTAAAAAAGAAGGGAAAGTTAAAAAAAAAAAAAAGTAAAAAGAAAAACAAGGAAAAAAAAAAAGATGTAGTGCCCCCTTGAGGAGCCTGTGGAGAATGCAGGGGTATTCGCCTACCCCACCTCCATGGTTGCTAACATGACCACAGACATAGGGGACTGGTGGTTTGATGGGTTGAGCCCTCTACCATAAGTTTTACCCTTGGGAAGACGGTTGCTGCAAAGGAGAGGCTAGGCCTCCCTATATTTGTGCCTAAGAGTCTCCTCCTGAATGCCTCTTTGTTGCTCAGATGTGGCCCTCTCTCTCTGGCTAAGCCAACTTGAAAGGTGAAATCACTGCCCCCCCCCCCTACGTGGGATCAGACACCCAGGGGAGTGAATCTCCCTGGCAACGTGGAATATGACTCCCGGGGAGGAACGTAGACCCGGCATCGTGGGACGGAGAACATCTTCTTGACCAAAAGGGGGATGTGAAAGGAAATGAAATAAGCTTCAGTGGCAGAGAGATTCCAAAATGAGCCGAGAGATCACTCTGGTGGGCACTCTTACGCACACTTTAGACAACCCTTTTTAGGTTCTAAAGAATTGGGGTAGCTGGTGGTGGATACCTGAAACTATCAAACTACAACCCAGAACCCATGAATCTCGAAGACAGTTGTATAAAAATGTAGCTTATGAGGGGTGACAATGGGATTGGGAATGCCATAAGGACCAAACTCCACTTTGTCTAGTTTATGAATGGATGTGTAGAAAAGTAGGGGAAGGAAACAAACAGACAAAGGTACCCAGTGTTCTTTTTTACTTCAATTGCTCTTTTTCACTCTAATTATTATTCTTGTTATTTTTGTGTGTGTGCTAATGAAGGTGTCAGGGATTGATTTAGGTGATGAATGTACAACTATGTAATGGTACTGTAAACAATCGAAAGTACAATTTGTTTTGTATGACTGCGTGGTATGTGAATATATCTCAATAAAATGATGATTAAAAAAAAACAAAAAAAAAACTTATGCCATGGTTCTGCTGTACAAATTAGATGGAATTATGTATAAAGTACTCAGAAAGCATTCAATAAGTGGTAACCTTCTCTTTCTCCCTTTAACCTCTCCTTAGTGCCATTTTAGGTGGAATTAATGGAAAGTGCAAAGGTGGAGCAGTTAAAAGGCCTAGCTTGTGCCTAAATGGTGAGACATCCAAAGAGGCTGAAACATAAAGGCCGTTGGAGGCATTGGAAAGTTGGAAGGAGTTTTTAGGAAATAAAGACTCTATAAGCCTAAGTAGGAGCTTTGGATTTTGTCCTATAAGCTGCTGGAGGCTGCTGAAGTTTTCAGGAGAAGAGGGATGTAACTATGTTGGTTCTTTAGATGATAGCAGGGGGAAGAGTAGCCCAAAATTGACAAAAATGGCAGCTCTAGGACCTCAGGAGAAGATGCAGATTCTTAACTTAACTGCAATCTGAGCCTGCATCTTATGGGCACTTGATGTGGTTTATTTGCTGATGATGACTTGCTAAGTATTATTCGATGACAGATTTTCTATATTTTAATTGTTTGCTTCAGCAAATAGTCTGATAAAACCAAACATTAGAACACTCCAACAAAAGTCAATACATTTCATTAAGAGCAGTGGAATCTGAAGTCTGAGCACCATGTGGCAAAATTGAGAGCCATGGTTCTAATTTTATCTTAGCCACTGACTGTAACTTCAGGGTGGTTATCTAACTTGCTGTGTATTTATTTAAGAGCAGATGGTGACAACTTTAACCTGACTTCAAAATATTATGAAAATAAATAAACGTTTCAAACTCTTTGAAGTTCATCGATAGAATGTACTCATTAAACCCAAAACTTCACTACATAAATAGACAGTGAATGATTACTCTTTTCCCAAATCAATTTTTAGTGTTCCTTCTTCCAGTCTTGGTTTTGAACATTTCTATCATTACAACATCAACAACAAAAATCTTCTGAATCCTTATTTTGAAAAATGTCCTTGCAATATATTGTAGTACAAACTAACTTTTTTTTTTTTGCCTGGAATTCCACCTTATGGATGACTTTTATTTAAAAAGTTCTGAATTGTAGGACATAATATTTTTATTATGGGACTTAATTTTAAATTGTTTAATTTAAAAATGTGTCATGATAGTATCTGCTGTCCTTTTTTAAAAAAAAATACATTTTTTTAATTAGAGAAGTTGTAGGTTTACAGAAAAATCATGCAGAAAATACTGAGTTCCCATATACTCTCCACATTGTTAACACTATGCATTAGTGTGGTACTATTGTTACAATTGTTGTGAGAATATTATTATAATTGTATTATTAACTATAGTCCATAGTTTACATTAGGGTTCATACTTTGTGTTGTACAGTCCCATGCTTTCTTCAAATTTTTATTCTGATAACATACATATAATCTAAAAGTTCCGCTTTTAACCACATTCAAATATATAATTCAGTGGTGTTAACTGCCTTCACAATGTTGTGCAGCCATTACTACCATCCATTACCAAAACTTTTCCATAACCCAACCAGAAATTCTGTAGCAATTAAACATTAACTCCCACGTTCCTTACCCCAGCCCAGCCCCTGGTAATCTGTATTCTAGTTTCTGACTCTATGAATTTGCTTATTCTAATTATTGCCTATCAGTGAGATCAAACAATATTTGTCCTTTTGGGTCTGGCTTATTTCACTCAATATGATGTCTTCAAGGTTCATCCATGTTGTAGCACGTATCAGAACTTCATTCCTTTTCACAGCTGCATAATATTCCATTGTGTGTATGTTTTGGTTTGCTAAAGCTGCTGTAATACAGTGTAACAGAAACGGGTTGACTTTTTCAATCAGGTTTTATTAGCTTACAAATTTGCAGTTCTAAGGCTATGAAAATGTCCAGATTAAGGCATCAAGAGAAGATACATTCTCTGAGGAAAGGCTGCTGGCATCAAGAGTTCCTCTGTCACATGGGAAGTCACATGGTGATGTCCACTGGTCCTTCTCTCCTTGTTCTGGTTTCAATGGCTGTCTTCAAATGTCTCTGGGCATTTCTCTCTAAGCGTCTATGGATTCTCACTTAGCTTCTCCGGGACAAACTCTGGATTTCATTTCTTAGCTTCTCTGAGCTCTCTGAGTTTCATCTGCCTTTTATCCTCTCATAAAGGACTCCAGCAAGGGGATTAAGACCCAACTTGAATGGGCTTGGTCAAATCTCCATGGAAACAACAAATCAAAATGTCCCACCCATGACAGTTCTGCACCCACAAGAATGGATTAAAAGAACATGGCCTTTCCTGGGGTACATAACAGCTCCATACCCACACAGTGTATATACCACATTTTGTTTATCCATTCATCTGTTGATCCATCTTTTGGCTATTATGAATAATATCTGTTCAAATCCCTGCTTTTAATTTTTTAGGGTATATACCAGGTCATATGTTAATTATATACTCAACTTTCTGAGGAACCACCAAATTATTTTCTACAATGGCTGCACCATTTTACATTCCCACCAACAATGAAGAGCTGTTTCTGTTTCTCCACATCCTCTCCAACTTGTTATTTTTCATTTTTTTAATAGTAGCCATTCTAATGGGTGTGAAATGGTATCTCACTATAGTTTTTATTTGAGTTTCCCTAGTGGCTAATGATGTTGAGCATCTTTCCATGTGCTTTTTGGTCATTTGTGTATCTTTTTTGTCTAAGAAGCCATTGCCTAATACAAGATTCTGAAGTTGCTTCCTTACGTTTTCTTCCAAGAGTTTTTTAGTCTTGGCTTTTATATTTAGGTCTTTGATTCATTTTGAGCTAATTTTTGTGTATGGCATGGGGTAGGGCTCCTCCTTCATTCTTTTGCATATGGATATCAAGTTTGCAGTAAGAAGTAACTTTTAACACTTGTACATAGTGTATTGGAGTTACAAAACACTCTAACATATATTATAATATTTAAACTGTGTTCTCTCAATAAGCACTCTTGGTAGAGATTAATGTTATTCCTGTTTCACTGATGATGAAACTGATGTTAAGAGGGGTTAAATGAATTGCCTAAGAGCACCCACATGGAAATAAGAAGGTCCAGGACTTGGCTCAGGCTTTCTTAACTCCAAATTTCAGGTACTACCCATCATCCCTCATTGAACTAGACAAATATTTACACACACACACACACACACACAGATATACATAAAAAATAATCAATTATCTACAAAACATTGAATGTCATTGAATTAAATTCCCCAATAAAAACACACAAGTTGGCAGAATGGATTAAAAAAAAATGATCCATATATATGCTGTCTAGAAGAGACTCACCTTAGATGCAAGGAAACAAATAAGTTGAAAGTGAAAGGTAGAGAAAGGTATTCCAAATGTGCCAGTTTGTACATATTATGTCCCCCAGAAAAAAGCCATATTCTTTGATGCCATTTTGTGGGGGCAGATGTATTAGAGCTGATTAGGTTGGAAACTATGGTTCAGTGTTTCCATGGGGATGTGACTAAATCAACTGTGGATGAGACAGTTGATTTTTGGATTATTTCCATGTAGGTGTTGCCCCACCCATTCAGGGTGGGTCTTTATTGGATCACTGGAGTACTTCAAAAAGTGCCACACAGGCCCAGATGTGGAGCAGCTGTAGCCAAGAGATAAAGTTTTAAGAAAGCACAAGAGCCGAGAGTGGAGCTGGAACACAACCTGGGATCAGCAGACACCAGCCACATGCTTTCCCATCTAACAGAGGTTTTCTGGATGCCATTGGCCTTCCTTCAGTTTAAGGTCATGACAATGTACCAAATAAGGCATCAACAGGACAATATTTTCTGTGAAGACCAACCCGTGAGCTTTGGCTCCTTTGTCAGATAGCCAGGCACATGGTGATGTCTGCTGGTCCTTCTTCCCTGGGTTTTGTTGCTTCAGCTTCTGACTTCACCATCTGTGGCTTTTTCTCTAAGCTTCTCTTGGTGTTTTTCTCTATTTCATCTCTTAGCCTCTGTATGTGATTTACCCTCTTATAAAGGACTACAGCAAGAAGACCAAGACTCACCTTAAAGAGACAGGTCACTTCTCAATTGAAATAATGTAATCAAAAGGTCCAATCCACAGGAATGGATTAAAAGAACATGACCTTTTATGGGGCACATAACAGCTTTGACGTACCACAGTAACCAAAAAAAGTGCTGGAGCAACTCTACCAATATCAGAGAAAATGGATTTTAAATACAAAACTGTCATAAGAGACAAAGACAGACACTATATATTAATAAAAGGAGCAATCCACCAAGAAGAAATTACAATCATAAATACTTATGCACCTAATCTGGGTGCCCTAAAATAAATGAGGCAGAAACTGGCAAAACTGATAGGAGAAATAGATGTCACTACAATAATAGCTGGCACTTCAATACATCACTCTCATCATTTAACATCTAGACAGAGGATCAATAAGGAAATGGAGAATTTGAATAATATGATAAATGAACTAGACCTAACAGACATATACAGAACATTACATCTGAAAAGAGCAGGATATGCATTCTTCTCAAGTGTCCATGGATCACTCTCCAGAATAGACTACATGTTGGGTCACAAAAAAAGTCTCAATAAATTTAAATAGACTAAAATTATACAAAGCACCTTCTATGATCATAATGGACTGAAGCTGGAAATCAATAACAGGTGGAGAAATGGAAAATTCACAAATGTATGGAGGGTAAACAACACACTCTTAAACAATCAGAGGGCCAAATAAGATATTGCAGGAGAAGTCAGTAAATATCTCTAGATGAATGAAAATGAGAACACAACATATCAAAACTTATGGGATGCAGCAAAGTCAGTGCTGAGAAATTTGTAGTCATAAATGCCTACTTTACAAAAAAGAAAGTGCTCAAATTAGAGACCTAACTGCATACTTGGAGGAACTAGAAAAAGAACAGCCAATTAATCCCAAAACAAGCAGAGGGAAAGAAATAACAAAGATTAGAGTACAAATAAATGAAATTGAGAATTAAAAAATAATAGAGAGAATTAACAAAACCAAAAGTTGTTCTTTGAAAGGATCAATAAAATTGGCAAACCCTTAGCTAGACTGACAAAGAAAAAAGAGAGATGATGCAAATAAATAAAATCAGAAATGAAAGGGGGGAAATTACTACTGACCCCATAGGAATAAAAAGGATCATAGGAGGATACTGTGAACAACTGTATATCAACAAATTATACAGCTAGATGAAATAGACAAATTCCTAGGTAAAAACAAACAACCTACATTGACTATAAAAGAAACAGAAGACCTCAACAGACCAATTACAAGTAAAGAGATTGAATCAGTCATCAAAAACCTCTTCAAAAAGAAAAGCCCAGGACCAGATGGCTTCACAGGGGAATTTTATCAATCATTCCAAGAAGAATTAATACCAGTCCTGCTCAAACTCTTCCAAAATTTTGAAGAGGAAGGAACACTTCCTAACTCATTCTATGAAGCCAACATCACCCTAATACCAAAGCCAGATAAAGATACTACAAGGTGGCAGGGGCAAGATGGTGGCATAAAGAGGTGTGGAATTTAGTTAGTCCCCTGCAGCAACTAATAAACAACAAGGAACAACTAGGAAATAATCTGGAACAACTGCTGGGGGACAACTGTGATGGTCCACACATCATACACCAACATGGATTGGGTGGAATGGCTGAGATAGCAGCATAAAAACAGCAAGTAAAAACTGTGGAACCATGCCAGGAGCCCCCTCCCCCCATGGCAGGCTGAGCTGCAAGACCTCGCTGTGGGACACAGCAGCATTCCCAGAGTGAGTGAATATAGTGCAACCTAGTGCCAACTGGGGTTTTAATTAACAAATGTGGACTGCTGAATACAAGCTATAAGCATAGACAAACCCCTAACAAGCAGCCAAGTACCCTGAGGTTGCAACCAGTGGAGATGAGGTAGGGCTAATGGAAAAAAAATTAATTAAAAATAATACAGAGGCTTTTAGAGATGACTGACCTTAGAGAGCCAGAAAATGCCTGTGTCCCAGGAAAGGGAGCCCAGAAGACCAGGTGCTCTCTCTGACCAATGGGCAAATCTGGGGGGCCAGTGACTGGCTCTGAAAAGGGGCTTTCTTTCCCTTTATCTCTTTCGCAACCTGAGTGGCTCAATGGAGAAAGCCTCAACCATTTTCAGTTTGCAGGGCTCTGACCCAGACAGGGGTGGAATTAACAGAGCCAGAGAGACAAAGGAGAATTCAAATGCAGAAGATAACGTCCTAGGGATTGTATCTTCCCTAAGAGGAAGGAGGGAGGGGGCCAGTTCTAGTGCCTGCTCTCCCTTCAGAACTCACCAGAGGGTCTGGGGGAAAACCTTCAAAACAAAAACAACCTAAGCTTAGAATTAAAGGGACCACACCTCTTACCACAAGTTGAGAGTGACAGGCTAACAGGCACAACTGCTGGGCAGGTTAGGAAAACACAGTGGCTAGAGGCATCACAGGAAGGTATGTCAATGTTCTAAGACACATGCTCAGGGAAACTTGACAGTGAATATAGCCCCATTCTGAGAACTGAACCTGTTCTGGTGTGGGAAAATCTGATTGGGGCAACCAAGGAAACCAGATGCCCAGACAACAGAAACTACAAATTACACTAGGACAAATGAAGATATGTCCCAGTCAAAGGAAAAAACTTACACCTCAACTGAAATACAGTTGAGATATTGTTTCACTTTAATGAAACAATCAATTAAAGATTTTCAAATAAATATGCTAAATCAATCCAAAAACCAAGTCAGTGAGTTCAGGGAAGAAATGGCAAAAGAGATGAAGGACATAAAGAAAACACTGGGTGAACATAAGGTAGAAATTGAAAGTTTGAAAAAAAACAACTGGCAGAATCTATGGAAATGAAAGGCACAATACAACAAATGAAAAACACAATGGAGATACAACAGCAGATTTCAAGAGGCAGAAGAAAACACTCAGGAACCTTAGAACAAGACACCTGAAAGCCCACACAAAAAAGAACAGATAGGGAAAAGAATGAAAAAATATGAGCAATGTCTCATGGAATTGAATGACAACATGAAATGCATGAATGTACATGTCATGGTTGTCCCAGAAGGAGAAGAGAAGGGAAAATGGACGGAAGCAATAATAGAGGAAATAATGAAAATTTCCCATCTCTTATGAAAGACATAAAATTACAGATCCAAGAAGCACAGTATACCCCAAACAGAATAGATTTGAATAGGCCTACACCAACACACTTAATAATCAGATTATCAAACATCAAAGATAGAATTCTGAAAGCAGCAAGAGAAAAGTGATCCATCACATACAAAGGAAGCTTGATAAGACTATGTGCAGATTTCTCAGTAGAAACCATGGAGGCAAGAAGGAAATGGGGTGATATATTTAAGATACTGAAAGAGAAAAACCACCAACCACAAATCCTATATCCAGTAAAACTGTCCTTCAAATATGAGGGACAGTTTAAAATATTCTCTGACAAACAGACAATGAGAGAGTTTGTGAACAAGATACCTGCTCTACAGGAAATACCAAAGGGAGCAGTACAGACAGATAGGGAAAGAAAGGAGTGACAGGTTTGGAACACAGTTTTGGGTGATGGTAGTGCAACAATGTAAGTACACTGAACAAAGATGACTGTGAGTATGGTTGAAAGAGGAAGGTTAGGAACATGTAGGACACCAGAAGGAAAGAGGAAAGATAAAGACTGGGACTGTATAACAGTGAAACCTAGAGTGCTCAACAATTGTGATAAAATGTACAAATGTTTTTACATGAGGTAGAACAAATGAATGTCAACCCTGCAAGGTGTTAAAAATGGGGTGGTATGGGGAAAAAATACAATTAATGCAAACTAGAGACTATAGTTAACAGAAACATTGCATTATGCTTCTTTTAATGTAACAAAGGCAATATACCAAAGCTAAATGCCTATAAGAGAGGGACATAAGAAAGGGAGATGGGACTCTTGGCATTGGTGATATTGTCTGACTCTTTTACTGTGCTATAGTTTAATTCCATGTTTCCTTTTGTTGCTTTTTAGCTGTCTTTTCTTTTTCTTTTTTTCCTTTTTCTTTTGTCTTTCTACCATCTTTGACTCTTCCTCCTTCTTTGTGGAAGAAATGGAGATGTCCTTATATAGATAGTGGTGATGGTGGTGAATGCATAAACTTGTGATTATATAGGGAACCATTGATTGTTTATTTAGGATGGAATGTATGGTGGGTAAACAAACCATCTTTAAAAAAAAGTGGGTTGATGAAGAAACCTTAGGGCAGTATATTGAGTGAAATAAGTCAGACACAAAAGGACAAGTATTGTATAGTCTCACTGATATGAACTAATTATAATATGTAAACTCATAGACATGAAATATAAGTTAACAGGATATAGAATGAGACTGAAAAATGGGGAGCAGTTGCTTACTATGAGCAGGATGTTTAACTAGGTTGAACTTAAGTGTTTGTAAATGGACAGAGATGATGGTAGCATTTTTTTTTTTTTTTTTTTTTTTTTTTTTTTTTTTCATTTTATTGAGATATATTCACATACCACGCAGTCATACAAAACAAATTGTACTTTCGATTGTTTACAGTACCATTACATAGTTGTACATTCATCACCTAAATCAATCCCTGACACCTTCATTAGCACACACACAAAAATAACAAGAATAATAATTAGAGTGAAAAAGAGCAATTGAAGTAAAAAAGAACACTGGGTACCTTTGTCTGTTTGTTTCCTTCCCCTACTTTTCTACACATCCATCCATAAACTAGACAAAGTGGTGTTTGGTCCTTATGGCTTTCCCAATCCCATTGTCACCCCTCATAAGCTACATTTTTATACAACTGTCTTCGAGATTCATGGGTTCTGGGCTGTAGTTTGATAGTTTCAGGTATCCACCACCAGCTACCCCAATTCTTTAGAACCTAAAAAGGGTTGTCTAAAGTGTGCATAAGAGTGCCCACCAGAGTGACCTCTCGGCTCCTTTTGGAATCTCTCTGCCACTGAAGCTTATTTCATTTCCTTTCACATCCCCCTTTTGGTCAAGAAGATGTTCTCTGTCCCACGGTGCCAGGTCTACATTCCTCCCTGGGAGTCATATTCCACGTTGCCAGGGAGATTCACTCCCCTGGGTGTCTGATCCCACGTAGGGGGGAGGGCAGTGATTTCACCTTTCAAGTTGGCTTAGCCAGAGAGAGAGGGCCACATCTGAGCAACAAAGAGGCATTCAGGAGGAGACTCTTAGGTACAAATACAGGGAGGCCTAGCCTCTCCTTTGCAGCAACCGTCTTCCCAAGGGTAAAACTTATGGTAGAGGGCTCAACCCATCAAACCACCAGTCCCCTATGTCTGTGGTCATGTTAGCAACCATGGAGGTGGGGTAGGCGAATACCCCTGCATTCTCCACAGGCTCCTCAAGGGGGCACTACATCTTTTTTTTTTTTTTTTCCCCTTGTTTGTCTTTTTTCTTTTTTTTTTTTTTTTAACTTTCCCTTCTTTTTTCAAATCACCTGTATGAAAAAAAAAGTTAAAAAGAAAACAAACATACAATAAAAGAGCATTTCAAAGAGACCATAGCAAGGGAGTAAGAAAAAGACAACTAACCTAAGATAACTGCTTAACTTCCAACATGTTCCTACTTTACCCCAAGAAAGTTACATAATATAGCAACATTTCAGTGAACTTGTTCCTACTACAACCATCAGAAATTAACAGACCATAGTCATTTCTGGGCATCCCCAGAACGTTAAATAGCTTATCTGTTCTTCCTGGATTATTGTTCCCCCTTCCTTAATTGCTCTCTACTGCTAGTTCCCCTACATTCTACATTATAAACCATTTGTTTTACATTTTTCAAAGTTCACATTAGTGGTAGCATATAATATTTCTCTTTTTGTGCCTGGCTTATTTCGCTCAGCATTATGTCTTCAAGGTTCATCCATGTTGTCATATGTTTCACCAGATCGTTCCTTCTTACTGCCGCGTAGTATTCCATCGTGTGTATATACCACATTTTATTTATCCACTCATCTGTTGAAGGACATTTGGGTTGTTTCCATCTCTTGGCAATTGTGAATAATGCTGCTATGAACATTGGCGTGCAGATATCTGTTCGTGTCACTGCTTTCCGATCTTCCGGGTATATACCGAGGAGTGCAATCGCTGGATCGAATGGTAGCTCTATATCTAGTTTTCTAAGGAACTGCCAGACTGACTTCCAGAGTGGCTGAACCATTATACAGTCCCACCAACAATGAATAAGAGTTCCAATTTCTCCACATCCCCTCCAGCATTTGTAGTTTCCTGTTTGTTTAATGGCAGCCATTCTAACCGGTGTTAGATGGTATCTCATTGTGGTCTTAATTTGCATCTCTCTAATAGCTAGTGAAGCTGAACATTTTTTCATGTGTTTCTTGGCCATCTGTATTTCCTCTTCAGAGAACTGTCTTTTCATATCTTTTGCCCATTTTATAATTGGGCTGTCTGTACTATTGTCATTGAGTTGTAGGATTTCTTTGTATATGCAAGATATCAGTCTTTTGTCAGATACATGGTTTCCAAAAATTTTTTCCCATTGAGTTGGCTGCCTCTTTACCTTTTTGAGAAATTCCTTTGAGGTGCAGAAACTTCTAAGCTTGAGGAGTTCCCATTTATCTATTTTCTCTTTTGTTGCTTGTGCTTTGGGTGTAAAGTCTAGGAAGTGGCCTCCTAATACAAGGTCTTGAAGATGTTTTCCTACATTATCTTCTAGGAGTTTTATGGTACTTTCTTTTATATTGAGATCTTTGGTCCATTTTGAGTTAATTTTTTGTGTAGGGGGTGAGGTAGGGGTCCTCTTTCATTCTTTTGGATATGGATATCCAACTCTCCCAGCCCCATTTGTTGAAAAGACCATTATGGCTCAGTTCGGTGACTTTGGGGGCCTTATCAAAGATCAGTCGGCCATAGATCTGAGGGTCTATCTCTGAATTCTCAATTCGATTCCATTGATCTATATGTCTATCTTTGTGCCAGTACCATGCTGTCTTGGCAACTGTGGCTTTATAATAAGCTTCAAAGTCAGGGAGTGTAAGTCCTCCCACTTCGTTTTTCTTTTTTAGAGTGTCTTTAGCAATTCGAGGCATCTTCCCTTTCCAAATAAATTTGATAACTAGCTTTTCCAAGTCTGCAAAGTAGGTTGTTGGAATTTTGATTGGGATTGCATTGAATCTGTAGATGAGTTTGGGTAGAATTGACATCTTAATGACATTTAGCCTTCCTATCCATGAACATGGAATATTTTTCCATCTTTTAAGGTCCCCTTCTATTTCTTTTAGTAGAGTTATGTAGTTTTCTTTGTATAGGTCTTTTACATCTTTGGTTAAGTTGATTCCTAGGTACTTGATTTTTTTAGTTGCTATTGAAAATGGTATCTTTTTCTTGAGTGTCTCTTCAGTTTGTTCATTTCTAGCATATAGAAACATTACTGACTTATGTGCATTAATCTTGTATCCCGCTACTTTGCTAAATTTGTTTATTAGCTCTAGTAGGTGTATCGTTGATTTCTCAGGGTTTTCTAGATATAAGATCATATCATCTGCAAACAATGACAGTTTTACTTCTTCTTTTCCAATTTGGATGCCTTTTATTTCTTTGTCTTGCCGGATTGCCCTGGCTAGCACTTCCAGCACAATGTTGAATAACAGTGGTGACAGCGGGCATCCTTGTCTTGTTCCTGATCTTAGAGGGAAGGCTTTCAGTCTCTCACCATTGAGTACTATGCTGGCTGTGGGTTTTTCATATATGCTCTTTATCATGTTGAGGAAGTTTCCTTCAATTCCTACCTTTTGAAGTGTTTTTATCAAAAAGGGATGTTGGATTTTGTCAAATGCTTTTTCAGCATCTATTGAGATGATCAATTGATTTTTCCCTTTCGAGTTTTTAATGTGTTGTAATACATTGATTGTTTTTCTGATGTTGAACCATCCTTGCATGCCTGGAATGAACCCCACTTGGTCATGGTGTATGATTTTTTTAATGTGTCTTTGGATTCGATTTGCAAGTATTTTGTTGAGGATTTTTGCATCTATATTCATTAGGGAGATTGGCCGGTAGTTTTCCTTTTTTGTAGCATCTTTGCCTGGTTTTGGTATTAGATTGATGTTAGCTTCATAAAATGAGTTAGGTAGTGTTCCATTTTTTTCAATGTTTTGAAAGAGTTTGAGTCAGATTGGTGTCAGTTCTTTCTGGAAAGTTTGGTAGAATTCCCCTGTGAAGCCATCTGGCCCTGGGCATTTATTTGTGGGAAGATTTTTGATGACTGATTGGATCTCTTTGCTGGTGATGGGTTGGTTGAGGTCTTCTATTTCTTCTCTGGTCAGTCTAGGTTGTTCATATGTTTCCAGGAAATTGTCCATTTCTTCTACATTATCCAGTTTGTTGCCATACAGTTGTTCATAATATCCTCTTATAATTTTTTTAATTTCTTCAGGATCTGCAGTTATGTCACCTTTTTCATTCATTATTTTGTTTATATGGGTCTTCTCTCTTTTTGATTTTGTCAGTCTAGCTAGGGGCTTGTCAATCTTGTTGATCTTCTCAAAGAACCAACTTTTGGTGATATTTATCCTTTCTATTGTTTTTTTGTTCTCTATGTCATTTATTTCTGCTTTAATCCTTGTTATTTCTTTTCTTCTACTTGGTTTAGGATTGGTTTGCTGTTCATTTTCTAGCTTCTTCAGTTGATCCATTAGTTCTTTGATTTTGGCTCTTTCTTCCTTTTTAATATATGCGTTTAGTGCTATAAATTTCCCCCTTAGCACTGCTTTTGCTGCATCCCATAGGTTTTGGTATGTTGTGTTCTCATTTTCATTCGTCTCTATATATTTAGCAATTTCTCTTGCTATTTCTTCTTTAACCCACTGATTGTTTAGGAGTGTGTTGTTTAACCTCCAGGTATTTGTGAATTTTCTAAGTCTCTGATGGTTATTGACTTCTAATTGTATTCCATTGTGGTCAGAGAATGTGCTTTGAATAATTTCAATCTTTTTAAATTTATTGAGGCTTGTTTTATGTCCCAGCATGTGATCTATTCTGGAGAAAGTTCCGTGAGCACTAGAAAAGTATGTGTATCCTGGTGATTTGGGATGTAATGTCCTGTAGATGTCTGTTAAATCTAATTCATTTATCAGATTGTTTAAGTTTTCAATTTCCTTATTGGTCTTCTGTCTGGTTGATCTATCTATAGGAGAGAGTGATGTGTTGAAGTCTCCCACAATTATTGTGGAAACATCAATTGCTTCCTTTAGTTTTGCCAATGTTTCTCTCATGTATTTTGTGGCACCTTGATTGGGTGCATAGACATTTACGATTGTTATTTCTTCTTGCTGAATTGCCCCTTTTATTAGTATGTAGTGGCCTTCTTTGTCTCTCAAAACATCCCTGCATTTGAAGTCTATTTTATCTGAGATTAATATTGCTACACCTGCTTTCTTTTGGCTGTAGCTTGCATGAAATATTTTTTTCCATCCTTTCACTTTCAATTTCTTTGTGTCCCTGTGTCTAAGATGAGTCTCTTGTATGCAACATATTGATGGTTCATTTTTTTTGATCCATTCTGCGAATCTATATCTTTTAATTGGGGAGTTTAATCCATTTACATTCAACGTTAAAACCGTGAAGGCATTTCTTGAATCGGCCATCTTATCCTTTGGGTTATGTTTGCCATATTTTTCCCTCTCTCTATTAATATCCTTTATTGTACCCATACCGAATCTCTTTAGTACTGAACCTTTCTCCAAGTCTCTCTGTCCTGTCTTTGTTTCTCTGTCTGTAGGGCTCCCTTTAGTATCTCCAGTAGGGCAGGTCTCTTGTTAGCAAATTCTCTCAGCATTTCTTTGTCTGTGAAAAATTTAAGCTCTCCCTCAAATTTGAAGGAGAGCTTTGCTGGATAAAGTATTCTTGGCTGGAAATTCCTCTCTCTCAGAATTTTAAATATATCGTGCCATTGTCTTCTCGCCTCCATGGTGGCTGCTGAGTAGTCACTACTTAGTCTTATGCTGTTTCCTTTGTATGTGGTGAATTGCTTTTCTCTTGCTGCTTTCAGAACTTGCTCCTTCTCTTCTATGTTTGACAGTGTGATCAGTATATGTCTCGGAGTGGGTTTTTTTGGATTTATTCTATTTGGAGTTCGCTGAGCATTTATGATTTGTGTATTTATGTTGTTTAGAAGATTTGGGAAGTTTTCCCCAACAATTTCTTTGAATACTCTTCCTAGACCTTTACCCTTTTCTTCCCCTTCTGGGACACCAATGAGTCTTATATTCGGACGCTTCATATTATCTATCATATCCCTGAGGTCCATTTCGAGTTTTTCAATTTTTTTCCCCATTCTTTCTTTTATGCTTTCATTTTCCATTCTGTCATCTTCCAGGTCACTGATTCGTTGTTCAACTTCCTCTAGTCTTGTACTATGAGTGTCCAGAATCTTTTTAATTTGGTCAACAGTTTCTTTAATTTCCATAAGATCATCCATTTTTTTATTTAGTCTTGCAATGTCTTCTTTATGCTCTTCTAGGGTCTTCTTGATTTCCTTCATATCCCGTACTAGGGTCTCATTGTTCATCTTTAGTTCTTTGAGTAGCTTCTCTAGGTGTGTCTCTTCTGGTCTTTTGATTTGGGTGCTTGGGCTTGGGTTATCCATATCGTCTGGTTTTTTCATATGCTTTATAATTTTCTGTTGTTTTTGGCCTCGTGGCATTTGCTGTCCTTGATAGGGTTCTTTTAGGGTTTGTAGACCAGTTGAAGTCCTTATCTCTAGTTTATCAGATCTACAGCTTCGTGGAGTACACTTTCTCTAACTAACCAGCAGGTGGCGTCCACGAGCCACCTGTTCTCCACAAGCCAGATCTCCCCTGCTTAGCCTTTTTGGTGAGTGGGGGAGTGAGTCTTGTGGGGTCCAATTGGTGTCCCAAGCTTGCGTGTGTAGTTGGTGTTGCCTGCCCTGTATCTGGGGCGTGTTTCTGGGCAGTCGGGGAGGGGGGGTGGCCCTAACAATCAAATCTCCCTGATGATCCTAGAGTTTTAAAGCTACTGCAATAGTCTAATCCTTCAGTTCAGTCCTGGCACAGTTTGTCTCTGCCACTGACCCACAAGTCTTTGGTATTGGCGTATGGCTCCTGAGACTTGCAAGTGGGCCCCTCTTCCAGGCTGTGCACCCCGGGTCCTCTGTTGAGGGATGACTGTGCTATGTCACAGGTGAGTGCCGTCCCCCCAGGGCAGTTCTGGGCTGCTGGGCTGTGTTGGGAGGCTCCCAGTCTGCTCAAATGATGGCTGAATGGGGCTCTGTTAATTCACACTGCTCCCCCTTCCCAGCTCTGGGACATTCAGCTGAGGTTGCAGGGAAGGCTAATGTCCACGCCCAGTTTTGTGGTGTGTGCCTGTTATTTGAAGCACTTCCGTCACACTGGGTTGTCTGGGGCAGCTCTGGGCTATGGGGCTGGCGATGGGCAGGAGTGTTTCCTGTCCACCAGGATGGTGGCTGTGAGCGGACACCCCCCTTTTCTTGGGAAGTTGTGTTGTTTAGTGAATTTTCTCAGCCACTGGATTATTGCCTTTTGTCTCAGAGCTCTCTTAGTTCTGCTCTTGACTTGACGTGCCCAAATTTCAATTCTTTGAAGCTTTCTGTATTGAGCTTCTTAGAGTAATTGTTTTAGAAAAAGCAAAAAGGATTTAAAAAAAAAAAAAAAAAAAAAAAAATGGCCCTCCTCAGAGATCTAATGGGTTATTGAAATGCTAATAGACAAAGCAACCAGGGCCATTAAGGAAAGGTGCCCTGGGCAGAGAGATCAGCCTTGCTTCGGGATTTGCATATGCGCCTCAAGGCCTGATGTCCGCCCTTCCCCTTTCTGTGTTCACCAGAACTCCAAAAATCCTCTGCTTTTACTTTGGAGCTTCTCGTGTTGTTTTCCTTCTATGCCCGTCTCCTCTCTGCTGGGCTGGCTGCTCTCAGAGTCTCTGGTGTCTGGCCTCAGTCTATAGATTTCGCTGATCTCAGCAGTTCCACGTTTTCATGAGTGTTGTATGAAGTATGCCCAAAGACAGATTGCTCTGTGGTGTCCAGTCCACGCAGTTCCTGGCTTTTTACCTTCACTGAAGAAATGTTGATGGCATCTGGAACACCTCTGTCAGCTGGGAAGGCACATGGCTGATGTCTGCTGGGCTTTTGCACCCGGGCTGTTTCAAAATGGTTTGCTCCAAAATGCTCTGGCCTTCTGTTTCTCTTACCTTCTTCAGCTCCTGTGGATCTAAGATCTGGGTTCTTCTCTTACCTTCTGTTTTAGTTTGCTAATGCTTCACTGGAGGATGGCAAATGGCGTCCGGAAAACCTCTGTTAGCTGGGAAGGCACGTGGCTGGCGTCTGCTCCAAAGTTCTGGTTTCAAAATGGCTTTCTCCCAGGACTTTCCTCTCTAGCAAGCTTGCTCTTCTTCAAAACGTCACTCACAGCTGCACTCTATCGGTAGCATGTTATTGAGAGAATAACTAACAGTGATGAATGGTATGTGAATGTGGTGGAAAGCAGAAATTTAGAGTCACATATGTTATCAGAAGGAAAGTTGGAGGTTAAAATATGGGAATGTATAAAACAGTGAATCTTGTGGTAGACAATGTCCATGATTAGCTGTACAAATATTAGAAATCTTCATGAACTCCAACAAATATATGACACTATAACTAAAAGCTAATAATAGAAGGGTATATAGGGAAATAATATATCCATCACAAACTATGTACTATAGTTAGTAGTATTTTAACATTCTTTCATCCATAGTAACAAATGTACTGTACCGATACTATGAGTCAATAATGTAGGTGGTGGGTTAGGGGTATGGGAGGATTTGAGATTTCTTTTTTGCTTTTGTTTCTTTTCTGGAGTAATGAAAATGTTCTAAAAATTGAAAAAAAATTAATTGTGGTGATGGATGCACAGCTGTGTGATGGTACCATGGCCAATTGATTGTGCATTTTGGATGATTGTATGGTATATGAACAATCTCAATAAAATTGAATTTAAAAAAAAGATGAAGAGGAGTTAAGAAACATGTCAGAAAAGAAGGCAAATTCTTAACTCAACTTTTTTTTGACCCCACATGTGCTTACAGTGGCAATATTTAAATAGAGAAATATTGGAAACAAATCAAGTATCCAATTTTAGAGAAAAGACTAAGCAATTTATTACATATTAATATATTGAGCTGCTGAGTAACCACTAAAATGACAGTATTTGAAAAAAAAATTGAAAAATGGATTGGGATGGGGTTGGAATGTTTAATGTGTTCTTTTTCATTTGTATTTTTATTCTTATTTTAATTTGTTTTGGAGTAATGAAAATGTTCAAAAAACTGATTGTGGTGATGAATGCACCACTATATGATGATACTGTGGACAACTGATTGAACACTGTGGATGATTGTATGGTATGTGAATATATCTCAATAAAACTGAATAAAAAAAACAGAATATATAAAAAAAGATACTACAAGAAATGAAAAGTACAGGCCAATTTCTCTAATAAATATAGAGGCAATAATCTTCAAAAAAATACTTGCAAATTGAATCCATTGGCACATGAAGAGAATTATGCACCATGACCATGGGGATTTTACTCCATGTATGCAAGGGTGGTTCAACATGAGAAAATCAATTAATATAATAAACCCCATTAACAAATTGAAAGAGAAAAGCCACATGATCATCTCATTTGATGTAAAAAAGGCATTTGACAAAATTCAGCATCCTTTCTTGATAAAACACTTTTGAAAGGTAGGAATCAAAGCTAACTTCCTGAACATGATAGAGGGCATATATGAAAAACCCACTATTAACATCATCCCAATTGAAAGAAAAAGTTTTCCCTCTCAGACCAGGAACAAGACAAGGATGCCTACTGTCACTGCTATTATTTGACATTGTGCTAGACATTCTAGCTGGAGGAGTTAAGCAAGAAAAAAAATAAACGGCATCCAAATTGGAAAGGAGGAAGTAAAACATTCACTATTTGCTGATGACATGAGTCTATAAATATAGAAAGTCCTTGTGCTAGTTTGGATGTGTTATGTCCCCCAAAACACCACTATCTTATGCAATTTTGTGGGGGCAGACATAATAGTGTTGATGAGGTTGGAACCTTCTTATTGAGTGTTTCCATGGATATATGACCCACCCAACTGTGGGTGATGTCTTTGATTGGATAATTTCCATGGAGGTGTTATCCTACCCATTCAGGGTGGGTCTGAATTAAATCACTGGAGCCATATAAAGAGTTCACAGACAGAAGGAGCTCAGAGCAGCTGTGAGTGACATTTTGGAGAGCAACTGATAGTGACATTTTGAAAAGGAGCTGCAGCTAGGAGAGGACAAAACTCCCTAGGAGCAATATTTTGGAGAACACCATTTTGAAATGCAACCTGGGAGCAAGCAGACACCAGCCACATGCCTTCCCGGCTAACAGAGGTTTTCCAGATGCCAATGGCCATCCCCCAGTGAAGGTACCTGATTGTTGATGCCTTACCATAAGACACTTTATGGCCTTAAGACTGTAACTGTGTACCCAAATAAACCCCTTTTATAAAAGCCAGTCCATTTATTGTGTTTTGCATTTGGGCAGCATTAGCAAACTGGAACAGATTTTGGTACTGAGAGTGGGGTGCTGCTGAGTTTGCAAATATCAAACATGTTGGAACAGCTTTTTAAATTGATAAGGGGAAGACTGTGGAAGACTTTTGAGGAGCTTGATTGAAAAGTCCTAGATTGCTTTGAAGAGACTGTTGGTAGAAATATGGACTCTAAAGATACTTCTGATGAGGCCTTAAAACAGAAATGATGAATGTGCCATTGCCAACTGTCAGAAAGGCTATCCTTGGTTTAAAGTGGCAGAGAATTTGGCAAAATTATATCCTGTTGTTGAATGGAAGGCAGAATTTGAAAGCGATGAACTGGGATGCTTAGCTGAGATCTCCAGACTACATGTGGCGTATATAGCCTGGCTTCTACTTGCAGCTTATGGTAAAATGCAAGAGGAGAGAGATAAACTTAGAACTAATCTTGGATTCAAAGAAACCAGAAACTGATGGTTTGGAAAATTCCAGGCTTCCAAAAAGTGAGACCCCAGAAGCTACAGCCCCACCTAAGTATTTAACCAAACATGGAACTCAACCGCCATTTCAGTACAAGCCAGGATTGGAGATGAAGTTATCCAGAAAGGATTTGTGGAAAATCCTTTTGTCTGACAGTTTTGACCCTTGTATGCTTCATGCCAAGCCAATGAATTTTTTGCAAGATCTGTATAAACGAAACCACTGCTGGTATGAACTGGAAGGAATAGAGTAGGAACAAATTGAAGGAAAATTTTCTTCAAAGACAGAGCCATGGAGGTTGAGGTCTGGAGTCAAGAAATCTCAGGCTGGGAGAGTAGAGCAGCCCATGCACATGGAAAGGGTGAGTGTGTCCCAGAGGCAGAGTGCGGGCCTTCCGTCTTGATGCTCAAGAAGAGTGCTGTGGCCACCTCAGGCCCCAGAGAAGGTGGAGCACATTCCCAGGGGATTGGGGAGAGCCTGGCCACCACCCCACTGTTCAGAGAGGGGAGAGCCTTTGCCACAGAGAGGCAGAGTCCGGGTGGCACCCTGATGTTTGAGGAAGGTGGGACTGAGAAGAAGTTGGTCTCTCCAATGTGTGAATATGGTGGAGCACTTACCCCAGCATTTGGAGAGAAAAGGGCTGCCGTGTAAGCCTTTGGAAAGGGTTGGACTCCTGCTCTCTGAAGCCCCAAAGATAAAACATCATTCTCTAAATGCCTCTCAGACTTTGAAATCTAATGGAGTTTGCCCTGCGGGTTTTTAGAACTGTTTTGGTCCTGTTAACCCTGTTTTCCTAACTGTTTCTCCTTATGTCAATAGAAATGTTTATCTTATAAATGTCCCTCCTTTATATGTTGGAAGCAGATAACTTGTTCTAAGTTTCACAGATACACAGCCAGAAGCAACTTTGCCTTAGGAAAGACCACATATAACTGATTTTCATAGGATCTCATACTTACCTATTGTTACTGAAATCGTTTAAGATTTTACCATATTGTGATGGGATGAATGTATTTTGCATATGGAAAGATCATGTCATTTTGGGATCCAGGGGGTGGAATGTGCTAGTTTGGATGTATTATGTCCCCCTAAACACCATTATCTTTGATGCAATTTTGTGGGGGCAGACATAATAGTGTTGATTAGGTTGGAACCTTCTTATTGAGTGTTTCCATGGATATATGACCCACCCAACTGTGGGTGATGTCTTTGATTGGATAATTTCCATGGAGGTGTTACCCTACCCATTCAGGGTGGGTCTGAATTAAATCACTGGAGCCATATAAAGAGTTCACAGACAGAGGAGCTCAGAGCAGCTGTGAGTGACATTTTGGAGAGCAACTGAGAGTGACATTTTGAAAAGGAGCTGCAGCTAGGAGAGGACAAAACTCCCTAAGAGCAACATTTTGGAGAATGCCATTTTGAAATGCAACTTGGGAGCAAGCAGACACCAGCCACATGCCTTCCCAGTTAGCAGAGGTTTTCCAGACAGCATTGGCTATCCTCCAGTGAAGTTACCTGATTGTTGATGCCCTACCTTGGACACTTTATAGCCTTAAGACTGTAACTGTGTAACCAAATAACCCTCTTTTATACAAACCAATCCATTTCTGGTGGTTTGCATTCGGGCAGCATTAGCAAACTGGGACTGTCCTGAAAAATCTACAACAAAGCTACTAGGGCTAGTAAATGAGTTCAGCAAAGTGGCAATATAGAAAACAAACACACAAAATTCAGTAGAGTTTCTATACACTAGTAAGAGCAATCTGTGGAGGAAATCAACAAAAAATTTCATTTATGGTAGCTAGTAAAAGAATAAAATATCTAGGAATAAATCCAACCAAGGTTATAAAGGACAGAAAACTACTAATCATTGCTAAAAGAAATCAAAGAAGACCTAAATAAATGGAAAGACATTCCATGTTCATGGATTGTAAGACTAAATATCTTTAAGATGTAAATTCTTCTGAAATTTATTTACAGATTCAATGAAATCCCAATAAAAATTTAAAAAGCCTACTTTACAGAAATGGAAAAGCCAATTTTGAAATTTATTTGGAAGGATAAGGGACCCTGAGTAGCCAAAAACATTTTAAAAAGAAGAACAAATTTGGAGGACTCACACTTCCTGACTTGAAAGCATATTACAAAGATACTGTGGTTAAAACAGCATGGTGCTGGCATAAACGTAGATATATTGATCAATGGAATCGAATTGAGAATTCAGAAATAGACCCTTACATCTATGGCCATTTGATATTTGACAAGGCTGCCAAGTCCACTCAACTGGGACAGAATAGTCTCTTTAAGAAATGGTCCTGGGAGAACTGGAGATCCATATGCAAAAGAATGAAGGACCTAATTCTCACATGTTGTACAAAAATTCAATCAAGATGAATCAAAGACCTACATTTAAGGGCCAGGACCATAAAACTCCCAGAAGAAAATGTAGGGAAGCATCTTCAAGATCTTGTTGTAGTAGGTGGTTTCTTAGACTTTACACCCAAAGTACAAGCAATGAAAGAAGAAATAGATAAATAGGACCGCCTCAAAATTAAAACCCTTTATGTTTCAAAGGATTTTGTCAAGAAAGTGAACATTCAGCTTACTCAGTGGGAGAGAATACTCAGAAACCACATATTCGATAAGGGTTTAATGTCCAGAATATAAAGAAAAATCCTACAACTCAACAATAAAAAAAAAGATAACCCAATTTTTAAAATGGGCAAAAGAATTGAATACACATTTTTCCAAAGAGGAAATGCCAATGGCAAAAAAGCACATGAAAAGATGTTCAACATCAACAGCTATTAAGGAAATGCAAGTCACAATCACAGTGAGATATCATTTCACATCCACTAGAATGGGCACTATCAAAAAACAAAACAAAACAGCAAACTGCAATTTTAGAGAGGACATGGAGAAATAAGAACACTTATTCACTGCTGGTGGAAATGTAGAAAATACAGCCACTGTGGAAGACAGTTTTGCAGTTCCTCGGGAAGCTAAGTATAGAATTGCAATATGATCTGGCAGTCCCTCTACTTAGTATATGCTCACAACTGAAAAAAGGAATGCAAACAGATATTTGCACACTGATGCTCAGAGAGTCATTATTCACAATTGCCAAAAGATGGAAGCAACCTAAGTGTCCATGAACTGATGAATGGATAAACAAAATGTGGTATATACATATGATGGACTATTATTCGGGTTTAAGAAGGAATGAAGACCTAATATATGTGATAACATGGATGAATCTTGAGGACATTATGTTGAGTTAAATAAGTCAGACACAAAAGGATAAATGTTGATCTCACTGATATCAACTAATTATAACAAGGTAGCTCATAGAGTTAGTAACTAGACTATAGGTTACCAGGAGATAGAATGGGGGTAGAGCATTGGAAGCTGTGCTTAATTTTTGCAGAATTTCTAATAAGGTTGATTGTAAATGTTTGGAAATGGATAGTGATGATGGTAGCACATTATTGTGAGTGTAATTAACAGCTCTGAATTACACATGTGAATATGGTTGAAAGGGGAAGTTTTGGGTTGTGTATTTCACTATAAGGAAAGTTAAAAGATAAAACATGGGACTGTATAACACAGTGGATCTTGTTGTGGATGATGACAGTGGTTAATAGTGCAAATATAAGAATGTTCCTTTATGAATTATAACCAATGTTTTGCAAAACACCAGAAATGGATTGGCTTTTATAAAGGGAGTTTATTTGGTTACAAAGTTACAGTCTTAAAGCCATAAAGTGTCCAATGTAAGGCATCAACAATAGGGTACCTTGGTGTCTGGAAAGCCTCTGTTAGCTTTCAAGGCAGGTGTTTGGCATCTGCTTCTTCCCAGGTTGTATTTCAAAATGGCATTCTCCAAAATGTTGCTCTTGGGGCGTTTTGTCCTCTCTCAGCTGCAGCTGCTCTTCAAAATGTCACTCAGTTGCTCTGAGGTCCTTCTGTCTGTGAATTCCTTTATACAACTCCAATGATCCAATTAAC
The DNA here is from genome assembly GCF_015220235.1 of Choloepus didactylus. Classification (NCBI taxonomy): domain Eukaryota; kingdom Metazoa; phylum Chordata; class Mammalia; order Pilosa; family Megalonychidae; genus Choloepus; species Choloepus didactylus. Next base: position 123,475,491 of record NC_051307.1, read on the forward strand.
ACCCATCCTGAATGGGCAGGGTAACCTCTCCATGGAAATCATCCAATCAAACATTTTGTTCACATTTGATTGAGTCACATCTCCATGGAAACACTCAATCAAAGAATTCCAATCTAATCAACACTAATACATCTGCTCCCACAAGACTGCATCAGAGAACATGGCTTTTTCTGGGGGACATAATCTATACAAACCGGAACAGGTGGTTTACAGCAAAAATACACCTAATGCAAACTATGGACTAAAGTTAACAATTTTAATATTCATTCACTTGTAACAAAGGTACCACACCAATGCAAAGTGTCAACAATAGGGGGGTATATGGGAATGTAATTTTTGCTTCGCTTTTATATAAACGTATAACTTCTCTAATTAAAAAAATGATAATTAAAAAAAAAACCCATTAGGCTAAATAAAGAAACCAGACACAAAGTACTACATATTGTATTATTCCATTTGTTTAACAAGTAAATATAAATAAATCTATAGAGATAGAATTAGAATTGTGATTATGCAGGGCTGGCGAAGTAGAGAGATTGAGAGGTGACTGGGGTTTTATTTTTGGAGTAATGAAAATGTTCTAAAATTGACTACGGTGATGAATGCACAACTCTGTGAGTACATTCAATTCTGTTGATGGTACACTTTGGAGGGATTGTATCGTATATATCTCAATAAAACTCCTTTAAAAAACAGAGTAGATTGCTTCTGGGTATGCTATATTGAGACAGAAAAAAATTGATTATAGATCAAATTGTAGAGCATTGGTTAAGAGAAAATTATCAGCTTTTTGGTGTCTAAATTTATCTCCATGAAATTACTTCAACTAAGTAATGCAAGCATTTTCCAAAAATAATTATGTTAATATTATGCAGATTACTTGAAAAAGCTATATATATTAAATTGTCATACCAGAAATCTGTCCTGAAATCAATGAATAGCATACTATGCTTGGCAGAAGTGTGTAATGTATTTAAAATACCATATAGCAAGAGTGGCTTATATCACTCATACGAAAAATATTATCAGTGAATGAATCTTCATTATATAAAAATTCAGCTAGAACAAGTATAGATGTTTCTTGACTAAGAATAAAGAACTGAAACGAAATGAAAGCAATGTTTTATCTACCATGCACGAGAAGCAAAACGTCAAATACACTTTTCCATCGCTTTATTTACAGGTTTACTTATTCTTTCAACACTACTTTATTAAAAATTTACTCTATGCTCAGGGCTGTGCAGGATATTGAATATATGGTAATAAACAAAATGGATTTGGTCCTTGTTCTTGTGACATTTACAGTGCAGAGAGGAAAATAGGCAATAAAACCAGTAAACAAACAAACACACAACTACAAACTGTGCACCTGCTCTGAAGGAAATTAATATGGTGCAGTGATAGAGAATGACAGGAGTGGGTGGGAGTGCTCTTTAAACTGGTGGGTCAGGGAAAGAAAATGACATTTAAACCAAGAAATGAAGGAAAACAAGAAACTAGCTTTGTAAAGTATGGGGAAGAATGTGTGTGGAAAGGCTTAAAGGAAAGCAAATTTTGGAACTGAAAAGAAGCCATGCACAATGACGTTGGAAAGATATACCACTAAGTGAAAATAGTTGCAGAAGAGTATGAGTAGTTCAATATCATTTTTGATTAATGTATACGTATATATACTTATATGTATATTAGTACATAGAAAATCTTGACTCATATACAATAAACTGTTAATAATGTTTATTTTCTGTGCATGAGGATGGGAAGAGTGGACTATATTGGACTTTTCCTTTCTATTTCATATGTATTTCTTCCCCATTAAATTTTTTTTCACAATTTTATATTCAGAAAATACTAAAGATGGATATTTTAAAAATTCTGTATCTTCGTATACTTTACCACATAACTTTTTCCCCAACTTTTTACCTGTGTTCCTTAACTTGCCTTTTTCCCTATTGTGTATTTCATTCTGTCTCTTGTTTATTACATTACATTTTATGTAATAATGGGGTACTTATCTATCATAAAAAGCACATTGTGAATAAGATTTGATATGAAACTTTGTTTTAATACATTAGGAACATACAGGTAAAAGTCTATTCTCCAAAGCAAATTTTTAAAATATAGCATATGCAAGTTAAAAAATGTATCATGCTAATTAACTAGGGACTGCCTCATAGTTTTAAAAAAGTACAACCTTTGGAAATAGAATAGACTAGGAGGATTATTTTCCCTTACCTGAAGCACAATAACATGTGACAAAATAACAAAAACGTGAAGAATTATATATAATGCCACATTTATTGAGCATTTATGCCACATTGTTTATACACATTATCTCATTTGAAATTTAATTTCTATATTAACTTTGTGGTAAACATTATCCTCATTGTCCAGGTTAGCAAACTGGGGATAAGAGAAGTTAAGTAACTCCATTCATTCAATGCATATGTATTGGGCACTTACTATTTTAAGAACCAGGAATTCAAGAGCGGATAAAATGTGGAGCTTCTAATCTGGGAGTGCGTTTGAGGACATGTTTAAGCAGAGGCCTGAAGTGAAGAAGTGAGCTGCCAGATCTGTGTGAAGGATGTTCCTGGCTGGGGAAGTAGCAAGTGCAAAGGAGAAAAAGCCAGGAGGCCAGTGTGGCTGGAGCAGAGTGAGCAAAGGGAAGATCACACAGGGCCTTGTAGGCTGTAATGAAAAGTTGAGGGTTTTATGCTAAGCATGATAGGGAGCCACTGGAGGATTTGAGCAGGGGAGTGACATCATCTGATTTACAGCTTACTCCGGCTGCTGGGTGGAATATTGATTACAGAGGAGCAAGAAGAGAAGTGGGGTCACCAGTTTGGAAACTATCATAGTGGTCCAGGAGAGAGGTGACAGTGGCTTGGCTGAGAGGTCATGAGAAGTGTCAGATTTTATTTGTATTTTGATGATTTCATGCATACTCATGGTGGTGTGGCCAGAAAAGAAGTTATACTTTGAAGGTGGAGCCAACAGTTTTGCAAGAGGTCACATGGAGAATGGCAGAAGCAGGATTCAAATCTCAGTTTGTCTGATTCTAAAGCTTTGTTTTAACTACTCTAGGCTGCCACAAAGCTAAGCAAACACTAAGCATAAAAGCAGAGAGGAAATGAAAGTAAACAGCATTTCAAGTGTTTGTTGAGCACCTATACACTTGTAGGAAGGACTTGTGGTCCTCAACAAAACTTTTGGCCTGTGTGGATAGGGGATCAAGGGTGAAATTCTGCTCTTGCCATGGACTCCTTTCTTGGACTTTCTTTCTTCTGTGTGAGTCACAAGAAGTCTAAGGACTTTTCCAGCTTTAATGTTCTGAGTTTCCACTCTTCAGCACCTGGGGAGATAGAGACTATGTACAGTGCTGCCCACAGGTATACAAGGGTAGATAAGAGTGAATAAGCATATAATTAACATTCTTATTGTTTCAAGAGTAGGTGAGAGTGGCTGTGTCATGCGTGTGCCTGAGCCCAGTAGGGCCGGGAAGGCACCAGCTGCCAGGCGGGAAGGAGGACCCGGCCCCTCTGCGCCTGTGGTTGGCAGAGACAAAGATAAAGTCCTTCCCTGCCATCCTGATAATCAGGAGTTTTGTCTGGACCTTTGAGCACACGCTGAGTTAGCACGAAGCCAGGCGAAAAGCCCAGACTATGGTGCTGAAACGGATTAATAAGGAACTTAGAGATTTGGCCCGTGACCACCCCAGCCCAATGTTCTGCAGGTCCAGTTGGGGATGATATGTTTCACTGGCAAACCACAATTATGGGACCTGATGACAGCCCATATCAAGGCGGTGTTCAAACCACCTAAGGTTGCATTTACAACAAGAATTCATCATCCAAATATTAACAGTAATGGTAGCATTTGTCTCGATATTCTAAGATCCTGCTTTAACTATTTCTAAAGTTCTTTTATCCATTTGTTCACTATGTGTTTTGAACCCAGATAACCCCCTAGTGCCAGAGATTGCATGGATCCATAAAACAGAAAGAGATAAGTACAACAGAACATCCCAGGAATGGAGTCAGAAGTATGCTATGTGATGCTACCTTAAAGCCAGAATAACCTGCATTATAGCTGGAATAAACTTTAAATTACTGTTACTTTTTTTGATTTTCTTATCTGGCTGCTCCCCTATTAGACTTCATCTTTTTTAATTTTATTTTCTGTTTACCTCCCGCCCTTCATTCACATGCTCATGTGTGAGGACTTAAGTTCTTCCAGCTTTGGACGATAACTGCTTTTAGAAACTGTAAAGTAGTTACAAGAGAACAACTGCCCAAGATTCAGAATTTTTCAGAAAATTGAGCATGAGTATTATGTAGCCAATGTCTTCACTCTAACTTGGTTATGAGACTAAAACCATTCCTTACCGCTCTAACATGAAGAAGTCATCTGAAGGGGAGTGAGTTGGATGTTCAGTTGTCACATCAAAGGAAGCAGCATTACTCTATAGCAGCATCTATTCTTGTTTAAGTCTTCCACTGTTAGAAATTTGAGGTTACACGATATACTTTATGCTCATAACTGATGTGGCTGGAGAATTGGTGTTGAATTTATAGCATCAGTGGAACAGAAAATGTGATGTATTTTATGCATGTCAATAAAGGAATGACCTGTTCTTGTTCTACAGAGAATGGAAATTGGAAGTTGTCCTAGTTTGCTAATGCTGCAGAATGCAAAACACCAGCGATGGACTGGCTTTTATAAAACAGGGGTTTATTTCACTACACAGTTACAGTCTTAAGGCCACAAAGTGTCCAAGGCAACACATCAGCAGTCGGGTACCTTCACCAGAGGATGGCCAATGGCGTCCGGAAAACCTCTGTTAGCTGGGAAGGCAGCCGGCGTCTGCTCCAAAGCTCCGGCCTCAAAATGGCTTTCTCCCAGGACGTTCCTCTCTAGCAAGCTTGCTCCTCTTCAAAACATCACTCCCAGCTGCACTCCCTCGGTTCCCTCTCTTTGAGTCAGCTCATTTATATAGCTCCACCGATCAAGGCCCACCCTGAATGGGTGGGGCCATGCCTCCATGGGAACATCTCATCAGAATCATTGCCCACAGCTGGGTGGGGCACATTCCAAGCAAATCCAACCATCACCAAAACGTCTGCCCCACACAAGACCACAAAGATAATGGCATTTGGGGTACACAATACACTCAAACCGGCACAGAAGTCAAATACCCTTTGTATTCCAAAATAGAGTCTCAAACATTTTGTAATTCTCATTTAAATTTTTAGGAAGCTTGGAGCTATTAGTTAATCTATTTTCCAATACACTGTTTAATATAGCGCTGAATAAATGATGCAAATTATCAATGAAAGAGTGATCACCTAATAGCTCTGCTAGTAATTGATTTATTTTTCTTCAATACAATTGCATAAACCAAAAAAAAAAAAAAAAAAGAAAAAAAGGAATAGGTGAGAGGTGGCCAGACTGGAGACTATTTTCAGTTTCAATATTTTTTGGTTTTAGTAAAAGTAAATCTTAGCATGTTACTTTCAAGGAAAAGAAAAAGCATTCCAATTTACAAGAAGTACTGAAATTTTATGCCTTCTCCGTCCAAATATTCAAGTACTCATTCTCTTAACAAGTATTTAAAATCTATTGAGTTTTAGGCATACTGAATAATATTTATTAAGCAAATCTGGATAAAGGAAGATCCTGGATAAAACATTAAAAAAAAAAAAGAAAAGGGAACTTTCACGAAACTTTGGATTTTTTAGACTTTACAACAATCTTGTAAGGTATTTTGTCCTCTTCTTTTCATATTATAAAATTAAGACTTGAAACAGCTAATCACTTGCCCAAGATGGCTCATTTTGTAAAGTAGTGGACCCAGGATTCAAGTCAGGACTTTTTGTTTCACCACATAGGATCCTATGACAGGGCTCATGGTCTGGTTAGAGTGTGGGACTGTGTGTGTGTGACAGTGTGTGTGGTGATAACCTAGTCTGAAAGGGCCCAGCGCTTGTTGTTCTAGAGAAGGGGTTGGCAAATTTTCTGTAAAGGACCACATGATAAATATTTTAGGCTCCTGGACCATTATAGTTATAGATAGCAATTATCAACTCTGCCCTTGTAGCATAAAAGCAGCCATAAATAATGCATAAGTGAATGAGTGTGGCTGTGTTCCAACAGAACTTTATTTATGGACACAAATGTGAATTTCACATAATTTTCACATCATGCAATATTATTCCTCTTTTGATTTTTTGCAACCATTAGAAAATGTGAAAAAACATTCTTAGCTTGCTGGCTATACAAAAACAAGTGGCAGGCTGGATTAGGCCTGTGGGCTATAGTTTGCCAACCTCTGATCTAGCATGTCAGTCTGGTGCTTCCAGCGGAACTTTCTGTAATGGAAATGTTTTCTATCTGCACTATCCAATATAATAGCCACTAGCCACATTTGAGCACTTGAAATGTGACTAATGCAATTAAGGAAATAAATTTTAATCTAGCCCTCTCTTCCATTCCTGTAGCCGTACCATTTTCCTAAGAATTAATCCAGTTTCCCAAGTACTTTCTCTGTCTCCTCCAATCCATTCTTCACAAAGCTAGAGGGATTTTTCTAAAATCAAATAGGATAATATGACATCCCCAAGTGGTTTCTGAAAACTTTAGAAACAAGTCCAAACTGCTAGTATGCCCCATAAATCCCCACCTTAGGAAATGACAGAGGTAAAATACTTTCCTTTGTTTGACCAAATAAGAGATTATAAGTTTCTTCAGAGTCGTCCTCATTGTACTTTGTCTCCTCTAGAGTTTCCCACAATGGCTTGCCAAATGATGCAGGGACCTCAGGCACTTAATAATCTTGAGCTTCAGCGTGCTTCTGTGCTAAATGGATATGACGAGAACTATATTATAGGACTGTTATGAATATAAAATGTGTTCGTGGAAATCCTTTGCACTTCATTAAGAACCATAGTAATATTAACTATTGTTGTAATAAATACTGAGTATCCCAAAAAGCAATACTGGTCTGAATTATATAACAGCTTATATAGTCTGACTTTATAGCCAATCTGCATAAGGTGACGATATAGACATAGGTCTTAGATGTTCAAGGGAAAGGGGGATGAAAAGGAACAATTTTGGCTTATTTATTCTGAACACTCCTTTGCATTATGCATTTTCCTTCTTTAGGTCTAAGACTGTGCTTTCTTCATTTTTGTTTTTCTAAACAAAACAATTTCATACCACATATGTCTTTTTGTGTCTGGCTTGTTTCACCCAATATGATGTCTTCAAGGTTCATCATCCATGTTGTAGCATGCATCAGAACTTTATTCCTTTTTATGAGTAAATAATATTCCATTGTATGGATATACCACACTTTGTTTATCCACTCATTAGTTGATGTACACTTGGGTTGTTTCCACCTTTTGATTATTGCGAATAATGCTTCCATAAACATTTGTATACAAGTATTTCTTTGAGTCCCTGCTTTCAGTTCTTTCGGGTGTATACCGAAAAGTGGGATTGCCAGGTCACGTGGTAGTTCTATTTTCAACTTTCTGAGGAATTGCCAAACTGATTTCTACAGTGGCTGCACTATTTTACAATGCCTCCAGCAACATATAAAGGTTCCAATTACTCTGCATCCTAATCAATACTTATTATTTTCTGTTTCTTTAATAATAGCCATCCTAGAGGGTATGAAGTGGTATCTCATTGAGGTTTTAATTTGCATTTTCCTTATTAAACCCTTATCAGATATATGGTTAGCAATTCTTTCTCCCCATTCTGAAGACTGTCTTTTCACTTTCTTAGTAGGGTTCTTTGATGTAGAAAAGTTTTTATTTAATGAAGTCCATTTTATCAATTTTTTTCTTTTGTTTAAGTGCTTTTGGTGTCATAGCTAAGAAATCACTACCAAATCCAAGGTTATGAAGGTTGCCCTATGTTTTTTCTAGAAGTTTTATGGTTTTAGCTTTTATGTTTAGGTCTTTGATCCATTTAGAATTAATTTTTATATATGGTGCGAGGTTGGAGTCCAAACTCATTTTATGATCTTGCTTATATGTAATACCTACAAAAAAGCAAATTTCTAGAGACAGATAGTAGATTATAGGTTATTAGAGGCCAGGGGTGGGAAGGAGGGAAGAGGGAGTTATTACTTAATAAGCACAGAGTTTCTGCTTGAGATGATGAAAAAGTTGGGGACATGACTATTGGTGATGGAAACACAATGTTGTGAATTTAATGATTACAACTAACTTGCATACTTGAAAGTGGTTAAAATGGGAAATTTTGAGGTATCTATATGTTACTACAATAAAAAGCTAAAAACAAAACAAAAGAATGTATCTTGAGAGTTTCAGATCTACTTGAAGACTGAGGCTATAATTAGCCTTTTTTTAAGACTAGAAAAAGATGTGAAGTCTTATCATAATTTAGATTTCAGTTTGAATTGTAATTTAGTTTGAATATCCAAAGAAAGGAGAGTTTATATTTGTGAAAGTGTATGTATGAATAAAAACTCAAGAAATCTTATCATCTACAAGACACAAATAAGAGTTATTTTAAACTTAAAAAATTAGTTTCAGCAATATAATGGACAGATTATTCTTGAGAATGGAATGACATTATATGAGCAAGTTAGAAACGAAAGGATGAGTAGTAATAATTTTAAGCATCTACAGGGACTTTTCAAATGGCACTTGCTGAGTGAGTTTTCTCAGGTGTAGTAAGAAGGACATTATTAGGAAAATAAGTAAAGAAAACAATGTTAACAGATAGGGAAAGGAGATAAAGGGATAATTTAAGCTTACGAAGGAAGTGTTCTTTTCCCTTCCCTAGGCAGATTCTGTAAATGGGATTTCTAAGAGTTAAGTAGACTTTTCCTCAGACCACATTACTTTAAGATGGATATCAATCTTTCATTTCTCAGTTCTTGAAATTAATATGAGTCTATCCTCTTAAGAAATGCAAAAATAAGAAAGACATCGTTTATGGTCAGTATGCTATTTTCTGTGAAGGGTGGTAAAGATTTATTATTCCTTGAACTTAAGGTTTCCAAAGTACTTAATAGATCTGTTCCAGAACATTTATTATATTGCCTATAATCCTCTCTCTATTAAACCCACTTCAGGCTCCAGGTTAGGACTTCTTGGAAAACAAGGACTTGTTTTACTCATCTTTATGTTTACCTTATCCTACCTTGGAGTAGATGGCATAGAGTAAACCACACGTGGCAAACTGATGACCTTTCCTGCTTGGTCCCTGTAATATTCAAGTTTGCTGTCTCTACTTAAGCACTCAGTAAATTAATGTAGAAGGCATGAATGTTCTAGGTAATCAGGGCGATTCTTTCACCACCCACTTATGCAGCGAGTTGCTACAGGGTAAGTCCATCTGTTGGTGGGAACACAGGCTCAGGCACATCAGCAACCTTCAGTAAATGAAGCAATTTCATGGCTCAGAGAGTAGAAAGATCAGGGAAAGAGATCACATCGTGGACCCTCTTGTGGTGGGGGGGGTGGGCAACTAGTGAGGTGAAGATCAGTGGATGCAGCTTTGCAGCCCCACTTTGCCTGGGAGAAGAGAAACCCTGGGCTATTAAAGTGTAGAGTATTCTCCCACCCTGGGGGTGGAGTGTGTGTTTGGGGAAGCCCTGCCACTGAGAGTTCCCTGCCCTGATAGGCATCTGGGACTGCTTATTCCTGGCTTCCAGGTTTAAGGTGTGGTGGGGTCTTTTCATTTGACCTAATATCTTGCCCTGGTTGTGGAATGGGAACAGACTGAAACACTGGCACACAATAGAACACGAGGGGATGGTGGGTAAGAGAGGAGGGGATGGCTGGGAGATGGCCACTGATCACGTGTCTGTGACTTCTCCAGCATCACCTTACTGGCACCTTACTTGCTGATTCAGGGACCTAAACTCCAATGCGCCCCGAGTAACCAGCCTTGCAGTTACCAAGGCACTTTCTTTTTCTCTCAAACCTCAGCATTCACTTCTCCTGGACTGCACTCTTCGCAGCTGAAAGAGACGTTGGTGTATTTTATATGTTCTTCGAATTTGTAATTTAACAGTCTAAGCAGAAGTTTCCATACCTTGGTTACAGACCCTTCCTCCAAAAGGAAGAAGACCGGGGACAAGAGAAAGCTCGAAGAGAAGCTGGTATCTAAATTAGGGAAACCCAGTCACTAACCAGAGTGAGCTAGGCCTGAGCTGGGAAGGGGGGATTGGAAAGTGAAGACCCCACGTGACTCAGGGGGCCCGGGCTGTGTAGACCCCGCCCCTGCGCCCGCGGTCAGGGGGGCGCATGCGCAGCCCGTGTTAGTGATGGAGGAGAGAAGATGGCGGAAGCGGAGTGAGTGACTTGTTGGTGACTGATGTCGTAACCTGGGGGCAAGTGGGGGCAGCGACACATACCCCATGGAGAGAGTTTAGGGTGTTTCGTAGGTAGTCCGGGGAAAGGGAGACCCAAGAGCGTCCTTATCACGGAGGAGCCTTCTTGGCCCGTGGCGGGGGAGGGGGCGGAGCGAACCGTAAGCGTCCAGTTACCCTCCAGGCGGGAGCGCCCCTTCGACTGTCTAACCCCAATCGGTAGGACCCTTTGCAGTGTCACCCCTGGGACCCGGTTTGCTGGGGTCTTCCGGGAAATGAGTCCAGGTGGGCGCTTCAGGCGCTGTCAATCTCTGCAAGTGGGCCCTGTGGATAGCGTTGTTACGGCTGCCCGAACCGGAGGCCCGCGGAGGCTGCGCAGCGCAAGGCGGGCACTGCCAGGCCTCCTTCGCGCTTCTTTCCTTCCCGCGCCACCCCACTTCTCCTCCACCGGAGAAACCGAGGCGTGAGGCTGCCCACTGCTTTTTCTCTGGAGGCGTGGAGGGGGTGTCCAGCATGGTTGTTAGAGCGGCGGGGGCTGCAGGGTGTCTGGTGAGGCTGAGAACACCCTGGAAGGAAAGATCTTTCCCTCGGGTTTTCGGCTGCAGTGTTGATGCCTTCCTAGAGGGCCACATTCTTGTGTGGCCGTGTGATGGCACGCTTAGTTAGACTCTAAAACTTACTGTTTCCTGGATAGGCCTCTTGTGCGCCAGAACTACTGGCTGTATTTTGCAGGCATTACTATGCATAGACAGTGGAGTTACCAAAATTGTTGTATTGTGCCAGGCCTTCAAATGCAATGCGATAGTTTGGTCAGTTCCGTTCACCGATGCTTGTTTAGACTTGTCCCTAGAATTTGTTTGGTGTGTGTTTGTGTGTGTGTGTGTGTGTGACCATTCTTGGTTAGTAGTGAGGTTTGGGTTTGAGGGTATGGTTGAGCAGATTAGCACTCTAAAAGGACCAGAATTTAAGCTGGATTGTTGCATACCACCATATAACAAGCAGTAGTTTGGTAAAAGCTTTATCCATTTACTGCTAATTCTGTATTAGATAAATAAGATAAAGATGTTGAACAGTTACTATATGATGCTGTGATTTGATGATTGGAAGGCAGCTTAACAAACTCAGAAAAAAATACCGAATGAGTATAAGGATGTATAAATAATTTACTAATTTAAAAAAGTGACTGGAGTCACCCCCCCTACATTTTTCCTTTCACTTTTCCTCTTATTACATGGAGAATTTTTACATTTGTTTCCTTTAAGAGAGTATGAATGCTATTTACATTCTTGATAAAAAGAACAAATAAAATTTGTACTTAAAAGAAGACTGTATGGAAATAGCTCATACAATTAGCACCAAATTCCTTTGTCGTTTTGTAAAATAGAAAGTGTTCTTGTTACATTCTTGTCAGTGGTGCTAATGTGAGGTGGGTCAGATTGTGTTTCTCAGAAGAAAAGACTTATAAAAAACAAATAAAACCAGTATAATCTCAAGTTTTCTTTTAATCATTATGGTGTGTTTCTGACCGTATAAAAACTACTACATAAGTCCTAATTTCTAACAATATGTTGTTTGAATTTATTAGATTCTATATTTAGAAAAATTTTATATCATACCAGAAGTAAGCAAGATTACAATATTGGAGGCAAAAATCAAAAAGTCTGCTGGAAAAATATACTTTATTGTACATACATGAGATGTACGTGACATAAATAATGCCATTTTCAAAATTTGTAGTAATTCTTTGTAAAAAGAGATTTTGAAAGATGTGGGGATTTGTTGTCATCTGCTTCTATATTTCCGCAGTCTGAGTAATCTGTTTTTAAGTATTGTTCAGCGATATTAGGTGGATTAGGGAAAAGCCAGTGTGAATTAATAAAAAATGTAGAACTTATTTTTCAAGCAAAGTATATGTGGTAATCAAATCTAAGGTAGTTAACACAAGTCCTTGGGAGTTCCATTTTAATGTATAGATACAAATGATTTTAGTTTGTAATTAGTATGGTCAAAAGAATGTAAAGAAATGTTTTATAGTACTTTGATGTTGCTTAAATTTTTACTTTCCTTGATACTGTAATATTCTCTCATCTCCTGAATAGGTTTCAAAGCCCTCATCTTCTTTCAGTAATGCAAAGGTAAACTTTAGGCCAGGCTTTACTGAGTTACATATCCTGAATCATTTGAATTCAAACTTACTAGGTATTAACTATTAAATATGCTATGTGTGTGTGATGTACTTTTCTTTTCTAAGTGTTTTTGGTGATTGCATGCTATATATATTTTATGAGGACCTAGAAATTTAGAGTATTGCTGATTATTTCTTTGAAATAATTAGATGTTCTTTAACGCTCACAAGATAATGCTTTTACCGGTATAAACCCTCTGTGTTATCTGCCAGATTTAAGGACCACAGTACAACTATGGATAGTGAGCCAAATCCTGGAACATCTTCTGTGTCAACAACAACCAGTAGCACTACCACCACCACCATCACCACTTCCTCATCTCGAATGCAGCAACCACAGCTCTCTGTCTACAGTGGCTCAGATCGACATGCTGTACAGGTATTTAAGATATAATGATGGGTAGGCTAAGATTGAGGATGTCACATTATTTTTTAAAGCCAGACACATGTATTATTTCATTTCCTCAAATGTACAGTTTGAAGAATTGTTAATGTTTGAAATAATGAGTAAAGTTTTTTAATAGTCATACTGTTGAGAGGGCTTACATTTGTCAACATATAAGTTATAAGACTGTGTGTCAGGAAAATTAAAATTGGAAGGTCTCTCGATGCTGCTACAATGTGGAGACAGTCCACCCAGAGCTCCAAATGCAGAATGGCTCTAGATTTTTCTGGGCTGTTTTAGGAACACATATTTGAACCCAAAATACAGGCTTAGGGAGAGCTATTCAGGTCTGTAGAAGTGTTAGGTTCATTTTAAACCGAGGAGGCTTAGGAACCCTTAGCAGGGACTCATTTTTAAAGCCTTAGGTATGGGGATGAAGGGAATATTTAACTAGGAAAAGTCTTAGGCTCTTCATTTAGTTGAGAAAGTAAAGTTTTATTTAGTTAACTTTTATGATAATGGAGGTTGAGGCAATTCTGGTATTGCATAAAGGGCATGGGCATTGCAGTCTGATATGTCCTTTGTTTGAATTCCATTTTTGTTATACATTAGTAGCTGTGTAGCCTTTGTTGAGAGGCATAATTTCTTTTAGCCTTGGGAAACTGTAAAATGAGGATGAGACCACCTACTTCAATGGTGGTTATAGGATTAAATGAAGTGTCTAGAACTGTGTAGGGCATGTTATAGATACCCCAAAAATAATAACAACTAATATTTATTGAACAATTGCTATGTGCCAAGCATTTGATAAATGGTTTACATAGATTATCTCATTTAACCCTCACCACACCTCTATGAAGTAGTTACTATTACTGTCTTCATTTTAAAGATAGGAAAATGATGTTTTAAATAGGCAAGTAAATTTCTTAAACTTACACAGCTGGTAGCTTCTCTGACTCCAGAGTTTGTATCCTTAAGCCCACTGTGAGTTATTTTTTCCTTTATAACTGCTTTCTCTCTCTCAAGTCTTCATAATTGCATTGTACCCTGAAAACAACATTCCTGTCTGCCATACATTCCCCCTGCCCCACGTGCTTCTAGGGTAGATGTCCCAGTAAAATGGCTATTTTACTCTTCTGTGGTTTAGGTTTTAGTTTTCCTGAGTCACCCTGGGCTGGAATCAGTACTGTTGGAGATCCAGCTAGTTCAGCAGAAATTCAAGCTGGAATGCAGAGTGTGATTTTAGTGTTCTTAACCTTTCTCTGAGGCAAGGGATATAGGGAAGAGTCTCTAGTTCTTTGAGCATACAGATGTGATATTTTAATACGTCATTTTGTTTTCTAGCTTTTACTTAAACTGGATGTGTTAATAAAAAATAAAGTCTTACTGGAGATGTATAGATATATTTCACAAATAGCACTAACTTTAGTTCCTGTGAGTTCATAGAATTGCTTCCCTAAAATGCAGTCAAATCAGTATTTATTGAAAGCCTAAGTAGTTCTTTAATCTTTCAGCTTTCTTTGTCAATCCCATGAATTCTCTTTTCCGTCCTTAATCCCTTAGAGGAACAGTGTGCTATACCTTGAACTTGTACTTTAAAAATTTAAGTATCTCTCCCATAAATAGAACATTGAATGTAATGAAAACTATAAATGACAACACAAAAAAATTACTACACTCTGACAAAAATGTATCAAATAGATTATTCATTTGTTATTTCTGTCTTATCAAAAAGACATATTGTTATAATGCTAAATCACTTAATGCTGATCGCAGCTAGGGGTCAATTGCCTACACTGATTTTGTGACAGGACTTCATAACAGGTATAGCAATCTATAGTTGCAGAGCTGAGATATGAATGCATGAAAATAAAGAAAAATATAAGGAAATATACTTTTTTGGAATTTGGATACAGGAATTCATAGCTTTCTGGTTCAGGATGTTCTGACTTAGACCCTCAAGCTGTCTAGTTATGGCTCTGTTACTCCCTTAGCTCCTTGAAAACTTAATGGGATTCTCTGGTTTGATACTGAGATTAGAATTCTTTGTTGTGTTAGAGTCTCAGCTGGGCATGATGTGACTTTGGGATGTGGTTGCAAAGGACTGGAATAGTCTAACTTACCTTTTAGACAGATAGAATATTTTACTCTGGTTTTATTAGAATACTCTTTTTTTTCCAAACATACATCTGTTATGAAGTTTCGGGCTTAGGTTTTACATGTTACTGATAAATATTTACAGTAATTACCACTTTGGAAATATTTCTTTAGTAAGAATAGTTTTGTTCTGTGTTGAAATTATTGAAATATAAAAATGTGGAGACGTGTTTAAAAGTAATTATTTAGTAATTTAAAAAAGAAATAGCTTATAGTTTTATGTGATTGACATAATACCTACTTATTTTAAGATTTTCAGACTGTCATAGAAAAGTACTAACCAGGAGATAAAAATCGCTTTTAATCCAGCCCTCCATAGGTGGTCTTTTAATGTTTTGATAAATATTCTTCCAGATTTTTTCATATAAAAATGAAATTTTGCTTTCTATACTGTTTAGAACATGCTTTTTTCACCTAGTGATATATTAGGGAACATTTTTCTGTTACTAAGTATAGATCCATATCTGTGCTGTTCCATGTATTAGCCATTAGCTACTTGTGTCTATTTACATTTAAATTAAAATTAATTAAAATTCAATAAAATTTAACATTCAGTTCCACAGTTGCACTATCCACATTTGAACTATTCAGTAGCCATGTGTGACTGGTGGCTATCATATTGAATAGTGTTGATCTACATTACAATTTCTAATGGCTGCATGGTAAAATTACTCCTCTCCACACTTAAGCCCTGAATTCTACCAAGTTTTATCTAGAAAGGTTATAGCAGTTTACATTCTTACTAACAGTGAGAGTATCTGTTACCCAGTTAGTGGTAATAGTCTTTTAAATCTCTGTACATCTGAAAGTTGGAAAATAGTGTCTTGTTTTAATTTGTAAGTTTTGACTGTAGTGAGATTGAAGATCTTTTCAGATATTGATAGGCAATTTCTTTTGTGAGTTGCCTCTGTCTACTGGGTAATTTTAATTTGTACAAATTAGTGAAATTTAGTGATAACTAGGAGAGAAATATATTAATAAATTTGATGACATTTTCAATTGCCACATTTTTTTTATCCTTTGTTTTATGATTAAGATTAAGATTATGGTTTGACATTGATTCAATTGACTTATCACAGGTAATTCAACAGGCATTGCATCGCCCCCCCAGCTCAGCTGCTCAGTACCTTCAGCAGATGTATGCAGCCCAGCAGCAGCACTTAATGCTGCATACTGCAGCTCTTCAGCAGCAGCATTTGAGCAGCTCCCAGCTTCAAAGCCTTGCAGCTGTTCAGGTGAGAAAAATAAGTTAAGAACTTATGAGGCCAAAGTTTAAATTACCTGCAGATGATTACTGAAAGTAAATATATCAGGTATTTAATCCGAGTTCTCGGATGTCCTGAGATTATTTTTCCTTAAGGAAATGTATCAATAGCCTGCCAAATAGAAGTTAATTCAGAAAAAAATAATGGATATATTTTATAGATTATTCTGTTGGTAGCTTCTGCCCACTTCTTTTATCTACATTGCAGAAATGCTATGCTAGTGGCTTAGTTTTGTGTATAAAAGTGTAGGTACAACAGTGTATATTCAGGGTTACCTGGGTTGTATTTGCATTTTAACAAAAAAAAAGTTTTTTATTATGTAATATATACTCATTAAAAAAAAAAAACCAGTGTGAAATTGTTTATAAGAATATATAAAGGAAAAGGGTTCCTTTTTCAACCCATACACTGTTTCCCACTTGTTAGAGGTAGCCACTATAAGAGTTTAATATATATCTCTCCAGAAATTTTCTATACAAAAATATGTATATGCACCTTTCTAAAATCCAATCATATTATTCCTATTGATAACATGATTTTATGACTAAACATTTCAAATATTTTCATTATTGTACTACTTAAATAAAGCTATGTGTGAGGTTTAAACTTAAATTTTCTCACCAGATTCATACAGTATCTCAGTTGACCAAATCGTAAAAATCTGACTTCAGATCCCCAACTGTTGCTTCTTTTTGGTAGTGTAATTTTAAATAACATTGTGTTCATGATACAGGTTATGAAACTGAAACCCACTGGCGCTTGATGTAGCTACAGTTTTTATTTTTCATAAGGTTGGAGTGATTATTCCACTTCAAAGACAACAGAGACCTGTAGAGAAACTGACAGCGGGTACAGCTAATAAAATTAGCCTTTGGGTCCTCTGTTTTACCACTCAGGTTTTTCTTGTTTTAAAAAAATCTATTTGACCAAAGCTTAAGCTGTGTTGACCTTAAAATGGATTGGTTCATACATAGATCTTTTGACTTTTAGTGTTTTGTGTTGTCCTGGTACCAGAAAGTTTTTAACTTCAGGTTTTTACAGAAATATTATAAAGGTCTGATTTTTTTAGGCAAGTTTGTCCAGTGGAAGACCACCTACATCTCCAACAGGAAGTGTCACACAACAGTCAAGTATGTCTCAGACATCTGTAAGTGCCCTAAACTTTTTCCTGGATTTAAACAATTTTTAATTATTGTTTACAAAAACCAGATTGTTGTTGATATTTATGAAGCTGTTGTTTATTTGTTGTATGTTATTTAAGTGACAAGTGTCTTTAGACAAGTGTCTAAAGATAAGAATGATAATATTCAAGAATTTAAAACTAATGTTAAACCTCTGAAAATCTAAGTCTTAAAAATCTTTTTGCATTGTTTCTTATACATCCTTTTTCACTGTGTTCAGATCTTATATGATTATAAATGATTTCAGTTTTCAGTCTGTATTGAAAGCCTGAAATAAACAATATGGGGATATTAGGCCATGCATTTACTGTGATATACTTGGATTTACTGTGATGGCTCTTAGTACAGATCTAAATGTTTCTAGCTTTGTCCATGCAATTCATATTTTAGAAATTATGCTTTTTAGTTTACTTGAGTAATCTCTGCTAATTAGCAAATATCCACCCAAGATAGAGTAATTTTTTGGGGGGGAAAGGAGTAAAAGAAAGCTGAGTTCCTGTATCACATGTATATACTTGGAAATTGCACAAAGTTGCCCAGTTAAAAGAAGATCACAAATGTGGTAATCTTGTTTAAAAATGTTTTATCTTGATATAGTTTCAAATTGCAAGGAGAAGAATTTCTGTGTACTCTTTAAGCCAGATTTGCCCACTGGTAAACAGTTTGCCCCATGGCTTTATCATTCATTCTTTCTCTCTGCATTTGTATGTATTATTTTTTTTTCCGAACCATTTGTGGTTAAATTGAGACATGCTCCTTTATTCCCAAGAACTTTGCTCATTATTTCATGAAGCTACAGGAAAATTATCAAATTCGAGAAATTTAACATTCATACAATACAATTCATATTCAAACTTCATCAGTAGTCCCAGGTTTCTCAATTTCATCACTGTTGACATTTTGGGCCAAATAATTCTTTGTTGTAGAGGGCTATTCTCTGCCTATAGGATGTTTAGCAACATTGCCATCCTCTACCTGCTAGATTACCAGTAGACTCTGGCCCTCCCTCCCCCAGTGTAACTAACCAAAAATGTCTCTGTACATTGCCAAATGTCTCCTGGGAGGCAGAATTACTCTCAGTTGAGAACCATTGAGTTATCCCAATAATGTGCTTTCTAGCTATTTTTTCCTGGTTCAAATGGTAATACTTTTTGTTACTTTGTAAAATTGACTCTGGTAGATTACAGTATATAAGCTGTTTAAGAATTGAAGGTGAACTTGTGCTGTATTTCTTTATCGAAGGGAATGGTCTTTGCTGACCAAGTACATGCTGTGGTCAGCATATAGTTATTTTTCTGGCTATTGGTCTGAAATTTTTAATTAAAAATTTTCTTTTTTAACATGGAAATATCCTGGAATATGAACAAAATTAGTTAAAAAAATTATGACTTGAAAATGTTATATTGGAGAAAATGAAAAATTTAGGAATTTTATGCATGATTTTTCTATAAACCTACAACTTCTTTAATAAAAAAATCAATTTTAAAAAATTTAAGTAATGTAATCTAGCCCTAAGCATTAATAGTGTAGTTAGGGGTATTGATATATCTTTAATTAATACATTGATAGTTAAGGGAAGGATTGCTAAACCACATTTTGTGTGCTGGTGAAAAAAATTATAGACAAATTATTCTGTGAAACACTGGGGTAACATTAGGGTATATATGTATAGCTACATGTTTTTGTATTTTTTACCCTTCACATTATTAAAAGGTCTCCCTTAAAACTGTTTTTCTTTCCTTATGATTTTATGTATGTGACATTCACAGAAATTACAATTCCAGTGATTGTGCTTTTTTAAAGATTAGAATAGTTGTAGGTTTACAAAAAACATGCAGAAAGTAGTTTCCATATAACCCTCCCCACACACACCTAATTTCCCTATTAACATTTTGCATAAGTATGGTATCTTTGTTACAATTGATAGAAAATTGTTATAATTATACTATTAACTAGAGACCATAGTTTACTTTAGGGTTCATTCTTTGTGTTGTACTGTTTTATGTTGGTTTCTTTTTTTTCTGATAATTGATATACACTTAAAATGTCCCCTTTTATCCACTTTCATATATACAATTCAGTGATGTTGATTACATTCACAAAATCATGCCTCCATCACTATCATCATTGGGAAAATTTTTCCATACTCTAAATAGGAACTCTTACCAACTCTAACTACCCATTCTCCACCTTTACCCAGGCTCTGATACCCTGTTTTCTCGTTTCTGATATTCTAATTATTTTGTATAAGTGAGATCATAAGATATTTGTCTTTTTGTATCTGGCTTATTTCAATCAACATGGTTTCTTCAGGGTTCATCCATGTTGTAGTATGCATCAAAATATCATTCTTTTTTATGGCTGAAAAATATCCTATTGTTGTATACACCACATTTTGCTTCTCCATTCATCTCTTGATGGACACTTGGGTTGCTTCCATCTTTTGGCAATTGTGGATAATGCCACTCTGAACATCGTGTGCAAGTATCTGTTCAAGTCCCTGCTTTCATTTATTTTGATATATATGTAGAAGTGGACTGGTCATATGGTAATTCTGTACTTAAGTTTGTGAGTGGCTGTACCATTTTACATTTCCACCAGTAGTGTATGAGGGTTCCTATTTCTCCATATCCTTTTCAACACTTGTTATTTTCTGTTTTTTTGTTTGTTTGTTTGCTTGTTTGTTTTTTAATATTAGCCATTCTAATTGGTGTGAAATAGTGTCTCATTGTGGTTTTGATTTGCATTTCCCTAATGGCTAATGATGTTGAGCATCTTTTCATATGCTTATTGGCCATTTGTATACTTTCTTTGGAGGAATGTCTGTTCAAATCTTTTGCCCATTTTTTCATTGGCCAGTAAGCATTTCTTTTTGTTGTTGAGTCATCAGAGTTCTGTATATATTCTGCATAATAAACCCTTGTTAGATATATGGTTTTGAAGTATTTTCTCTTTGTCTCTTTAATTTCTTGATACAGTCCTTCAATGGATTATGCTTAATTTTTTTTATGACATTGAAAGCATTACTTGCCATAAGCCAGGCAGCCTTGTACTATGAAGTATGTGACTAGCTGTTGGGGGAAAAGGAGTAAGTATGGAGAACTGATGCACAGAAAAAAAGGAACAGTACTTTGCATTTGTTTTATTTTCTGTCCCAGGTGAACATTACCTAGCAGTCCAAAACATGATGCCTAAGGTAGCTTATTAAATTTAGGTCAGTAACCAAGAGCGTGGGGGCAGATTTTCACTCTAGGTAGTGATAATAATGAGCTTTTGAGTAGCAATCTTAAATAGTTTTCAGCATTTTGGTTATTTTTAGGTAGCTTTCCAGATAATAGTGACAGCCATGGGGAAGGATCCAACCTCCAGGAGAGAAAAGGGCTACAAGGTAAGTTGTCAGGTCATCAGCCAAATAGGTTGGGGTTTGGGGTAGGAAGGGATTACAGTGGGGAAGTGGAATATTATATAAAAAAAAAATGTAGTCAAAAGTCCAATCGTATCACCTGGGGAAACTATGTATGTGGTTTGAGGAGCAGGCTATTGCTTATTAGTGGATCCAGCATCCTCTTCTTCCCCCTTATTAGAATAGCAAGAGTTATTCTAGACTCTTATCAGAGTGAGGGAAATGGTTATGCTTATTTGCATCTAAAATTAGTTGGAACTGAGCCTTTTCAGTACCACAACTTAGTGGGACTAAGATTTAGGTAAACTTGATTTCCTAAGGTGAAGTCTAAACGGATTAAAAGCTGCTGGGGTAGAAGACAAAGAGGGAAAAAATTTATTTGCATCATTTATGTCAGACAGTTTATATCTCTAAAATATCAATGGCTCTCTTGTATTGGTAGGAAAAACAATGAATATTCACAAAAGACCTGTATTGGTAATTTTCAAAAGACATTTAAATGAATATGTATTTACCATATTGACAGTATAAAAAAGTGTCAGTGAGAACACAATGACATAATATTTTCACCTGTCAAATTAGAAAATGAAATACTGAGAAAGTAACTATTGTTGGTAAGGATGTGAGAAAGTAGATACACTCATACAACTGTTAATGGGAATGTAAATTGGGGCTGGAGGGTTATTTTGCAATGTGTATGAAAATTTTGAATATGCATGTCCTTTCACTTTTACTGAAGCACTCTTGTTTAGTGAAGTCATTAACAGTGAAATAATTATGTATATATGCATTTGGAAATGTTTTCAAAGTAGAGCTAACAGGGTATGCTGGTGGTTTGAATAAAAGATTGTGAGGAAAGGCCATTGGTCAAGGATGACTCCGTGGTCTTTTTTTTTTTTCCCCAGTTCAGTTTTATTGAGATATATTCACATGCCCTATAATCATCCACAGCATACAATCAGTTGTTCACAGTACCATCATATAGCTGTGCATTCATCACCACAATCAATTTTTGAACATTTGCATTACTCCCCCAAAAAGTATAAAAATAAGAATAAAGATACAGATAAAGAAGAACACCCAAAACATCCTATCCCCCCAATACTCCCTATTATTCATTTAATTTTTGTTCCCATTTTTCTACTCATCTGTCCATACACTGGATAAAGGGAGTGTGAGCTACAAGTTTTCACAATCACACAGTCACACTTTGTAAACTACATAGTTACACAATCATCTTCAAGAATCAAGGCTACTGGGTTGGGGTTCAACAATTTCAGGTATTTTCTTCTAGGTATCCCAATACATTAAAAAGGGATATCTATATAACGTGTAAGAATAACCTCCAGAATGACCTCTTGACTCCATTTGATCCATAGTTTTTTGGCTTGAGCATTTGGAAGGAAGGAATATCCATTTATTAAGATTGGAAAGATTAGTCAGGTGTTGGAGAGGAATATCAGGAGTTTGGTTTTAGACATGTTAAGTCTGTGCTGTGTTTAGCCATCTACCTGTAGATAACCATTGGCTGTATGTTTTGGTTTGCTAAAGCTGTTGGATTGCAGTATACCAGAAATGGGTTGGCTTTTAAGTGGGGATTTATTAGTTTACAAATTTACAGTTCTGAGGACATGAAAATGTCCAAATTAAGGCATTGACAAAACGATATCTTCTTTGAAGAAAGGCACTGGCATCTGGGGTTCCTCTGTCAGATAGCAAGGCATATGGCCAGCATCTGCTGGTCCGTCAAGCCTGGGTTTCATTGCTTTCAGATTGTGGCTTCAGTGGCTCGTTCATTTTTTGTTGGTCCTCTCTTAGCTTCTCTGGGGCTTTTCTCTCTCAGCTCTCTCAGCTTTTTCTGTCCTTTATCCTTTCAAAAAGGACTCCAGTAAAAGGATTAAGACCCACATCGAATGGGCTGGCTCACATTTCAGTTGAAACAACCTTATCAGAAGGTCCCATCCACAATAGGTCTGTGCCCACAGGAATGGATTTAAAGAACATGGTCTTTTCTTGGGTACATAACAGCTTCAAACCAGCATGGTATGTAAGTCTGGAGATCTGGTGATTGATGATGTCTTATGCAGCTCATTGAAAATTCAGGTCACATGAGTACATGATGACTTCACTACCAGTTGTATGTCATGACAGAGTTTGATAGAGTTTCGTAGAGTGGAGGAGACAGTGGGTCTGGGTTCTAGTCTTAATTCTGTGACTGACTAGTTTTGTGATTCAAGGCAAGTCATTTAACTTCTTTGCTCCCTAGTTTTCTCTTTCTGTAAAACTAAGTTATCTAATTAGATGGCTTTTAGTCTTTTTATTACAGTTGTCTCTGGATCTCGATCAAAGAGAAGATTAAATAGATGAGGCTCTGGGCCTTACCTTAAGCTTTAGCCAGAGTAATTTTGTGATTTCTATCACTGTGAAGAAAGGGTTCTGTTAACAATTCTTTTGTCAGCAGACAGGTGGGCAAGACAGGAATTACTCATAGAAATAATTTCTGTCTGATCACTGAAACGTAAAAATGGCTGAAGAGCTTTAATAGTATGTGGACCTATGAAACATAAAAACTGAGATTTCAAACATTTCTTGCCACGTGAACACTTCTTCTGTGTATCCCAGAATACAAATAAAAATGCGAGTCTGAAAAAAATATTTTTTTTTGAGAACCTGTGGTTTAGATGTTAATCTAAGGTTCTGTCACAGTTTCTTAAATAATTTATATTATAGAAACAGTGCTTGTCATATATAGTAGGCATGTGTTCCAGTTTGGTTATATTATGTCCCTCAGAAAAAAGCCATGTTCCTTAATGCAGTCTTGTGGGGGCAGATGTATTAGTGTTGATTAGGTTGGAATCTTTGGATTAGGTTGTTTCCATGGAGATGTGACCCACTGAACTGTGAGTGGCACCTTTGATTAGGGTGTGACCTCTTGATTGAATGTTTCCATGGAAATGCGGCCCCACCCATTTAGGGTGTGTCTTGATTAGTTCATTGGGGTCCTATATAAAGAGCTGACAAACAGGGACCTCAGAGCAATGGAGAGTGACATTTTGGAGGAGCTGCAGCTAAGACAGACATTTTGGATGCTGACACTGACATTTTGGAGAATGCCATTTTGGAACGCAACCTGGGAGCAAGCAGACGCCAGCCACCTGCCTTCCCAGCTTACAGAGGTTTTCTGGACGCCAGTGGCCTTTCTCCAGTGAAGGTACACTATTGCTGATGCCTTACCTTGGACACTTTATAGCCTTAAAACTGTAACTGTGTAACCAAATAAACCCCCTTTATAAAAGCCAGTCCATCTCTGGTGTTTTGCAAACTGCAGCATTAGCAAACTGAAACAGTGTGTAATAAGTAGTTGTTGAATGATGAATTGTAGGAGTTATAATTATCTAGAATATGTAATGCATAATATTAATGTTCTTGATTAATTTGCAATGCAGACACTGATTTTTAGAATATATTCTGATTGCCTGAAATTGGGTAATAGAAAAAGGGTCTAACCCTGCCCTTGGTAATGATATTCTTTGGTTGCAGGTATGGGCAGGCAGCTATTTAGCAGGTTTATCTGTTGTCTAACTTTGTGCAAGTTGCTCTGGGGGTACATATCAGTCAAAGTCCCTTCCCTCAGAGACATTAGTATCCATTTGAAAAGCTATGCTTTGACGTATCAGACAGTTAGTATACAATGTAACAGTATATAATCAAGTATAAATGCCATAGGAGTTAACAGAAAAGGGGTTTTTGTGATTGGAGTAGTTGGGGAGGGTTTTCTTTTATGAGACTTAGGCTGAGTTCTAAAAAATACAGTTTGTAGAAAAGAAGGTTCATCATGAAGTCATGGCCCTGAAACAGCAGAGTTTAGTCAGGGATTTATAACTGGGTCAGACTCTGTGTTAGCTTCACGTGATTATGGAGTATAATCTGTGCCAGTACTTCTTTATTGAGTGTCGTCTTGGTGCCAGGCACTGTGGTAGATGTCAATGATTCGGCAGTGAACAAGGGTCTTTAGAGTATAGTGGAGGGCATAAACAAGTAAATAGTCAGTTAAAGGACTGTGTGGTAAGAGATTTGTTTTGCTGAAGTGTCTTCAAATAACTTCCTTGTAAAGGGTACTTGGAAGATAAACTTCAAATCCTTGTAGTGAATCCTAAAAATTTCCTCCCCTTAATCTTTTTAAAATTGTTATATAAATTCCATATTGAAAATAATTTTTCTTAGGAAATTTGGAAGCAAGAATCATTGTTTTCAAAATTTCAGTGTTGCTTGAAGAAAAGGCTAATGACAGTATCATTGTCATTCTATACTAACTTGTTTTTTCTAGAATCTTTGGTTTGCCTGTTTTCTTCAGTTTTTTGGACTTCCATGAGGATATATATAGGTTTTATTGTGGAGGACACTTGTTGGGTCTTCTCAGTCTGAAAACTTGGTGTCTAGTGTTCATGTATGTGAAATTAAAATAAAATAAATAGTTTCCTTCCATTTCCTGTGCTCCTCCTTTCTGGAGCTCCTTAGCTGAATATTGGTCCTTTTATCTTTTCATTCTGATTTCTAAGAACTTTTTCTTGTTTTATAGTTGTTCTTTTTTCATAGTATCCTGTTTTTCTGTATGTGTAAAATATCTTAGATATCTTTTATGGTACTATTTACAGATTTTGAAAAAGCTTTTTCTCTTCCTCCTGAATAATTTGTTTCCCTTGGGAAATATCTTTATCTTCTTTGCATGCTAATGGTTTTCCTTTTATAAGAGTTAATAAACCTGGTTTTTCTGTTTATATTTAAGAGTGAATGATTATGTAGATTAATCACGGTGGGTTTCCTCCACTGTTGTGAAGGTAGGTCCGCCCGAAGTACACCTTTCTTCCTTTATGGAAAGGCTGATTGGAATTTTTGTGTTTGTACATGGATATCAGTGGTGGTGATAGTGGGGAAGGCTATATCTTTGGCAGGTTTAGAGGTGAAAGTATGAGATAGGGAGCTGCCAGTAGCCTGGGAATGGAGGGGCAATTTTAGAATACGGGCGGTTTTATTTCAAGGTACCAGTATCCTCTAGCTGGTACCCCAGCAGTCTTTGACTTTATTTTCTTACTTGAAAGTAAAGATCTTAGAAGCCTTTTGCTCTGTGTGGGAGAAAGATGGGATTATATCTAATGAGTCTGTTCCATGGGTAAACCTTTAGATAATCTTCCAGTTTTTAGCCCTGCTTCTCACTTCTGCCTGCATGCCTATAAACTCAGGGTCTAAATCCACCCTGGTCTTTTTTGTTGCATATTCTACATTGGAGCTTGCTTTCTCTGTTTCATCTATCAAAATGATCCCATCTTCTTTGAGTCTTATGAAAATGTGATGAAATATCTTGATGCAGATGGTGTATCCTCCTCTTTTTCATTTTGCTTTTTATATATGTATTCTTTTTGTTTGATGTTCTTTTATCCCCCCCCCCCCAATTTTTGTTTTGAAAACCTTTAAACCCATAGAAAATGTGGAAAGACTGGTACAGTGAACTCTTGTATATTTCTCATATCAGTATACTGATTGTTAAGTTTGCCATATTTGCTGTTTCTTCCTCTCTATTTCTATGTACACTATTTTCCTGAACCATTTAAAAATAAGTTGCAGATGTCATGACTCTTTGGCCCTGAGTACTTTAGCATGTTTTGCCTAACAAGGAGATTCTCCTACATAACTGCAGTACCATTATTAACCCAAGAAATAGTATTGAGACAATAATATTATCTAGTATATCGTCCATATTCAGATTCCCTCAGTACTTCCCACAATATCTTTTATAGCCTTCCCCCCCCATCCAGGATTTAATTAATGATCACACATTGTATGTTGCTGTCCTCTTAATATAAAAAATTCTTTCTGTCTTTGTTTTGGTTGGTGGTTTTTTGCTTTCATTTCAAAAGCCCAGGTTGCTTCCACCTGTTAGCAATTATAAATAATGCTGTTCTGAACATCTTGTGCAAATATCTGTTCAATATTGTATTAGTTAGGGTTCTCCTTGGAAACAGAATCAATGAGAGATGTCTCTGATTATCAAATTGTAAAAGTGACTCACGCAGCTGCGGGAGTGCACGAGTCCAAATTCTGCAGAGCCGTCAACAAGCTGTCAACTCCAAGGAGGACGTCCAACGAACTCCTCGGGAAACGAACTGACAACTTTGACGAACTTCTCAGGAAACGAACCGGCAACTTCGACGAGCTCCCCAGGAAATGCTTCACTGAGCAGCCGAAGAAGAAGTGAAGGTTCTCTAACCGTCCGGCTTATAAGCCTCCAACTGATCACCCGGACCAAATCCAGCCAATTGCATTCTCTCGTTGTGGAAGGCACGCCCCTTGATGAGTCATCAGTCAGCTGCAGGCAGTTGACTGATGATCCAACAAACCGGCTGATCACCCGGACCAAATCCAGCCAATTGCATTCTCTCACTGTGGAAGCACGCCCCTTGATGAGTCATCAGTCAGCTGCAGTCAATTGACTGATGATCCGACAAACCAGCCCGTTGGTTTATTAACCAGCCTCAAATATCCTCACAGCAATCGTCAGGCCAGTGCCTGCTTGACCAGACAGCTAGGCCACCTAGCCAAGTTGACACATGAACCCAACCATCACAGTCCACCCCTTGTCAACTTGGCAGTTGTACACATTACCTAAAACTATACCTTCAAAATGAACGTTACAGCTTATGCCATATGACAAGGGGATAAGACGGAGAAGAAAGCAAAAATATTTTCTTTACAGACAAATACAAACATACAAAACAAGGAGGAAATATTCATGTCGTCATAGTCCTCGTTTCTGTAACTGGTCACGTGGCTGTAGTTCATATTTATCACGACCTTCTTCCACTACCCATTCCATGTTCCCTTTACCCTCAGCAAGCACTTCAGCTGGCTGTGGTTCTTTGCCTGATGGGGTGACCCAAACCTTCATTCCTGAAGTTTCTTGGCCATTGGTAGTCCTGCCTGGATTGGGTTGTTGCAGTTTTCCATTGACTTGAATCATGGGGCATGGTAGTACGAAGAGACACCCTAGGGGATCTCCTGTATTCCAGGAAAACTCTTCTTTACTTCCATTTTGTAGTTGCAGTGGTATTTCCCCTTGATAGTCAGGATCAATCACCCCAGCCAGTACAGTAATCCCCTTACTTGCCTGTTGATTCAGAGGCATAAGAAGCCCAAAGTGGCCAGGTGGCAGTCTTAACTTCCAGTTCAATGGGATTATTGTTGTGTTTCCTGGTGGAAGCACTCCTCCTTTTGGAACCAAGACTTGTAGACCAGCAGAGCTTGTACTTGCAGGGACAGGAAGCAGAAATTTCCCTAGTGGATCACTAGGAGTGATAGTGAGTGATGCTACTCCTGTTTCCACCCCTTGATTCCTGGACCCATGAATCCTGGCTATGGGAGAAACAGCACCATAGAGTGGACGCTGATTCAGAGCATACGCAGCCTCCTGGAGAACACTGCCCCAACCCTGCAAGGTATTGCCACCTAGTTGGCGCCGTAATTGAATCTTCAATAGGCCATTCCACTGTTC
Organism: Choloepus didactylus; assembly: GCF_015220235.1. NCBI lineage: Eukaryota > Metazoa > Chordata > Mammalia > Pilosa > Megalonychidae > Choloepus > Choloepus didactylus. The sequence goes on from NC_051307.1 coordinate 123,503,967, forward strand.
TATCAACCCAGCTGCTTCTGGATGATGGGGAACGTGGTAAGACCACAGAATTCCATGAGCATGTGCCCATCCCCTCACTTCATTTGCTGTGAAGTGGGTTCTTTGGTCCGAAGCAATGCTGTGTGGAATACCATGACGGTGGATGAGGCATTCTGTAAGTCCACGTATTGTAGTTTTGGCAGAAGCATGTCGTGCAGGGAAGGCAAACCCATATCCGGAGTATGTGTCTATTCCAGTAAGAACAAATCGCTGCCCTTTCCATGATGGAAGTGGTCCGATGTAATCAGCCTGCCACCAGGTAGCAGGCTGATCACCCCGAGGAATGGTGCCATATCGGGGACTGAGTGTGGGTCTCTGCTGCTGGCAAATTGGACACTCAGCAGTGGCTGTGGCCAGGTCAGCCTTGGTGAGTGGAAGTCCATGTTGCTGAGCCCATGCATAACCTCCATCCCTACCACCATGACCACTTTGTTCATGAGCCTATTGGGCAATGACAGGAGTTGCTGGGGAAAGAGGCTGATTGGTATCCACCAAACGGGTCATTTTATCCACTTGGTTATTAAAACCACCTTCTGCTGAAGTCACCCTCTGGTGAGCATTCACATGGGACACAAATATCTTCATGTTGTTTGCCCACTCAGAAAGGTCTATCCATATACCCAGACTTCTTTGTCACCAATCTTCCAATCATGTTCCTTCCAAGTCCCTGACCATCCAGCCAAACCATTAGCAACAGCCCAGGAATCAGTATACAGACGCACCTCTGGCCAGTTCTCCTTCCAAGCAAAGTGAACAACCAGGTGCACTGCTCGAAGTTCTGCCCACTGGGAGGATTTCCCCTCACCACTGTCCTTCAGGGATATCCCAGAAAGGGCTGCAGTGCTACAGCTGTCCACTTTCGGGTGGTGCCTGCATATCATGCAGAACCATCTGTAAACCAGGCCTGAGTCTTCTCTTCCTCAGTCAGCTGACTGTAAGGAACTCCCCAAGATGCCATAGCTGTGGGCTGGGAAAGAGAAGGTAAGGTGGAAGGAGTGGGGGCCATGGGCATTTGGGCCACTTCCTCATGTAACTTACTTGTACCTTCAGGACCTGCTCGAGCTCTATCTCGTATATACCATTTCCATTTTATGATGGAGTGCTGCTGTGCACGCCCAACTTTATGGCTTGGTGGGTCAGATAACACCCAGCTCATGATAGGTAACTCAGGTCTCATGGTAACTTGGTGGCCCATGGTTAAGCGTTCTGTCTCTACTAAGGCCCAGTAGCAGGCAAACAGTTGTTCTCAAATGGAGAGTAGTTATCTGCAGAGGATGGTAAAGCTTTACTCCAAAATCCTAAGGGCCTGCGTTGTGATTCTCCTATAGGAGCCTGCCAAAGTCTCCAAACAGCATCTCTATTTGCCACTGACACTTCCAGCACCATTGGATCAGCTGGATCATATGGTCCAAGCGGCAGAGCAGCTTGCACAGCAGCCTGGACCTGTTGCAGAGCCTCATCTTGCTCAGGTCCCCACTCAAAACTAGAAGCTTTTCTAGTCACTCGGTAAATGGGCCGGAGTAGCACACCTAAATGAGGAATATGTTGTCTCCAAAACTCAAAGAGGCCAACTAAGCATTGTGCCTCTTTTTTGGTTGTAGGAGGGGCCAGATGCAGCAGCTTATCCGTCACCTTAGAAGGAATATCTCGACAGGCCCCACACCACTGAACACCTAGAAATTTTACTGAGGTGGAAGTCCCCTGTATTTTTGTTGGATTTATCGCCCGTGCTCTGCCACGCAAATACCTTACTAACAAATCTAGAGTAGTTGCTAATTCTTGCTCACTAGGTCCAATCAACATGGTATCATCAATATAATGGACCAGTGTGATGTCTTGTGGGAGGGAGAAATGATCAAGATCCCTGCGGACAATATTATGACATAGGGCTGGAGAGTTGATATAACCCTGAGGTAGCACAGTGAATGTAAACTGCTGGCCTTGCCAGCTGAATGCAAACTGTTTCTGGTGGTTCTTGCTGACAGCAGTTGAGAAAAAAGCATTTGCCAGATCAATAGCTGCATACCAGGTTCCAGGGGATGTGTTGATTTGCTCAAGCAATGATACCACATCTGGGACAGCAGCTGCAATTGGAGTCACCACCTGGTTAAGCTTACGGTAATCCACAGTCATCCTCCAAGACCCATCTGTTTTCTGCACAGGCCAAATAGGAGAGTTGAATGGGGATGTGGTGGGAATCACCACCCCTGCATCCTTCAGGTCCTTAAGAGTGGCATTAATCTCTGCAATCCCTCCAGGAATCCGGTATTGCTTCTGGTTCACTACTTTGCTAGGCAGGGGCAGCTCTAGTGGCTTCCACTTGGCCTTTCCCACCATAATAGCCCTCACTCCAGGAGTCAGGGAACCAATGTGAGGATTCTGCCAGTTGCTGAGTATGTCTATTCCAATTATGCATTCTGGCACTGGGGAAATAACCACAGAATGGGTCCGGGGACCCACTGGACCCACTGTGAGACGGACCTGGGCTAAAACTCCATCAATCATCTGACCTCCATAAGCTCCAACTCTGACTGGTGGACCAGAGTGACGTTTTGGGTCTCCGGGAATTAATGTCACTTCTGACCCAGTGTCTAATAATCCACGAAATATCTGATCATTTCCTTTTCCCCAGTGCACAGTCACCCTGGTAAAAGGCCGTAGGTCCCCCTGGGGAAGGCTGGGAGGAAGATTAACAGTATAAATTTTTGGCAGTGTGACAGGGTCCTTCTCCAAGGGTACCCGGCCTTCCCTTCATTCAAGGGGCTCTGGATCTGTAAACTGTCTCAAGTCTAGGAATTGATTAAGGGGCCATGACTCTCTGTTTTTGTAATTCAAGGGAGACTTTTGTTCACGTGGCCTGCAATTCTTCTGCTTATATAGTTCAAACAAGAATTAAGTCGATTGCCCATCTATTTTACTACTTGGTAGTCCATGATCCACTAGCCAACGCCATAAGTCTCTGCGAGTCATATTATTTTGATTGCTGCTTTGAGCCTGTTTTCCATTATGGTAGCCCATGCCCACCTTGTCTGTGGCGATTAACTGCAGCCACTTGGCTTCTGCTGACTCAGGACCCGATTATCCCCATTGTGTTTAAGGATTCCAGTTCAGTGACAGCAGTTCCTGCAGTAATATCTGACCTACAGAGAAGGGCGACTACAGAGCTCTTCAGGGATGATGGAGCTAGTTTCACAAATTTATTCCTTACAGTCCTGGTAAAAGGTGTGTCCTCTGGACATTCCAGGGCTGTGTGAGCAGGTCTTCAATGATAAATCCACTCTAACATTCCAATCTCTCTAAGCCTTTGAATCCCCTCCTCCACATTATACCAGGGCAGTTCTGGCATTTCAGCCTCTGGTAATGCCGGCCACCTTTTTTTTTTTTTTCCTTCTTTTTTTTTTTTAATCTTCATTTTATTGAGATATATTCACATACCATGCAGTCATACAGAACAAATCGTACATTCGATTGTTCACAGTACCATTACGTAGTTGTACATTCATCACCTAAATCAATCCCTGACACCTTCATTAGCACACACACAAAAATAACAAGAATAATAATTAAAGTGAAAAAGACCAATTGAAGTAAAAAAGAACACTGGGTACCTTTGTCTGTTTGTTTGTTTGTTTCCTTCCCCTATTTTTCTACTCATCCATCCATAAACTAGACAAAGGGGAGTGTGGTCCTTATGGCCTTCCCAATCCCATTGTCACCCCTCATAAGCTACATTTTTATACAATTGTCTTCGAGATTCATGGGTTCTGGGTTGTAGTTTGATAGTTTCAGGTATCCACCACCAGCTACCCCAGTTCTTTAGAACCTAAAAAGGGTTGTCTAAATTGTGCGTAAGAGTGCCCACCAGAGTGACCTCTCGGCTCCTTTTGAAATCTCTCTGCTACTGAAGCTTATTTCATTTCCTTTCACATCCCCCTTTTGGTCAAGAAGATGTTCTCCGTCCCACGATGCCAGGTCTACATTCCTCCCCGGGAGTCATATTCCACGTTGCCAGGGAGATTCACTCCCCTGGGTGTCTGATCCCACGTAGGGGGGCAGGGCAGTGATTTCACCTTTCAAGTTAGCTTAGCTAGAGAGAGAGGGCCGGCCACCTTTTGATCCATGTTTCAGCCAGCCACCCAAACAAACTGTTAACACCCTTTCTTACCCCTCGAGCTACAACATTGAATGCAGGATCTCTGCTTAGTGGGCCCATATCAGTAAATTCAGCCTGATCCAACCTTATATTCCTTCCACCATTATCCCACACTCTCAATATCCATTCCCACACATATTCCCCTGGTTTCTGTCTGTATAAGTTGGAAAACTCATACAGTTCTTTTGGAGTATAGCGTACTTCCTCATGGGTCACACTTTGTACCTCACCCTTTGGGGCTTGTTGGGACTTGAGCCTAATTATAGGTCTTGAAGCAAAAACTGGTGGTGGGGGTGGGTCATGAAAAGAGTTAGAATTATCTCTCAAGCCATTCACCTCAGGACTCTCTGTTTCATTTTCATCTCTTAAAACAGGATTAATCTCTCCAGACAAAAAGAGTGAGGGCTGCTTCCTCAGGGGAGGTGATTACAAGATTAGCAGGCATTGAAGGGTTAATCTCCTTAGGTGGGGGTTGGGTGGCAGGCTCCTTAGGGCAGACTGGAGGCAGAGAAGCTGTTTCCCCAGGACAGCCCTCTACAGGTAAATCTAACAATGACCCAGCAGAATCCAGGGTTCCAGTGTCCTCACTGTCATTATTATCAATCCATATGTCCCCATCCCAAGTTTCCGGATCCCATTCTTTTCCAATCAATGCCTTTACTTTAACAGCAGACACCCTGAGAGGTTGAGATTTTAGTTTACGCTGTAAAGGTGCTACTCGCACAATAAGAGACTGCGTCTGATTTTCAGAAACCTCCAGTCTGCGGGCACAGGAAATAAGATTTTCTTTCAGGGCACAGATGGAACCCTTTACATCTGTCATACAGCGTTCAAGTTTTGAATTTGAAGCCTTTAGCTCATCCCTTTCTCTTACAACTGTATCCAAAGTATCTAAGAGCAGCCAGCCAACATCATTATACCTCTTAATACTGCAAAACTCCGTGAAAGTGTCGAAAACACTGTCACCCAGAGCCTCGCTTCGTACTAGAGCACAATTAGGAGAATCAAATGGTGCTATTTCACGTATTTCCTTTGCCAACTCCTGCCATGGACTGTTAGTACCCTCTTGGTTATTGGAAATAGAGTCATTCGTGCCTCTGAATCTAATCAGAGTAGAAAACAAATTGTAAAAGCCCGTTTTAAGATTCCGTTTCTCAAGAACCACTTCCGGTACCAAGTTGTATTAGTTAGGGTTCTCCTTGTAAACAGAATCAATGAGAGATGTCTCTGATTATCAAATTGTAAAAGTGACTCACGCAACTGCGGGAGCGCACGAGTCCAAATTCTGCAGAGCCGTCAACAAGCTGTCAACTCCAAGGAAGACGTCTGACGAACTCCCCGTGAAACGAACTGACAACTTTGATGAACTCCTCAGGAAACGAACCGGCAACTTCGACGAGCTCCCCAGGAAATGCTTCACTGAGCAGCCGAAGAAGAAGTGAAGGTTCTCTAACCGTCCGGCTTATAAGCCTCCAACTGATCACCCGGACCAAATCCAGCCAATTGCATTCTCTCACTGTGGAAGCACGCCCCTTGATGAGTCATCAGTCAGCTGCAGTCAATTGACTGATGATCCGACAAACCAGCCCGTTGGTTTATTAACCAGCCTCAAATATCCCCACAGCAATCATCAGGCCAGTGCCTGCTTGACCAGACAGCTAGGGCACCTAGCCAAGTTGACACATGAACCCAACCATCACAAATATTTTGAGTCATATGGTAAGTCTGTACTTAACTTTCTGAGGAACCGTCAAACTGTTTTCCACTATGTTTGTCCCATCTTACATTACCACCAGTGATGTATGAGGATTCCTGTTTCTCCATGTCCTCGCCAAATCTTATTTTCTGTTTTTTTTTTTTTTTTAAACCAGTAGCCATTCTAGTGGATTTGAAATGGTATCATATTATGGTTTGATGTGCTTTTCTGTAGTGGCTAATTATGTTGAGCATCTTTTCGTATGCTTATTGGCCATTTGTATATCTTCTTTGAAAAAATGTCTATTCATGTCCTTTACCACTTTTTTTATTGGGTTGTTTATCTTTTTGTTGTTGAGCCACTATTGATTTATCTGATAGAAAATTATTTACTTATAACCAATTATATTCAGTGTTCTATTGGTAATGTTCTCATCCTCTTATCTATTTTAGGAGGTACTTTTTAAGTTTCGAAACCTATTGTTTTCAAGGATTTTTAAAAATGTACTTGTTGAGATTAGAGAGCTGTTTCTAAAACTTAATCCTGATCTAAAATAAAGCTGTAGACGGAGTATTTGAATGGACATGAACAGATTTTTTGCATTTTTGTGAACTATTCCAATAATAGAGAAAAAGTAAAAAAGAGTTATTTCCTCTTCAGCTTCTTTTCCCCTTCAGTCCCTCTTTCTCCTCAGTTTAATGTATATCCCTCCAGATCTTTTTCTGTGTGTTATTTACAAATATGTCATAAAGAAACAATGTCTACAGGCATTTAACTCATTGTTTTGTACATTGTAAACACAGGTGGGTATTCTACATTTTGTTTTTTCACTGAACAGTGTGTCTTGAGATCTTCCCATGTCAGCACACACAGATCAGTCTCACTTACTGAAGCTGCTGTACAGTGTATATAGTGTATAGAAATGAATATAATCATTCCTCCTTGGTGGACATTTCACGTTACTTTTGCATTTTTAATTATTTCACCATTGCAGCTTTACTTTCTAGGGAGCCAGAATCTGAAAGCACTGTGAGTTGTTTTGTTTGTTTCTACCAGTTTATTGTGAGCAAGAAATAATCGTTTTCTATAATAAACATGATAGGCATTTTATTTGATTCCTTTATTAAAAATATACAGTCTCTTAAATAGGAAAACCTTCATGGGTAGATATTATTACCTGAAATTTCTGTAAAGCATTTTAAACTTCTAGATATTTTAATTACTCACATTCAAATTCCACTGAATAATGAAGCAAGAAAATGTATAAGCTGCTTTAAAGTGAGGCCTTTAATCACATTTAACTCAGGCCTTCTGAAAAAAGGAAAATAGCATTTTCCCCTTGATTCTAAAGCTGATGTGTGTCTAGAAAAGAAAAAAAATGTGGAAAACAAAAGTATAAATCATGTCAAAGTTCACCGCTAGTAGGCATTATTCACCTTTAACATTTTCATGACTATCCGTACAGAGGTGTGTGTGTGTATGTGTGTGTATGTGTATATCTGTAGCAAATATAATCATATGCAGTTTTATGAGTACGCACCATTGCGTGTGTACACAATGCAGTCATCTTTCTCTCTAAACATGTTGTTTATACATGTGATTGTATATGTGTGTATATATACCTGCATACACACACACATATGTATATACACACACTAAGGCATTTGTATGTAACTGTATGAATGTAATTATACTGTATATGTTCTGCAGCCCTTTTTCATTCAAAAATGGGTCATAAAAATCTTCTCATGCCATTGAATACAGATATATATCATCTTTTTAAAATCCATGTAGTATTTCTCTGCGTAGTTACACTTGGATATACCTGATCACCCAAATGGCAGAGGCAGCTCTCAAACGAGCTTTGGCTATGATGAGGACTCTGGCTCTGAGATCTCATGGGAACGCCTTTTGGGGTACCAGAAGATGGTTGGGGAGTTTGGGAGTTCAGTGGATTTTACTGTCAGACTTGGTTTTCTCTAGTGACTGTTGGAATTAGTGTCAGTGGGGACAGAATTTCCAGTTATAGAGCTCAAGGAATGAATTTCATTGTGGAGTGTGGAGCTTGAGGTATGAGATGACAGGGTTAGCTTTAAGGCTTTAAGTAAAAGGGAATTAAGGGTGGTGGGATGAAATTGGTAGAGAAAATATTGAAAACTTTAAGGGCATCTGGTTTAGGTCAACACAGCAAAGCAGAAAATAAAGGAAAACCTTATTAGTTATGGAAAGGAAGAGAAGTTTTTTTTTTTAGTCAGCTCAGCTGGGGAGATGGATTTCTTACAGAAATGGCTACAGATTTATTGGCTGTGTGAGTTGGACATTTATTGGTAGATACTGCCTGAAATGTTACTTGTTAGATGGAATATAAAAGTAAACATGATACTTATTCCTTCATCTCAATTTAGACAAAGTGAAATATACAGGTGGTCAGGAAGTTACTATTTAGTTTTCTTACTTCCTTTTTTAAATTCTTCTTTTTCAATGCAACTTGTATAAAAATACACAGGACACAATTTCTGTTTGTACATTGTGTTCTACTTTCTTAAAGAGCACTAGGCATTTTAGCTATCAGTGAATTATTTTTTTGAAAAGACCTTTATTAAGTTTTTATTTAAAGTGTGTGGATTATCCTTACTAGAGGCTCTTTTCTTCTTTCTTTCTTTCTTTCCCTTTCTTTCTTTTTCTTTCTTTCTTTCTTTCTTTCTTTCTTTCTTTCTTTCTTTCTTTCTTTCTTTCTCTCTCTCTCTCTCTCTCTCTCTCTCTCTCTCTCTCTCTCTCTCTCTCTCTTTCTTTTTCTAAGGCTCACTGACTGAATAAAAGACATTTTTGCTAATAATAATGCTAAAACATTTTTACTTCAAAGGGACCCAAATTAAAGAAGGTATCAGGGTATTATAGGAAAGTGCTCTGAATGCCAAGATACAGGAGTCAGAAAACCTGGGTCCAGTTCTACCCTGAGGGGTTTAATCTTTGGAGCAAGGCTTTATTCAAAATGTCCGTATGTATAGAATAATACTTTGGGGGGCTTAGTAATTTATTATACAGTATCTCCAAAATAGAGTTGAACTAATATTATCACACCATCTCTGCATTTTTACTCTGATTTGTTGCCAGAACTGTTTATCTTTTTCTCTCTCTTTCAGACACACACACTCACACGCATACACACACTCACTCACCCATTCTGTTTGTTTTGGGCATAAATATTATGTTAAAACTATGAAGTATGCCTTGGAGTAATGTGGCATTCATTAACGTAAACTTTTATTGAATGAAGGTACTTCATTAGATATTGGATATATGAAGAATAAATGCATGGTCCTTATCCTAAACAAACTCAAGCATTTAGAAGGACAAGATAGACAGAAGTATGTGCTAGAAGTATATGTAAGATAAAGTTTTGCACAAAAGAAGGGGATATGGTCAGTTTTACTTTAGGATATAGGATGCCTGAAAAAACTTATTAGGGCAGATGATTTTTTTTTAATGCAATTTTATTGAGGTATACTCGCTAACCATATAATCCATCCAAAGTATACAGTCAGTGGCTCATAGTATCATCGTATAGTTGTACATTGATCACCACAGTCAGTTTTCAAACATTTTCATTACTCCAAAATAAAAAAAATTTTTTTAGAGAAAAAAGAAGACCCAAACCATCCCATACCCCTTCTTGCCCCCCCCCATTGTTTATGTATTTTTGTCATTATTTTATTATTCATCTAGGGCAGATAATTTTTTAGGAGGAGTTGTTCACTGCTTAGGAGGGGATGGGGTGAGAATGCGGGTGGGGGGGGTGGGGAAGACTACCCAGTCCAGACAGGAGCTTCGTTATCAGTGCCATAGAGACCTGAGACATTGTGATGTTGCAAATAGCTTCATATGGCTAATTTGAAGAGTGTGTGTAGAGGAGTGAGTAGAGATTATACTAGAAAGATAGTCAGGGGAGGCTGAACTTAATCCTTTGTGGGGAATTGTAGAAGATTTTTAAATGGGTAATTAATAAAATCAGGGAATGGTTACCTGGCAAGTAGGAGTAGATAAGATTTTAGGCAGGGAGATCAGTTTGCAGCTGTTAAAGAAATCTAGCCATAAGTAACATGGGCCCAGACTCTCAAATTAAGCAAATGAAAAATCAAAATGGAAATGAGGAGAATAAGGATGTAGAAAAAATAAGGACATGATTTTGTGTGTGATAAAGGAGAAGGAAGAACGAAGGATGATTCCCAAATAATCAGCATTGGGGAAGTTTAGAAGATGCCAGTGCCATTTGTGAGATGGGGAATAGGAGGAGCTGATATAGAAGGAATAATGAGTTTGGCATTTGAACATATTAAGTTGGTATGAGACATCCAGAAAGACAGAGCATGAACATTTTGGGGGTAGTCCAGAAAGAGCAGCTAGTAAAGGAGGCTGAAAAGAATCCACTGAATTTTTCAGTTAGAGGTCATTGGTGACTGTTGCTAATGGGATTTCAGTGATGTGGCAGAAGAAAAAGCAAGATTGCAGAACAATTCTGTATTATATTAGTTGTGTTTATGTATTTATTGATACAGTATTTTATTAAGATGAAATATTTAAAGGATACAAATAAATTTAGAGAATTATATAACCAACTTTCACATGTCTACTTTTTAAATTAAAAACCTTTTTTTAATTTTTAAAAAAATTTAAAATAATTATAGACTCAGGAAGTTGTAAAAATAGTACAGAGAGGTCTTAACGTAGCTTTCACTAAACTTCCTTCAGTCACTGTTCAGTTTTGACAATTGCCCTGGACTAGTTCTAATGTTATGTCTTGGGACAGAGTATGGAACTATGCAGGGAGTGTAAATTTGGATTCTCTTTTCCCATATGCCTCAAGCCTGGGGTTTTGATTTCTCACAGGAGTCCCTCCCTGACCCCCCAAGTGAGGGTAATGCAGCTACAAGCTTCCTTGCTGCGCCTCAGGGCTTATGGGTAGAGATTTTCTAATTCCCTTTTCACGTATTGAACAGCTCTTTTAATGATCTTGGCTCAATATAGGGGTTTCACTTCCAGCTCAGAGTCAGGTCGTCTCTCTATTTGTGGGCCCAGTATCCTCCTAGACTGCCTTGGTGTCAGCTGGAGAGATACAGAAGGGTATACATAGTCTCCCTTTTATCTGTCCCTCACCCACTTTGATTTCCCTTCCCAGACAGCCAGTTATCAGTTCCTTATGTGTCCTTCTACAGACAGTCTATGCATCAGTTTATTCTGACAGTTTTCAACTTTAAAGTAGTATTTATAATTAATTTCATAACCAGTATTCAGGAGTCTTCCGTCTGATAAGTAGCAATTGTATTTTCTTCTGCTCTAAGAGCTTTTTTTTAATTGCCTTTTTTTAGCAGTTTTAGTCACACACCATATAATCTATCCTAAGTGTACAATCAGTGATATAATCATATAGTTATTCATTCACCACCACAATCTCTATGAGAATATTCCTGTTTCTTCTGAAAGAAAAAAAAATCCTATACCCTTCCCTTATGTCCCTTTGTTATCGACATTTAGCCTTAGTAAAGTGCCTTTGTTAACAATTAATGAAAGAATATTACAGTGTTGCTGTTAACTGTGGACCTTAATTTGCATTAATTGCATTTTCCTGTATACTGTCCCATTATTCACACTTTGTAATAGTGACATACATTTGTTCTAGTTCATGTAAAATCTTATATCTGTACAATTAACCACCATCATCGTCCACTCTAGGTTTTGCTTAGTTATACAGTCCCAGTTTTTATCCTCTAGCTTTCCTTCTGGTGGCATACATGATCCTAATCTTCTTTCAGCCATACTCATATTGCTCTGAGAGCTTTGAGTTAGAATGTGACAGTAATTATATGTTACATGTATGTTTTTATATATGTGAATGGATTATCTGTGTTTTAATTTTGATCAGTTCAGAAACCTCTCAAAATATGTGACAGAATGCAACAAAATAGTGTATAACAGCTGATTAGAATGTTTTAAACTATTATATGGGTTATTAAAATACTGGAACATTAGTACTAATTTTTAGAAAGTAACAGAAATGACATTTCAAGATACTAGAAATGTTACTTAAACACATTGTGGCTAGCCTTAAAAATTGTCCTGATTACTTACAGGTACATGCTGTTGTTTGCATATGTGCAAATAATTGCCCAAAGAAGTGATGGGGTCTCCCAAAGATGATGGCCTCTCTTGGGTTCCTTAATCACAGTTTAAAACCATTGATAGCCTAACTGCAACTTGGTGAAGTTCAGTGACATGGAAGCAAGAAATGGGGGCCTATGATGTAATATTTTTTCTTCCTTAGATCAACCTCTCCACTTCTCCTACACCTGCACAGTTAATAAGCCGTTCCCAGGCTTCCAGTTCTACCAGTGGCAGTATTACCCAACAGACTATGTTACTAGGGAGTACCTCTCCTACCCTAACGGCAAGTCAAGCTCAAATGTATCTCCGAGCCCAAATGGTAAGATATGAGCTACCAAATTTTGTCAATGTTTAAGGACTTGAGAAAGATCAAAAATGTTTCTTGATTTGATGCAATAAGAAGTATTTTTAATATTTAAGAATTATTTACCAAAAATTTTTTTGTGCTCAGCTCTTGTACATGGATGTCATGAAAAATTCCACCTTTAATTGGTAGACCATCTTGGTGTATCAGATGGTAATCAGCAATGTTAGAAAGCTAGCAGAAATTCTGGGAAAGAGGAGTGATTTTTTTTTTAATATCAAATTTCATTGATTGTAAAACTTTTTTCACTTAATATATCTGAATCGGGATGCATTTTATAATTGATGGCATCTTGCAGTTATAATTGGTATGCATAGTGGTACACAATCATTGTATATTTTTGACATCTTTGATTTATTGAAATATGATAGAGATATTAAAAACTTGGTCATTAATTAGGAATTAGAAATTACATCCTGGGATCTTCTGACATTGGGGTTCCTGAAAAGTTACCAGATGATTTTTAGCTTTGTTTATTCCCATATCTAATTCTACAAGTTTATTTGTGTTCCTGTGCTAACTTTAATCTTTTATTTAATATAGGACCATTAATTTGGTTTTTCTATATTTGAATGCTTATTGATTTCCAAATTTAACTGTTCAGCTTCTTAAGGAATGGTGGAAACTAGTTGACATTTATTTTATTTGATGTCTTTATAAGAAGCTAAACAAAACTTTGGCCTTAATATATTTTTATTTATGTTCTATTTTTGTCCAGTTAACTAAATATATATCTAGATCCTTAGCTCTCCACATAAAATTGCATAGAAAGTTTCCAGTCATTTTTCTAACAAGAAACAATGACCTGATCCATCTTTGATTCACAGATTAGTCAGTAGACATTCCCACTTTTCTAGCCTTTTTTTGTTGTTGTTGTTCCCATGAGAATTACTTCTTTAATAATATGCTTTTAAATTAGGTCGAACCATTTGAAATGGCTGCTATTTGACTTTTTTTTTTAACGTCTAAAACTGGCAGTTTCATATGTTTCAAACTAAGTAGAATATTTTCTCTGTAAACCTACTGTTTTCATGCTGTTTGTACTGGAGAGGACCTTTTTTGTGAAATTTACACTCTGTTGTTAAATTCACTTAAATTTAGAATACTAAAGAACTGAAGTTAAAAAGATCCCTTAATTGGTAATTTAAATAGTAGTGAAGTTTTTGAGACACCAAATAACTCTTTTTAAAAATTAAAAAAAATTTTTTATTCGATTTTATTGAGATATATTCACATACCATACAGTCATCCAAAGTGTACAATCAGTTGTTCACAATACCATCATATAGTGGTGCATTCATCACCACAATCAATTTTTGATCATTTTCATTACTCCAAAAAAATTAAAAATAAGAATAAAAATAAAAAGGAACACCGAAAACATCCCATCCCCCATCCCTTCCTATTATGCGTTTATTTTTTGTCTCCATTTTTCTACTCATCTGTGCTTACACTGGATAAAGGGAGTGTGAGCCACACGGTTTTACAATCACACAGTCACTTTATGTAAGCTGTATACTTATACAATTGTCTTCAAGAATCAAGGCTACTGGGTTGTAGTTCAACAGTTTCAGGTGTTTCCTTCTAGCTTTTCTAATACACTAAAGACTAAAAAGGGTTATCTATATAATGCATAAAAGTAACCTTCAGAATGACCTCCCAATTCCATTTGAAATCTCTCAGCCACTGAAACTTTATATTGTTTCTTTTCTCTTTCCCTTTTTGGTCAAAGAAGGCTTTCTCAGTCCCACAATGTTGGGTCCAGGCTCATCTCCAAGAGTCATGTCCCACATTGCCAGGGAGATTTACACCCCTGGGATCATGTCCTGTGTAGTGGGGAAGGCAGCGAGTCCACCTGCCCAGGTGGCTTAGAGAGACCACATCTGAGCAACAAAAGAGGTTCTCTGGGGATGACTGTTAGGCACAATTATAAGTAGGCTTAGCTTCTCCTTTGCAGCCACAAGCTTCATAAAGGCAATCCCCAGGATTGAGGGCTTGGCCTACTAAATTGGTAGTCCCCAGTGCTTGTGAGAATATAAGGAATTCCCTTGGTGGGGAAGTTTAATATTTCCACATTTTTTCCCCAGTCCCTGAAGGACTTTGCAAATACTTTTTTATTCTCTGCTGAAATTATTCTGGGACTTGAATAACTGTTTTTTAAATTAATTTTTATTTTATTTTTTGCTTACAATGGGCTCCCACCCATGGGAATGGATTAAGTTAAGAAGATGTTTTTCTGGGGTACATACAGCTCCAAACCACCACACTCCATCCTTTGGATCCCAAAAAGACATGTTCTTTCTCTACCCAAAATGCATTCATTCCATCACAACATCCAAAAAGTTTATTTTTTTTATTTTGGATGAGTGACTATTGATACTGTTTTGAAATGGAGTATTTACAGATTCTCTGAAACAACTGTGTGATAACTTACTAAGCTGAATAACATAATGTCCGAGTAGATTGTTTTGCCTAAAAAATTAATGGCATTCTGTTTCAGTATTGAAAAAATCATTTGAAAAGAGATGGTAATAATGAGTAAATAGAAAGTCTTTCTTTTTTTTTTTTTTTGCAGGCTGTTTTGTTGAGTTTTGACATGTTGTAGCATTTACATTTAGAATGACTATTTCTTTACAAATAGTTTTAAAATCAAGAGCAATCTAGGTTTGTCCTATGGATCTTATGTAGCTGAGTGAAGTTTTGTAGTGTAGTATGTGGCATAGTTATCCTTTGTGGTAAGTGGATTGAAACGACTTGGAATTTCTTTTCATGTTTCTCATTGAAATTTAATTTGTGTTTAAGAATAGTGACTGTAATTTCTATTTTTAACTTCCATTTTAGGAATCCTGCCATATAGTTTTGAGCTCGGAAAAGTTTACGTGTATTTATTAGCTTATTTGGGGCAAAATTTAGTCTTTGGATTTTATGTTGCCAAAATGTATAGTGCTGATTTATTTTTCTACTCATTAGAAACATGAGCTGTTTCAAAGCTGAGTTTTTTTTTGTTCTTTTTTTGTTTTTTTTGTTTTGTTTTTGAGTTCTCTATTATCAGAATCTTCTCTTGGTCATGTAAAATCTTTTGCTTAGGAGACAATCCTAAACTGCATTGTCTTTCTGTCACAAATTTCAGTTTTTCTTGCCTGCTATACATTGTGTGTGGGACATGTTCTTTTGTCTTAGGGTATTATTTTGGTTTTCTGTCTGTACAGCTGATTTTCACTCCCGCTACCACTGTGGCTGCTGTACCGTCTGACATTCCTGTTGTCTCGTCGTCACCGTCATCTTCCTGTCAGTCTGCAGCTACTCAGGTGAGCTTGTCTTCATAATGTGGTACTTGAGGTCTGAATCTTTAGGTTAAGGATAAAAATTTATCTGTGTTTAAATTACTGATGGTTTCAGGGCTCTTTGTCATGCATTTCAGACAGAAATTTAATAAAATTTAGTGAGAACTTCAAAAAAGTATTTTTTGTTCTGTAGAAACTGTAATACCCTTAAGCACATATAACTAGGTTATTTGACATTAGTGGAAGTTAATGAAAATTTTTGCTAATGAGATTGTATGTTTAGTTTTAATATAAAGCAAATTTATTTCTCTTATTATGTGAGATGTATTCTTTTGTGTAGGTTCCTTTGCAAACAGTTATGTAATAAGTAAAGATAGATTTAAGTTTCAAAATGTATTAAATTGGGTTAATTTTAAATTTTTAAAAATTGAGTAGAATACTTTGCTTGGCACCTTCACAAAAATAAAAGTAGAATGTAGATCTAAATGTAAAAGGCAAAACTATAAAACTTCTAGAAGAAAACATAGGAGAATATCTTCATGACTTTAGGCAAGGCAAAGGTTTCTTAGGACACAAAAAGCACTAAACATAAAAGAAAATAATGATAAAATTGGGCTTTATAAAAATTTAAAACTATTCTATAAAAGGCATTGTTTCAAAAATGAAGAGGCAAGCCATAGACTGAGGAAAAGTGTTCACCAGACATATATCTGACTAAGGATTTCTCTCTAGAATGTATAAAGAACACTCCCAGCTCAGTAATAAAATCATAAGCAATTCAAATAAAATAGGCAAAGATTTAGACACTTCATAGAATAAGATATACAAAAGGCCAGTAAGCACATGAAAAAATGTTCAACATCATTAGTCATTACAGAAATACAAATCAAACCACAATGAGTATCATTACATACTCACTAGAATGGCTGAAATGAAAAAGGCTGATAATACCAAATGTTGATGAGAATGTGTAGCAACCAGAGCTCTCTTACATTGCTGGTAAAATGTGAAATTGTATAACCACTTTGGAATACAGTTTAGCAGTTCCTTATGAAGTTAAACATACACTTAACATATGACCCAGCACTTCCAAGAGATGTGGAAACATATATTCACATAAAAATATTTACATGAATGTTCACAGCATCACTGTTCAGAATAGCTCCAAACTGGAAATAACAAAATATCCTTTAACTGTTGAATGGGAAAACAAATTGTGGTATATTCATACAGTGGACTATTACTCAGAAATAAAAAAGAAAAACAAAAAAACATGGTTGCATCTCGGAAACAATAAGCTAGTGAAAGAAACCAGACATAAGATAGTGCATACTCTGTGCTTCCATTTATGTGACATTTTGGAACAGGCAAAACTAATCGGTAATTAAAGAAATCAGATTAATGGTTACCTGGGGCAAGAGGTGGGAAAGATTGACTTGACTGGGAAGGGGCATGAAGAAACTTTTGGGGGATGAAAATGTTCTGTTTATTGACTGGGGTTGGGGTTACATAGTGTATATGTATGTCAGAACTCACTGAACTGGTTCATTCATTTTCTTGTATGTAAGTTATACCTCAGTAAAATTGATAATTAAACTGAGTAAATTTTAAATTAAAGTAATTGAATAGAATATTACTTGGTATATTATTTTGGTGTGTTTTCCATTGTAAATATTTTAGACTGCATGTGGCAGAAATTAGTGTATCTTAGGATCATCCTGCTACTTGATTTTATTGCTGCTTTATTTATTATGTTTTATTGTGGTGACATATATATAACATAAAACTTGTCATTTTAACCATTTTTAAGTGTACAATTCAGTGACTTTAATTATGTTTACAAAGTTGTGCTACCGTCATCACCAAAACATTTCATCATCCCAAACAGACACTTTATACCCATTAAGCAATAATTTACCATTCCCCTTTCTTCTCAGTCCCTGGTAATCTCTAATCTACTTTCTGTGTCTGTGAATTTGCTTATTATAGATAACTCATATAAGTGAGATCATACAGTATTTGTCCTTTGGTGTCTGGCTTATTTCACTTAGCATAATGTTGTCAAGGTTTACCCATTATCAGAACTTCATTGCTTTTAATGACTGAATAATAATCCATTGTATGTATATACCACATCTCATTTGTTCACTCATCTGTTGATAGACACTTGGGTTGTTTCCACCTTTTAGCTATTGTGAATAATGTTGGCTCCTTGTTTTTAATTTAAAATCTCAACTTCTCATAAAAAATAAGAAATGAGATAGTAATAATATTCATTGGTACTGTTCGAAGAACCTCTGCATATATTATTTTATTTAATAATAAAGGGTGATATACATGTATTAGTATATAAAGATGGTGGCCAGTTAAACTCAGGTTTCTGCTAACTTGCTTTGTGATCCTCCACAGTTTCTTAACTTTGTTGGACTTTAGTTTCCATTTTTATAAAATGAGATCTTTGATGATTTCTAAAAATTTTTTTTTGGCTCTAAACATTTATAATCTC
Source organism: Choloepus didactylus (assembly GCF_015220235.1). NCBI lineage: Eukaryota > Metazoa > Chordata > Mammalia > Pilosa > Megalonychidae > Choloepus > Choloepus didactylus. The sequence goes on from NC_051307.1 coordinate 123,522,168, forward strand.
TCTTGTGGAATGAATTTCTTGCAGTAATGATCTCTCTGTTCTCTTTTGTTTTGGTTTTATAAAACCAAGTGGAGTTAGACTATCATCAGCTTTCCAGAGTATTTAAAATTTTATTTTTTTCATTTATATTTTGCCTTGTTCCAGCTAAGATTTTAAATGAGATATGAGATGAATACAATAAAACAAGATAAAATAAATAACAAGAATGTAAGAAAAAAAGCACAAATTTTGGTGTAGGAAAGTGGCATGGAGCTAGGAATGTAGTTGCGTGATGTCCTACATGGACTTAGGTTCAACTCCAACTTCAGCCATTTATTAATTTTCACTTTAGACAGTTTCCCAAATACCTCTTAGATTCATTCATACTTGTAGGGTAAGTTGAAGAATGAGTAATGTCTACGTTTAGAACATTACAGGCAATGAGTAGTAGTTTTCTTTGCAAAAGGGAGAACAGGAAGGCATTATCTCATAGTGCTTAAGAGCAAGGCTTTGGGATAAAGCGAACTTGGGTTCACATTCTTAACTTCAGCTACACAGTTGCCTGCTCTAGCATTGGTCAGCTGAATGATTTTGGATAAGGTCGTAATATAGCAGCATAGTATGTAAAAGTATGGACTCTGGAGCCAGGCTTTCTGGGTCTACCAGTACTTGCTCTACCAATTACATATTATATATCCTTAATCTCTTGCCTCAATTTCAACATTTATAAAATAGGTATAATTGTAATGCCAACTTCATAGGATTGTTGTGAGTAGTAAATGTTGAATAAATAATTAGCACCCACTAAATGCTAGCTATTATTATTACCTTTGTTAAGTGTCAGTCTCTTCATTGTGAACTGTAAATATTAGATCAGAGTTGGTTTAAGGAATAAATGAGACAGTAATCATAAACTGCATAGTATAGTTACTGGCACATAATAGGATCTCACTTGCTACTAATTACTATTTTTGTTATAGGTCACAACTTTGCTTATTAGTTTTCAAGTAGTTAATAGTGAAGAAAGAAACACAACCCCTTAAAGGATTTATTGTTTCCAAGGTAAAACAAACCAGTTGCTTAGGAAAACACATCTATTTCTAACATGCTCTCTAGAACACAGTTTGTCTTGTGGGTTCTCATGGTGAAAATGTCTTACAGTGTCTTTAACAACATCTTTAGTATGAACATAGTCAAAGTAATTTTTAAAAGTGGCTCTTTTGGATCCATTTTGATGTGATCCAGGTATGTGGCTATGTGATCATCTGACTTAAGGATGGACTTTTAAGGAACTAGAGGAATGGATCAAACTTCGGGAATTTCTCTGCAAATGTTGTCTTCTTTGCCATGCTTTTGAAGTGGCAGTAAATGAAACTTGTATTGGTAGGTGATGCTCATACCTTCTACATTCTACTGGTAACTTTCTTCAACTTAAGGACTGTTAGGTTTGAAAGATTTATGCTTCATTTTGCTGATTTTTTAATGCATTTTAAAATTGTGAACTTTAACATATATACATAAAAGTGATAACTTTCAAAGTACGATTTAACAGATAGCAAATTTCAAAGAGTGTCATGGGTCATAGTTCCACAACTTCAGCTATTTCCATTATTAGAAAATATAGCATGCATACAGAAAGGTGTTAACATTTAATGTACAGCTCAACAAGCAGTTATATAGGTAATATCAAAAATTATTATGGTTACAGTTCCACAGTTTCAGCTCTTTCCTTATTATGCAATGTAAGGTATATACAGAAAGACGAAGAATTTCAAAGCAAAATTCAATGAGTAGCCATAGAGAAAATTTCAAAGGGTGTCATTGTTTACAGTTCCACCATGTAATTTACCTCCTTCCAGCTATTCCAACACTCCAGCATATCTATCTCTATATATACACACATATTTTATATTTATATTTATATAAAGTTTCAGTATTCATAGATCTTTGTTAAATCTTATCTTGTTTGTTGCTACCTCTTCCTCTCAATCTCTTTCCCCATCTTCAGGGGTGTCGAGGCAGTGAGCACCCTGACTTGTCATATTGAAAGGGGGTGTTGACAATATGGGGAAGGGGGCTGCATCTGATTGTTGTTCTTAAAGAGGCTGTTGCCTCTGGGTTTTAGGACTTGTCTGGCATAGGAACACTCTGGTGGATTTAAGTTTCTGAGAGATAAAACTTAGTGAGTGAATCCTTTATAGAATTTCAGGTAGGGACCTAGGTATTTGGGGACTACTTTTGGTAAGGGCATGGCATACTGTGGCCATTTCGGATGTCTAGCTAGAGCTTGCATAAGAGAAACCTCCAGGATAGCCTCTTGACTCTACTTGGGATCTCAGCCACTGTGACCTCAGCTTGTTACCTTTCTTTTTTCCCCCTTTTGGTCAAGAAGGCATTTCCAATAGCTCACTGCCAGGGCCAGACTCATTCCTGGGAGTCATGCCCCTTGTAGGGGGGAGGTTAAAGAATTTATTTACTGAATTGGGTTTAGAGAGAGAAAGGCCACATCTGAGCAACAAAATAGGTTCCCTGGAGGTGCCTCCTAGGCATGATTATAGGATAGCTCAGCTTTCCGTTTACAACCTAAGTTTCACAAGAGCAAGCCTCAAGTCGAGGATTTGATTTATTAAGTAGTGGGTTCCTGATTTCACTTAATATGTATTCTATCCCAAGATAAGTGGACTAGTTTCTTACATTATCTTCACTTAGTTGTACAATCATCATCACTCTCAACTTTAAACAATTATCATAACATAATATATCCCAGAGCTCTTAACAGTTGCTAATTATTCGTCCCTAGTATTCAAACAGGGTTGGTAAGATATTCCTATTAAATATAGTCTTTAATATGTAATGGATAGTTTTTCCATATGCCACTCTGTTTTAACCCTGCCCACCAGTGTCATACCTTATATCATGCTAACACTTATTTAGGTTTGTGGTGCTACTCTGTGGGTTACATGACTTTAAACAACCATTTACGAACATATTTGCCTTCAGTGCATTACTGGTACTTATAATCCCATTAACGAACCATAGTCACACTTGACCATTCCCATACCATTAAGATCACCCTCATCATAATATCTGTACATACTAGATTATTGTTCCCCCTTCACTAGCTTCTGTCTATCTCTAGGTCCCCTGTATTCTACATTATGAGACACTTATTTTACAGTTTTCATGGAGTTCACATTAGGGGTAATATACAATATCTCTACTTTTGTGTCTGGCTTATTTCACTCAGCATTATGTCTTCAGTACTCATTCATGTTGTCCTGTGTTTTCATAGCCTCATTCCTTGTGGTATTCCATCATCTGTTGAAGGACATTTGGATTGTTTTCATCTCTTGGCAATTGTGAACAATGCCACTATGAACATCAGTGTGCAAATATCTGTTCATGTCACTGCTTTCAGAGCTTCTGGGTATATATACCAAGAAGTGAAATTGCTGGATCATAGTGCAACTTGATATCTAGTTTTCTGAGGAACCGCCAAACTCTCTTCCTTAGTGGCTGCACCATTATACATTCCCACCAGCAATGAATAGGAGTTCCAGTTTCTCCACATCCTCTCCAGCTTTGTAGTTTCCTGTTTGTTTAGTGGCAGCCATTCTTATTGGTGTGCGATGATATTTCATTGTGGTCTTGATTTGCATCTCCCTAATAGCTAGTGAAGATGAACATTTTTTCGTGTGTTTTTTTAGCCATTTGTATTTCTTCTTCAGAGAAATGTCTTTTAATCTCTTCTGCCCATTTTATACTTGGGCTATTTGTACTATTGTTATTGAGTTATAGGATTTCTTTATAAATGCGTGACATCAGTCTCTTACCAGACACATGGTTTCCAAATATTTTCTCCCATGGCTTTGGCTGCCTCCTCACCTTTTTGACAAATTCCTTTGAGGTACAGAAGCTTTTGATTTTGAGGAGTTCTCATTTATCTATTTCTTCTTTCGTTGCTTGTGCTTTGGGTGTAAGGTCTAAGAAGCAACCTCCTAATACTAGGTCTCGAAGATGTTTCCCTACATTATCTTCTGGGGGGTTTATGGTACTGTCTCTTATATTGAGGTCTTTGATCCACTTGAGTTAGTTTTTGTATAGGGTGTAAGATGGGGTCCTCTTTCATTTTTTTGGTTATGGATATCTGGTTCTCCCAGCCCCATTTGTTCTAGAGACTGTTCTGTCCCAATTCATTATATTTGGGGGCCTTATCAAAAATCATATAATTCTCGGGGGCCTTATCAAAAATCATATAGTTCTCGGGGTCTATTTCTGAATTCTCAGTTTGATTCTGTTGATCGATATGTGTATCTTTTTGCCAATGTCATGCTGTTTTGACTACTGTAGCTTTACAGTAGGCTTCAAAGTTAGGAAATGTAAGCCCTCCCACTTTGTGTTCCTTTTTTAGAATGTTTTTAGCAAATTGAGGCCCCTTTCCCTTCCAAATAAGTTGATAACTAGCCTTTCCAAGTCTGAAAAGTAGGGTGTTGGAATTTTCATTGGAATTGTATTGAATCTGTAGATCAGTTTGAGTAGGATTGACATCTTAATGATGTTTAGCCTTCCTATCCATGAACATGGAATACCTTTCCATCTCTTTAGGTCCCCTTCTATTTCTTTTAGTAAAGTTATGTAATTTGCTGTGTAGAAGTCTTTTACATCCTTGGTTAAGTTTATTCCTAGGTACTTGATTTTGTTACTATTGTGAATGAAATCTTTTCCTTGAGTGTCTCTTCAGTTACGTCATTCCTAGTGTGTAGGAACATTACTGACTTACGTGCGTTAATCTTGTATCCTGCCACTTTGCTGAATTTGTTTATTATAATGCTCAAGTAGCTGTGTCAGTGATTTCTCAGGGTTTTCCAAATATAAGATCATATCATCTGTAAATATTGACAGTTTTACTTCTTCCTTTCTAATTTGGATGCCTTTTGTTTCTTTGTCTTGCTGGGTTGCTCTGGCTAAAACTTCTGGCATAATATTGAATAATAGTGGTGACAGTGGACATCCTTGTCTCATTCCTGATCTTAAGGGAAGGCTTTCAGTCTCTCACCATTGAGTACAATGCTGGCAGTGGGGTTTTCATATATGCCTTTACTGTATTGAGGAAGTTTCCTCCAATTCCTACCTTTTGATGTGTTTTTATCAAAAAAGGATGCTGAATTTTGTCGAATGCTTTTTCAGCATCTGTTGAGATCATCATTTGATTTTTCCCTTTTGATTTGTTAATGTGTTGTGTTACATTGATTGATTTTGTTATGTTGGACTACCCTTGCATGCCAGGGGTGAACCCTACTTGGTCATGGTGCATGATTTTTTTAATGTGTCTTTGGATTCTATTTGCAGGTATTTTTTTGGGAAGTTTTGCATCTATATTCATGAGGGAGGCTGGCTGTAGTTTTCCTTTCTTTTAGCATCTTTATCTGGTTTGAGTATTGGAGTGATGTTGGCTTCATAAAAGAGTTAGGAGGTTTCCCATTTTCTTCAATTTTTCTTGAAAGAGTTTGAGTAGGAATGGTGTCAGTTCTTTTTGGAAAGTTGGTAAAACTCCCCTGTGAAGCCTTCTGGCCCTGGCGTGCTGTTTTGTATATTTATGTCCCCCAGAAAAAGCCATATTCTTTAATGCATTTTTGGGGGGCAGACGTATTAGTGTGGATTGGGTTGGAACTTATTGGTTCAGTGTTCATGGAGATATGACCCACCCACCTGTAGGTGATAACTCTGATTGGATAATTTCCATAGAGGTGTGGCCCTGCCCATTCAGTGTGGGCTTTGTTTAATTTACTGGAGCACTATAGAAGCTCAGATGGAAGGAGCTCATAGCTAGCTGGACCTGAGACAGACATTGTGAAGCTGGCCGTTGGAAGCTGATGCAGACATTTTGGAGAATGCCATTTTGAAACACCACCTGGGAGCAAGCAAACGCCAGCCATGTGCCTTCCTGGCTAACAGAGGTTTTGCGGATGCCAATGGCCTTTCTCCAGTGAAGGTACCCTTTGTTGATGGACATTTTATAGCCTTAAGACTGTAACTGTGTAACCAAATAAACCCCTGTTTATCCATTTCTGGTGTTTTGCATTCTGGCAGCATTAGCAAACTAGAACACCTGGGCTTTTTGTAGGAAGCTTCTTGATGACTGATTGGATCTCTTTACTTCTGATTGGTTTGTTGAGGTTTTCTGTTTCTTCTTTGTTCAATTTAGGTTGTTCATGTGTTTCCAGGACATTATCCAATTCCTCTAAATTGTCTAGTTTTTTTTGCATATAGTTGTTCATAGTATCCTGTTATGATTTTTTAAAATTTCTTCAGGATCCGCAGTATTGTTCCCTCTCTTATTTATTATTTTGTTTATTTGGTACTTCTTTCTTTTTGGCTTTGTCAGTCTAGCTAAGGGTTTGTCAATCTTGAGGATCTTCTCAAAGTACCAACTTTTGGTTTTATTTATTCTATTGTTTTTCTGTTCTCCGTATCATTTATTTCTGCTTTAATTCTTATTTCTTTTCTTTTACTTGCTTTAGGATTAGTTTGCTGAAAAACTTCTAGCTTCTTCAGTTTTTCCATTAGTTCTTTGAGTTTAGCTCTTTCTTCCTTTTTAATGTATGCTTTTAGAGCTATACATTTTCCCCCCAACACTACCTTCACTGCATCCCATAAGTTTTGATATGTTGTGTTCTTGTTTTCATTTGTCTCTAGATATTTAGTGATTTCTTTTGCAATTTCTTCTTTGACCCATTGATTGTTCAGGAGTGTGTTGTTTAACATCCAGATATCTGTGAATGTTCTAGATCTTTGATGGTTATTGACTTCTAGTTGCATTCCATTGTGGTTAGAGAATGTGCTTTGAATAATTTCAGTCTTTTTAAATTTATTGAGGCTTGTTTTCTGCCCCAGCAGATGATCTATCCTGAAGAAAGTTCCAGGAGCACTAGAGAAGAATGTATATCCTGGTACTTTGGGATGTAATGCTCTATATAAGTCTGTTAAGTCTAATTTGTTTATCACATTGTTTAGGTCCTCAGTTTCCTTATTGGTCCTGTGTCTGGTTGGTCTGTCCTTAGGAAAGAGTGGTGTATTGAAGTCTCCTACGATTGTTGTGGAAGCATCTATCGCTCCCTTAAGTTTTGCCAATGTTTGTCTCAGTGTACTTTGGAGCACCTTGATTGGGTGCATAAATATTTATGATTGCTGTTTCTTCTGGTGAATTGTCCCTTCTATTAGTATACAGTGTCTGTCTTTGTCTATTATGACATCCTTGAACTTAAAGTCTATTTTATCTGAAATTAGTATTGCTACCCCTGCATTCTTTTGGCTGTAGCTTACATGGAATATTTTTTTTCCATCCTTTCCCTTTCAATCTCTTTGTGTCACTGGGTCTAAGATGAGTCTCTTGTAAGCTGCATATTGATAATTCATATTTTTTAATCCACTCTGCCAGTCTATATCTTTTAATTGGGGAGTTTAATCCATTCACATTCAGTGTTATTACTGTGAAGGCAGTTCTTGACTCAGCCATGTTATCCTTTGGTTTTTAGTTGTCAGATCTATTTTTTCCTTCTCTATTTCCTTTAAGTTACCCTTACTCATACTCTTCAGTTCTGTGTCCTTCTGTGGACCTTCCTCTCCTGTATTTTTTTCTCAGATGGTAGGCTCCTTTAGTATTTCTTGTAGGTAGGTCTCTTACTAACAAATTCTCTCAGCATTTGTTTGTCTGTGAAAATATTAAGCTCTTCCTCAGTTTTGAAGGAGAGCCTTGCTGGATAAAGAATTCTTGGCTTGCAGTTTTTCTTTTTCAGAGTTTTGAATATGTCATATCACTGCCATGTTGCCTCCGTGGTGGCCGCTGAGTAGTCAGTACTTAGTCTTTTGTTGTTTTCCTAGTATGTAGTGAATCTCTTCTCCATGGCTGCTCTGAGAACTTGTTCCTTCTCTTCAGCATTTGACAACCTGATCAGAATATGTCTTGGAGTGGGTTTATTTGGATTTATTCTGTTTGGAGTTTGTTGGGCATCTTTTATTTGCATGTTTATTTTGTTTAGAAGGGTTGGTAAATTTTCCCCAACGTTTGAAATTTATTATAAATATTTAAACCACAGTGACCATAGTTGATACAACTATGTTTTTAATGTAAATATAAATAATATATACAATATAATGCAGTGTATAATAAATAACAATTTGTTGTATGATATATAATAATATATATAGTACGGTAAACACACATTTTCTTCCGGAATTCCAGAAAATGAAAGAAAAATTAGAAGGAAAAATGTTATTTTAAAGAAGTGGATGTGCTGCAGTTTTTAGGGTTCGTTTTGTCAAATCCTCATTTACTGTGAATATGCCTTTCAATCGCAGGAGAGCTTTCAAGTTTTCAAGATTTTCAGATTATTATTTTATGCTTCTGAGAAATTTTGATGTATCTGCACCAGACATTTGTTGCGATTTGTTTGATTAATATGAATTGATTTTAATGTTAGCCTGAGAAAATCACAAATAGAATTAAATACCTACAGAGAACACCCATGTAATAGATATTCCAGAATCAGATATAGGAGAATTCTGCAGCCCTGTGGAACTTTTATGATGTCTGCAGTAGCAGACTATGGGGGTTAAAAAAAATGAATATCATAGACAAGGGCCAGAGCACGGACACATACATCCAGAGACTCAGTATTTCACAGACACATACATTAGCAATTCTAAAACAAGCTAGTTTTTGTCAGTGTGATGGGCTGATATGATCCACATTTTGAGCATGAAGCATTATAGACGTGAGAGAGAAATTATTTCTAACCAAGGACTTTGGGAAGGTTTCTTGGTGGGGTGAGTGGGATTTTTCCTGGGCCTTGAAGGAGCAGCATTGGTCTCAGGAGACAGCTTTGATGAAGAATGGCATTTTAGACTAGAGGAACTTGAGCAGGGTATCTTTGGAGGAAAAATTTGGTAGAATATGAGTCTTGTACAGGACTGGGGTAGTGGAAAGTGGGGCTCAAAGTGGTTTTGGCCAAAATTGTGGAAGGCTTTAAGTGTAATCTGAGAACTCTGGATTTTATTATATTTTATTTTTGCATTAAATTACATTAATACATATGCTTGATCAGTTATTAGTCCATTTTGTTTACATTGCTATGAAATATTTGAGGAAGATCAGAGAAGACACTCCATATAATCTCAGAAAATTCTTTAAGTAGTTTAGAATGGTATTGATTAGAATCTCGACTGATTTGAAATGAACATTTATTTACTTTTGGCACTTGGAAAGAGAAGGTATAATCTTTGAGCATCAGGTAATGATGTATTTGTAGAGAATATTTATAAACCAGAAATCTATTATTTGCTTTGTCACCCTAGAATCTTTTTTATCTCGATTTCCCTCCCAGGGCCAGTGCTAGCATAAATATATTTGGTGCCTTCTTTCCAGATAGGCAGAAAGGCACATTGGAGAAGCATTTTCTGTCTTGCTGTTTAGAAACGTTACAAACCTTAGGTGAGAGTAACTGAGATGGGCCTTGCTACCATCCAGACTGGCCGTATAATTTGAATAGTCCTGGATGTAGTCAGAAGGAGCCATCACACAAACCGATTTGAAATGCACGATCTCGGTTCACAAGATCTAGTCCTCAAAAAGCAAGCAAGTGTTCAGTAACAACAAATTTAACTAACAGAAAAAAGAAGTTTATTGAAAATATTTTTCAGAATGCTAATAACAATGGGGTAGGTGATTTGATGAATTCCTTTTCTTATGTATCAGTGTTCCCTTATAATCTCTGTAAAGATGGTAACTTTAAAATATAGTTGTTTAGAGTGATTTTCTCATATAGTCATAGTTCATTTGCAAGATATTTATATTGTTTTCATTTAATTCTTCATGATTCTTTTTTCCCCTTTTTAAAATGTGTTTTTATAAAATTTTCACTTAATATTTGAGGTGTGATTACTTAGAATTACCACCCTCTTTTCCTTCAGGGTTAATCAGTTGTTTCAAGTGCTTAGAGCTTTATGTATGAAAACCATAGTATAAATGTGTTGTCATTTTTAAAATGGGTAATGATTATCTCATCAATTAAAGCCATTTGTTTTCATTTTAATTTTCTGTTACGTGGTTCTTAGGTTCAAAATTTAACCTTACGCAGCCAGAAGTTGGGTGTATTATCTAGCTCACAGAATGGTCCGCCAAAAAGCTCTGGTCAAACTCAATCATTGACAATTTGTCACAACAAAACAACAGTGACCAGTTCTAAAATCAGCCAACGAGATCCTTCTCCAGAAAATAATAAGAAAGGAGAAAACCCAAGTCTGGAATCACGAAGCACAGCTGTCACCCGGACATCAAGTATTCACCAATTAATAGCACCAGGTGGGATAAAGTTTCTTGAAAGTGATTGCATTATTCATTTCTTAACAGGCAGAGCAAAATAAAGGATGTTCATTACTTGCATGAGAATGATACTTGTAAAACATTTTTAAATGTGAAATTTCATAATTATGAAAAAAGAACAGCTCAATATTGTAGCTTCAAAAAAGAGAAATTAGAGAAGCCCAACATCTAAGACAAATTATAATAATAAAATAGACTTTTTTTTTTTTTTTGGAAATTAACATTTGATTAACATCTTCAATATGTACTGGTCTTACATTTGTAAGAGCTAACACAGCTTATTGTTATATCGATAAATCATTTTAGTTTTAAAAAATGATTTGCCTGTAATTTATTTAATATACTCTGGTGGAATGAAATTAAAAGCTTATAAATGCAAATATATTATTTTGTTTAAGGTAAAGTTGTCATCAGTGGGAGCAGTTTGTCACTTTTCAAAAATAAGGATTATATGTAATTATTTTCCTTGCAGTGTTGCTTTTTTTCCTTCTCTGATTTCATCTTTAGAGAAAGATGCCATGGAATCAATCTAAATCTTTCTCATTCTCATCAAACTTTGAATCCCACCTTGTGCTGCCTTTCAATTTTGATAGACAGCTTTGCCTCATTGTTTTCACGGTAAAAATGTTGGGGCCATCTAGGGTGAGCTTCCTTACTGTTTCTTTTTATTCATCTAGAATTTCTCACTGTTGAACTTTCTTTATTTCTAATAAGAAAAGGAACTACCTGCTATCTTCTTTAAAGTTAGTACCATTTGCTTGTGTCATTGATTCCGTTATCTTCTTTTACCTGCTCTTGACCTTCTCCTGCAATTATTATAACATCTGTCTCCCTCATGCTGAATCCTTTCCTTTACTTCTCAAGCATATTTAAGTCTACCCTGTTCTTTATCTATCTGCATATATTTTTATACCAGTAAACCTGTTTATTCAGAGTATGTGTGTGTGTCATGCACTGGACTAGACATTTCACATATATTTCATTTAAAAAAATTCTCCTTCAATCCAACAGCCTTCTCAGGTAAGCATCTTCTTTCTATCTTTTATAACTGCTCAACTTTTTAAAGATTGGTTTTATACTACTAAAGTCTGCTTCACTTAAATCTGTTTCTTGTTTCATGTGTCCTCTATGTGTTAATATTGCCAACATTTTCTGTATCATCCAACCTCAAAATCTTGGTATTGTCTGATTCTCCTAGTTAGAAATCTCTCATCACTCTGGATTTCAATAGCATTTTTATGCTCTGTTATGGTACTTTTTCTTTTATAGTTATTTATATACTTATTGATCTTACCTTCTAGACAGTAAGCTCCTTGAGGGTAGGATGTTAATATTGAGCATTTATCATGTGTCAGGCACTATTTCAACACTTTGCATTCATTAACTCATTTAATCCTTTTTCAGATTTCACCTTTTCTTCCTTGTATCCTGATAGCGCTTAGTTTGCTTTTATATGTACTTACATACAATAGTGGTTAGTAAATATTTGTTGGATTAATAGTTCAGGATTGTATTTTTTATTTAGGTTTTGAAAATTATAGCACAGTCTTTCCCATTCACACTAATTGGGTATACTATGTTTATAGTTGTTAAATCTGAATCTTAATAAGTTCAGGCTTGTTGAGATGAATAAATTAATAAATCCATTCATTGTATATGAATAAATTAATAAATCCATTCATAGTATAGTTAAGCTTGAATTCTTTGTATAAACATCTGTGTGCCAGGCTCTCCTCTGTGTGTGACTTGATTCTCTGCCTCAGACCAGTTTCTGGCCAGTATTGACAGAGTCAGTGTAGAGCAGTTGTGCTTGGAATGACTGCTCAGGAGATAATTTCTAGTGATTCCTATAGTTTTGATATATTATAATGAAGGGTAGGTTAATATCCTTACAGTCATTGCATCCCTCAGCAAAAGCTGGAAACTTTCAGGGTTAGTTCAAGCAAGGAGGTCTACTTTCAGATTTGTAGTATCCCTGAATCCCAATACCTCGTTTCAAGTTACAATTATTCTTCCCCCTTTCACTGATAGTGTGATAGTATCCTTATCATTTGTCTTCTTATGACCAGTATTTTATGAGGTATGGTGGAGACCAGTAAGCCAAAAACCATTAAAGAGTCTCAGGCATTGTAGGACAGTTGCAATTCCAAATTCAGATTTTATGTTTATTAACCAAACTGCAGTTTTCTATGATGGTGTTGATTAGAAACAGAACCAAACAGAACACTCTAAACCTTATAAACGTTTGCAGCTACCAAACTTACAAGTCTGTTTAAGCCTTACACAGCAGTTACTCAAAGCAATTCATATCTTCTGGAGAGGCAAAAACTGTGTTTTTTATACCCTTTTAGTTTTCCTGCTCTTACTGATGAGAAGTTAATCTGAAGCTAAGATTTTTGGGGAGATTCAAAAATTGGTAATTTGTCCTTTTCCCCAATTTGAATCTTGCCTGTTCCTAAAGGTCATTTTCGAATATAAAACAATTTACTTGTGTTCTAGTGTAGCATAGCATAATGGACATGGTTATTGTTTTCTTAAATATGTTTTTAGGGGAATAAAACATTTGATTTTCATCACCATTTCTCCTTGAAGGTGGAATTTCCACTTATAGCTAATGGTTCTATTTTTAATACATGAAATAAAGGTGAATGTGAGCCATATGTCTGGAAATTATCAAGAACTCTACTACTATATTAGAGCTGAAGATTTTTTACAGCATTTTTTTTTTTTTAGCTTTCATGAAATCAATCTAATAGGAAAAAAATATATACCAGTTTTTTTGCAGACATTAATTAATTTTAGGCCAGTCATTTAATCACTGGGAGTTTCTTCACTTGTAATATATTGGATTATACCCTGTCTACCTCATAGGGTTGTTGTAACTATTGAATGAAATAGTGTGTACCATTTTAAACGATAAAGAGTTATACATATGAGAGAGATGATGCCAATCATTTATTCTCCAAATATAAGGCCATTTTAACAATAACTGTTTCAAGTGCTGACATTAAATTTCCAATATTAGTTTGAAGTCCTTGTCTAGGTAATAATGAATATTATTTTGTTAGATGAAATCTTAGACCTAGTTTCCTTTTTTTTTTTTTTTTTTTACTATTAGGGGATATCTTCTGAACCTTCTAAATTCCTCTTTCTGGAGATGTAAATCGGATGTTAATTTCCTTAAAGAATCCCCCCAATTTTAATAATACCAACCAAATACATAAATTTTTTAAAAGTTGTTGGAAGTTTTTATTAGACTGTTGTTACAAATGTGGTCGAATATAAAAATAGTTGCAGGGTGTTACAGTCTTTATCTTAACATCCTGAGATTAACAAAAATACTTTGCCCTGTCTTTAGATCTGTTTAAAAAGTGTATGATTTTTATGCGATATTTAAAAGTGCAATTTCAGTATTAAGCAGTCATTTCCGTGTATCTTCTGAGTGAACCCAGTTTCCAGTCTATTTAGATATAGGGAGGATTTCACCAGTATCTCTCTCTGTGTAAACAAGTGTACCAGAATACAGAAGAGGCATAATCATGAGGAAAGGACTTATGATTTGATTGTGCCAATTCTTAAGTATATTTAGCCCTGTTGTGAGTGGCACCTCTAGGAAGGAAATGAAACCATCACTTATAGGTTTCTGTAGGGTCTTTGGAGGGGAAGGAGTGAGAGGAGGAGGGCAGAGTAAACAATATCCTTTATTAGAAAGCATGGGCTCCTGATTGCCTCATTCTCTCTGCAATCAAAACTATAGTGGTCTCCTAGATTTGGAATGGCTTTGTAATGTCCCGTGAAGTTTCATTTCTTAGTTAAAGTGATTATTTAACCTCTCTACAGGATTCACATGTGTTTTGCTTAATTTGTTAAATTAATTTTCTACACAAAACATTTTCTTTTCCTAGTTCAAATAATACAAACTCCTCATCTCAGCTCAAATTTGAAAAGTTCTTTGGGAAGCTTTATAAGTAATTACCTTGACTGTTAGGTGGAAAATTTTGAGACATGTATTAGAAAGTATGAGATCTTTATTTTGTGGATTTTAATGTAGCGTCTTTAGGATTTTGAAAATATATATATATATATATTTAAATTTGTTCAGTGATACCCCTCTTCCTCCACCCTGCCCTCAAAGAAAACATTCAACTAGATAAACTTTGTTAAGATAAATGTGGATTTCCTGGTGACCTATACAATTTAATAAGAAAAAATCAAGGGTGGGTTCAGATTTATGAGTCAATTGTTTTAGGCAGTTTTCTTTTGGAACTTATCATAGTACAGTTTTATAGTTTTCGAAGGAAAAGCTGTTTGTTATTAAGCTTGTAAATCTCTCTTGTCTAGAAAACTTGTAATAGATTTCTGATGGTTATGACTTTCTGATGTGAAAACCTTCCGCCTTTAGATTTATTTTTAGAATTCTTGTTATTTTTGAAATAAGTTCTAATTGTCATTTTTTTTTCTCACAGCTTCATATTCTCCAATTCAGCCTCATTCTCTAATAAAACATCAGCAGATTCCTCTTCATTCACCACCTCCCAAGGTTTCCCATCATCAGCTAATACTACAACAGCAACAGCAAATTCAGCCAATTACACTTCAAAATCCAACTCAAGAGCCACCCCCATCCCAGCACTGTATTCCACTCCAAAACCATGGCCTTCCCCCAGCTCCCAGTAATAATGCCCAGCCACAACATTGTTCACCAATTCAGAGTCATCCCCCTCCTTTAACAATGTCTCCTAGCCAGTCACAGTCAGCACAGCAGTCGGTAGTGGTCTCTCCTCCACCACCTCATTCACCAAGTCAGTCTCCTACTATAATTATTCATCCTCAAGCGCTTATTCAGCCACATCCTCTTGTGTCATCAGCACTCCAGCCAGGGCCAAACTTGCAGCAGTCCACTGCTAATCAATTGCAACCTCCAGCACAGCTGAATCTTCCATCCCATCTTCCACTTCCCACTTCTCCTGTCTTACACATTGGCCCAGTTCAGCAGTCTGCTTTGGTGTCCCCAGGTCAGCAGATTGTATCTCCGACATCACACCAGCAATATTCAACCCTTCAGTCTTCTCCAATCCCAATTGCAACCCCTCCACAGATGTCGACATCTCCTCCAGCTCAGATTCCACCAATACCCTTGCAGTCTATGCAGTCTTTACAAGTGCAGCCTGAAATTCTATCCCAGGGCCAGGTTTTGGTGCAGAATGCTTTGGTGTCAGAAGAGGAGCTTCCAGCTGCAGAAGCTTTGGTCCAGTTGCCATTTCAGACTCTTCCTCCTCCTCAGACTGTTGCAGTAAACCTACAAGTACAACCACCAGCACCTGTTGATCCACCAGTGGTAAGCCCTTGGAAGCTCTTTGACTTTCTTGCTGAACTGAAAGTAAAAACTATTGTTTCCCACACTGTGTACTATTGCTAGATCTGAATGCCTGTGAATTTAAAAAGCTTGAAATCTCCAGATGTCAGTGTCTGACAAACATGCTATATGGGCCAACAACAACAAAAAAGCCATTGTTTGTTGTAGTATGGTTGCATGCTTGAAAATTTGTGATTATCAAGTTAGTTTTATTACTTTTAATAAAAGTTAATTTTATTACTATTTAAACAAATCCGTCTGCTATCTTTACAGAGTTGATTTTTTTTCCCCAAGGGAATGCATTTGAACCAGTGTCATCTACACAAAGTTTTTTCTCTTAAGGTGATTATCCTTCATAGATCCCTTTTGTTGGCTTGTATGTTCTTAAGCGTATGGTTTATCTAGCTAACTTTTTTGGTCGTATGCATTCTGAAATCCTGGGGCTTTAGGGGCTTTTGTTTCAAGGTGTATAGGTGTGGTTGTATGATGTAATTTTTTGGCTGAACTGTATTTTGTAATTATAATTTTCTTTAAAAATTTATTCTAGGAAAGAGTCCAACTTTTCAAAAAACATTAGTTGTAGACCATCTAGAATCATTAAACTACTTATTTTTAATTTATACTAAAGGGAAATTTTGTAAAAATATTTCTTATTTAAAAAGCTCAAAATTTCAATGGATAAATTTAATACTGAGGATAAAAAATCCATTGGCAGGAGTAAAAGTTTTGAATAATTGAGAGTGTAATGAAATTTATCTGAATAAACTTCTAAAATGGTTCATGTTGCCTAGAAAGGAATATTATCTTGAAAAATATTTTTCTTTAAACATTCTCTAAAGGATTTTTTAAAATTTTAAAATAATTTACAATAAAAATTGAAGTAAGTCCTCTAAATGTTTAGTCAGAATGATCAAATTCATAATTAATTTCTAACTGAGGAAAAGAATCTTCCCAAAGGGAGATAATATTCTTTCAAACTTCATTGATGAGAGTTATCACTTAAAGACCCAGAAAGAAGAATTTCAAACTCTTTTCCTTCATGGGAAGCATTCTGGTTCTCAGGATGCAAATTTAGAGATTTTTCATTCCTGTCCTTCTGACTTATAATAGGCATAAAGATAATGAATTCCACTTTTCTATTCGCTTTTATTAAAAACAACTTGACGAAAACAACAGTGGAAATCTAGAAATTGTTTGTCATTTAATTACCATGTCTATATTTTCTTCTAATGGGTTTTTGAAGAGTTTAAAATGGAGACCGTAACATAAAACATGGGCTTAGGAAGTGTATTGTACCTTCAAAGAAATCAAATTTAATTAAAATTTAGTTTCCCGTTTTCTGGTTTAGGGACTCAGTTTTTAACAAGTTAAAAATAAAATCTCTTATATTCTTTATACCTCTAATTGTTATTGTAAGGATAGCTTTGGAAGAACGTATTTGGGATAGAAATATCAAAAATATAATAACTAAAAACTAAATTAAAGCTAAAAATAAGATCCTATTTCATTGCTTGCCACCTTCCTCGCTTTGTAATTTTTAAAGAAATTTTATGTTATCTCATTTTGGAAGTTTTTTTTTTAATCCATGAAAGTAAGAATCTTCTCTGGTTTCACCGTTACCATTGTTATAACCTGTTATAGATGTTCCCATGTTGTCTTTTTTGTCTTTGACCTTTCTTTAATTATTAAATTACTATATTTTTCTTTTATCTTTGACCACATATGTAATTTTATTCATCAGAACTTCTTTTTTGAATTGCACTTTTCTGTTTTTTTTTTTGTTTTTTTTTTTGTTTTTTCAAAATATTTCAAGGTGGAAAGCTGGATTTATTTCTTGAGTATGAAATTTCATACTTAAAAAGTAAATTAACATAAAATCAGTGTGTTTTTAAAATATATTTATAAAATTAACTTAGCATCTTCCTTGACATTTGGGTAGGATAAGTAAGATATGGTGAGGTAGATAACGTAGAACTAATAAGCAAATGTTCCTCAATTTATTTAGTAAAAGGAGACAGATGGGAATAAATGTATTTTATTGAGGCAAGTTTGGCAGTCTTTACTCTTTAGTTATAGTTATGAGCTAAACAGTATTGCTCTGTCCATTTTCCTAGTGATCTTGTGAGCAGAACCTCCATTTCTTCATTGTATTCAATATTTTATTTGTTGCACTTAGATTTTTTTTAAATCTAAAATGTTGGACAGAACTGTTTGCCTGCTTGTATTCATTAACTTATTTTGTCTTACATGGAGATTTGGAAGAAAGTATGTACAGTTAAGCTTAATTATAAGCAGTGAAAAGTATTTTAACACATTCTTTGGATTATTTAAAAAATATTTGTGTTTTGACTCTTTTAGTCCTTTAAATCTCATTCATTATTTTTTAAAATCAGAATTCTGTGCATGATAAAATTTGATTCCTTAAAAGATAACTATAATGGTATTAAGATTAAAGGGAGTTTCAGCATTTTAAGAAAATATAATGGTCTTTGAAAGAAAAAGAGTATCTAATAAAGGAATGCTAGACAGATACAATTAAACTGATTGATGAAACTATACTTGTCTAATTACCACTGAATCAACATCCCACCACTCTTTGCCAAATTAATGTAATTATGCCCTTCACTAAAAGCTCTCTCTTTTTTTTTAACCCCCCCAGGACATTTTTTCTTGGGGGAGGGGGCTTGTTATGGGTGCTATGATCATTTTCAAAAAATCATGAACAGATATTAGCAGCTATGCTATCATAGTTGCACTGTACAATGACTAGTTTCACTTCTGAGGATCTGACATTAGACAAGGAATCCCTCTTGGTGAAACAGGTTTCCAGATGCAGATTTGTAACAAATAGCTTTTAAAAATGTTGCCTACTTAATAATTTGAATTACAGTTCTAGATATTATATTTGATGTAAAATTACCAATAGCCATAGGATTTTTAAGTTTAAAAAAAGGCAAAAAAAAAAAAAAAAAAGATATTTTACTCTTAGTAAAAACTTGAAAACTTAGGTTTTATTTATTTATATTTTTAAACTCTTATCACCTGTTATTAGATACCTTTGTGAATGAAATTTCATAGTCCCTTTTAAAATAATGTGGTTTATGCTGGTTTCAGAAGTCTTGATCATTTTTATATTCATATACTTCAAATCCTCAAACTTTTTCAATTGATTATAAATACATACAATATTAGATATTACATAGAGTTTTGTGAATGTTGGAAGGGTTTTTATTTCATTAACTTTCATTGGAAATATTAATCAACTTAATTATCTTAAACTCATAACCTTTGTAAATTTAAGTAATAAGCTTTGTAGCTAAAATAAGGGAGGTGACTGTTTTGTGGCTTTGCTTTTAGTGACCTATCATCCTTCCTAAATAATGGTTAAATAATAAAATGATGACAAACTAAAATACTTGCGTCAGATTCTAGAAGCATACTTTAAAAATTAAGCCTCAAGTTTAATGAAACATTTGAAGTCACATAGCTTTTTTTTTTAAACCCCCCAGGACAGAAATGCTTTTTATTCTATCTTCCTTCCTAAGCATAATCTTTACAATTGGATAACATTTAAGTTAGGGACTTCCTGTAAGTATGGAACAATAATAGAGAACTAAAAAATAATATGTCAAATGGTTTAGGATATGTGTGTAAATATTACTTGAAGGGCAGATATTCTCTTTTTATCTGATATTAGCTTATAAAATTTTTTTTCTTAGATTCTTGAGTAGATAGAAAATGAAGGAAAAGATACAACTTCATACCTTTTTTTGTGGGCACCCAGACGTTATTTTACATAGTTTAATCTTTAATTCACATAATAATAATAAAGATTCTGGGTTGTAGTCCTTAATGCAGCAGATTTCTTGATATTTTGTGTTTTGCTGTAGATTTAACTTGGTGTGCTTGTAAAAAATATTATCTTCTGTTTTGATTTATAATGGGAAGTTAACAGAAACAAAGTACAATTCCTGAGATAGTTATTTGAGTGTGCAGTTAAGACTTTTTTATTTTCAAAATTAAAAATATGTCCGTACTTATCTTTTCAGAAATCTTAGTGATTTTTTTTAGCCTAGGTACTGATCCACAGCTTGCTTTTAGTGAAATACTGTCAAGTGGTATTTAAAAAAAACTTCATTTGGGTAATTTCAAAGTTATCCTCTCAGTCTGTCAGAATAGTCATGTTGGCTTTTTTTTTTTTTTTTTTAATTAAGACACTTGGAATTTAATTTTTTAAAATTAAGAACACCTCTTGAAATGTGGTTTTGAAAACATTGTAAACCAGTGTGGTTTGTCTTTGCAGGTTTATCAAGTAGAAGATGTATGTGAAGAAGACATGCCAGAAGAGTCAGATGGATGTGTCCGGATGGATAGAACCCCACCACCACCTACTTTGTCTCCAGCAGCTATCACTGTAGGGAGAGGAGAAGATTTGACTTCTGAACATCCTTTGTTAGGTGAGAAAATACCTAAATTTGTGGGAATTTTATATTTGTTAAAGTTAGTTATGGGAAAAGTTTATTTTTTGTCGTTAGATATGATATTAAACTAATTTGTTAACTGTAGTTAATTGCAGCAAAGGATAGATTAGAATTCAAGCTTTTTTGTTGTTGTTGTTGTTGAGGAACAATTAATTTTAAAGAATGAAGAACTCTGCCTTCTTGAACAATTCTTTAACAGTAGGGAAACCCAGTAGGTTATAAATGAAAAACATTATATCATGGTAGTCTTCTAAGTTTTGGTGGCTTGTATAGATGTGTTTCATATGCTCATTCAGATTCATGTGTCAAACTTTTCTAGCTTAAAAAAATAGAATAAATTGAAGTTCTTTTGAAAGGTTTAAAGTATACGTTCCAAAAATCACAAAGCTTTCTAAGTCATATCTGACATTCCTCACAATTGTCTGTCATCCAGACTGAGTAAATGCTTTCTAAAGTGTTCTCAGCCAGGATCAAGCTAAGCCTCACTAATTCTTAAAAAAATTCCTGAGCTCAGGCATTCATGTTCTTATTCATTACTTCAGTGCTACTTACGAGTTCAAGTAAATCTCCTGTATGCTCTTCTTCACAATATCAAAGTTATTGTGAATCCTAGGAATTTTACTAAAACCTTACTATAACCTGTAGCTCAATGTCTAGGTCCTAAAGAAGATATATTTGTGGGTTTTTTTTTTGCTTTTGTTTTTAATTTATGAATGTTTATCTAGATCAGGAGTCAGCAAACTACAGCTCACAGTCCAAATCTTCCCTGCTGCCTGCTTTTGTGTGGCCGACAGATTAAGGATGATTTAAAATTTTTAAATGGTTGAAAAAAAAAAACAAAAGAGTGATATTTGTGACATGAAAATTATGTGAAATTCAGATTTCAGTGTCCATAAATAAAGGTTTGTGGCACACAGTCATGCTCATTTGGTTAAATATTTTCATGCTGCAATGGCACAGTTGAGTAGTTACACCAGAAACTGTTATGTCCCTTTACGGTTTCCTGACCCTTGATCTAGAGAAGACTAATTTTAGTTCCGCCTTTGTTCTAAGTATTGTCTTCTTTGGATATCTCATGGTCCCTGTGATCATTTGCAGTTAAGAAGAACCCTGCAGTAGGCATGGAAACATTATAATGGGACACTGACCTGTTCTGCTACTAAAGTAACCCTTGCCCTCTCTTTTCTTCAGCATGCCACCTCTTTTGCCCTTCCCTTCTCTTAAGCTTTTATTCCCTTACTACTAATGTGGATGAAAAGCATGAATGGGGGAAAATCAATATTCTCCCAAACTTTCCCATCCCCACAAAAAGAAAACATTTAGTTGACAAAATTATATAAAATATTTAAGACAAGTTTAATGTTATTGCCTTTGTTTATTCCAAGTAATTCCTTATAGATAGATTTAGGAAAATTTAACTATAGTATCAAATTTATGTAGTTTCTGACACTGAAAATGGATTTATGTTGCTGTAGGTTTCTTGGATTTTTTTATTTAAAGGCAGAAATACATGTTTAACTGGATACTAAACTTGCATTGCAACTGATTTAATTACAAAAAAAAGCATTACTCATGGTACTCAAAGGAAATGTAAACATTTTTGAAATGTTGGGACACAAGAATATTTTCACATCTTTTCCTATTAGCATATCCTTTTGACTAAATTATCTGAGTAAAACGTATACTTTTAAATCTTCCCTGTAATTTACTTCACACCTGTCACTCTTCTGTAGTGTTTTAGGGGAGTGAGGCAAGGAGCCACAGGTTGATTTTAGAATAACTCTCACCAAATCATGAACTAAACTAGCTTGCAAAAAAAAGAGATTTACTTCCCTCTAGGATTCAATTTTCATAAAACTATAAGCATTCTTTAAAACTAAGGAGTATTCATAAAAGAAGATAGAAAAAGCTCATACATCTTGCTCAGAAAATGTGACTGTGATTAGAAGTAACCTGTGGCAAAGTCATATCAGGTCACTTGAATTTTTGCTCACTCTTTTCTTAAATCTAGAGAGTGTAATAATTGTTTTTGTTATATTGTAATGCATCAGTTTCTCGTGTTTCCAATTGTAACAGCTTATATACTGACAAAAATAAGTTATTAACTTCTTCAAAAAGGATTTTATAGCTCTATTTTTAACAAAAGTTAGAACTACGTAAGATTGGCAAATTTGTATGTATGGTCTGAAAATTAATTAGAGCACATACACCAAGCAGTGTTTTCTGAACAAACCAAGTGATAACATAATGCAGTGTTCTAGTTTGCTAATGCTGCCAGGATGCAAAACACCAGAAATGGATTAGCTTTTATAAAAGGGGGTTTATTTGGTTACACAGTTACAGTCTTAAGGCCATAAAGTGTCCAACGTAACGCATCAACAATGGAAGATGGCCAGTGGTGTCCGGAAAACCTCTGTTTAGCTGGGAAGGCATGTGGCTGGTGTCTGCTCTGTAGTTCTGGTTTCAAAATGGCTTTCTCTCAGAACATTCCTCTCTAGGCTGCAGTTCCTCAAAAATATCACTCTTAGTTGCACTTGGGGCGTTTGTCCTCTCTTAGCTTCTCTGGTGCAAAAGTCTGCCTTCAAAGGCCATCTCCAAAATGTCTCCGTAAACTGCAGCTTCTCTCTCAGCTCCTGTGCTTTCTTCAAAGTGTCCCTCTTGGCTGTAGCAAGCTCGCTCCTTCTGTCTGAGCTTATATATATATAGTGCTCCATTGAACTAATTCAGACCCACTCTGAATGGGTGCGGTCACACCTCCATGGAAATTTTCCAATCAAGGTCTTGTTCACAGTTGATTGAGTCACATCTCCATGGAAACACTCAATCAATAGAATTATAATCTAATCAACACTAATAGGTCTGCCCACACCAGATTGCATCAATCTGTTCAGGGGTACATAATCATTCAAACTGTTATGTGCAGTTTTAAATTTCTGAAGTTACAAAGTATCCTTAAATGTGTAAGAGGCATTAAAAGTTTATTTGATGTTTCAGTCCCCCATAAACTTTTTTTTTTTCATTCTAACAGAAAAAATGTCTTTCAGTCCCACTTCAGAATTTTATATCTTTTATCCCTTTTCCCCTAGGAGTGTATGTTGAAGATCTGGTAAATGGGATACGATTTTTGTTGCGTTCCTCAATTTGGTAATACATATGTACAGTTGTGCATTTGTTCCCAGAAATCAGCTAACTAGAATTTTATGCTGATTTTCTCTT
Organism: Choloepus didactylus; assembly: GCF_015220235.1. NCBI lineage: Eukaryota > Metazoa > Chordata > Mammalia > Pilosa > Megalonychidae > Choloepus > Choloepus didactylus. The sequence continues at coordinate 123,545,581 of NC_051307.1, forward strand.
TTAGGTTTTTTATAAGGGATTGCATGACTTTCAACAGATTTTTCAGTGCAGTTTATCTTGGTGGATTATTTGGTGGAATAGGTTAATTTGTGGATATAATGGTGCTATTATAAGCTACCTGATGATATTAATCAGATCAGATTTACTAAGTGTGAACTGTTAGCTTTTAAATTTTCATGTTAAGTATTTGGATGTAGTCTTACTGCTTAAAGTTAAGGGTCATGACCCATGTAAATCATTAAAATTCCTATTTTTTCTGTGGACTTCATCATCCTCTTTTATTTAATCATACTTTCAAAGTACACTCCCTGTTCCTGTTTGCTAATGCTGCTGTTTGCAAAACACCAGAAATGGATTGGCTTTTATAAAGGGGGTTTATTTGGTTACACAGTTACAGTCTTAAGGCCATAAAGTGTCCAAGGTAAGGCATCAGCAATAGGGTACCTTCACTGGTGAAAGGCCATTGGCATCCGGAAAACCTCTGTTAGCTGGGAAGGCACGTGGCTGGTGTCTTCTTGCTCCCAAGGTTGCATACCAGCTCCTCTCTCAGCTCCTGTGCATTCTTCAAAATGTTGCTCTTGGGGCGTTTTGTTCTCTCTTAGCTTCTCCGGAGCAAACTCTGGGCTAGCATAAGTCTGCTTTCAATGGCCATTTTCAAAATGTCTGTCTCAGCTGCAACTGGTCTCCAGAATGTTACTCTTAACTGCTCTGAGGTCCTTCTGTTTGTGAGCTTTTTTATAGGACTCCAGTGATTCGATTAAGACCCATCGTGAATGAATGGGCTAACACTTCCATGGAACTTATCCAGTCAAAGGTCTCACCCACAATTGATTGATTCACATCTTCGTGGAAACACTCAATCAAAGGATTCCAACCTAATCATCACTAATATGCCTGCCCCCACAAGATTGCATCAAAGTACATGGCGTTTGGGGGGACATAATACATTCAAACCAGCACACTCCCCCTACCACCATTTGGAATAATAAACAGGAACAAAGGGACTTTAATATCTGTGTTTTTTAAATAAAAAGAAAACAAGCAACCATTTTAGTAATTATCCTTAAGTTAATGTTCTAAAACTTTTTCTTGGCTGATGGGACAGTTTTTTTAAATTGAGGTCTGAATGGTAACTTTGAGCAAGTAACCCTCTCCTTCAGTGAAATGGGGATATAATAGTATCTACCTCATAAGGTTGTTGTAGAGGGTAAACAAAATACTAAAGTTCTTAGAGCAGGTTTTTAAAGCATCAGATGTTGTTATTAGTATTTATTCTTTTATCCTTTTTCATGTTTGCCTGAGCAAAATGCTAAAGAACAAAAAAAAAATGACTTTTTTTTTTTCCTCCAGAGCAAGTGGATTTACCTGCTGTGGCTTCAGTCAGTGCTTCAGTAATTAAATCTCCATCAGATCCTTCACATATTTCTATCCCTCCGCCTCCACTTTTACTTCCAGCTGCTACCACAAGGAGTAATAGTACATCTGTGCCCAGTAGTATTCCCAGTATAGAAAACAAACCTCCACAGGCTATTGTTAAACCACAGATCTTGACCCATGTTATTGAAGGCTTTGTGATTCAGGAGGGATTGGAGCCATTTCCTGTAAGTAACAAGTAAATTTTTATTTAAAAAATTTTTATTCATGTAACTTAATTTACTTATTTATTTTTATTTCAATGACCTATATACAACACAGAATTTCCTGTTTTTAACCACTTTCATATGTACAATTTTGTGGTATTAATTACACTTACAATATTGTGCCACTGTTATCAAAACTTCGTAACTTTAGCTTTGTCTATTGTTCTCTAATAAAAAGTGTATAATTTTATTTCAAAAAGTTGTCAGTTTTTAATCTAGGATTTATCTCTCTGTATCCTTTATGTATTTCCAAATGTATTTCTAAAATTTTATGCTAGCTATTTAGTTGTAAAAACTAAGGGAAAAAAATGAAAACATTTTTATGATATAGGGATATCAGTTTATAATTTTTAGATAAAGGTAGTTGGAAGTTTCCCCTAATGAAATCAACTTTTTCTTTTTAAGGGGCCAGAAATGACACTTAAAGTGGACTATTTTTAAAATAGTGTTTCTTGTTTAATATGATGCTTTGTGATACAGTATTAACTTCCCAGTGACCTAATGTATCATAATATAATAAAACCAATTGATGGTTTGTAATTAGCGAATAGATTTTCTCATTTTTCTTAAATCTTAGCCTTCAATCAGATTTTTAAAAATGCGTTAAAATTTTCACCTCAAAATGGAGGTGCTATATCTATCACTAAGTTTCATAATTTGAGACTACCTATACTTAATTTATATGCTTATAACTAGAGATGAACATTTTTCCTTAGAAAATACATCAAAGAGAAGTCGACATAAAAGTATATGATATTTATTCTGAAGACCTTTGAATCACCTGGTTTTCACATTCATGGGTAGTGAAAATCCTGCATTGTCATAGTTAATTATCCAGTAAAGGGTTTTTGCTTTCAGTTTACTGTGTGTATGTTAAATTTGGATCTATAAGAATTATGGTATAGTCAGTTGATGAGCAGTTTTTTCTCCCTGCTAGTCAGTGTTTGAATTCTGGCTCTGCCATATATTGTGTAACCTTTGTCAAGTCATTTAACCTTTCTGATCTTCATTTTGCTCAGCTGGCAAATGGAGATGATACTTCGCTCTTAGGATTGTTGTCAGGATTAAATGTGTATAAATTGCTTTGTGTAGTGGCTGGCACTTAATAGCCTTTGCTATTATTCTCAATTATCACAGGTACTAGTGACAAATTTAATGTGTGTTTTTTCTGGTTATAATAAAGTAATACATTTTCTACATGGAAAATTTGGAAAATGTACAGAACAGATCATTTCCAGTAATTCCATAGTGTGTATCTATAAATATGTTTGCTTTTTATATGGTCAAAGGTAGTACTGTGAATTTAGTTCTGCTTTTTTCACTTAGTGTATCTTGAGCATTTATTTTCCCATATCATTAATAGTATATTGGAAATATTTTGAAAAGTGTGTGATATTCCACTTTATGTACAACCTTAATTTGTGTACTGCTCCTGTTATTGTTGGACATTTAAGTTTCCATTTTTATACTGTTCAAATAGTGCTGAAATGAATATCTTTTTATATAAATTGTCCACATTTTAAATCATTTCCTTAGCATAGATTCCTAGAAGTAGTCACATTCCATATATATTCACAAGACTCTTGATATATGTTGCAAGTTATTTTTTGAAAAGATTATTTAAATTTATTAACCTTCCAGAAGTGTATGACCTTAGCAGCATTCAATTTCACAATTTTTCTGACAATAACTTCCATAAATTCTACTTGAGACATACAAAATATACTAACTGAAATGAAACAAATTAAAATTTGTGTGTGATTTATTCTTTAAGATTAAATGTAGAAATTTCCAATAACCTATTGTTTCCCATAAGTAGCAGATATTGGAGACTTTTAACCAGCATTCTTGAGGAGTAAGATATTGTTCTTGTCATCTTGTTTTTCAGAATAACTAAAGGCTCACTAGCTGTTCAGTAAATATTTTTGGTCTCAATTGTTTTTGTTGAAAATATTTCTAAAATTAGTATTCATGACTTAACCAAGTATTGAACATAAGTGAATTTGTTGTTGTTGATTTTAATGTTAATCTTTCAGGATTTTTCCATTTCTTTGTGTTGTTATAGTGAATTAGTTTGCTGAATTAGGACCATGGGACTTAAGTTCTGTTTCCAATTCCTCTTTTGTGAACAAATCACCAAACCACTTTGAACATTAATTTCCTTATCTATAAAATACATATCATTTATTCCTCTGTTGGGGAAAACAAAACTTGCTAGTTAATTTAAAAGTTCTTTTAATTGATTTGACAATATGTACTGAGTCATCTTGATAGTTCACACCTTTAAAGTAGTAATTCCTCTGCAGAGAATCTATCCTGAAGAAATAGCCCTACAAATAAAAAGCTTTGTGCAAGAAAAACAAATCTTAAAAGTTGTTTGCAGAGGTCCGGAGGCTGCCGGCAGCTCCGGGAGGTGGCACCACCGGGTAATTCTGGGGAATAAAACCGTTTCCCAGGGAACGCTGTGAACTTTCTTAAACTAGGACATGTCAGTGAATTGGAGACAATGATTCTGATAAGTATTAAAAAGGAATAGAATATGGAAACCCCCCCCAAAAAAAAAAAAAAAAGTTGTTTGCAGAAAAAAGTCATTTAATTGAGGATATTGGCTAATGAAAAATTTATTGTGGATCTTTTATTTGTGTTTCGCTTATATGGATAAAACTCAAGTTTTTGAAAAAAAATTGTTTTTTTCTAATTTTTAACACAGAACTTGAGAGAGGAATTGATTGAGTAGTACTTTTTTTATGTAGTAAGTTTATTTACAAACCTATCCAATATGCTATAGAAGTTTCATGTATGTTTAACAGAGTTTGAGCCTTGTTTCAGGACTGAGCTTCTGAAAATGCACCTCTTCATAGGGAATGAACTAAAACATCCTTATTTCTTAAGAAGTTGGTGTCTTCTTACAACAAAAGGTGTGGCAAATTCAAATCCAAAGTACCAAGTCATCAGTAATTGCCACTTGTTTTCCACTGAAAATGGCAAATTCTTCCCAGGACCCTCCTCATAGTGACTCCTGTGGACCACAGAGGTCATGAACCTCTGAATGCTCTGCCCCGACGTGGTGTTGATAGAGGCTCAGCAAAAAGCACAGAAACTGAGGGCAGAGGATATGGTGACACCAGCTCCTTATGCTTTCCTGACCTTGTCTCTGTTGTACTTTTTAAACATTTGGAAAAAAAAAAAAAATCCTAACAACTCCTAAATATGCTGGTAGTTGTTCCCTTTCAGTGTTGAACTTAGCTACTAAAATTTTCATGGTACAGAATAACTTGATGATTAGTATTAATTCTGAACATAGAGAAATGCTAAATTTTAAGACTTTTTTGTAACTCCTTGCCTGAACTAGGACACTGGGTTCCACTTGACAGAAGCTTTGAAACAGTCACACTTCTGTTGACCTGAAGGAAAGCATTTATGTTCACATTCCCTAAACTTTTCTCAAGGAATAAAGCCTTTTATGAATGGATCTGACTAATTGAACAAATAAATTGTCTCAGTTACCACTCATTTCAAATGTCTTTTTTTTTTTTAAACCAAGTTATTTCTCAATGTCTTTTTAAAGATTATTTCATTTTATTCTCTCTCCCTTTTAAAGGTGAGTCGTTCATCTTTGCTAATAGAACAGCCTGTGAAAAAAAGGCCTCTTTTGGATAATCACACAGTAAATTCTGTGTGTGTTCAGCGAGAGCTACAGAATAATACAAAGCATGCAGATAATTCATCTGACACAGAGATGGAAGACATGATTGCTGAAGGTGTGTGGATTTCAGTTTTGATACCCTTTAAATTAACTTTGACCTTTACTGTTTGAAAAAGGACATGGATTTTTATCCTACACAGATTTTCACTTGGAAATATTCATTTCTTTAGTCTCATACATTGCACTATTTGACTAAAATGATGGTAAAATTAACCAGAATTTTAATGGCCAAATGACTAAAATAGCAAGGTCAGTGTTAATTTCCATGATCAGTTTGACTTTTGGGGGAGTGTGGGTAGGAAAAGTTCCATTATATATGATAGGAAGTAATAAAAAATTTTAGCATCAAAATAGCCAATTCTTTGTCTCTTTTAAAGCAGACTTAAGAAACAGATGGTTATTTCATTGCATTTGCTTAAAAATTCAGAGCTTTCTGAGTTGTTTGGTTTTAGACTTGCCACATTCTGATATTTGATGTCCGGTGGGTATTACAATTTTATTAGGGAAGCATTGGTGATTACGTTTGTTCAAAATGAAAACCATTACTAAATCTCCTTAATATCATAAAAAAAGAATCCTTTTTTATTGACTTTATTCTAACAGCAAATATCCCATAGAAGTTAAAGTGGTATATAAAATGACTGCAGAAAAACAAACAAGCAAACAAGTAAAACATGAGGATATATTTTGTAACTTGAGTTTGCTATTTAAAGTCAGCAGACACTTGTACTATTTTTTCGGATGATGATCTTAATTTCTGATTAAATAAATGTCTGTTTTATTCTGTGAGAGCATCTTTGTGAGACTATCCCTGATTGATTTTGATCATGGCCCTGCAATTGTTATAGTTCAATTTAAGTAATTTAAGAGCATTCAGTATAGTCGGTTCTGCTAGTGAATTAGTTAATTAACATCTGTTTGTAAGTAATTATCCTCAGTGTTAGTATATTTCATCTAAAATAAAGATTCATTTTACACATATTAATTGAACATATACTGTATGTCTGTATTTTGTTAAATTAAGCAAAATAACATGTTGGTAAGCAAAATAAGTATTGTCTTTGCTCACAGCTTTCCTAACTCTTAAAAAGAAGGCAGTCTGCCATTATTGGTACTTTAGACTGTTGCAATGTTGTCATCACTGTTTAACTTCCTATTTGAACAGCAAAGAATGTAATAGTGGCATAAAGTTTGATATATACTTCTAACTTATATTGAGGCCAATTTGTTATATTTTTTAACTTACAAGAATGTTAATAATGAAAATTTTCAAACATTCATACAATTAGAGATTATGTAATGAATCCTCAATCACCAGGCACATTATCACCCAGTCTCAACATTTTGTCACACTTGCTTTATCCACCCCTTTTGTTTTTCTTCCTCCCTCTCTTCTTTCTTTTCTTTCTTCCTTCTTTCCTTCCTTTCCTTCCCTCCTGTTTTAAAGAAAATTGTAGTCCTCAGTTTTTTTCATTGCTACATACTTCACTGTGCATCTTTAAAAACTATTTACCTTTTCTTCTGTAACTACAATGCCATATCACACACACATAACAATATCAGTAAGTCTTTGGTGTCATCCATTATCTAGTCCATATTCAGTTTTCCCCAGTTATTTGAAAACTGTCCTTTTATAGTTATTTTATTCAAACCAGGATCCAAACAAGATCTGCATTTTGTCTTTTGTTATTATGAACTTAATTTCATTTAATTCCTGAAGGCTTGCTTTTATTTATGCATCATATTTTATTTGAGAAAAATTTTTCATTTGAAATGAAAAGTAGTATGTACAATAAGCTTATATCTACAATAAGCAAATAAATGAAAGTTCAAGGCTAAAATGTGTTTCTAATGTGACCCCTGTGTACACATATTAGAAGACTGCTTAGGAAGTTACAAGGCATATTTCATGATGCTCAGTTTACAATATAATAGACATTTAGCAAATTCTAGACTGTGCTATATAATATAAGAGGATATATAGAAGTAAAATACAACCTCTCTTCTTTCAAGGAGCTTTTAATCTAGTTTTGAACTGGAGAATCCCCACAACAAAAGATTTTAATGAGCTATGTAGACAGTAAGAACTTAGAACTTTAAAATTGGCTGAGATTATTCCCAGTTTGGTGAATTCCTGTGGAGATGGGGTTTGACCTGGGTCTTGGATAATAAAACATGGGTTTAAGATAACAAACAGGAAGAACATTTCAGGTTGTGACACCATGAATAAATGCGCAAAGGATGTGTAAGTGCCAGGTGACTTCAGGAGGCAGTGAAGAACGGAGGTTTTTGTTAGAAAAGTAGTAGGCAATAAGAATAGCCGAGTCAGATTTATAGAGTACTTTGGATATTAGGTTAAGGAGTTAGGAGTTATCTTGTCAAAAGGATGGTTACTCTTCTGGTTTGCTAATGCTGCCATTATGCAAATACCAGAAATGGATTGACTTTTATAAAGGGGATTCATTAAGTTACAAATTTACAGTTCTGAGGCCATAAAAGTGTTCAAACTAAGGCATCAACAACATGATATCTTCACTGAAGAACGGCTGATGGTGTCCAGAACACCTCTTGTCATCTGGGAAGTCATGTGGCTAATGTCTGCTGTTCCTTGGCTCCCAGGTTGCATTTCAAAACAGCTTTTTCCAAAATGTCTCTTGGTCTCTCTTAGCTTCTTCAGCTCCTGTGCATCTAAGCATCGGGGTCCTCCCTTAGCTTCTCAGGAGCAAACTCTGGGCTAGCATCTCCAAATGTCTCCAAGTGTCAGCGTGGTGTCAGCCCTTAGCTTCTCTCCAAAATGTGCCTCTCAGCTGCTCTGAGCGCCTTCTTTTTGTGAGCTCTTTTATAGGACTCCAGTGATTAAATCGAGACCCACCCTGAATGGGCAGTGTCCATATCTCCATGGAAATACTTCAATCAAGTGTTTACCCACAGTTGATTGAATCACATCTCCATGGAAACACTCAGGAGCTTCCAACCTATTCAACACTAATACGTCTGCCCCCACAAGATTGCATGGAAGAATATAGCTTTTGGGGGGACATAATATCCAAACTGGCACAGTTACTAAAGGCTTTTAGGCAGGTGACAGGAACAAAAGAGTGTATCTGGAAACTTTGCTGGTCATCCTATACCTTTTGACATATAATCAACACCTGTAGTCATGGTGGGGAAAGGAAAGCAAAAATTTAAAGATGTTTAATATATTTCAAAGTGGAGAAATATTTACGTAAAATGTGCTAAAATTTTAAATACTTCATAATTTAATTCCTAAGTTAATTTTATAATTCTAGTGTCTCTATTACTTTGTACTTCAATGTTTAAGGGAAGTACTATAGAGAGAAATGGTAAGGTCACTTATTTAGTGGTTTTATTAGTATATACACTTCAATTCATTATTAAAAAACTTCCCTTTTTAAGGGGTAAACTATAATTCCATTTGGACCAGGTCTATTACCAGAATCTCCAGGTAACAGATTATGATTTACAAACATAACTTATCATCTTCCCTGTTAAATTGTCAAACTGATCAGGATTGCCATCTCATTATCTCTCTGCTGCTGATCCTAATGGGCTCTCAGGTGTTCAGGGAAATTGAAAAGTAACTCCTCCTCAGAAAAAAAGTGGGGGTAGGGATTGGTGACCTGTATTAGCTGGTATATAGGTTTGACCACTCTAATATGAACTCAGAGTAATATTTGATTAAGTAAGATAGAAGTTTAATTTTCTCTGACATTGCCCAAGGATAAGAAGTCCAAAGGGTTCACGTGGTAGTTCCATGCTGTTGGGAGCCCAGTTCACAGTGTCTTGTGGCTCTGCCATCCCTAGAATGTTGATCTAATTTCCATGATAACTGATTTTCATGATTGTAATCTACCCAATGAGATGGGGGAAGGGCACCATTTGGAATTTGCAGGCATTGCTATTCCCATCCCATTGGTGAACAGTTGGCCACATCTAGGGCAGAAACTGTAGTTTTTATTCTGGGTGGCCATGTATCTAGCTAAAAATTATGACTTAGTAACAATGGGAATAAAGTGAAGAATGGATGTTAGAGAATTACCAACTGTCTCTGCCATAGAATCCCTCACCTTTAATAGGTAAATCAACAGTTTTTTTTAGCTCATTTGGTTCTGTAGTATTTTTATTCACAAATATGAAAAGTAGCCTTGATAACATTACCGGATATGCTTAAAATCTGACCAAACAATGGAACAGAGATTTTTAAAATCTATTAGTGTTCTTTTGAGAAATAAAACTGATGTTCTATTTTTTGTTACGTGGTTAATTCTTAGCCCGTATGTGTTTGGGATTTCCCCTCTTGGACCAGCAAAAGCATTTCTTTCTCCCTCAGAAAGTATTCTAGCTTGTTAGGTATTGCACATTGTTATGCTAATTAACAAAGACTTTTGTAACAGAACTTCCAGTATAGCCTGGCCCTGGAGCAATGTGGATGTTCGGGATTCTTCAGGGCTGGATTGATGGCAGTGGTGGTTGAGTGAGAGGTTCTCTCTCAGGTGCAGGCTTTACAAGGTCAGATCAGGTTATAAACAGTATAAAGGAAAGACTATGCTCCTGAGAGTTACGATGTCAAGTCCTAGGAACGTGTTGGCGGTTGTTCTGACTGGGAGACAGCTGTATGAAAGCCATCTGTAGGCCATTGGAAGAAGTGATTTTCATTTTACTTCTAAGAGACTACATCTTCCTCATTACCACTGAGTTGATGACTTTGCTTATGCAAGTAGTCCTAAAAATTGCTTTAAAATGGCTATGTGTTTATAATTTGATCAGTCATGAAAATGTATATAGGTGCTCCTGGAACTTCAAATATTATTTCATATTTTTTTTAGTAGTTCTTGATGTCTTCACTTGATTTAGCACTTTGCCATCTGTTTCTCCAGGATGGTGTAAGTGCCTGTACTTAATGACTATGTTGTCCATGTCTATATTTCAGTCCCTGTCTCCATCTCCATCTTAACGAGACATCGTAAAATGAGTAATATAGAAAGAGCACATAGAGTTCTCAGCTAAAAGCTTTAGTTAGTGGTGTGCTTTTGTTGTGTATTTTATATTACTTGGCATAGGAATTATGATGATGCAAGAATATGGCAAAATATGGTCGATTAAAGAATTTAACAGTTTTCATTGAAATATTTCTTGAGCACTAATTACAGGTCTTAGTACTTTTTTAATTCTTTTGTAGGAAATAGGAAGTGGAACTGTTACTTTCTTATTCTTACTATCTGTTGGATACTCAGTTAATCTTCATTGCAAGTCTTGGGAAAGGTATTATAATCCCATTTTATAGATATGAAAACTTGGGGTTATAGTGACTGCTTGATTATAGTGACTGCTGCTTAGTACCTAGGGATTTAGGTAGGAAGATTCTTTGGGTCCTATGCTATGGCTTGAAGAAAATAATGGATGTAAAGGTGAGAGAAGGACATTCTAACTTAACAGGGAACCCTGAAAAAAAGCAACAGAGATTAGAAATTATAAAACTATTTGTGATTTCTAAGATTAATATAAATTATTTTAAAAATAATTTTAATACAGTATAACTAAAAGAGACTATTATAATTATAGATATGCCACATTTACATATATATATATATATATATATATATATATATATATATATATGGAACACTGGATCTTTGAGAGTATTTATTTTATATGATCCTTTAAAATCACACATATCAAAATTTCACCTTCTTTTTGGGGTGATTTTCATTCTCTCCAGTTAAAATTAAGTGTTCCCTGCCGTATAGTCCCATAGCACAATATTCCTAAATTCATATCCCACGCTTTCCTTTTTGAAAGTTCTTTCTTGAGGGCAGTGACTGTCTTATTCCTCATTGTTTTTTTCATTGCTTAATAAATTTATTTGCACATTTTAGACATGGTTTCTTAGCAAAATGAGCCTTTAAAAATGTAATTCTTATTTATATATCTAGAAAACTCCATATAATTTTTATGCAGAAGTAAGAGACAATTGATGGAGGTGTTTGTTTATGGAAGCTTTCATTCTGCCAAAGTGGCTATGGATTGAAAAGTTAAAGGACCATTGGTCTGAATTAGCAGCATCCAAGCAAAGTATAGGTTAAAGGAAGATTTACTACAATTAAATTTTTGGAATTTTTTCCTTTGTTTTCTTTTCTTTTCTTTTTTTTAGAGACATTGGAAGAAATGGACAGTGAGTTGCTCAAGTGTGAATTCTGTGGAAAGATGGGATATGCTAATGAATTTCTACGGTCAAAACGATTCTGTACTATGTCATGTGCCAAACGGTATTTCTGTTCTCTTGAATTTCCTAAAGCACAAAACAACCACTGCAACAAAGCCAAAAAAAAACCTCATATAGTCTACAAATAGTTATAATATAATATATCTTATCATGTAATAGAAAACATATAACATAATATAGAGGAATAAAATAAACTTTATCTGGAGCTACATTGGTATTTAGTTATTAAAGTTTGCTCTGTGAAAATTACATATTCATAACATTTCAGGGAATTTTATAGTTTAATATTAAAGTAGAAATCTGGTGGTATTATGTTTAGGAGTATCTGTTCTGTGAAATGATCAAGCTATTATAGAATACTAGTCCTTAAGTTATCTAAACAATGTTTTATCAGTTGATTGTTTTGCCAACATTGAGATACCTGTTTTGTTTTGAAGTGTTTTCCTTTATTTTAATGATACCCTATTTTATGTATTTATGTGAGATAGCTATAGCAATAACTTCTCCACATTGTTACATTATCAGACAGCAAGATATCTGTCCTGTCTAAATTGGTATTTTCAATAGTAATTATTATAAGTGAATAATATTAATGACAAAAAAGTTTAATTTCTTCATTGATCTTATAATTCCCAAGTTTAGCTTACATTAAAAAAACCCACTCTGATTCTGATAATATATCCTGATAGTCTAGATAGTCATCACTAAAGTTGATTATTTTGAATAAATTTTGAAGTTGAATAAATTTTGAAATTTATTCTTTGATTAAGAGTGATTATTCTTTCAAAGAATTTAAGATTTTGATGGTATACATGTAGGGAATTTCTTGATCATTTTATTTGGTATGAATGCCACTAATATGTACTTAGTAAAACTTAAATGATAGAAAAAAAAAAAAGCAACAAAATAAAGGAATAGAAAGAAAAAAAGAAACAATAAATAATGGAACCCCAAAATGGGTTCATTGGTTTCTCAGATGTCAAACTGTTATTCAAATATTCTTTCATTTTATTGATAACCCTGTAATTACGTTCTGTGACTTCTGTTTTAACTTGAGATATTTCCACTTCATATAAAAGAAAGAAGAGTGGCTTTCTGATTCAGAGTGACTCTCTGAAAACTTGGCAAAGGGACTACCTTTCAGAATATTTTAAACTTTGATTATTTAGAAATATTTCAGGACATTTAACACCACCATAACTTTTCCCTCAGAGATAATTACTGAATTGTCACCTTTAAGTGAGCCTCGTTAGAGGGTTAGGGATTGAAACATTCAGGAATGTGGACAAGAGAGCAAAAAAGGAGAGAACAAATTAGGTCAGGAAAGAACTGCTGCTGTTCACACTTCTACCTAGCCAACTGTCTTGGAGATCTATATATTTAAGGACTGAATATGGAGTGTATAACTATTCTCTCTTTTCTCCATGGAGAAAGAAATTTTTTCAGTTGATATAATTGGGAATCAGAACCTATTGAGCTGAGCTTGTAGATGAGCAGGGAGAATGTTAATTGTTTTGAGGATAAAATGAAGTGGCAATCAAGGCACTGTTTTCTTTTTCTATATTTTTAGGGGCAGAACAGCCTGTTCATTCTCATACTTTTTACTTCCCCCTCCTGATATTTTCATAAAACATAGGTGAGGAAAATTTACTTTGGTATCAGCATACTGATCCTAGAACAGCTGTCAATGACAAAATTAATTGGAATTCATTCTTGTCATTTTCCTAAAAATTTTCTTAGAGCAAAAGAGTTTTGAAAATATGAAATTACAATGATAGTTTTATATTGTTAAAAAGGAGGAACTGCATGTAGTTTTCTTACCCTTTGCATACATAGCTTTTCAGAAATTTGTTCCTTAGCTTACTTCTTATTCTACTTTCTAGAGAAGGGGTCAGCAAACTACAGCTCAGGGTCCAAATCTTTCCTGCCATCTGTATTTGTATGGCCCACGAGCTAAGAATGGTTTTTAAGATGTTAAATGGTTGAAAAAAATCAAAAGAAGTAATATTTTATAATGTGAAAATTACATAAAATTCAAATTTCAGTGTCCATAAATGAAATTTTATTGGAACATAGCCATGCTCATTTGTTTATGCATTGTCTATGACTGCTTTCTTGCTACAGTGATAGAGATGAGTAGTTGCTACAGAGACCATAGGCCCACAGAGTCAAAAATATTTATGATTTGCCCCTTTACAAAAAAAGTTTGCTGACCTGTTCTTGGGCTTTGGCACCCAACACATGCCATAACCCTTTAAGGTTTTTATCATGCCTTATGAAAAACAGTACTGTGTTCCAAAATATTAGTATATTTTGAGAAAAGAAAATAATCTTTCAGCCAGTTTTAAAGAGTTATGTACTTCTGAGTCTCCTGAATCGTGAGAACAATGAATTCCTAGCATAACTTTGAAATCTCAACTTCACATTTTCACTCTTTGATTTCAGTAATATTGGAAAATCTTTTTACTAGCTGTTTGAGATTTCCTCATCCCTACTATATTAGTTTATTTTTTATTAATCTCTCTTCGGAAATGATTACTTGGGAAAATATTAGTTTGAATAAACATCTGAATTTTTAAAGTGTTAACTTTTTTTGCTCATGGAACCCTAAATTATTTTGCTGCTATGTGAAATGCTGTTATCCTCTGTATTTTGCAGAAAGATTCCCACTATAATGCTATTATCAGGAGAAAATATAACTATTTTGTATTATACTGAGAGATCCATTATTATGTACACAGAGGCCATGATTTGACCTTTAGCACAAGTAAATCTATTGAACCCTATGGTCTATGTTATTTAGGTATTACAGTCCTTAATGAAATATATGGCATTTAATGATTCCCAATTGCACTTTAAAATCATAATTAAATACTAGAGTGTTTCCTGTATCATTTAATATTTTTTCTTACTTGAATTTCTTAGGTACAATGTTAGCTGTTCTAAAAAATTTGCACTTAGTCGTTGGAACCGTAAGCCTGATAATCAGAGTCTTGGGCATCGTGGTCGTCGTCCAAGTGGCCCTGATGGGGCAGCAAGAGAACATATCCTTAGGCAGGTCTGTAGAAACCTTGTTTCAATGTACAATACCCTTTTCAGAAATGCAAGGAAATTGCAATGCCGTATTTTACCTGTACTACATTTTCCAGCTTCCAATTACTTATCCATCTGCAGAAGAAGACTTGGCTTCTCGTGAAGATTCCATGCCATCTGCTATGACAACTCGTCTGCGCAGGCAGAGTGAGCGAGAAAGAGAACGTGAGCTTCGGGACGTGAGAATTAGGAAAATGCCTGAGAATAGTGATTTGCTCCCAGTTGCACAAACAGAACCATCAATATGGACAGTGGACGATGTCTGGGCCTTTATCCATTCTTTGCCTGGTATGTAATTCACCACGTCCTTAATAGTTTTCTTGTGCATTCACATGCAGGAATCATGTTAGATCCATCTACATCTATTGCATACAAGGGCTCGAGATATACTATGTGTATGTATTAATATGGCATTTGCTATTGAAATGTGATCTGTTTCCTCTTGCTTATTCCCTCAGCACAACTGGGTATTTTCTTATACCCCCCAAGTCGATAAAAACTGACTAGTCCTGCTTCTGCTGTGACACCTCAGCCGGTGAAGATATTAAAGGTGCTCTCTTCTCTTCAGTCTGATTTCTCTCGAGAGGTCAGTAGAGAGATTGAATCAGACACTTCTTCCTTTCTGCTCTTCTAATCTTCTATTCTGGTCCCTCCTTATTTCCTAATTTAACTTTTTTTTTTAAAAAAATAAAATGAGAGACTTTTTTTTCTTACATTTTTGAAAGATAATTAAGACCTTTTAGAATATGGTAAAATTTTGTCTTTGTTTTTCTTTTTTTTTTTTAAATCAAGCTGGTTCTTTTTAAGGAACTGCATTCTTTGTTTCTTTACAATAAATAAACATCAGGAGCACTTCTGACATTTTATTTTTTTAAGTAGATAGCTGAAATTCCATTATGACACTCCATTCCAATATTGAGGGTAACTTTCTTATGTATGTTTCCCTGCTCTAACTCTCATTTTGGTGCTCTTTCCATCAACTTAAATCTTTATGTTCTTTATCTTTTTTCTTTAATGCAAAAATAATCTTTTATATCCACTTTCTCCAAAGGGCTGGCTGTTAAAGACAGCTGCACTTTTGCTTGTGATGAGACCCACACTGGTTATATGTACTAAGACAATGTGTATTTTTTTAAAAATCAGCAAATCTTACTTTGACCTTACAGATACGGAAATCAAGAAGATTGTTTTTAAATGTTTGTTTCTTTTGGCTTTATTGTGAATCATACTGTTTTTCTTGACATAAGCTTTCAGAAGAAAACATCCCACTTGAACTTCTTTTCCAGGCTTTTAAAGTTAATCCAGCTATTTTATTGCTAATTAATCTTTCTTTGAAGGTGACCAATAGCTAATGTGCCGTGCTAGAGAAGAAAATATATTCAGAAAAATCACTGCTTTTTAAAAGAAATCTATCAGCCATTTTCCCTTATATATAGAACTCTAAGAAATTTTATTGAATTATTTTATCAACAGCTTGTTTTAGAAATGCTAAATAAGTATATTTTACAAGGTATGGTCACTTTTAAGGAAAGATGGAATTGTTTAAAGTAAGGATACATTCTTCATGGGAAGATTTTTAAGCTCATGCCTGAGAAGAATTAGGGTCCAAGTTAAGTGCTGACGGTGTGTGTGTTCAGAATCGGCTTTGAAACTGCTGATGTATTAGAGGATGATGAGTCTTCCCTGGTTGTGGTTTTAATATTTAATGAAACAAATGTTGGTTTTCAGATCAATGTAGATATCTTGAGAATTAACATTGTGGCTGAGCTTTGATTCTGTGTCATCTTCAGAAGTAGTCTCAGTCTTCCAAAAGAGGCATGTGTTCTGGTTGTGAACCTGATTTCTTAGTTGGGGGAAAATATTTCTTTTCTTTTTTTGAGGTGCTGTTGGTTTATTCTGAGGAAAGTAGTTGCCAGAATAATTAACAAATAATAGACATTGCTGATTCTTCTATCACTTGGTATACTTTTTAGGACTAATTTACTAATTTTCCCCAACATCCAGTTGTCTTGAGGCTTCTCTTGGCTGCTTTATTAGAACAAAGACTGTTTTGTTTCATTCTTGCTTCATTTTTTTTAAAGCCTTCTTATTGCTTATAACTTGACATACTTGTCTTACTGAGTTCACCGAGACAATTTTGTTGCCAGTTGTGTAGAGAAGATTTAGATACCATTAAAGGAGACAGCTGCATAATTTTGAATTGATTGGACTGTTAAGAGTTTGCCTAATATAATTCTGCTTTTCTTTTACTGAGTATTTCCAAACCACTTTGATAGGCCCAATAACAAGCTTATTTGTGCAATCAGTTATGTCTTCTTTCTCAAAAATTTTTTGCTGAATAATTCCTAAATCTTAAGATAAATCTTATACTAGAAAATACTTTATCTTCATTTCTTCATATTCCTTTTGATTTTGTAAATTTCCTTCTGAGCCTCTTTCTGCTCATTCAGGAGTTTTTCACTCTGAAAAGTCGTTTTCCCTCACACTTTTCTCATAGAACAAGTTTGTAAATTTTGTAATCTCTTTTGAATTTTATTTCTTTCCAGTTGAGGATAGACTTCCCTCTTTGACTAGGTTACCTATATTTACTACTACATTTTTCTCTTCGTATAATGCCATCTTGTGAACTATCCTTTAGGAGATCATATTAGAGTTTGTATGTTGTACACCTGAATCTCAGAGCTGTTACCAGAGTGAAAAATTATTTTCTTCTAGTTTTTTGTGTATTAGAAAGATCTTACAGGAATAATTCTCTTATTTTCAACCAACTATACATTATCTTCTTTAACTTTTTCTTGATACAGTGAATTCCTTTTGCAAAGATCAGTTTATTCTGTATATAATGATTTGTGACTCTGCGGAATTGGGTTCTCTGTAGGCATGTAAAGTTGGAATTATCTCAGGAATATAACTAAAAATATTACTGTTTTTTTGTATACTAATCTTGAGACTTCCTTTATCCTGTAGTGTTGAAGGGCAGGTGATGATCTTTTCATCAGTCTTACTGAGGTCAGTTTTTGTGCGAGATGTTTTTGTTTTGGGTTTGTTCAGCTGGAAAAGTGACTCTGGACACTTGTGAGATTCATTTGGGACCCATGCCCAGAGGACCGTGCTCATACTGACAGCAGTGCTGCACTTGTTTCTGCTGCAATAAAGCCAGCTCAGCTGCATGGGTGCTTCAGATGGTATATGTTTTGTACATGTCCTCAGGACTCCAGATGTTTGGCAGAAATAAATGCTAATGTCAGAAATGCACAGAACATTATTAGTTCAGTATACCTTAAGCACCTAAAATTTTCTTTTTATTTTCTCTAATGAGTTTCTGGAAGCACACTTGCCTCTACTTTATTAAGTCACTTTATTTTTTCATTTCTACACTAATGTAACTTCCCTTTTCCGTGGTTAGCTTAAGAAAGTTGTGGTCTAAAATTTCAAAGATAATTTATTCCTATTTGATCATGTTCTTTCCCAAAAAACTTCTTGACATTTACTGTCCACCTACAAGAACACATTTGAAGAGGAATCTCATAAGACAGAGAAACAAAAACATGCTATATATTTTCCTTGTATAGACTCCATATTTCTATTCCCAAATGTAGCTCTTGTGATCCTCATTACTTCTCATTGCTCCTGTTTTCTGAATCTAAGTTAAGTCCTACCTTGTCTTTCTCTCTCTTCTTTTCTTTTCTGTGTTCTTGTAAGTAAGACTGAAGAGAGAAGAATATTAGTTCTTTCATAAAAAGAAGGATGAAGTCACAACTAGATGCAAGATTAGTCAGTTTTGTCTGCCCAGTTTTGTTGAGAGCTACCTCTGGGAAAAGAAAAGGGGCTTTTCTTTGGTGAGTAATCCCATTTTAACTACATAGTTTCTTTTATATGGTAAATGGGCAAAACCATAAAAGTTTTGTAAAAGCTTACAAAATATCAGTTTTTTAAATTCTGAGAAATAATTAACATAGAGAAATTGAAACGCTAGCTGCTGTATAAGAAACCGGAAAGATACAACCAGCAGAAGAGAAGGGGAAACAGATAATCAAGAAAAAAGATGTCCACCCAGCTTAACACTGGAAAAAAAATGTATTACTTTTACAGATAGCTCTTCTATAGCAGATTCTATTTTTGTTCATTATTTATTCATTTGTTTATCCATGCATTCCTTCCTTTATTAAAAAATATATGTATTTAGCACCTATAGTGCTTTCTGCTTAGTGCTGGGGTTACAGGGAGATGTCGTTATACTTACGTAAGCAAAAGGATGATCCATTTACAATAGAAAGATAATCATTCTAACAAAGTTGTATATACAGAAGTATAATGTAACATTTCCATTTTTTGTTATCTTTTTTGTTACATTTTAAAAATTATTTTATTAGAGAACTTGTAGGTTGACTGAAAAATGCAGAAGTACAAAGTTCCCATATATCTCTCCCTCCCCATCATTTTTGTGTTTTCCCTTAGAATACTGACTTGAATAAGAAAGATATTAGGCTGTTAGTTTTTATTCTTAAATTTCATTTTCATAATTTACTCTCTTATAAAGAAGCTTCCATATTTTAGCATTCTCTCAGTTTCTCAATTCATCGATTTCCTTATTGGTTTCTTTACCCTTTGTGAGGAAGTTTCGTAAGTAACCTTGACTTGAAAAATTTGGTAGACAATAAAAACATTTAAGGTTAAGGTAGATGGTAGCATTTTAGTTGCTAACACACCTGGTTTAGACAAAGGACTACAAAATACTGGTTATTTGGCAAGAGATTAGTCAGCAAGTGCATAATTCAAATGAGAATTTGTTTTCTTATCAAAAGTTGGGATGAGTCCAATTCCTGCCAGTGAGCATGAGTAATATTAAGATTTTAAGTTAAAATAGCAAGTCAAGCAATGTAATACATTTCAGCAATATTGTAGTAGATAGATGCTACAATCTTGATGGATTTGTTCTTTAATGAGTGAAGAATAAAAATGTATCAGACGTGCCTAGACATTGAAGGTCTTAAGTTACAATAAGGTATGAATGATAATGAATGTGGTAATCTGGTTCTTAAGAAAATATTTCTAGGTTGTTTTGTAAATGGAAGTATATTGTATTTTATTCCTCTGTACCTTATGTGAAGGATATATCATATAAAGAAAAGTTCATGAAGTATTATAACTGGTTAGTTCATACCTGCTATATATTGTGGCATGCTTTGAGGTAACACCATAGTTCTCCTCATGAAAGAGTTAGTTGTTATGTCTAGACTGATCACTGTGTGTATTTTTCCTGACTCTTACTGTCTCTGTAATATTTTTAGAAAAAGAATTTCAAGTGAATTGCTTTACCTGGATTTCAAATTAATCCTTATTTTCAGAAATGCCAACAAACACTCTTCTTCAGGAGTGAACCCAAGACTACCATAAATAAATTTCATTTATTTCTCAGCCTGTATTTCAGATACTCAGAGCCAGTGAAAGCATAACTGTGAGTTTTAAGACTAACGTCTGATTGCTGTGTATTACTTCTAACTTCCTTCCTCTTGGCAAATTCCAGGCTGCCAGGATATTGCAGATGAGTTCAGAGCACAGGAGATTGATGGACAAGCCCTTCTCTTGCTAAAAGAAGACCATCTCATGAGTGCAATGAACATCAAGCTAGGTCCAGCCCTAAAGATCTGTGCACGCATCAACTCTTTGAAGGAATCGTAACAGGAACATGAGGCTTTGTGATAACAGCAATTTTATTGTTCTCAAACAGACTTGTAAGGTAAAAGCCCAAGTCTACCTAAAATATTACACTTATAATGGTGGATAGCCAAGCACATTGAAATCTCTGCATCAAATCTTCTACAGATATAATAATTCATCATACATTTTCATAATTTGCCAACACTGGTGAAATTAATTTTAAAGGTTACATGCAACACTGAAAGACTTGTTATAGAAGGTCATATTTTTCAAACAAAACTGTTGTACTAGATAATTTTTTAAAGGCAATGTTTATCATAAATATAGAGTCCTTTTAAAGGTAATTTAATTATTTACATTTCTCCTCTATTGATTCAGTTTTCTTACACATTTTTGTACCCTATTTACTTAGTTTTTTAAAGGTTGTCATAAGAGATAGGTTATGGAATAATTTAGGAGTCCAGTGACTAGAATTGTATGCAGTATGAGTGTACATTTTAAAAAACATGTCCTTTAGACAGATGTTTTTGTCTGTAAAAAAGGATTGTATTCTAGCATGAACAATACTGATCTCGAAGTCAGAAGAATTAGTTTCTATTCAAAACCTGACCAAGAGTTTGATTTGGCAGGAAAAGCGAGGTTTTGCTGTTTTTGTACATGTAGAGCAGTGATTCTCAATGGGTGAGTGGGTGGGTGAGATTTTCTCCCTCGGAGACACTTGGCAATGTCTAAATAAAGACTGGTTGTTGCAGCTGGGGGTGGGGAGTTGCTGTGGGCATCTAGTGGGTAGAGGGCAGGGATATTGCTAAATATCCCACAGTGCAAAGGACCACCCTTTACAACAGAGACTTATCTGGCTAAAACATCAACCAATACCAAGAATTGAGAAACCATAATGTAGGAGGAGTGACAAATACTGCTTTCTCCACCCAAAGGGACATTTTGAAAAGATAGTACATAATAAGGAGTACATATATAATGGAATAATTATTCAGAGAACAGTAATGTTTTGCTAAAGTATTTTATCCAGATTCATACCTATCAGAAAAAGAGAAAAAAAAATCTCTATTAAATTGGCCTAGAAAAATAAGGACTAGCATACAAATATTTTGACTCTCAAAAAGTACTGATTATATTATCTTTCATATCTGTCCTCCTCTGCACTGATGAAAGCATAAATAATGATTATACCTTATGAACCAGTGCACAGTCTTTGCTGGCAAGAAATAGTTTGTAGATGATATATGCTCTTTGAATGTTTTCAAATGTTGAACATGCTGGGTCTAGCTAGAATGTCATTCCTTTTTTTTTTTTTTTTTTTTTACTAAACCCTTGCATGTTTCCTACAAAGCACTTACCAACTGATATGTCTTGGATGACTGGATGTAATTTTGTATATGCAGCTTTTAGGGGAAAAACATTTAAAGCAAAACCTTTGACTGAAAAAAATTAGTGTCCTATGGAATTAGGACACTGAAATAAAATCATTCATGGGAGCCCTGCGAGCATTGTAGTCTAGTTGTCAAAAATTTTATTCAAGATTATGCAGGTTTTGTTTTAATTTTTCTTGTCTTATCTTGACCACATGACTGAGATATTTTAATCATTGAAGGAACATACTCAGATATTTGACAGAAGGTTAATAAGTGAGGGGAAAAAAGTCCATGAGTTTCAGTCATTTTCACTGCTCTTTTCCAAAAGATTGTGTTGAGCTAGTAGAAGACTAAAGAAGTCACTAAAGATGTCAGGTATTTATCTTTTGGCTTTGTGTACATTAGAGAATGTTGATTATTTTTATACAAAATACAGCGGGTAATTTTTTTAATCTTTTAGATGCCTCTTGTTTGAATGTATGCTTTGTGAGATTCTTTTGTGTAGTAATGTTTTTAAAAAAGAGGTTTATTGATAGTTACGTGTAGGATTAGAAATGCGCAATTTAGTGTAAGGCTCATGTTCCAGACCTACAATAGCTTGTAGTCTATGTTACATATTTCTTTATATCACATTTTAAATTATTGGATTAAAGTTTCAAGGAAAGGTAGGTACTTTATAGTCAGTTTTCATTTATTAGCAGTTAATCATTGTGACAGAGTTGTCATTTTCCCCTCATCATCTTGTTAATCTCAGAACAGAATTATAGGCTGAGCATTAGTTGGAGATGGCCCACTGGAAGGGGAGTAGGGTGCAGAGAAAAATTTCCTTGAAAATTAAAACTTTATCATAGGTAATCCACAATTAGTTCAAAATTGGTTATTTGTGGATAGACTCCCTCAGCAATAATTCTTTCCTTTAACTATAGTATCTATAGCTTTTAAGGTATTAACTTTGAACTGTGTTGTAGGTTCTCCTTTTACTTACTCCCTCTTCTAATATCAGTCTTTATACTTACTGAAAGCCCCTGTGCCTAGGCTAGCACATAATCTTAAGGATAGTCCAGATTTTCTGTTGTTCCCATTTCAAACATACCCAGAAAATACACTGAGTTGTGGTTTGTTTGTTTTTGTCTCATTTGCATTCTTAAACTGGAAGGTCTTGCCATTGATGCAGCTGTTTCTTTCTGAATGATTTAACCATCCTAATTTCAAAGCTTCAATTATATATAATGGATATGTAGATTAAGATAACACTTGTGTGTCCACCTCTCTCCTGAGCTGTAAGTAGTTTCAGCAATTTAATATGTGATATATGTGGGGAGAGTGCAATTATTTTCATTTTCTTTCACACTACTAATTGTTTTCAGATTCTGACTATGGAGAAGTAATGACAAGCATAATCTTCCTATTTTTGCTACCCAAGTTTGCATTTTCTATCTTCTTTTAAGTAATGCACTCTTTTTGTATTGGGGGAAAACACACAAATTTGAAATTTTATTTGCTTTCCGTGTTGTGTTCCTAAGAAAGTAAACAAAGAGAGCTGGTTTGTAGAAATTTTTATTTTTTACACGACATCAGTTTTCATCAAGCCTTGTGTACTTTAATGAGTATAGCATGAGATAGAGTGCTACCCCAATAGTGGCTTTTCTAACGGCATATAACTAACTATTTCTTAATTTGCCCTGGCATCCTCTAAACAGAACTTCTTTCCCCTTAGTTCCAGTTTAAGGGCTGTCACCCAGGGGTAACGAGGGTGGAATGAGAGGAAAGAAATGTTAGTGAAGAAGCTCAAGAATGGGAAACCAGAGGCAGACAATCTATAACAACCTTGTAGATTGTTTTAATAAGGAAGTATTTCATTTGTTAGGCTGTATCTCTGAGAATTTCTTAACCAAGAGCTACAGGTTTCTCTTAACTGGTTTGGATTTCAGTTACTCTAAGCCTACCTCTTTTTCTTTTTGCTACACAGCAGTAATAATGATCACGAGGTGAACTTTTTAACCCGAATTCATCAATACTAGTGTTTCGTAAATATCTTTAGAGTATTTGATTTCATCTTAAAGATTGTGATTCAGTTTAGATAAGCACAAATACAGTATTAAGAAAGTAAATACGCAATCTTACTAAAATTTAATTTCAACCTGTTAAAGCTGTACATGTTTTAGAAATTTCTTTGGAAAGATGTTTATCTCTTATTAGAGGTTATAAAATGTATTGGTGTGCAGTTTCCTTAAGAGGAGCAATACAAGCCATTTCTTCAGTTAAAAAAGTGTTTAAAATTATATATTCTCCTTTGGAAAAAAGAGTTCCCCAACCTTCTAAGAATTTTCAGTTTTACATATTATTTATAAGAACTTATTTAATCTGTTTTACAATTAGACTTTTAGCTTTTGGGGGGAAATTTGTACCTCACTAATTCAAGTATAATCGTCATATTCCAGAGAAAACCATTTGGCTTTTTCTGAACTTTGACTTTTTTAGTAAAAACACATTAAAACAGAGTCTCTTCCTTGCTTTTTAAATCTAAAGCTCAGCTTCTCTAATGAAAACTCTTCTATCCTACTCTGTACTTTTGGGCCTGGATTTAAATGCATATACGCTCAAGTTTCATGTTTTTGGCAACTTTTTGGATTTTTTTTTTTTTTTTGATAAATTTGTTTTGCTCCCTTCTTAAAGCTTTGGAACATTTTATAGGAACTAGAGGTAATTTTAATTTCAGATGATTGGAGAAGAGGTACAAAACGAGGTTCTAGCTAAAGCTTTACACTGTAGAAATATATTTCATCTACTGTCTCTTCAAAGTACAGCTGTTGTGCTCAATGACTTTGATGGTGTTCAATATGAATCCATAGAAAGAAATCTGTGCAAGGATTTTTAAATGTGTTTAACGAATGAATTTTAATTTGGAAAAAAAGCAATATATAAATTCAAAACTGTTATACTAACATGGATCATTTTAAATATAAGAGCAGTCTAGTAAGTCCTTTTAGACTACCTATTTAAACTGACTCCAGTAATCTTAAAAATTGATAGCCATCATTTACTGGCTTAGAAGTTATACTCGACAGAACATTTTCAGTGTTAAATCTGTGTTTTGTGAGGCTTTAACAGGTGAAAAAGCTAGTGTCTATAATAGATCAGTGGGGTTTATTTTCGTCTGTGAAATAAACATCAATCCATTTTAGAAAGGTGTTAAAAAGAAGTCTTGCCTCAAGTAAACCAGAAGTATCCAGTGTTGAAAATGTTTGCTTAGAATGCTTTTCTTAAAAATAATTCTCTTTTGCTTTATTTTAGTACTAAATAATGAGTAAATAATCTAGTTCAATAGTAAATAATAGATGAGCATAATAATCATTGAATTAACATGAAGGGTGAAGATAAAATACTGGCCTGGAGCTTGGAGTTTTACTTCCAGTTGGTTAATTAGCTCTGTGTGACACTTTGGGTGGTTACTTAGCTTTTTGCCTGAATTTCCTCTTCTAAATATACAGTATGGGGCCTACACTGCTCAGAATTTGGGTTAAATCATCTTTAAGTTACCTTACAGCTCATGATTCTAGGCCAGCATAGTGGGGTAGTTTGAAGGTTGCTTCTACTTAGTTCTCTTTCCCTTTTTAATGGTTCATTTTATACTTAAGAGAGCTTTTACTAAAAGATGGTTATTTATTAAGGATTATTTTCCTGGATCACAGTGTCTTTGTTCTTCTAAAGATAAAAGTAGAGTGATACAGATAAGCATGTAAGGACATTTTCCTAAAGGCTAATTGCTAGTTAAGCACTGAACATGTCATTCATGTATTTATTCATTCAGTCAGCAAACCATTTGAGCACTTACTTGGTGACAGGTGTACCTGTACATGATTTAAGGAGCTAGTAAGTAAAGAAAATCTTCTCAGACATAATTTTGATTACAGCTTAAATAAACACATAGTTATCACCACTTCATATACTGAATTTTTAAACTTGGAAATGAGCAGAAATTTAAGCATTGATTAAAGGATTGAGCTAGATGACATCTAACAAGTCTGAGTGATCACATCACAATTCCTATAACATGTTTCACATACTAAATGACAAACATATACACGATCAGATTAGAAAATTAAGCGTACCTAACAATAAGGACTTTTAACATTTTGAGACTATTGTGACAGTCTATATTTCATAGAATTATTTGGACACTTGAATCTGTTGCAGAGTTGTTGCTAATACAGGATGTGTGGCAGAACAATACAAAGAAGCCGGTTCTCAATTATCTTACATTTTTAATTACAAAAACTTTATACCCAGTATTGACAGTGTGGCAACTTTTCAAAACTGAAAAATCTCAAGAGAGATCACTGGAGCAGAGTGTTTTTTATTTATTTAAAAAAATTTTTTTTTGATTTGTTGTTCAAGTAAAACTACATAAATTTTATTGTATTTTTAAGGTTATTACAAATATCCAGTTTTTAAAGATTGGTAAGAATCAGTAGTAGAAAGTACATGTATTGCATAGTAAAAAGGTATCCTTTAAAATGATGAACTGGTGAGCATAAAACAGTTCTAATCTTTAACTGACAAATATTTGGGGAGAAGACAGTGAATAGGAGAATGGACCATAAATTGGGTAAAGGTCCCCTACCACTTAGGGGTTCTGTGATTCGCATTGTAATAATTCCTATTAACAACTTTACATTTAACATTAGTTGATACTTACATTCTCTTTCCATTAAGATAAAAAAATGAAAATTTCTAACATTAAAAAATCATTTGTGCATCATAGTTGTAGCTTTTAAAAGCAGGAAAATGTCTAAATAAATCTTAGATTCAAATTTATACCAAACTGATTGAGAAAAGGAACTAATATCCAAGTAGCCAGTCTGGGTTTTAAAAAATTGTTCCTTGGTATTGGTTAAAATTACTTTTTAAATGTTTTCTCATTTTTCAAATATTTCATGTTTAAAATACCTATTACATATATACTTTTTGTATGTATTGTTAAATATTGAAAAGGAAACTGAGGATGTCTGATTTTGAAGGTATTTAACTAGATTTCCCAATAACCTCATTCAGAATCTTGGTCTTTTTGTTTTTGCTAATAAGTTCCATAAACTATCTTCACAGTAAGGATTATGCTTGTAGTGAAGGTCAGATGTTGTAGACAGCAGTGTAAGCAAGGAAATGGATACTGACAGCGTGTGAGGCATTTCAGGCTTCTTTGCTGAATTAGTAGTATATTTTGTGTTTCTTCTTGTTAAACATTGTTTTAATTATTAATTAAACAAAGGCAAACTGTTGGGATTTATTCGTTTTGGATGTTTCGAGCAAGTGTTAACATTTTTTATTCCTCTTTTTGGTTCCTCCCATTGTTCTAAAATCGGACTTTCATATTATTAAAATCTTAAAAAGATGACCCACCCAGGATGAAAAAGCACCACCTAGGGGAAGAAATCTTTTTTTTTTTTTTTTTTTTTTTATCTTTACAGAAACAAATGTTAAGATTATATATAGATGTATTCTTTACATTGGAGTAGAGTCCTCCTTACAGGAAATGAAATAGTTTTAGCACTCTTAGAGGATTAGAGTTCCTAGATTGGTGTCTGTAGCTACAGTTGTAAAACATATAATCTGAAAATGAAGTTAATTTTACATTATAAGAGCACACCATGATCTATGTAAAAAGATTGTCCAGTTGGTGTATTTTTTTAAAAAAAGAGAAAGCACTTTCATATTAAGTAGCATGCGTTTGAATTTCAGATTTTCACATTTGTTGTGTCTGTATCAAGTGAAGTAAAAATGAGCATTCAAATATTTGTTGATGGCAACATTAACTATAAATTAAAGCACCTTATATTCTGCTGCTTAAATTTGCTTGTAATTGCACCTTTGTTACCTGCACATTTTCACATAGAATGTTAACATTGCTTCATGTGGGTCTGGATGGAAGATTAGTTGGCCTACAGGATCATTTATTTATATTGTTTATATTACAATAATATATTGTAGACCAGTTGTAAGTTCATTTCTTTACAAATAAAAGCCTCTTCTATTTGGCTGGTCTGTTGAATTTTTTTTTTCTTTTAGTTTGAGGTGGGGGGAATCCTCTTTTGCAGTAAACAAACTCTTAATGGGGGGTTGAAATAGTTATAACTTCTTTGATTTAAAATTTTTAAAGAGTATCAACCTTTACTAATTGAGCATAAGATATTTAAAAATATTTCACGCCTGTGTTATGGCCACCCAGAGAGAGCTACATTCAGAGGGAAAAATGACACACAAAAATAGAGGGGACCGATTTAAACATTCTCAATTGTTTGAGAGAGCTACATTCAGAGAAAAAAATGACACACAAAAATAGAGGGGACCAATTTAAACATTCTCAATTGTTTCATCAACCCAGTTGTTCCCTTGAACATATCAGTATTTCTACTGGCCTTTGGATGCAATAGGCGCACTATTATGCATTTGGGTTCTTAAAGAACAATCTGATTTTTATCCTGTTTTCCCTAAGCAGTTTTTAATATCATGTCTCTCAGTATAGTGTTTATTTCTCTGCCCTGTAATATGTTTTGTTAACTGACCCTGACCACAGGGGTGGCCATATGATTTAAGCTAGGCCAGATAGATAGTCATTCCCTGGAGTTTTACATTTGAAACTTAGAGATGCTTTAAATTGGAAAAATAAAGCCTCAAGCTATTTTCCAACTGGGTGGAAAAGGAAAACTGTCACTTGTATCTAGAGAGATTCTCCAAGTAAGTTACCCTGTTGTCTTTTCTGATATCCAATGTGTTCTTGAATGGCTCAGGTTTACACTTGTAACTCAAAGAATTCATGACTAATTATCCAGCAGCATTTCCCAAATGTCTTTTAGAAATGACTAGTGTTAACTAAAAAAGGCTTCTGTGGCCAAGTAAAGTTAAACAGGTTTCTTTACTATAGAACTTCAAAAGCCTTTAAGATGTTCATGGGCATTGTGTGTTTTCAAGTGAAAAATAAAGGAAAAATGTTCTTCACATTTGACCATGAAACCGTTCTTTTGAGGAACAATGAGTGGGATTAGTGACAGGTAGGTAATGTAATGATGAAAAACATGAACCCTGGAGCCAGTACTGGATTTGAATTGCAATTCCCCCAGTATGCTAGCTGTATGACCTTGAGTGAGTGAGTTAATTTATTTCCTTCCCTGTAAGAAGGGGATAATAACAGTACCCACTTCATAGAGTTGTTGTGAGGATCAAAACAGCGCTTGGCACATAGGAAACACATCCTAAGCCTTTGCTGTTATTTATTAACAGTCCATAGCATTGTTTTAGAATATTTTTCAAATAATGGAAAGCAATCCACTTGTGGATTATGAACTCAATTTACTGAATCACAACTATCATTTTAAAAAACTACACTATAGAATATATCGGTGTATATATAACATGTAAGCTTAAGTATTGTTATGACATACATTTACATACATATATAACCATGTGTTATGGTAATTATGTAAAAATGTATGTTTCTATAGGTGTTGAAAAATAAAAAGCCATCAATTTGGGAAATGCTGGGTTTAGAAGTTTTTAAATTACTTTCATATATGCAACATAGATTAATATTTGTAAATAGTGATCAAAATATCTACTCTGGATCATACACAAAGTATCTTCAGATTATTTTGCCATTCAGATTGCTTTACTGCAGTGTCTTTCAACCAGGGGGCAGTTTTACCCAACAGGGAAGGTTTAGCAATGTCTGGAGACATTTTTGATTGTCACTACTGGGGAAGTGACATCTAGTGGGTAGGAATCAGAGATGCCACTAGACATCCTACAATGTACAGAACAGTTCCCAAAAGAGAGAATTACCTGACACAAAACGCCAGTAGTACCAAGGTTGGAACTCCACTGTACTTTCAGAGTTTGATGCATAGCTAATTTGATTATGATGTGACATGCAAGTATGTGCCATCAGTTATAACTGCAAGAGACCTGGTTTTCCTATCCCCAGTTCTATCAAGTGGGCAACCTAAACACTCTTCTTCCAGGAATAGTCATATTAAGAACAGGGATATATTATAAAAATTAGCTAAATTTAATTTCAGCTAGTCTTCCCCTTTACATTAAAGATCTATAACAAATCATTTTAAGGAAACTTGATTTTGTTCTGAATTTGATAAAAATGTATATTTTAAGTTCATGCCTTAAAGTTGGCATTGAATCTAAAGACTTCAGTTGCACAAACATCAATATGACTAAATGTCATCTCATTGTACTTTAGTGTTAATAGCTAATGTTTGTAATATGCAACATTCTGAAGAGATACAACAACTTTTCTTGGGATTCTTTTGTTTTTTAAAGAAAACATTTAAAAAAATATGCATCATAGTGCCGAAAGATACATTCTGTAAGGCGTGAAAGCTGGAGGGGAAAAGCTTCAGTTCAGGTCAGTTTGGTTCTTCAAATCATTAAGGATCAAACTCTGAATCATTTACTATATCATTATGCAACTGAGCATTTTTCTGTATCCTAAGTCATTCTCTCCTGTTAGTAAAACTGTGATTCTTATTGTAGTTGTAAGATTTAATTAGTTTTAACCTGCAACATATTAACAAATTATTATTGATATGGGCTTTTCAATTTTCTGAAGATTGTGAATTATAAATGGAATGAAGCAGCATTTCCAGCTGACAAATGGATCCACAGGTAATGCAATGTCTCTTAAACTAAGCTTGTGACAATTGAACCAATAAACTGTAGCAATGAGAAAACTATTGACAAAGTACAACCATGGAATGTTCATCTCAATATAAGCTGGAATCTGTACTTTAAGTAAAAGAATGAGTACTTGAAGTAGCACAAAGGGGAACCATGTACCAAGAAAACAGATAATGAGCTTGGGCAAGAGTATTTTTTTAGAACTCACTATGTAACCAGAGTGGGATGAAAAGGGAAAATACAGGATAGTCTCATTCATATACGAAGTTATCCTTATAGCCTGTACCAAGGTAACAACTTCTGACCAAGAGATTATAAAAGCAATAAATAAAATCATCATCATGGAAAATGACAACCAGTAACTCTGAATGCTGACATAGAAAGGACATTGACAAGAATAAACATTCTGTGCATTCAGGCTTTGGTAGATAGCTGGATCTCCCAAAACATAAGCAAGGACTGAAATCCAAATAAAAATTACTATCAAGAAATACAACAGTTTTTGACACTTAAAAGAAAACTTCGTAGTTTTGGAGAAGTTCAAGTAATAATCTATACAAGCTATCAGGACAACTGGATAATGCAAAAATCCGTAAGTAAAGGAAATAATTTGAGTAAATAGGCAGATGTGATATTTAGTAAACCTAATGCCTAAAAGTACAAAATCCCTGAAATAGAATATTAGGGAGATGTTTACCAAAAGTAAAAGATCAACAAATGCTAATGAAATGCAAAAATATTCCATAAAATTTTGATAAGTGTTTTTTCTTCTCATTCCTAGCACAAGGATATTTAATAATGTTTTCCCAAGTATAATTAAGAACAACAGACAGCTAACATCTAGGGGCTGGTTTGTTTGATGTAACTGGTACTGAAAAGAGCAGTTCTTTGAAGAGAGAGCAGTCATATTTTTAGTTAGATTTCAGGTCTGTTGAGATACATATGATAAAATACTCCGTCACTTTATTTTCCATCCCTGCAAAAAAAGTGAAAAAACCTGTATGTTATCTTGCTATCTCTACTTTGAAACTTTACAAAAGCAATCACATCTATTATATACAGGAATCAAAACACATGCCTAAAATAGCAGCCTGACAGGTGCACTCAAAACAATTATGGATAACTTTAACGCAGTCCTCCCTGATGCCAGACATTACTCCACCCTCCTTTTTTGTTTTAATAGTAGTGGATCCTCATTATTTGAGGATTCCATATTTATGAATTAGCCTACTGACTATAAAATTTATTTGTAACCCCAGTCAATTCCCACAGCACTATCGTGGTCATTCACAGACATGCACAAAGCAGGAAAAATCTAAGTTGCCCAATGCTCATGTTTCTAGCTAAGATAAATGAGGTGACATGCTGCCTTCTTGTTTCTGCCTTCTTGTTTCAGCTCTCATATTGTAAACAAATGTCCTTTTTTTGCAGTATATTTAGTGCCATATCTTTTGCATTTTTCTGCTTTTTATTGGTGAGTTCACTGTTTAAAAGGACCCCTAAGTGTAGTGCTGAAGTACTGTCTAGAGGTCCTGAACTCAAGAAGATTGTGATGTGCCTTATAGATAAATACACTTGTTAGATAAGCTTGGTTCAGGCATGTGTTATAGTGCTGTTGTATGTGAGTTCAGTGTTAATAAATCAACACTATAAAGGTATCTTTAAACCAAAGCACATATAAAACAAGGTTATGTATTGACTGGGAGCCGAAAATAGGCTCTCAGGAACCTAACCCTGTATATCCCCTAGGAGCAGCGGTCAGTATGCACTAATTTCAGCATGGCGACTTTATGGAGCATAACTACTGTGCATAACAACAATCACTTGTACTTTCAAGGGATGGTCAGCAATTAGACTAGTAAAATTTAAAGGCAATGCTTATGATTCCCGTTAGCATTGAAGATTTTTAGCTGCAGGGTCATCATTCAGATTAAATCTTTCTCTAAAGCCCAAAGATATAAAGCAAATGGGTCAAGTGAAAAATAATAGGAGTACTGGCAGAAGGAAGAAAGATAAGGATGTATCTTCTGGATATGATTTTTCAGATAGGACACCTGGAGAGACAAGAGAATGCTGGGAAGGAATAGGGACTGGGTAACGAGATATGAGAACATTAAGAAGTAGTGGGCAAAGGCAAAGGAACAGGAGTTGAGGCCTGAGTGAGAAATGTCATTGGAAGCAGGAAAAAGAAGATGAAAAAAATGGTCAGGAAGAAATGAGGCGAGCATAAAAAGGTAATGAGGAGTTTCAAGAAATCTATCCTTAAAAAAAAAAAAAAAATCATGGTTTACTCAAAGTTGTTTATTCAAGACTGTTTGACCAGCCTTTATAAAAAGCAAAATCAAGCCAAACTAAACAGTAACAAAACCAAAACCCTCCACAAATGTCAACAATTGGAGGTGAGTTAAAAATGATACATGGTACACATCCTTACGATACGCTATTATGCAGCCATTAAAAATGTCAGGATAGGAAGAAAACTTAGTTTGTACTCCACCTTTTCTATACTTGTAAAATTTTCAGCCTTGTAAATTTGTTACCGGTAAAAAAATGATACAAATTTCCACAATATGCTTAGTTCAGTGAAATGTAGGTTACAAAACTACAGCAACAAGTCATTTAGTTTTTGTAAGGAAAAAAACATACATGCCTAAAAAAGACTAAAAATGTGCACATCAAGTTATCAGTATGTTAGCAGTATACTTGTAGGTTTTTCTCTATTTCCCAAAGTTTAAGGAAATAAAGGAGTATCAAGTCTGAAAAGTGAAAACTCTGAATTTGCCTAAAAGCATTAGATCATTGATGATTAAATTTCAAGGGAGCAGTATGGATATTGTCCGAGGGTAAAAAAGAAAATAGGGTGAGAGAAGTTTATTAATCTCAGTTTTGTCGACAGATTAAAACCTTACTTTCATAGCCGTAATCTTATTGGTCATGAGCTCACTTATTCAAGTACACAAACAATGTAGATTTTTACACATGTATATGTGTAAAGGTAGTTATAAAAAATCATACAATACCTACCTTCAAAACTAGAAGCATAAAACCAGTCAAGTTTTTTCCTACACTCAAAATTTTTTCCTACACTGAAACAATATTACACTTTAACTTGACCCTCTCCCCCATAAAGTTCTAGTTAAGATTTTGATACATAAGGGCATGGAAACAAAGCTGGCACTTTGAAAAATGCCATTAGTCTTACAAATGGTGCTACTTGGATAAGGAAGCCTAGAAAAAAATAAGACCATATGAAGTCCTTCTTGAACCAGAAAAAAACAGGCTTAGTTTTAAACAGCAAATGTTGGTTTTTAACAGGAGTGAGGGAGGGAAATACTGTGGGTTCATATTTACCAAGCCACATTTTTAAAAAATGTTATCTTCAGGATAAAAGAGAAATGTTTACCTTTGTCAAATGATACTGCTTTTATAACTCCTATTCAAAAACAAACAAACAGCTTAAAGAAATCTGTGTTTAAGTCAAGGGATGTTTTCCCAAGTTTCCGTTTGTCATTGACTCAGGTATGGAGTCAATCCGGAGGCCAGAAAAGCAGATTAGTCCCTGGAGGAGGGATGTAACCCTGAATGCCTCCCAGGGGCTAAGGGAGGTCACCATAAGACAACAGGAGGAGAAGGCGCAAAAACTAAAGCCCTCATGGCTCTAACCCCGAACCTCTTCAGAAGAGGATTCTAAAGAAAGGAGACAAGTCTGAAAGGGAATATGTAAGAGAATGATAAAGCTAAAAGAAACTTTAGAAATGAGAAAAACAAGGCCCAGGAAAGATACACAACTTGAGGCAATAAAAAGCAATTGAAAGGAAAATACTGAAAAATAAGATTTTCGTCATTTTATAAAAATTCCTGAATACCATGATCAATGGGAACCAACCAAGACATTCTTAGATGATACCAATTTTATATGCTCTACCTCTTTTCCTTCTCCTCCAAACCATTAAATGTATTCAAAATTCCAATATTTGTGACTTCAAATCACCTCCCAGGACAGGACAAAAACCCTACTTGATAGGCTACCTGTTCCAAATTTTCCTTTGAAAAATGTTCACAGTAGCTATGTGGATTCAGAGATGTGTAAGATGAGGTCATTT
This sequence comes from Choloepus didactylus, assembly GCF_015220235.1. Lineage (NCBI taxonomy): Eukaryota > Metazoa > Chordata > Mammalia > Pilosa > Megalonychidae > Choloepus > Choloepus didactylus. The sequence goes on from NC_051307.1 coordinate 123,580,086, forward strand.
TCCTGCATGAGTTTTTGAACTACTTATGAGTCAACTCCACTGCTTCATATGGAACCTTTTCTTTTCCATGGGCTCGGCTTTGTGATCAGGTCTGAATCAAGCCCAATTTGGGAGCATTAGCAGAGCTTAGTGGAAACAAACCATGATTTTGTGATTTCTTTTCACTGAGCCAGTCTCCGCTTTTCTATTTAGAAAGCAATTTATTATTAATGACACACCATACTTACCATGCTTTCTGCAGTGGGTATTTCTTGGCTGTTGATCTTTTTCCTATTTTATTTGTTTTATTGCCTTCAGTTATCTTGATTTTTGTTTCCTTGCATTTCATTTTGCTATACCAAATGCTATATGAGTAAGCTCTGTGTGGAAGACAGAAAACAAAAAATAACCATCATTAATAACCATCTTAATTGATTGGAGCTTGTTCCAGCTACCTGCTTGGAAAAACTAATTTTCTGTGGGATCGAGGCCAGTAACTAAGTGCCAATCTTCTTAGTTTCTTTCTAGCAAAAGGAAGAACGGGATACTTTCTGGTTTTGGGCCCCTTGACACTCATCACATATTAACATAAATTGTTTTTTTTAATGAAAAATTACTGTTTGCCCAAACAAAAGTTCAGTGAGATGGATGGCATTGTTTTACATTTTCATAAATCACTTTAGCATCTAGCTTAATAACAGACAACTGAATTCTCATCTATATGTAATCAGTCATGATATCACACATCACCTACTTCTGGAAAAGTCCTTTGTATTTATGAGAGTTTGAAAGTAAAAAAGGTAAATAACTTCTTAGTATTATTATGAAAATAATTTTGATCTTGGAGCCCCTGAAAAAGGTCTCAGAACCCCTGGGATTACCTGAACCACACTTTAGAATTGCTGCTCTGAACAGTCCTTTTCCCTTTTAAAACAGTTATCAAATAGCTGTGCTGTTCAACTTCATACGTAATCTCAGAAAACTTTAATGAAACCATCTGCATTAAACTGCAGAACAAGAAATAAGCCCAGTTAACATAACACCCTAGTCTACTGTTGTAAAGAAAGTGGAATTGGCACTGTAGCCTTATTTGCTGAGCCTGATGAGTACAGAAAGCCTGTCAGAGAAATACTGTATGGGGCCTTGTCCTTGTTTTATATACCCTTTTCACTGATCCTTAACAACAATCATGGAAGGTATATATTATTTTGCCCCATGAGGAAACAAGCTCAGGCAGTTAATAAGCACATTTCTCTAGGTCACAATGATTGGTTAAGTGTTGAAGGTGAATTTCAACTTCAGGTCAGATTTCAAACCTTTTCTTCAGTAAGCCACAATTACAGGTCAACTTACACCTGGAATTGTAGAAAAGGACACAATTGATAAATGTCAAAGAGTTTTCTAAAAGAGTAATATCCAAATATAAGGGATTATGTTGCTAACAAGTACCCATAGTACCACGACTGACTAATCCATTTGGTTAGTATATTTTTATTCTTCTAAAAGGTAAATATAAATAAACTCTTCAAAGTGTGGTCCTTACTTGTGTCATAATTCAGTAAACAGATGTCATCTAATAACTTTTTAAGAAAGATGTTTTCATTCATTTACAGTATAATTAGATTCAATAGAGGCAACAGAGAAAATGCAGAAAAGGAATGTTTTTATTGAACTTACTTTTTAAATTAGCAAAATAATTTACATGGTAAATTACAGAAGTGTATACAATGAAAACTGCCCCTCCTACCAACACTTCTCCCCACTACTATCCAGTCCAGTTTCTCTTCCTAGATACCAACACTGTTTCCAATTGCTTGTGTATCTTTCCAGAGACATTCTAAAGCAAGCTTTTCAAAAGAAATTTGAAATGTCCGTTATGTTGTTAATGCAACTAGCAAGGCATTCTTGATTTGCCCTTTCCCAAGTCTCATTTATATACTGATAAAATCAGAGAAAAGAGTTGCAAAGGTAGACTATCAACAAAATATTAATCAATGATTTACCAGATTACAGGGGTAATTTCCACTAACCCAAATGTAAGGTTGGCCATAAGGTAGGTCAGTGGGGCCAGACAGCAAACAGGAGTTATCTCAGGGTATTTTTACTTTTTCTTCCCTGTTGTGCAGAATTATAGTGCTCATCCATACCTGCCTCTTCCCTGCTTCCAAGAACATGGTAGGATTTTAATTCCTTGATCCCAACAGTTAGGTGAGTTCATGTGGCTATTTCAGGCCAATGACCTGTCAGGCCAAAGCATTTAATGGGCAGGGTTCTGTTCCCCTGCCACAAGGGATAAAGAGGTCAAGTGTTTTAGATGGTCCAGCTCAAGATGGTGGGGCTTGTCAGCCTGGGTCCTTGAGTGACCATGTGGAGCAAAGACCCTCGTGATTCACAATGGATATATAGTATAATCAAGAAATAAATCTGTGGTGTATTAAGGCAGTGGGATTTCATGATTATTTGTTATGGCCTATCTTGACTAATAGAATTATCATTCTCTGTGTCATTTGAAATTTTGTTAACAGCATATATTATTTATATTACCAGAACCAAAGTATTACAGTAGTAAAAAGAACTTTGAAAAGCAACAAAGCACAAATGTAAAAAAAATTGGCAAAATCAAAATTCAATGTTCAATTTCTAATACATTCATTGCTTTTGCATTGTTTTTGTTCTGATGTTCTTATATTTACCTAGACTGTATTGGAAAAGAAGAAAGGGTCTTAATTCAATGACCTAAGTTTCTGCCTTAAAAAACAGAAGAGCACATTAAACCCAAAGCAAGCTGAAGGATATAATAAAGATAAGAGCAGAAATCAATGAAACTGTTAAAAAAGGAAAGAAAACAAAAATCAATGAAACCAAAAGCTGGTTCTTTGGGAAAAAAACACACACACACACACACACACACATAACACACGCAACAAAATTGATAAGCCTTGCCAAACTAAGAAAACAAGAAAGCTGAAGTTATCAAAATTAGGAAAGAGAAGACCTCACTACAGATCGTACAAACATTAAAAAGGATAATAAGGGACTACTACAAAAAACTTCATACCAATAAATGAGACAGCTGTGATGAAACAAACTTCTGGAAAGACACTACCAAATCTCATCCAAAAAGATCCCTAAACTTCCCACATTAAACTCATTTCATATTTAAAATCCTTTCTGCAATTCATCAAACATTTAAGGAAGAAATAAAAAACTAAACAAAATAGAAGAGGAAGGAAACACACCTTCCAGGTACAGTAATAAAGACTGTTACTATAACATAAGAATAGTCCTATAGATCGACTCCATAGACAACAGTCAAGAAATAGACCCAATTATGGTCAATTAATTTTCAACAAAGTAAATGGGGGAATGGACAGTCATTTACAAAAATGGTGCTGAAAAGTGGCCATTCAAATGGGGAAACAAAACAAAACAAAACAAAAAACCTTGACTGTCACCTCACACAATCTGCAAAAATAAACTCAGCTGTGGGCAAGCTCGCTTCCCTGGGCAGAGCGTAGGTAGGGGAGGGTGGGCGAGGAGCCGCCCCATGCAGCCCTGCGGGCGGTTTCTCAGAACAATAAACCCGGGGTCGGGGCCCAGCTGCTTCCACATTTAGTGTCCTGGCCCTAGAGGGGCTCTGCTGCGACTCTTAGACTCTTCGCTGGGGCCCTTAGAGGCTGCTGAGGGCAGAGGCGTGACACAGCCCGCAGGCTCAGAGGCTGTTTGCAGACAAAGCTGAGGGAAAGGCCTGGACCCTAAGCCTTGCAGCCCGGGAGTCCCTGAGGCCGCGACTGCGCAGAGGGCCCCTTCCCCGGCTCCCGGCTCTGAGGTAACCAGGAGGCCTCTCACTTCACTCGCCCATCTCTCCTTTATTTCTCTTCCTTGTTCTCCCTCCTTGCCTCTTCATCTCACCCTCTCAGCAAGTATGAAAACAAAGCTGGAGCCTGGGGAATGGCTCTGAGGCCGAGCTCCCGGAATGTCCCTTCCTCCCTTCTGCCTCTAGCAGGGCCTTCTGCCCTCACCTGCCCCTCCAGGTGGCGTCCCCACCCACCCCCAAATCTGGAAGGCTACAGCTTCCTTCCTCTTAGTGGTTCTTGAGACCCTGGAGGTAATGTCCTGAAAAAGAGGTTATTAATCACTTTCCTGCAACAGTGACAACCCCAATCGTAACACTAGCTGGATACAAGCTTAAGGAACAGATACTTCATCTTTTAAATTTCAGCGAGAACACATTAAGATACCAAAATGTCCAGGTTTCAACAAAAGAATACAATACATACAAGGAAACAGGAAGCAATGGCCTAGGCAAAGGAGATGATTAAAACATTCGAAACCATCAACAAGGAGGACAAATCTGGACATAACTGAAAAATACTTTGTTAAACTGGTCCTAGAGATGCTCAAAGAGCTAAGGAAAACACAAACAAAGAACTAAAGGAAATCAGGGAAACGAAAGATGAACACAACCAGAATATGAATAGAGTGATGGAAATCATGAAAAGAAACAAACAAAGCTGAAGACCACAGTAAGAGAAATTAAAAATTCACTAGAGGGGTTCAACAGCAGATTGGGGCTGGCAGAAGGAAAATTTGGGAAACTTCAAGATAAAGCAATTGAAATCATTCCATCTGAGGAACAGAAAGAAGAATGAATGAAGAGAAGTGAACGGAGCCCAGGGAGCCTGTGGGAAACCATCAAGCATGTCAATATACACACTATTGGAGTCCCAGAAGAAGAAAGAAAGGGGCAGAGAGAATATTCAAAGAAATAATGGCTTAATACTCCCCTAATTTAACAAAAGATATAAAGAGACGCTCAGGATAAACCCAAATAGACCGATGCCAGGGCATATAATAATCACTGTTGAATGCCCAAAGATAGAGAACTCTGAAAGCCACAAAAGAGAAGCCACATGTAAAAGAGAGCCTCAATAAGATTAAATGCCTGTTTCTCATCAATTACCATGGAGGCAAGAAGGTAGTGGGATGACATCCTTAGGGTGCCGAAAGCAAAAAACTGCCAACCAAGACTTCCATATATGGCAAAACTGATCCCCCCAAATGGGGGAGTGATTAACATATCCCCAGATAAACAAAAGCTGAGGAAGTTCATCACCACTATACAGATCCTACAAGAAATGCTAGAGTTCTACAGAACAAAAGGAAAGGGCCACAGACAATAGATTGAAGACAGGAAAAAATAAGGAGCTCTGGTGAGAGTAATGACGTGGGTAAATATAAATGCCAATACTATTGTTAAAAAACAAACTCAGAGAGGCGGGGCAAGATGACGGATTGGTGAGCTGTATGTTTTAGTTACTCCTCCAGGAAAGTAGGTAGAAAGCCAGGAACTGTGTGGACTGGACACCACAGAGCAATCTGACTTTGGGCATACTTCTTACAACACTCATGAAAACGTGGAACTGCTGGGATCAGCGAAATCTGTAAGTTTTTGTGGCCAGGGGACCCACACCCCTCCCTGCCAGGCTCAGTCCCGTGGGAGGAGGGGCTGTCAGCTCCGGGAAGGAGAAGGGAGAACTGCAGTGGCAGCCCTTATCGGAATCCATTCTACTGATCCAAACTCCAACCATAGATAGACTGAGACCAGACACCAGAGAATCTGAGAGGAGCCAGCCCAGCAGAGAGGAGACAGGCATAGAGAAAAAAAACAACACGAAAAACTCCAAAATAAAAGCGGAGGATTTTTGGAGTTCTGGTGAACATAGAAAGGGGAAGGGCAAAGCTCAGGCCCTGAGGCTCATATGCAAATCCCGAAGAAAAGCGGATCTCTCTGCCCTGTGGACCTTTCCTTAATGGCCCTAATTGCTTTGTCTCTTAGCATTTCAATAACCCATTAGATCTGTGAGGAGGGCCCTTTTTTTTCCTTTTTCTAAAACAATTACTCGAAGAAGCCCAATACAGAAAGCTTCAAAGACTTGCAATTTGGGCAGGTCAAGACAAGAGCAGAACTAAGAGAGCTCTGAGACAAAAGGCAATAATCCAGTGGCTGAGAAAATTCACTAAACACCACAACTTCCCAAGAAAAGGGGGGTGTCCGCTCACAGCCATCATCCTGGTGGACAGGAAACACTCCTGCCCAACGCCAGCCCCATAGCCCAGAGCTGCCCCAGACAACCCAGTGTGACAGAAGTGCTTCAAATAACAGGCACACACCACAAAACTGGGCATGGACATTAGCCTTCCCTGCAACCTCAGCTGACTGTCCCAGAGTTCGGAAGGTGAAGCAGTGTGAACTAACAAAGCCTCATTCAGCCATCATTTCAGCAAACTGGGAGCCTCCCTACACAGCCCAGCAGCCCAGAACTGCCCTGGGGGGACGGCACTCACCTGTGACATAGCACAGTAATCCCTCAACAGAGGACCAGGGGGTGCACGGCCTGGAAGAGGGACCCACTCGCAAGTCTCAGGAGCCATACGCCAATACCAAGGACTTGTGGGTCAGTGGCAGAGACAAACTGTGGCAGGACTGAACTGAAGGATTAGACTATTGCAGCAGCTTTAAAACTCCAGGATCACCAGGGAGATTTGATTGTTAGAGCCACTCCCCCTCCCTGACCTCTCAGAAACACGCCCCATATACAGGGCGGGCAACACCAACTACACACACAAGCTTGGTACACCAATTGGACCCCAGAAGACTCACTCCCCCACTCACCAAAAAGGCAAAGCAGGGGAGACCTGGCTTGTGGAGAACAGGTGGCTCGTGGACACCGCCTGCTGGTTAGTTAGAGAAAGTGTACTCCATGAAGCTGTAGATCTGAGAAATTAGAGATAAGGACTTCAATTGGTCTACAAATCCTAAAAGAACCTTATCAAGTTAAGCAAATGCTAAGAGGCCAAAAACAACAGAAAATTATTAAGCATATGAAAAAACCAGACTATATGGATAACCCAAGCCCAAGCACCCAAATCAAAAGATCAGAAGAGACACAGCAACTAGAACAGCTACTCAAAGAACTAAAGATGAACAATGAGACCACAGTACGGGATACAAAGGATATCAAGAAGACCCTAGAAGAGCATAAAGAAGACACTGCAAGACTAAATAAAAAAATGGATGATCTTATGGAAATTAAAGAAACTGTTGACCAAATTAAAAAGACTCTGGACACTCATAGTACAAGACTAGAGGAAGTTGAACAACGAATCAGTGACCTGGAAGATGACAGAATGCAAAATGAAAGCACAAAAGAAAGAATGGGGAAAAAAATTGAAAAAATTGAAACGGACCTCAGGGATATGATAGATAATATAAAACGTCCGAATATAAGACTCATTGGTGTTCCAGAAGGGGAAGAAAAGGGTAAAGGTCTAGGAAGAGTATTCAAAGAAATTGTTGGAGAAAACTTCCCAAATCTTCTAAACAACATAAATACATAAATCATAAATGCCCAGCGAACTCCAAACAGAATAAATCCAAATAAACCCCCTCTGAGACATATTCTGATCACACCGTCAAACACGGAAGAGAAGGAGCAAGTTCTCAAAGCAGCAAGAAAAAGCAATTCACCACATACAAAGGAAACAGCATAAGCCTAAGTAGTGACTACTCAGCAGCCACCATGGAGGCGAGAAAGCAGTGGCACGATATATTTAAAATTCTGAGTGAGAAAAATTTCCAACCAAGAATACTTTATCCAGCAAAGCTCTCCTTCAGATTTGAGGGAGAGCTTAAATTTTTCACAGACAAACAAATACTGAGAGAATTTGCTAACAAGAGACCTGCCCTACTGGAGATACTAAAGGGAGCCCTACAGACAGAGAAACAAAAAAGGACAGAGAGACTTGGAGAAAGGTTCAGTACTAAAGAGATACGGTATGGGTACAATAAAGGATATTAATAGAGAGAGGGGAAAAATATATATGACAAACATAAACCAAAGGATAAGATGGCTGATTCAAGAAATGCCTTCACGGTTATAACGTTGAATGTAATTGGATTAAACTCCCCAATTAAAAGATACAGATTCGCAGAATGGATCAAAAAAAAAAATGAGCCATCAATATGTTGCATACAAGAGACTCATCTTAGACACAGGGACACAAAGAAATTGAAAGTGAAAGGATGGAAAAAAATATTTCATGCAAGCTACAGCCAAAGGAAAGCAGGTGTAGCAATATTATTCTCAGATAAAATAGACTTTATATGCAGGGATATTTTGAGAGACAAAGAATGCCACTACATACTAATAAAAGGGGCAGTTCAACAAGAAGAAATAACAATCATAAATGTCTATGCACCCAATCAAGGTGCCACAAAATACATGAGAGAAACACTGGCAAAACTAAAGGAAGCAATTGATGTTTCCACAATAATTGTGGGAGACTTCAACACATCACTCTCTCCTATAGATAGATCAACCAGCCAGAAGACCAATAAGGAAATTGAAAACCTAAACAACCTGATAAATGAATTAGATTTAACAGACATATACAGGACATTACATCCCAAATCACCAGGATACACATACTTTTCTAGTGCTCATGGAACTTTCTCCAGAATAGATCAAGATCATATGCTGGGACATAAAACAAGCCTCAATAAATTTAAAAAGATTGAAATTATTCAAAGCACATTCTCTGACCACAATGGAATACAATTAGAAGTCAATAACCATCAGAGACTTAGAAAATTCACAAATACCTGGAGGTTAAACAACACACTCCTAAACAATCAGTGGGTTAAAGAAGAAATAGCAAGAGAAATTGCTAAATATATAGAGACGAATGAAAATGAGAACACAACATACCAAAACCTATGGGATGCAGCAAAAGCAGTGCTAAGGGGGAAATTTATAACACTAAACACATAGATTAAAAAGGAAGAAAGAGCCAAAATCAAAGAACTAATGGATCAACTGAAGAAGCTAGAAAATGAACAGCAAACCAATCCTAAACCAAGTACAAGAAAAGAAATAACAAGGATTAAAGCAGAAATAAATGACATAGAGAACAAAAAAACAATAGAGAGGATAAATATTACCAAAAGTTGGTTCTTTGAGAAGATCAACAAGATTGACAAGCCCCTAGCTAGACTGACAAAATCAAAAAGAGAGAAGACCCATATAAACAAAATAATGAATGAAAAAGGTGACATAACTGCAGATCCTGAAGAAATTTAAAAAATTATAAGAGGATACTATGAACAACTGTATGGCAACAAACTGGATAATGTAGAGGAAATGGACAATTTTCTGGAAATATATGAACAACCTAGACTGACCAGAGAAGAAATAGAAGACCTCAATCAACCCATCACAAGCAAAGAGATCCAATCAGTCATCAAAAATCTTCCCACAAATAAATGCCCAGGGCCAGATGGCTTCACAGGGGAATTCTACCAAACTTTCCAGAAAGAACTGACACCAATCTTACTCAAACTCTTTCAAAACATTGAAGAAAATGGAACACTACCTAACTCATTTTATGAAGCTAACATCAATCTAATACCAAAACCAGGCAAAGATGCTACAAAAAAGGAAAACTACTGGCCAATCTCCCTAATGAATATAGATGCAAAAATCCTCAACAAAATACTTGCGAATCAAATCCAAAGACACATTAAAAAAATCATACACCATGACCAAGTGGGGTTCATTCCAGGCATGCAAGGATGGTTCAACATAAGAAAATCAATCAATGTATTACAACACATTAAAAATTCAAAAGGGAAAAATCAAATGATCATCTCAATAGATGCTGAAAAAGCATCTGACAAAATCCAACATCCGTTTTTAATAAAAGCACTTCAAAAGGTAGGAATTGAAGGAAACTTCCTCAACAGGATAAAGAGCATATACGAAAAACTCACAGCCAGCATAGTACTCAATGGTGAGAGACTGAAAGCCTTCCCTCTAAGATCAGGAACAAGACAAGGATGCCCGCTGTCACCACTGTTATTCAACATTGTGCTGGAAGTGCTAGCCAGGGCAATCCTGCAAGACAAAGAAATAAAAGGCATCCAAATTGGAAAAGAAGAAGTAAAATTGTCATTGTTTGCAGATGATATGATCTTATATCTGGAAAACCCTGAGAAATTGACGATACAGCTACTAGAGCTAATAAACAAATTTGGCAAAGTAGCGGGATACAAGGTTAATGCACATAAGACAGTAATGTTTCTATATGCTAGAAATGAACAAACTGAAGAGACACTCAAGAAAAAGATACCATTTTCAATAGCAACTAAAAAAATCAAGTACCTAGGAATCAACTTAACCAAAGATGTAAAAGACCTATACAAAGAAAACTACATAACTCTACTAAAAGAAATAGAAGGGGACCTTAAAAGATGGAAAAATATTCCATGTTCATGGATAGGAAGGCTAAATGTCATTAAGATGTCAATTCTACCCAAACTCATCTACAGATTCAATGCAATCCCAATCAAAATTCCAACAACCTACTTTGCAGACTTGGAAAAGCTAGTTATCAAATTTATTTGGAAAGAGAAGATGCCTCGAATTGCTAAAGACACTCTAAAAAAGAAAAACGAAGTGGGAGGACTTACACTCCCTGACTTTGAAGCTTATTATAAAGCCACAGTTGTCAAAACAGCATGGTACTGGCACAAAGATAGACATATAGATCAATGGAATCGAATTGAGAATTCGGAAATAGACCCCCAGATCTATGGCCGACTGATCTTTGATAAGGCCCCCAAAGTCACTGAACTCAGTCATAATGGTCTTTTCAACAAATGGGGCTGGGAGAGTTGGATATCCATATCCAAAAGAATGAAAGAGGACCCCTACCTCACCCCCTACACAAAAATTAACTCAAAATGGATGAAAGATCTCAATATAAAAGAACGTATCATAAAACTCCTAGAAGATAATGTAGGAAAACATCTTCAAGACCTTGTATTAGGCGGCCACTTCCTAGACTTTACACCCAAAGCACAAGCAACAAAAGAGAAAATAGATAAATGGGAACTCCTCAAGCTTAGAAGTTTCTGCACCTCAAAGGAATTTCTTCAAAAAGGTAAAGAGGCAGCCAACTCAATGGGAAAAAATGTTTGGAAACATGTATCTGACAAAAGACTGATATCTTGCATATACAAAGAAATCCTACAACTCAATGACAGTAGTACAGACAGCCCAATTATAAAATGGGCAAAAGATATGAAAAGACAGTTCTCTGAAGAGGAAATACAAATGGACAAGAAACACATGAAAAAATGTTCAGCTTCACTAGCTATTAGAGAGATGCAAATTAAGACCACAATGAGATACCATCTAACACCGGTTAGAATGGCTGCCATTAAACAAACAGGAAAGTACAAATGCTGGAGGGGATGTGGAGAAATTGGAACTCTTATTCATTGTTGGTGGGACTGTATAATGGTTCAGCTACTCTGGAAGTCAGTCTGGCAGTTCCTTAGAAAATTAGATATAGAGTTACCATTTGATCCAGCGATTGCACTTCTCGGTATATACCCGGAAGATCGGAAAGCAGTGACACGAACAGATATCTGCACGCCAATGTTCATAGCAGCATTATTCACAATTGCCAAGAGATGGAAACAACCCAAATGTCCTTCAACAGATGAGTGGATAAATAAAATATGGTATATACACACGATGGAATACTACGCGGCAGTAAGAAGGAACGATCTCGTGAAACATGACAACATGGATGAACCTTGAAGACATAATGCTGAGCGAAATAAGCCAGGCACAAAAAGAGAAATATTATATGCTACCACTAATGTGAACTTTGAAAAATGTAAAACAAATGGTTTATAATGTAGAATGTAGGGGAACTAGCGATAGAGAGCAATTAAGGAAGGGGGAACAATAATCTAAGAAGAACAGATAACCTATTTAACATTCTGGGGATGCCCAGGAATGACTATGGTCTGTTAATTTCTGATGGATATAGTAGGAACAAGTTCACAGAAATGTTTCTATATTAGGTAACTTTCTTGGGGTAAAGTAGGAACATGTTGGAAGTAAAGCAGTTATCTTAGGTTAGTTGTCTTTTTCTTACTCCCTTGTTATGGTCTCTTTGAAATGTTCTTTTATTGTATTTTTTTTTTCATACAGTTGATTAAAAAAAAAAAGTTAAAAAAAAAAAACAACAAGGAAAAAAAATATGTAGAGCCCCCTTGAGGAGCCTGTGGAGAATGCAGGGATATTGGCCTACCCCACCTCCATGGTTGCTAACATGACCACAGACATAGGGGACTGGTGGTTTGATGGGTTGAGCCCTCTACCATAGGTTTTACCCTTGGGAAGACAGTTGCTGCAAAGGAGAGGCTAGGCCTCCCTATAATTGTGCCTAAGAGCCTCCTCCCAAATGCCTCTTTGTTGCTCAGATGTGGCCCTCTCTCTCTAGCTAAGCCAACTTGAAAGGTGAAATCACTGCCCTCCTCCCTACGTGGGATCAGACACCCAGGGGAGTGAATCTCCCTGGCAACGTGGAATATGACTCCCGGGGAGGAATGTAGACCCGGCATCGTGGGATGGAGAACATCTTCTTGACCAAAAGGGGGATGTGAAAGGAAATGAAATAAGCTTCAGTGGCAGAGAGATTCCAAAAGGAGCCGAGAGGTCATTCTGGTGGGCACTCTTATGCACAATTTAGACAACCCTTTTTAGGTTCTAAAGAATTGGGGTAGCTGGTGGTGGATACCTGAAACTATCAAACTACAACCCAGAACCCATGAATCTCGAAGACAGTTGTATAAAAATGTAGCTTATGAGGGGTGACAAGGGGATTGGGAAAGCCATAAGGACCACACTCCACTTCGTCTAGTTTATGGATGGATGAGTAGAAAAATAGGGGAAGGAAACAAATAGACAAAGGTACCCAGTGTTCTTTTTTACTTCAATTGCTCGTTTTCACTTTAATTATTATTCTTGTTATTTTTGTGCGTGTGCTAATGAAGGTGTCAGGGATTGATTTAGGTGATGAATGTACAACTATGTAATGGTACTGTGAACAATCGAATGTACGATTTGTTTTGTATGACTGCGTGGTATGTGAATATATCTCAATAAAATGAAGATTAAAAAAAAAACTCAAAAGTGATTGCAGAACTAAATATAGAAGTGAAAACCAAAACCTCTAGAAAAAAACAGGAGAAATTCTTCGTGTTCCTGGGAAGGGAAAGATTTCTTAGGGAACATGCATACACACACACATACCCTCCTACCCCCAACAAATTGATAAATTGGACTCAGTTAAAACAAGACAAACAAAAAACCCTTTCTCTTTGTCTTTTTTAAAAACTCAGTTAAAAAAATAAGGCAAGCTACAGACTAGGAGAAAATATACAATAAATAACTGACAAATGGCTTGAGTTTTTTCACAATAAGACAATTAGTCCAATAAAAAAATGTGCCAAAAATTTGAACAGACACATCAGGGAAATGGAAATCACAATGAGATACCACTGCACACCCACAATCATAGCTAAAATTAAAAAGGCTGACAATACTTATGTTGGCAAAGAAGTAAAACAACTAGAAATTGCATACATTGTTTAAGGGAGTGTAAAATGGTATAACCACTTTGGAAAACAGGCTGGCAGTTTCATAAAATTTTAAGCATTCAATTACCTTCATGCAATAATCCTACTCCTAGATGTTTATCCAAGAGAAATGAAAATATATGTTCACAAAAAGACTTTTACACAAATGGGTATAGCAGTTTTATTCAAAATGGCTCCAAACTAGAAATAACTCAATTAATAATAGTACAGATAAACAAATTGTGGCATATACATACAATGGAATACTTTTCAGCAATACAAGGAATGAAGTACTGATAATGGTACACATGGATAAAACTCAAAAACATGCTAAATTTTAAAAAGCCAGACACAAAAGAATACAGATTATGTGATTCCAATTATACAGAATTCTAGAACACATAATAATGCATAAAACCAAAAAAGCCCATCAGTGGAAACCTACGGCCAGGCTGGGAAGAATTAATTGCAAAGAAGCACCAGGGAAATTTTTGCAAAGATGGAAATATTCTATATCTGGATATGTATATCTAAATCTGGGTGGTGGTCCCACAGATGTGTACATTTGTGAAAATTCAACTGTATACTAAAAGTAAATGTTTTATTAATCTATTTTCAAGGATGTTCTTCTCACATTATTAGATATAAAAGTGAGAACCTGTAATCAATTTAAATGCCCAACAATCAGAAGTCAGGTATATAAATTAATGTACAACTTCCAATGAAAGGTAGCTTTTTCAAAAAATGCACTTACCTCTGCTCCCTCTGATAATGCCACTAAAGCAATAGTAAACTGATTTTTTTAAAGGCATAAACTTGATTCTAAATGAATAAGCAAACTGAATTTGTCATATTGAAGGACACCAGAGAGCCAGGTCATTATACTGAAAATTGATGTTCCCTGCCTTTCCTATAGTAACTGTACTATTAGGTGATGAAATAGGGGATGTTTCCATGTATTACAGAAGTATTCAAGCAAATAAATGAATAAGGACTGACAATTTGAAAATAGTACTCCCCTGACACACTTAATGGAGGCAGACAGCGGTCATCAATCGCTACAAACATCTGAAGAGAGAGAGGAAGAATACACCACTGCCTACCCAGGAAGTAGATTTGCCAAAAAATCAGAACCTGATCAAGCCTCTGGATTCAACGACTGATTTATAAGAAAAACAGGACAGAATGTGACTGTTCTTCCTAACTTATTTATTGCAAATTCTACAGATATATTTACCCCTTCATCATTTTGGTGGGAACAGATAATTAACACATGTACAATGTTCAGAATTATGGAGTGAGGGTTCCATACCTTGTACTAGTGATTCAGTTTTTTGGTACCACACTTTAAGAAGGATATCAATAAATTTGAATATATCTAAAGAAGTCAACAAATATGGGAAAAGGATTCAAAACCATGTGAAAGAGCAATAAAGAATAATAAGAACGGAGTTATCCAAAAGTAGGATATATTTGCTTGGAAGCTAGTATTTTGCACTATCAATGGATATGTATAAATACATATGGAATGACTGCTTAGCAAACATGCCTCACAAAGTACATTATAATAAGGGCTTGTCTCCTAGTTCTCGATGATTACTGTCTCCTTTAGTCTTGCTTTTAAAGAAAAAATAAAAATATACAATGACTCAGAAAGTTACAATCAGAAATCCAGGCTCAGTGGCCACTGAGACCTCACTTTCAGTCCCTGGCGTCTGAACAGGTAATGTGAATGAATCAACCACCAAAGAGATTATGGCACTGTTCATGCTTCATCGTTACTGGATGCTAAAATCTGGCCCTGTCACTGCTGAGAAAGTGAACTAGGCAACGATAGAGGGAGATTTGTTCTTCCACACAACACAAGCTGTTACACCCACCCAATCAACCAGGGTTTAGTGTCCCAAAAAGTCTTAACAACAGCATCCCAGACCCATGCCACCTTATTCCACTACCATAAACAGTTGCCTATTTTGTTTCCATTCCCTCAGGATTCAGAAAATATATACATCTCCCTCAGATTGATTTTTTAAAGCATGAAACTAATGGAGAGAGTTTTAGAGACAAAGTGAGGTTTGGGGGAGGACAGGCAGTGTCCTCAAACCAAATAATTTTACCTAAATATATATTTGGTATTTTAGTTCTAAAGTATTTTATAAAGATTTATTTGAATCAAAGTGTCCAAATCATGCTTCTGAGTTCCCACAGGTCCATGAACCATGCCAAGATATTCAAGTATTAAAACTGAGTAACAGTGTTTTTTCCCCTAAATGGCGTTAAGGAGAAAGTGCCAAAAGATGAAAAAACACTTTCACATGAACAGAATAAAGAAAAAAAAAAAACAACACAATCATCTTGAGAGATGCAAAAAAAGCTTTTGACAAAACTCAACACACTTGATGATAAAAACATCTCAGCAAAGTAGGAATTGAGGGAAATTTCTTCAACCTGACAATCTACAGCTATCATCACAATTAATGGTGAAAAACACAGCAAACACTTTCCCCTTAAGATTGGGAACAGAGAAAGAATATTACCTCTAACCTCTTCTACTCATTTTAGGAGGTCCTAGCCAATAGAGTAAAGCACACAGATTGTAAAGAATAAAATAAAACTATTTGTAGATAAGATTTACGAATATAGAAAATCTCAAGGCATCTGCAAAGAACTTTCTAGAACTAATAAGTGAATTTAATAAGGTTACAGGACACAAGATTAATTCTAAAAATTATATATATAACAAAATTTGAAAACAAAGTAAAAATGCCATTTACAGTAGATTTAAAATAAATTAAAATTTTTGAAAAGATGTGTAAAACATCTACACTAAAAGATTTTAAATGCTGCTGAGAGAAATTAAAGCAGACCTAAATAAATGGTGAGGTATAACATGTCCACGGAAAAGATTATTGTTAAGATATTGTTAAGATGTCAATGACCCCCAGATTAATCTATAGATTCAATGCAGTCTTGGTCAAAATCAAACCAGATTTTTTAGAAATTGACAGTCTGATTCTCAAATGTATATGGAAATGCAAAGTGCAAGAATACCCAAAAATTTTTGGAAAAGAACAAAGTTGAAGGAATTACATTACCTGATATCAAGACTTACAAACTACAGAACTCAAGACAGTGTGGTATTGGTCTAAAAATGGACAAACGCTGATTTACAACAAAGCACCTGCAACCAATGGAGAAAAGGAAAGTATTTTCATCAAATAGTGCTGGAAAAATCAGATAACTGTATGAAAAGAAAAAACAAACAGAATCTCAATGCCATAACCATAAAAACCAATTAATTCAGAAGAGATCACAGACCCAAACACAAAAGCTCAGACAAAAGCTTCTAGAAGAAAACCTTGAAGTAGGTAAAGAGTTTTTAAGCAGAAAACAACAAGCACCATCCATAAAAGAAAAGAATCAATAAAGTGGACTCCTTAAATGCTCTTCTGCTCATTGTAAGAGAACAAAAAGCCAAGAAACAGATTGTTTTATATGTGTGTATCATGAATATTTTCTCCCAAAGGGCTTGTGTCCAGACTATATAAAGAGTGCCTACAAATCAAGAGCAAAAAGACAAACACTCAAAAAAAAAAAAAAAAAAAAAAAACAAAAAAACAAAAAAAAACAGCAAAATACTTGAACACTTCAGTATTCAACATCATTAGTCATCAAGAAAATCCTAATTAACCTCAATAACAAAGGACTTATGGCTGACCAAGATGCTCCAGGGTCCCATTCCCCTACAGAATCTTTGAACAACTAGCAAAAATTGGCAGGCCCATCTTTCTCAGAATGCCAGAAAATAGCTAAAGGGTTGCAGTAACTGGGCAAGTGCTGAAACAAGAAAAAGGTAACTTAAAAACAGAAAATCTCAGGGTGCATTGCAAGCCTCCCTCCCACCACCTCCTTGGCTTGGTGTGGAGCCAGCCCATGCTCTCAATACAGGTGCCTAGTTCTGGTTCCAGAAGGAGCAGGATAACCCCTATGCACATACTGGGATATATGTATGTCTGTGTCACTCTACCTGGTAATAGTCTTAAACACAGAACTAGAACACTCATCTCTGGCTCACTGTCCCAGAACTGGCCCTGCACACAGAAGTACGTTGAGAATGGCTAAATCAGTATAAGAATCAAATCACAACAGCCTGATACAAGGGTTGTGGGAAGATGGTGGAGTAGGAAGCTCTAGAATTCAGTCGTTCCACCATAGCAATTATTAAATAGGTAGGAACTGTCTGAAACCATGATTTTGAAACTCCAGAGGACAGAGGAACACTGTACAGCATCCAGGGAAAAGCAGGAGGAAGAGGCTGCTGAATTATGGTAAAGACCCACAAACTGCCCTCTCTGCACGGTGGTTAACATACACCCATCCCCCACTCTCACAGCAGACCGCAAGAGGTCCAGTCCCTGGCTAGCTCATGGGTGACAGAAAGGGACATTAAAAATTCTCTTCCCTAAGACCAGGGGTAAGCACGACCGATCCCTGATCACAGCTGTTATGAGGGCTGTCATTGTTCCAACCTACCTGAGACAGGGGCAGCAGCGGAGGAGACTGAAAGTGGCTACACTTCCTGAGGGCTGCAAGGGACAGTTTAGTTGAAGGGGCTACATTCTACTTGTCAGGTCAAGAAAACTCAGCTTCGGGGATCCACGGAAGAAGTCCCTGGTGCCCTTTCTGATCTCCTCCTCCCCAAGGCTCTTTGGAGCTGGTCTGTGCCCCTTTGTGGGTCCCTGGCCCTGTTTTGGCTGGGAAAGACTGACTTGAGAAAGTCCTCTCTGGAGTGCCCCCCTCCTAGAGCTTGAGGCAATGAAAGAAGTGTAAAAAATTACAGAGGTGGACAGCCTGGGGCAAAGGCTTGCTTGCTTTAAACACCCAAGAGAGGGGGCATTCAAACTTCTGTAAACTCCAGAGGAACTCCAAAACAACTAACAAGCACAAGACCTGGACAACACACAGACCCTGAAAAGACAGTGAGGACCTAACAAGAGAAAAGCAATGTGTCATGTATAAGGGAGTCCCAATTAGATTAAGTGAGCAGCATTATTCATAATTGCTAAATTTTGGATGCAACCCAAGTGTCCATCAACCAATGAATGGATAAATGAACTATGGTATTTAATACAATGGAATATTATTTCACCATAAAAAGGAATGAAGTTCTGATACATGCGACAACATGGATGAACCTTGAAGACATCATGTTAATGAAATAAGTGAGACACAAAAGGACAAATGTTTTATGATTTCACTGATATGAAATAACTAGAACATGCAAACTCACAGAGTCAGAATCTAGAATATAGGTTAGCAGGGGATGGGGTGGGGACAGGGAATGGGAAGTTAACATTTCGCTAGACTGACAAGGAAAAAAAGAGAGCAAATAAAAATAATGAAAATCAGTAATGAAAAGGGGGACATTGCTACTGATCCTGGTGAAATAAAAAGGACCATAAGAGGATACTATGAACAACTGTATGCCAACAAATTAGATATATTAAATGAAAGTGACAAATTCCTAGAAACACACAATTTACCTAAGCTGAATCAAGAACAAATAGAAAACCTGAACAGACCAATAACAAGTAAAGAGATTGAATCGGTCATCAAAAACTTTCCACCAAAGTCCAGGACCAGATGGCTTTACTGGCAAATTCTGCCAAACATTCAAAGAAGAATCAACACCAATCATGCTCAAATTCTTCCTAAAAAATTGAAGATGAGGGAATACTTTCTAACTCTTTCCATGATGTCAGCATTATCCTAATACCAAATCCAGATAAACATACACAAGAAAATTACAGACCAATATCCCTCATAAATATAGATATAAAAATCCTCAACAAAATACAAGCAAACCAAATCCAATAGCACATTAAAAACACTATACATGACAATCAAGTGTGATTTACCCAGGAATGCAAGCATGGTTCAACACACAAAAAATCAAGTAATGTAATTCATGATATTAACAGAATGGAAGAGAAAAAAAAACACATGATCATCTTGATCCAGAAAAGGCATGTGACAAAATCCAGCATGCCTTCTGATAAAACACTCAGCAAACTAGGAACAGAAGGAAACTTACTCAACATGATAATGGGCATATCTGAAAAGCCCACAGCTAACATCATACTTATTGGTGAAAGACTGAAAGCTTTCCCTCTAAAATTAGGAACAAGAGAAGGATGCTCACTGTCAACACTGCTATTCAAAACTATTCGAAGTTCTAGTCAGACCAATAAGGCAAGAAAAAGAAATAAAAGGCATACAAATTGGAAAAGAAGAAGTAAAACATTCCCTATTTGCAGATGACACGATCCTATAAATACAGAAAATCCTGAAAAATCCACAACAAAACCAATGCAGCAAATTGGCAAGGTACATGGTCAAATGCAAAAGTCAATGGTGTGGATACCTGAAACTATCAAACTACAACCCAGAACCCATGAATCTCGAAGACAGTTGTATAAAAATGTAGCTTATGAGGGGTGACAAGGGGATTGGGAAAGCCATAAGGACCACACTCCACCTTGTCTAGTTTATGGATGGATGAGTAGAAAAATAGGGGAAGGAAACAAACAGACAAAGGTACCCAGTGTTCTTTTTTACTTCAATTGCTCTTTTTCACTCTAATTATTAATCTTGTTATTCTTGTGTGTGTGCTAATGAAGGTGTCAGGGATTGATTTGGGTGATCAATGTACAGCTGTGTAATGGTACTGTGAACAATCGAAAGTACGATTTGTTTTGTATGACTGCGTGGTATGTGAATATATCTCAATAAAATGAAGATTAAAAAAAAAAAGACATAATGCTGAGCAAAATAAGCCAGGCACAAAAAGAGAGATATTGTATGTTACCACTAATGTGAATTCTGTGAAAAATGTACAATGTTTTATACTGTAGAATGTAGGGGACCTAGAGATACCAATTAGGGTAGGGGGAATGATAATCTAATAAGAACAGATAAACTATGGAGGGTAATCTCAATGTTATGGGAATGCTCAGGAATGATTATGGTTTGTAAACTTCCTTGGATATAGTAAGATCATGTTGGAAGCAATAGAGTTATTTTAGGTTTTTTTTTTTCTCTTATTCCTTTGTTTTCTTAGGGGTTGTTAATTTTCTTGGGGTATGGTAGGAACATGTTGGAAGCAATGTAGCTATTTTAGATTATTTGTTTTTCTTACTCCTCTGTTTGGACATGGTTTATTAATTTTCTTGGGATATGGTAGGAACATATTGGAAGCAAAGTAGTTATTTTAGGTTATTTGTTTTCCTTAATCCATTGCTTTGTTTGAAATGTTGTGGGGTTTTTTTGGTTGTTGTTTGCCTGTTTGTTTTTAATTTTTTGATAAACAAAGTTAAAAAATTGAAAAAAAAATCAGTAGAAAAATGGGAGTAAAAACTAAATGACAAATAGGGTGGGATGGGGGGATGGTTTGGGTATTCTCTTTTCACTTTTATTTTTTATTCTTATTCTGATTCTTTCTGATGTAAGGAAAATGTTCAGAAATAGATTGTGGTGATGAACGCATAACTATATGATCATACTGTGAACAGTTGATTGTATACCATGGATGACTGTATGGTTTGTGAATATATTTCAATAAAACTGAATTAAAAAAAAAAAAAAGTCAATGGTGTTTCTATACATTAACAATGAACAACTGAAATGGAAATTAAGAAAACAATTCCATTGACAATAGCATCTAATAATAGTCAAGATTCTCTAGGGAAAAAGAACCAACAGGCAATATCTGTAAATATGAGATTTTACAAAAGTGTCTCAAGCAACTATGGGGATGCATGAGTCCAAATTCTGTAGGGCAAGCCACAAGCTGGCAACTCCAGTGAAGGTTTCAATGAACTCCCCAGGAGAGGCTGGTTGGCTGAAGAACTAAAAGTTCTTTCTTCTCCCTTAAAGGTCTTCACCTGATTGGATTCTCCCATTGCAGAAGACACTCCCTTAGTTGATCATAGATGTAATCAGCTACAGATGCACGCCATTGACTGAAGATTTAATGAACCAGCCTTCTGGCTTATTAACCAGCTGTGAAATGTCTTTGCAATAACAATTAGACCAGTGCTTGCTTGACCAACTGGGCACCATCACCTGGCCAAGTTGACACATGAACCTAACCCTCACATCATCTAAAAGAATAAAATATCTAGGAATAAATTTAACCAAGAATATAAAGGTTTTATAAATGGAAATTTATAAATTTATGAAAATTTATAAACTTATTAAAAAACACTGGTGACAGAAATCAATGATGTAAATAAATGGAAGGACATTCTGTGTTCATGGGTAGAAGACTAAATATTGTTAAGATGTCAATTCCATCCCAAGAAATGTATAGATTCAACTCAATCCCAATAAAAGTTCCAATAGCCTTCTTTGCAGAAATGGAAAAGTTAATCATGAAATACATATGGAAGGGTAGGGGCCCCAATTCTCAAAACCGTTTTGAAAAAGAACAAAGTTGGAGATCTCACACTTCCTGATCTTAAAACTTATTACAAAGCTTCAAAAACCAAAACCATGTGCTACTGGTACAAGGACAGGCACAGAGACCAATGGAATCAAACAGAGTTCAGAAATAAACCCTCACATCTATGGCCAATTGAGTTTTGACAAGGGTGCTGGGTCCACACAATGGGGAAAGAACTGTCTCTTCAATAAATGGTGCTGTGAAAACTGGATATCCACATGCAAAAGAATGAAAGTGGACCCCTATTTCATACCATATACAAAAATTAACTCAAAATGGATTAAGACCTAAGTATAAAAACCAAAACTATAAAACTCCTAGAAGAAAACACCAGAGAAGCATCTTTAGGAACTCATGTTTCTTGGACGTCTTACCAAAAGAACGAGCAACAAAAGAAAAAAAAATAGATAAATAGGACTTCATCCAAATTAAAAACTTAGGTGCAAAGGACATTACCAGGAAAGTGAAAAGACAACCTACAGAATGCGAGAAAATATTTCGAAGCCATTTACAGTGATACCTTGGTACTTGTCATTAATTGGTTCCAGGAGATGTGATGAGTACCAAAAACGATGAGTACCAAACAAAATTTTCCCATAAGGAATAATGTAAATAAATTTAGTGCATTCTCAAGCCAAAGACAATGCACATTTTTAAGGCAATATGTAAAAAGATATGGCTGTATATGTATTATTTTACATGAGAAATAAACCTAAAAATTAATAAATAAAATAAAAACCTCACTTTTTACCTGTACTGAGAAGAATCCACGGTCTAATGGGTTGGTGGGAAGAGAGTGGTGGGGAAGAGAGGGTACATGCAGTGATGCCTGGAAGGAGAGTTCCCTCCAATAGAACACTGGGCACTTGCACTTCAGGTGTTCTTTCTCTTTTCTGCCTTTTTTAACTTGCATCACAGGCTTTGACACACTCTTTGTCACCTCACTAAAAACTTATCAAACAAAGACTGCTTCCTCTTTTCAGAATTCCTCGAAAATGTGAAATTGTTTGGTCATTCAATAAATTCACATTTTGCTTGTCAGAGCTTTGTCCGGATGGTACTTCTCCACAAAGTTTTAAACTTCTGCCCATTTTGCACACATTTCTTTTACCAAGGAACTGGGGACCTCTTCCCTTATCTCCTCCTCACCTGAAGAAATCTCTTCAGCCACCTCTTGTTGCTGCTCCTTCTGCAGTTCCTGCAGCTCCTTGAGTGTTTGGGAACACTGCTTTGTTACTGCTTTAACTCTTTTCACAACATCAGCCTTTTTATCACTTCTTATTCATATATATATATATATTTTTATGGAAAAATTAAAATGGACAAACCAACAACAAAAAAACCTATTTCAAACAAAACAAAGCAAAGGATTAAGAAAAACAAATAACCTAAAATAACTACTTTGCTTCCAACATGTTCCTACCATACCCAAAGAAAATTAATAAACCATATCCAAACCAAGGAATAAGAAAAACAAATAATCTAAAATAACTACATTGCTTCCTTGTTCCTACCACACCCCGAGAAAATTAACAAACCATAATCCAACAATGGTATAAGAAAAACCAAACACTTCTTAATGATGGTGGAGACCTTTGTTCTGGGCATACCATATTCCCTAGCAAGATCAATAATGAAAATACTGCTCATATTTGCCTATTATTTCTTTTTGTTTTTTGCTCAAAGGTGGTGTGAAGTAATTTTCTTTTCTGTTCAGTGTTATCACTGCTCATTTTCTTAGGACCCATGATGAGAAAAAAGTGCAAAAATACATAAAATGACCACAGAAGCTAAAATAAGACTGCAAGGGAATGTGCACAGGACAAGAGCTACTGCATGACTAATGCATGATCCTTTGTTTCAGCTGGAAAGGGAAACAAGGAGGCAACTGACACCCAAAAGTTCTAAACCTGCATGTTGAGTACCAGGACAAAATTTTCACATCAAAATACCAAATCTGACAAGTTTCAAAGCAGTCGAGTACTGAGGTACCACAGTACATAATAAGGATTTATTAACCAGTATATATAAAGAACTCCTACAACTCAACAACAAAAAGACAAACAACTCAATTTAAAAATGGGCAAAGGACTTGAATAGGCACGTCTCCAAAGAATACAAGTGGTCAAAAAAGCCCATGAAAAGGTGCTCAACATCATTAGCCATTAGGGAAATGAAAACCAAAACCACAGTGAGAAACCATTTTACACACACTAGAATGGCTACTATATAAAAAAGAGAAAATAAATTTTTATGAGGCTGTGGAAAAATAGGAACATTTATATATTGTTGGTGGGGATGTAAAATGGTACAGAAGTTTAAGTGTAAAACTATATGACTGGCAATCCCACCTCAAGGTATATAACCCAAGGAGTTGAAGGCAGGGATGCAAACACATATTTGCTCATTGATGTTCATAGCAGCATTACTCACAACTGTAAAAGGTGGAAGCAATCCAAGTGTCCATAAACAGATGAATGGATAAACAAAATGTGATTAAAAAAATATATGTACAATGGAATATTATTCAGCTATAAAAAGGAATGAAGTCCTGATACTTGGGACAACATGGATGATCCTTGAAGACACTGTTGAGTAAAATAAGCCAGATACAAAAGGACAAATAATGTATGACTTCACTTATATGAAATACTGAGAGTATGCAAACTCACAGTCAGAAATTAGAATACAGGCTACCAGCATTGGTAGTGGGGAATGGAGAGTTACTGCTTAATTTGTACACAGTTTTCTGTTTCGGGCGATAATGGATAGTGGTGTTGGTAGCACGATATTTTGAAGGTAATTAACACAAAAGAATTGTATACTTGAAAGTGGTTAAAATGGGAAATTTTATGTTGTATATATGTTACCACAATAAAAACTTTAAAAAATAAACATAGAATTGTACAACACAAAGAGTGAACCCTAATATAAACTGTGGGCTATAGTTAACATAATTAACTTAATATTGGTTCATCAATTGTAACATAGGTATCATTCAAAATGTTAATAATAGAGAAAACTGCATGTGGGGGACCTGGGCACTCTGTACTTTCTGATGATTTTTCTATAAAGCTCCAACTGCTGTAATAAAAAAATAATTACAAAGAAGAAAAACAACCAAATGAACCCACAGTGACATACAATTTTACATCCATCAGAACGGTAAATTCAAAAGAACAGTGATACCAAAAATTGGAAAAGATGTAGAGCAACTGGAAGCCTCATACATTGCTGATAGGAATGCAAAATGGTATATCCCCTTGGAAAACAGTTTGTAATTGTGCCGGTTTGCATATATTATGTCCCCCAGAAAGGACATGTTCTTTAATGCAATCTTGTTGGGGCAGATTTATTAGTTTTTTGATTAGGGTGGAAACTTTGTGACTCACCCAACTGTGAGCGATACCTTTGATTAGATTATTTGCATGGAGGCATGGCCCCGCCCATTCAGGGTGGGTCTTGATTAGTTCACTGGAGTATTTAAGAGAGACGCTAAGAGCTGACACTGCCCCTTGGAGACAATCGGAGATGAGGACAGAAGGACATTTGGAGATGCTAAGCTAAGAGATGAAACCTAGAGTTTGCCCTGGACAAGCTAAGAGAGGACTCCCAGATGCTTAGGGAGAAAGAAGCAAGGACACACAGGAGCAGAGAGAGAGGAGCCCAGAGACATTTTGGAAAAAGCCACTTTGAAACAAGAACCCGGGAGCAAAGGACCAGCAGACACCAGCCACGTGCCTTCCCGGCTAACAGAAGTGATCCAGACGCCATTGGCCTTTCCTCAGTGAAGGTATCCTCTTGTTGGTGCCTTAGTTTGGACACGTTTATGGCCACAGAACTGTAAATCTGTAACCTAATAAACTCCCTTTATAAAAGCAAGATGATTTCTAGTGTTTTGCATAATGGCAGCTCAGTAAACCAGAACAGTAGTTCTTTACAAAGTTAAACACTCACCTAACCTGTGATCTAGCAATTCCACTCTTAGGTATTTATTTGCCTATGAAAAATTAAAACATATGTCCACAAAAAGACTTGTACAAGATTAGGCAAATGTTTCTTAGATATGATATTAAAAGCACAAGTGGTAAAAGAAAATAATATGTATTAATAAGACTTCACCAAAATTTAACTGTTGCTATTCATAAGACAGCATTAAGAAAAATAAAAAGATAAGTCAGAGATTGGAAGGAAATACTTGCAAATCTTGCACCTGATAAAGCACTTGAATCCAGAATAAATATTTTTAAAAGTCTTAAAAACTCTCTGTTATTAAGTATATACTTGGAAGAACTGAGAGCAGGGGCATGAGTGGACATTGCACACTGTTATTCATGGCAGCAAAATTCATGATTCATGATGGAGGTGGCCTAAGGGTACACTGACTGATAAACGGAATGGCACACTGGGGTGTTTACATGCAATGGAATACTGAGCAGCAACAAGAAGAAATGAAGTTGTGAGATATGCAACTAGGTGAACAGACCTTGAGGACAATATGTTGAGTGAAATAAGCCAGAATCAAAAAGACAAACATTATAATGCCTTACTAATATGGACTAACTATAATATGCAAACTCTGAGAATTGAATCTGAGAGCATAGGTTATCAGGGGAAGGCTTATGGTAACGGTTCCTAGATTGTAAGCTGTTACAGCAGTCACATCTATTCATGAGTTGTAATGGTTGTCTCTAAATTCTGAGATGCTGAGATGTTTGTGTATAACCTGGTTGGTCCCTGTAACTTCAGGTTTCTGTGTGACACCTGAGACTTAGAGCCAGAGTTCAGCAGCTATGAATGTCAGCATTACCCCATACAGCAAATGTTAAAGAAGCTGAAAGAGATCAGACGTCAGTTAGAGATATGAATGAAATGGACTTGATTGGAACTAAGGTAAACCAGACTAAAGGGAAAAGGATGATACTGACTGTATTTTAAAACCTCAACTTCTGTGTGAGACCAAAGGAAGAGATGTTTATTTGGTACAAAATTTATATTTTCTGTAGCACACTATATAAGTTAACTTGAATGGTCAGTTTATTTGAACACCATAATTACATGGAACCTAGTTAGGGGGTGAGATCTGGTTGATTTCTACAGGTTAACATGAAACCTTGATACATCCCAGAGTAATCTGGGCAGAGAATAAAAAGTATTTGCAAAGCTCCGTTGAAGGCCGGGGGAAAAATGTGAAAACATTAAACTTCCCCACCTGGGAAATTCCTGATATTCTCACAAGCATTGGGGACTACCATTGTAGTAGGCCAAGTCCTCGATCTTGGGGCTTGCCCTTATGAAGCTTGTTACTGCAAAGGAGAAGCTAAACCTATTTATAACTATGCCTAAGAGTCACCCCCAGAGAACCTCTTATGTTGCTCAGATGTGGTCTCTCTAAGCCCACTCAGCAGGTAAACTCACTGCCCTCCCCACTACATAGGACATGACTCCCAGGGGTGTAAATCTCCCTGGCAACACGGGACATGACTCCTGGGGATGAGCCTGGACCCAGCATTGTGGGATTGAGAAAGCCTTCCTGACCAAAAGGGGAAAGAGAAATGAAACAAAATAAAGTTTCAGTGGCTGAGAGATCTCAAACAGTGTCTAGAGGTCATTCTGGAGGTTATTCTTATGCATTATGTAGAAACCCCTTTTTAGTTTTTATTGTATTGGAATAGCTAGAAGGAAATACCTGAAACTGTTGAACTGCAGTCAGAATCCTTGATTCTTGAAGATGGTCATAAAACTATATAGCTTATGTGGTGTGACTGTTTGATTGTGAAAACCTTGTGGCTCATACTCCCTTTATCCAGTTTATGCACAGATGAGTAAAAAAAAAAAGGGGGGGGGAGACAAAAAGTAAATGAATAATAGGCGAGGAAAGGAATATGAGATGTTTTGGGTGTTCTTTATTTTTATTCTTATTTTTAGTTTTATTTTTTGGAGTAATGAAACTTAAAAAAATTGATCGTGGTGATGAATGCACAACTATATGATGATACTGTGAACAACTGATTGTACACTTTGAGTGTATGTTGTGTGAATGTATCTCAATAAAATTGCATTAAAAAGTTCTTAAAAAGTCAACAAGATGACAACAAATAACCCAATTAAAATGTTGCAAATGATTTTCCTAGACATTTCACCAAACAATCTATAAATGACTAATAAGTACATGGAAAGATGCTCAATGTCATTATTCATTAGAAAAATGTGAGTTAATACTGTACTGAGATATCCAGTGCAATGGGTATCTAATGACATACCCTTAGAACAGCTCTAGAATAACACTAATAATACCAAGTGTTGGTGAGGATGGGGAGAAATGAGAACCCTCATACATTGTCAGTGGGACTCTAACATTATGCAGCTACTTTTGAAAAACAGTTTAGCAGTTTCTTAAAATGTTAAACATAAAGTTATCATAAAATCCAGGAATTACACCCCTAAGAATCTACCCAAGAGAAAAGACAATATAGGTCTACACAAACACTTGTAATGAATGTTTACAGCAACATTTTTCATGATGGCCAAACTGGAAACAATTCACATGTCCACCAACTGCTGAATGAATAAAAAAGGTGGTGCATCCATAAAATTAAATGCTATTCAGTTTTACAAAGGAATAAGCTACATAGATGAACCTCAAAACTATTGTGCTAAGTGAGAGCTGGATACAAAAACAACATATTCTAGGATTGCATTTATATGGAATTTCCAGAAAAGGCATGAGACAGAAAACAGATCAATAGCTACCTGGTTTAAGGATGGGATTTGCCTATAAACTGGAATGAAGAACTTTTGGGGTGATAGAAATGTTCTAAAACTGCATTGTTGCAATGACTGCATGTCTTATAAATTTACTAAAAATCACTGAATTGTCCACTTACAGAGAAGAATTTTATGGCATGTAAATTATTCCTCAATAAAACTAAAAAAAAAAAAAAAAAAAGAAAAGAACTTGTAAAATTGTGAAAGAATGTTCACAGCAGGTTTATTCATAATAGCCCAAAACTTCAAAGAACCCCAATGTTCAAAGGAAAATTGAAAAAAATCATGGTATATTCACAGAATGGATTAGTTACCAGTAAGGAAGAAAAAACTAGTGAAACATTAAACATGCATAAATCTTGAAAACATTATGTTGAGCAAAATATGACACCTTTGTCCTTGTACCGTATATTGTATTCTATTTGTATGAAGTTTAAGACCAGGCAAAGCTCATTTATGGTGCTAGAAATCAGGACAGCAATTGCCTCTGGAGTAGGGGAACTGACTGCAAAGGGGCATGAGAGAATTTTCTGGGGCATGAAAATGTAATATATCTTGACAGAGATGCTGATTACATGTGTGTGTACATTTATCAAAACTCAACACTTAAGATCTGTGCAAATTATTGTATGTACCTCAATAAATGTTAAAAATACCCCCCCCCCCACACACACAAAAGCCTTACTAAGTAATAGATAAACTCACAATCAATCATGTGTGTTTGTGTGTGTGTCTGTTTGGTCATCATACCATGTCAAATAGTTAATATAAATGGGTGGCTGATGATTTAATACTCATTTTTAAAGGTTTTAATTATATCATATGATATGCATAAAAGAACATGGCATACATAAATTCTGAAACATAATCCAACTCATCAATTGTTTATTCATTCACTTATTTATTTCACAAATATCTACTGAAGACCAAAAATATATTCCAGGTATTCAAATCTAATTGTGACTCAAACAGATAACAGTGCTGATATTTCACAGTTTCTTTATGTAAAAATCTGGGTGTACATTTCAGAATAAAGTTTACTTAATATAAGTCTCCTGGTCTGTTCATGGGAAGAAAAAGTGTCAGATAACCTAATAGTCCCATAGTCTTATGAAGCAAAACAAGTGTGGCCTCAATCAGGCCCAGAAGATTCAGGACTTACCAGGTAGTCTTGCAGGCCTCCACTCACTGCAGGGCTAACTGCCTGCCCCTTATACACACACACCAACAGTTGGAAGATGGGCCTTGGGAGGAAAGGCTAAGCTGGGTGGACACACCCTGAAGGAGACTGCTCCCTGGTCAGCAGCATCTACTACAACTCAGGACTCAGGCCAGAAGGAAAGGAGAGCCACCTCCACAGGCAGTCACCCACCCTTCAGGGACTTCCCTTCACTCACCCAGTCACCCTGAGTTGACTCTGAGCCAGGCATGACCCTTGTTCCCAGAGTTTGCTGGCACTTCCTCCCTTCCAGTGCCTGGGAGGGTATGTGTCAAGACACTTCCTACACTCCTGGTGCATTTTAAAGAGTGTTTAAAATGGTCATGTCTTTTGGCCCAGTAACTCCTCTCCTTGGAGGTGAAGGAAATAGTTACTACATGAACAGTTCACTTCAGCATTACTTATAATAGCCTACCGCACCCTACCTGCCCCCAGCCCCAACCAAAAGAACTAAAACAACTTAAATGTCTAACAGTGTGGAACTAGTAAAATGAATTATGATGCAGACATAAGATGCATGCAGCCAAGAAAGACAAGCCTTTGAGAAAAATTAAAGGACAGGAAGATGCTGACAATATAATGTTAAGTGACAGAAGCATGATAAAAGCTGTGTCCATCAGGGCTTCTCCCAGAGGGGATAGAATGGAATTCCCCCAGCCTCCCAGAGACTTTACTGATCCCTGAATGAGCCCACATTTCTGAGATGAGTTATGGGGGATGAAAGGTTTAAAAGCACAGGTACATATAGTATTGTTCCAATTTGCTAGAGCTGTTGTTATGCAAAATACCAGAAATGGATTGGCTTTTATAAAGGGGATTTATTAGGTTACAAATTTACAGTTCTAAGGCCATAAAAGTGTCCAAACTAAGGCATTAACAAGAGGATAACTTTACTGAAGAAAGGCTGATGGCATCCAGAACACCTCTATCAGCTGGGAAGGCACATGGCTGGTATCTGCTGGTCCTTTGTTCCTGGGTTCTCATTTCTAAGTGGCTTTCTCCAATGGGCTTCTGTCTCTCTTAGCTTCTCTCTCTCAACTCCTGTGCAACCTTGCCTGTTCTCCCAGAGCATTTCTCTCTAAGCATCTGGGGGTCCTTTCTTAGTTTTTCCAGGGCAAACTCTGGGCCTCATATCTTAGCTTAGCATCTCCAAGTGTCTTTCTGTCTGCATCTCCAAGCATCTGGGTCTGTGTCAGCTCTTAGCTTTTCCCAGGGACAAACTCTGGATTAAATAGCTTCTCTCCAAAATGTCTCTCTCTGCATCTCTGAGCTCCTTTTCTCCATGAGCAACCTTAAAGGACTCCAGTGATCTAATTAAGACCTGCCTGGAATGGGTGGGGTCACATCTCCATGGAAATATTCAATCAAAAGGTCCTACCCCACAAGACTGGATTAAAAGATCATGGCTTGGTGAATCCAAGATGGCAGATTAGGAGAGACAGAGCAAAATTCTTCTCCATGAGAAACACTAAAGGACAGGAAGTGTTCTAGAACAGCAGTTCCAGGGCTCCACCAGCTGGGCAGAAACTTCTACACCCATAGTGAGTGTCAACTTGAAGATACTGAGAAGCTATGGTTAGAGACTGGTAAGTGTTTGGACTGGAACCCTGGTGGGGAATGTGCAGCTGGACCT
This sequence comes from Choloepus didactylus, assembly GCF_015220235.1. NCBI lineage: Eukaryota > Metazoa > Chordata > Mammalia > Pilosa > Megalonychidae > Choloepus > Choloepus didactylus. The sequence goes on from NC_051307.1 coordinate 123,611,686, forward strand.
GGCTGATAGCCAGGGGGTAGCAGCCCTCCACGTCCTGGACACCCTCCTCAGCACCTGGTGTGGATGATAACCCTCCAAAGACCTGCAGCCAAGAGCACCCATGTGAGGGACTGGCCATTGGAGCAGGCAGATGAACATAGAAGGATGTAGCTTTCCATGCCCCATGCAGCCATCCCAGCTGGCTGGGATACAATGCTTTACAACCCCATGGCTGAGAGTTTCCTTGATGGAATTCAGGATTCAGTAGGCTTGTGATGGCTTCCACCCTTCTTCCATGGAAGCCTGCAGTGTGCATAGCACAGAGGCAGTGCCAGGAGCCCTCCCCCAATCCCAGGGACGCGTGGGTGCACAGCAGACAGGGAAATAAAATATACTGTTGATCAAATTTAAAAGATTCTTGAGACACATAATAGCAGACTTGAAGAGGCAGAGGAACGAATTAGCAAACCCAAAGACACAGTGATGGAAAATGAAAGCACAAGGAATGAATGGTGAAAAAAATTGAAAAACTTGAAATGAACATCAGGGAAATGATGGACAACATGAAGCGCAAAACAGAAGAATCACTGGTGTTCCAGATGGCAAAGAGAAGAGTTGGCTGCCTCTTTACCTTTTTGACAAATTCCTTTGAGGTGCAGAAGCATTTAATTTTGAGAAGTTCCCATTCATCTATTTTTTCTTTCATGACCAAGTGGGATTCATTCCAGGCATGCAAGGGTGGTTCAACATAAGAAAATTAATCAATGTAATATAACACATTAACAAATTAAAAGGGAAAAATCAAATGATTATCTCAATAGATGCTGAAAAAGCATTTGACAGAATTCAGCATCCTTTTTTGATCAAATAACTTCAAAAGGTAGGAACTGAAGGAAACTTCCTCAATATGATAAAGGGCATACATGAAAAACCCATAGCCAGCACAGTACTCAATGGCGAGAGACTGAAAGCCTTTGCTTTTAGATCAGGAATGAGACAAGGATGCCCACTGTAACCACTGTTATTCAACATTGTGCTAGAAGTTCTAGCCAGACCAATCCAGCAAGACAAAGAAATAAAAGGCATCCAAATTGGAAAGGAAAAAGTAAAACTTTCCCTATTTGCAGAAGATATGATCTTACATTTGAAAAACTCTGAGAAATCAATGACATAGCTACTTGAGCTAATCAACAAATTTAGCACAGTGGCGGGATAGAAGATTAATGCAAATAAGTCTGTAATGTTCTAATGTTCCTATACACTAGAAATGACCTAACTGAAGAGACACTCAAGAAAAAGTTTCCATTCTCAATAGCATCAAAGAAAATCATGTATCTAGGAATAAACTTAACCAAGGATGTAAAAGACCTCTACACAGAAAATTATGTAACTTTACTAAAAGAAATAGGAGGTGACCTAAAGAGATGGGAAGATATCTATATCCAAAAGAATGAAAGAAGACCCCTACCTCATACCCAACATAAAAATTAACTCAAAGTGGATCAAAGACCTCAATATAAGAGACAGTATCATAAAACTCCTAGAAGATAATGTAGGGAAACATCTTCAAGACCGAGTGTTAGGAGGTCGCTTCTTAGACCTTACTCCCAAAGCATAAGCAATGAAAGAAAAAATAGATGAATGGGAACTTCTCAAAATTAAATGCTTCTGTACTTCAAAGAAATTTGTCAAAAAGGTAAAGGGGCAGCCAACTCAATGGGAGAAAATATTTGGAAACCATGTATCTGATAAGAGACTGATATCTTGCATATATAAAGAAATCCTACAATTCAATGACAATAGTACAAACAACCCAATTATAAAGTGGGCAAAAGATATGAAAAGACACCTCCCTGAAGAAGAAATACAAATGGCTAAAAAACACATGAAAAATTTCATCTTCACTATTAGGGAGATGCAAATCAAGACCACGATGAGATACCATCTCACACCAATAAGAATGGCTGCCATTAAACAAACAGGACACTACAAATGCTGGAGAGGATGTGGAGAAATTGGAACTCATTCATGCTGGTGGGACTGTATAATGGTACAGCCACTCTGGAAGACAGTTTTGGCAGTTCCTCAGAAAACTAGATATCGAGTTATCCTATAATCCAGCAATTTCACTTCTCAGTGTACACCCAGAAGATCTGAAAGCGGTGACATGAACAGATATCTGCACACTGATGTTCATATCGGCATTGTTCACAATTGCAAAGAGATGGACACAATCCAAATGTCCTTCAATAGATGAGTGGATAAACAAAATGTGGTGTATACACATGATGGAATACAATGTGGGAGTAAGAAGGAATGAGGTCACGAAACATATGACAACATGGATGAATCTTGAGGACATAATCCTGAGTGAAATAAGTCAAATACAAAAGGAGAGATATTGTATGCTACCACTAATGTGAACTCGGTGAAAAACGTAAAATAAATGTCTTATAATGTAGTCTATAGAAGACCTAGAGATAGCTAGAAGCTAGTGAAGGGGGAACAATAACCTAACATTGATGATAAGGGTGATCTTAATGATATGTGAATGATCAGGTGTGACTATGGTTTGTTAACAGGATTATAAGTATCAGTGACACATTGAAGGTGAACATGTTTGTAAATCGTTGTTTAAAGCCATGTAACCCACAGAGTAGCACCACAAACCTAAATAAGTGTTAGCATGATACACTTATAAGGTGTGACGCTGGTGCAGAGTGTTAACAACCAAGTGGTATGAAAAAACTATCCATTACATAGTAATGACTATATTTTAATAGGAATATTTTACTAACTCGACAGTAATACTAGGGATGAATAATTAGCAGCTGATAAGAACTCTGGGATGTATTATGTTGTGATAATTGTTTAAAGTTGAGAGTGATGATGACTGTACAACTAAGTAAAGATAATGTTAGAAACTGACCATTTATCTTAGGATAAAATATATACTAAGTGAAGTTAAGAACCCACAACTTAATAAATCAAGCCTCAACTTCAGGCTTGCTCTTGTGAAATTTAAGGTTGTAAATAGGAGGCTAAGCCCTCCTATAATTATGCTTAAGAGGCACCTCCAGGGTACCTCTTTTAGTTGCTCAGATGTGGCCTTTCTCTCTCTAAGCCCAACTCAGCAAATAAATTCATTAACCTCCCCCCCACAAAGGACATGACCCCCAGGGGCATGAATCTCCCTGATGACATGAGACACAATTCCCAAGAACGAGCCTGGCCCTGGCAGCGAGGGATTGAAAATGCCTACTCAACCAAAAGGGGGAAAAAAAGAAAGGTAACTAGCTGAGAGCTCCCAAGTAGAGTTGAGAGGCTATCCTAGAGGTTTCTCTTATGCAAGCTCTAGCTGGATAACCCAAATGACACAGTATGCCATGTCCTTCCCAAAAGTAGTCCCCAAATACCCAGGTCTCTACCTGAGAGTCTATAAAAGATGCACTCACTACATTTTATCTTTCAGAAATTTAAGTACACCAGAGTGTTCCTATACCAGACAAGTCCTAAAACCCAGAGGCAATAGCCTCTTTAAGATCAATTCTCGGATGTGGCCCCCTTCCCCATACTGTCGGCACCCCCTTTCAATATGAACAAGTTAGGGTGCTCACTGCCTAGACACCCCTGAAGGTGGAGAAAGATTAAGTGAGAGGCTGGGGCAACAACAAACAAGATAAGATTTAGCAAAGGTCTATGAACACTGAAACTTTATATAATTATATATATTTTTTGGATGCTGGGGTTTTGGAATGGCTGGAAGGAGGTAAATGACACGGTAGAATTGTAGCCTATAGCATCTTTTGGGATTTGCTCTATAGCTGCTCACTGAATTGTGCCTTGAAGATCTTCACCTTTCTGTATATACCTTGTTTTGCATAATAAGGAAAGAATGGAAAGTGTGGAACTGTAACCCATAATGATTTTTAAAATTATCTATATGACTGCTTGTTGAGCTGTACATCGAGAGATGACAACTGTCTGTATGTATATTTTACAAAATGGAAATGGCTGAAGTTGTGAACTCTGACCCATGACATTCTTTGAAATTTGCTAACTACTTGTGAATTCATACTTGGAAAGCTATCACTGTTATGTATATATGTTAGAGTTCACAATAATAATAATAAGTAAAATGAGAAAAAAAAAAAAGATCATGGCTCTTCTTGGGTCCATTACAACTTCAAACCGGCACAAATATTATCCCAACACTTGATAAATATGAATTATGTATGTATATACATAGCCCAGAGGTAATTAATGTCAGGCCATCTGTGGTTTAAGGTTGTGGCCTTGTAGACCAATGATTCTCAAACTTGAATGTGGATCCTGTTATAAGGCAGATTCTGATTCAAGATGTCTAGGGTGGGATGGAGATTCTGCATTTCTAATAGGCTCTCAAGTGATCCCCTGCTGCATGTCCACAGGCCACACGTGAAAAAGCCAGGCTATGGAGAATACTCATCCTGGACGAGAGAGCCAGCCACACTAATAGCAACTACTTCTGATTGGTCAGAGTATGGAGGCGCATTTGCAGAAAATTTTCCAGATTTTCTGCAATGAAAATTGATTGCTTCTGTAATCAAAGAAAAAACTTTTTATTGTTCAAAACCTTTGACTCAGTAATTATTCTTATAGAAATTCATCCCAAATTATGTGAAATGGCATCAAAGGTTTACTGCATTCAACTTAGAATGATTTACTATATCAAAAAATGAGAAACCACCTACTTCTCTAATATTAAGAGAATGACTAAAAAAGTCACACCCATATGCAGTCATTAAAAGCAGTATTTTATAGTCATGGGAAAATGCCATGATAAATTTTAATCACCATCTGACAACTATATTAAAATGTTAACATAAAGAGTTAAATGCTTTTAAAATGTTTAAATTTATTAGATTTATAAAAAAACAAAAGCAAGGTAAAACAAAATTGGAAGGAAATATGCCAAGAAGTTAATGTTTTGGGGCTCTCGGATGGTGAAGTCTTAAGTGATTTTTTCCCCTTGACTTTCCAGAATAAAATTAAGCTGAAGGAGAGAAAGCGCCTGTGAAAGATGAGTGAGGAGGGACAGGAGGCAAGGATGTAACTAGAAATTAAGAATTAACAAATAATTATGATTAATGAATCATATAGATGCTCTTACTTTCTAGTGTATTACAATAGCCAGAAGGAAGTACTAATAATTACTGAATTATAACCCAGCTGCCTAGATCTTTGATAATGACCATAAAACCCTATAACTTATCTTGTGATTATAAAAGCCTTGTGACTGGTCCCACTTGGACCCCCTTATCCTGTTTTTCAACTTTAGAGTCTTATGATCACAAAAGACAGCCCCTCATGTTTATTAATGAAGAAACTTGAGTCAGCCCCAAAATAACCCATCCCAATTTCTAAACTATCTTATAGACGAAGCTGTATCTAACCAAAAGAGGCCCACCTGACATGCTCAGTAGCTTAAACTTTAACCCATAAGTGACCTATACCTCATTATAACACCAAAAATCACGCCCTTCATATTAAGGCTATTTTCTTACATAAGTTCTGTGACTAAGCATGTAATCAATCTGCATATGCTCAATAATAAGATCATCTCTAACCTTGTCATCTCAAGCCTTTGTGTTCATAATCCTATAACCTGCCCATCTCTTTTTTTTTTTTTTAGTTACAGTCTCTAGTTTATGTTGATTGCATCCCTCCCCCAATGCCTCCCCATTTTTAACACCTTGCAAGGTTGACATTGCTTGTTCTCCCTCGTAAAAGAACATATTTGTACATTTTATCACAATTGTTGAATACTCTAGATTTCACCAAGTTACACAGTCCCATTCTTTATATTTCCTCCTTTCTTCTGGTGTCTCACATGCTCCCCATCTTCTTCTCTCAACCGTATTCACAGTTATCTTTGTTCAGTGTACTTACATTTTTGTGCTACCACCTCCCAAAATTGTGTTCCAAACCACACACTCCTGTCTTCTATCACCCTGTAGTGCTCCCTTTAGTATTTCCTGTAGGGCAGGTGTCTTGTTCCCAAAGTCTCTTGTTGTCTGTTTGTCAGAAAATATTTTGAGCTCTCCCTCATGTTTGAAGGACAGCTTTGCTGGATACAGGATTCTTGGTTGGTGGTTTTTCTCTTTCAGTATCTTAAATATATCACACCACTTCCTTCTTGCCTCCATGGTTTCTGCTGAGAGATCCACACATAGTCTTATTAAGCTTCCTTTGTATGTAATGGATCACTTTTCTCTTGCTGCTTTCAGGATTCTCTCTTTGACATTTGATAATCTGATTATTAAGTGTCTTGGCGTAGGCCTATTCAGATCTCTTCTGTTTGGAGTACGCTGCAGTTCTTGGATCTGTAATTTTATGTCTTTCATAAGAGATGGGAAATTTTCATTAATTATCTCCTCTATTATTGCTTCCTCCCCTTTTCCCTTCTCTTCTCCTTCTGGGACACCAATGATATGTACATTATTGTACTTTGTTTCATCCTTGAGTTCCCGGAGACGTTGCTCATATTTTTTCATTCTTTTCTCCATCTGCTCCTTTGTGTGTAGGCTTTCAGGTGTTTCATTCTCCAGTTCCTGAGTGTTTTCTTCTGCCTCCTGAGATCTGCTGTTGTATGTTTCCATTGTGTCTTTCATCTCTTGTGTTGTGCCTTTCATTTCCATAGATTCTACTAGTTGTTTTTTTGAACTTTTGATTTCTGCCTTATATATGCCCATTGTTTCCTTTATAGCCTCTATCTCTTTTGCAATATCTTCTCTAAACTTTTTGAATTGATTTAGCATTAGTTGTTTAAATTCCTGTATCTCAGTTGAAGTGTACGCTTGTTCCTTTGACTGGGCCATAACTTTGTTTTGCTTAGTGTAGGTTGTAATTTTCTGTTGTCTAGGCATGGTTTCCTTGGTTATCCAAATCAGGTTTTCCCAGACCAGAACAGGCTCAGGTCCCAGAGGGAAGAAATATTCAGTATCTGGTTTCCCTGAGGGTGTGTCTTAGAAAATTGCTCCACCCTGTGATGCCTCAGGTCACTGTGCTTTTCTGCCCAGCAGGTGATGCCTGTTAGCCTATAATTCTTCACTGGTGTGAGGAGGTATGGCCATGTTCCCCCAGGCTCTGGGGTCTGGTTCTGAATGGAAAGGGCCCCACCCCTTTCCTCTTAGAGAAGATAGACCCCCTGGGGGGGTCATTAGCATTTCAATGGTCTCTCTCTCTGCTTGTGCTGTCTCCACCCTTCTCTGAGTCACAGCCCTGGAAACTGAAAATGACTGGGGCTTTCTCCACTGAGCCAAAAAAGAAACAGATAGTCCCCTTCAGACCCAGTCCAAGGCAACCCTCCAGCTCTTCAAGGTCAGTCGTCACCCAAAGCCTCTGTCTGTTTTTTAGGGATTCATACCTGTAGTGAGCAGTTCACACTCGCTACTTAAAACCCCAGTTGGAGCTCAGCTGAGCTATATTCGCTTGCTGGGAGAGAGCTTCTCTCTGGCACCATGAGGCTTTGCAGCTCGGGCTATGGGGGAGGGGGTCTCACGACTTGTATCCACAGGTTTTACTTACAGATTTTATGCTGTGATCTCGGGCATTCCTCCCAATTCAGGTTGGTGTATGATGAGTGGATGGTCTCGTTTGTCCCCCCACAGTTATTCTGGATTATTTACTAGTTGTTTCTGGTTTTTCGTAGTTGTTCAAGGGAGACTACTTAGCTTCCACTCCTCTCTATGCTGCCATCTTGCCCAGCTCTCCCCCTGCCCATCTTTTGATTCTATAAAACTATCAGAATTACTGCAGTTCGGGGAGACAGATACTTAGGCTGATAGGCTACCTGATCAGCTTCATGCTTAGCAATAAACTCTTTTTCTCTTCGAAACCCTGTTGTTTCAGGACTTGGTCATCTGAGTGCATTGGGCAGAGAAACCCATACTTTTGATCAGTACCAAGGAAATCAGTGAGATAGAGAAACCCATTCAAGGGTTGATTAAGTGAGAGCTGGCTTTGGGGCCCATTAGCTGGGGTGGAGTGGGTGGGATGAGGGTTTAAGGAGAAGTGACAGCAAGAGGGGCTGTCTGATTTCTTGCTTGAGCAAATGGCTGGGAGTGGAGGAAGAAGAGAAATGAATGAATGTAGGAGAAAGATAAAGGGTTTAGTGAAGGTTGGCTGAACCATGAAAGCTATGGATCCATACTTCAGGGCAGGTGTCCAGGGCAAACACAGATTTGGTAGTCACCAATAAAGCTGTGGGTGAGGGCACCGAGAGCGGACCAGGTGGAGCGGAGATGGGAAGTCCAACAGCACCCCACCGCACCCCCGCTACCCCTCCTGGACCCCCGGCTGGCACATCCATGAATGAATCTGGGCAGGGGCTGTCAACAGGAGAGACTTCCACCTCTGCTGCTTGGAGGAGACTCATTGCCTCCCTGGACACAGTGGATGTTTTCAGCTTCCTGAGGAGACCTAATCAATGTCTTCCTTTCCCTCCCCAGGATGGCAACCCTCCCTAGGATACCTTAAGCAAGTAAGGAATAAGGACAAGTTACCTCCTCTGATAAATGAAAGTAGGTAATCCATTACTATGTTCCCATTTCTAGCCTGAATCTCAAGTTCACTTTTGTACCTCTCCCAACCTGCAGCAGAAGGCAGCAAATGTCAGTGGAAATAAATACAGGATCTCATATCAGAAGATCTATGCTCCAATGTCAGCCCAAGCCCTGGCTATGACTTGGGATCCTGAACTTTTGGGGAAAGATCCCCAATTTCTTCTCTGCAAGATAAAGATGAGTATAAAACCTTAATCAGTCACTGGTTAAAGATCAAATTAGACGGCCCTTTTAAAGACTACAAAATGCTATATAAATATTAGTTAAGAGCATCTGTATCACTTCTCCAAGTTAAAAAGTAAACTTCTAGTACATCTGTTCTATAATTTCACCACTGAGAAGCAAATCAAACATAGGACTTCACTGTGTTTGTACTGGACTTTCAAAGCCCTAGGGTTTTCACGAAATTTTGTTAGCCGCTCCAGTAGGCCTACGAGACATGCTCCTCCCCTTGACAGAAGAGGCAGTGGACGTCCAGAGAACTCCTGCTGCCCTAGCCCCAGCCAGGCGGAGGCAGATCGGGGGTTGGGACCCTGTGTCCAACTCCTAGTCCACGCTGACACCAGAATGCCCGGGGCTTCCATCTCCTTTCTATAGTCAGTGCAGATTTTAATCCCAAAATAACAGAGTCAAAGCCCTGGACTCTGTCCTAGCTCTCCTCATCAATTCCAAAGTTGCTGCTACATGAAATGCCGTGTTAGTATTTGTCATGGAGACAAGCAGCCCATGGCTCACTCTGAAAATAGGGAGGTCAGAGCTAGAAAGCACTTCTACCCTGCAGCCTTCCTTCCAGACTTACGGGGAAAATTTGTTCCTGAATAAAAGCAAAAGTAAAGGAGAAAGTGCTCTAACAACAACAACAAATCCATAGTGAACTTTACCCCACCCTGGCATGGATGGTAATAAGCACTTAATGTTAATGAGGTAGGAATTGTTACTACTTCCATTTTAAATATGAGGAAACAGAGGCACAGAGGTTTTTAAAACAATACAAAACAAAACAAAACAGGCCAAGGTCACACTGCTAGGTGGTAGAAGAACCAGAAATAAAAGTCAGTGATCTGGAAAGAGCCCACACATCACCGCTCCTCCTAGCCTTTGTTTGCTTGGGCTAATAATCAAGCCACTCTTCCTTGCAGTCTGCCCATGTGGCACGGGGAGTTAGTAATTACTGATTAAGTGAGGGACACACACCCACAAACCTGAGTCCCAGAATTCTCCTGAAAGGATCTAATCAACCAGCTGGTCTGGCAAGTAAAAAACACCTCTGCCTCTAAACCTACTTCAGTCAAAACAAGGCATTCCATTTGCAGCCTTTGTTTGTTCTATTTTTCTTATCACATTGGGATACATACACACCAAGACTAACAGATGCAGTGACAAAGGCCTCAAAACAGCATCTGGTGATTCCTTGAAACCACCCTACCAGGCCACATTTGCGGTACTTCTTTCCTGTCATTACCTACACACACACCCCCACCCCCACCACAGGGCTCTGAACACTCAGAATTAAGAGGAAGGAAACAAAGATCTAAACGGAAGCTTCAACGGTAATAAACTCAGACCACTCCACATATAGACAGAGGTGAGAACATCTGTCCTGTGATCTTTAATCAAAAGTTGCAAGATAAGGAGGAAATTAAGCCACCCTTGGGCTTGCGTCACAGAAACCTTGTGAGGTCTCAGTTCCTCATCCCAACAGAATATTCTGACCAGGCAATGCCTGGGCAGTGTGCTAGAACACTTTCATTAGTGGAAGAGGGGCAAGTAGACAAAAGCAGGGGAAGAAGCCTTTGTAAGCTTGGTAAGAAACCCTCATGGTGGCTGGGATCCAGGTCAGAGCAGCCTCAGAGAGCTGAAGCTCAACCTCTGAATCCACGTGGATCCCAAAGACAGGCTGCTTCAAGAGAAGGGCATCTGGGTGCCCCATCCCCAAAGAGCACCAAAGAGCAGATAATCCATCTTCCCGCTCACAAAGAGTGAATGGTCTGGGATTTGGGAGGGATTTTTCTCTACTGTAACCTGCCCACACATGTACTCCACTTTTATATTATGGCAGGGACAGTAAACCCCTAAGTTCTTTGAAAATGAACGTAACAGGCAGAGTACAGACACACACATGTGTAGAGAAAGAGTCTACTACTGTAAGGGAAACAACAGTGCGAGGGCAACAACACCCCGCCCCAAGGACGGGGGAGATTTTAGGGAGGGTGGAGACTGGGAGTACTGGAGTGCACCAGCACTCTCTAAAGAGGCAGCGGCCCCGGTAATGCCGTCAGGAATTCTTAAGGGCAGAATATCAGAAGTCTCCCAATTTTCAACACTGGCTCAGTTTTCTTTTCAACTCTATGCTGCCCTGGTAAAACATGTCTGCTGGTTGGATGCGGGCTATAGCACTAGTGTGATGAAAAGATAGCTTGCTGTTTTAGTTTCCTTGGCTGCTAAAATACCATGCAATGGGTCTGCTTAAACAATGGGAATTTAATGGCTCACGTTTTTGAGATGAGGAAAAAAGTCCAAATCAAACCATCATCAAGGCAGTGCTTTCTCCCCAGAGACTGTGGTGTTCTGGGGCTGGCAGCTGGCAATCTTTGGTCCTTAGCTGGGGTCCACTGAATTCAGCTTTTGGCTGCTCCCTCTGTGCCTTTCCCTCTCATGTACGAATTTCATTTCTCTTATAAAGGACTCCAGTAATAGGATTAAGATCCATCCTGATTGAGTTGGGCCACGTCTTAACCGAAGTAACTTCATCAAAAGGCTCTACTTACAATGGGTTCACATTGACAGGAATGGATTAAGTTTAAGAACCTGTTTTTCTGGAGTACCTACAGCTCCAAACCACCACACTTGCCTAGAATAACTAACCAGTCCTGGAGTGTAGCTCTGCTATCTGCTGAAGACAGGGTCGGACAACAGCAGAGGCTGAAAATAATGTAGACTCTCAAATCAGACTGATCTGAGTTTGAATCCTGCCTCTACTTTTACTAGCTGCGAGACCTCAGGATAACTATTTACCACTCTAAGCAACAATTCCCATCTGCAAATTGGGTTAATAACACCCAACTCAGAGATTTGTGAGAATTAAAAACATGAGTGTGTGAAGACTACAACAGACTCTTAATAAATGTTAAATTTCCTTTGCCCTTTGACCTTAAGGCAAGCTTCTTTAGATTTTAATGCTCCTATCTGTTAAAAAACAAAATAGTCCTCCAGCACGGCCACCACACCTAACAGGATGGGTGAGGCAATGGAGATGAAAGCAGAGTACTGTACAAATGTAGAACATGGTTGCCTTGATTGCTAACACCCTCTCCTCTCATTTCTAGGCCAACAAAAGAGCAATCTGCTTTCTAATGTGTTTATACCCTTCAATAACGTGAGGCAGGAGAAGATGGTGTCGTATTTGTGGTAACTCCTTAAAATGGCTATCAGCAGTCAGCTCCCCAAGGAGTCCAATTCCTCCAGCCTCACACAGAAGAGAGTAATCAACGGGTGGGTGCCTGGTCACTGAGGGCAGGGCAAGCTTCTTTTCTCTCCTCATGCTCTTGTTTCAGAGAACTAGTGAGGAAACTGAGGTTGAAAATAAAGTCACCATACTTTTGCATACTTCTTTGATTAATAACAAGAAACCAAACTACAAGCCAAACAATTTCATTCAAATATGACCATGATTCACTATATGATAGTCTTTTTCCCTCTCTATGGGGATTTTTGTCCGTCTCTCCTTATTTTCCCATATATTGCAGTGAAATTGGGACATGCTTTAGTGTTTCCTCACGACATTACAATTTCTTTTACACCAGGAAATCTACACAGGAAAGGTCTATGCAGAGGATATTCATCTCATCTGACATGTTAACTTTTTTAACTGGTCATAGGTATCATCTACTTGGCTTGTTTTCTCTTAAAATCAAAGAGGCACTAAATTCAGTTGTACTGAAGCCACTCAGAAACGTGGGTTTATCTTTCCAGAGTATGTATCCTCTTTCTTTTACAGAACATTCATAGCTGTCTCTGAGAATCATTACTTTTTCAAATTACTAATTTAGTAACTTGAAATCACAGAAAAAGTAAAAATTATATAATAAATTAGGAGGCAAAAATAAGTTGTCCACACACACACACACACACAAAGCAGAGTTCTTGAAAAGAATGGTGCTAACACTGCAAAATTTTTAGGAAATGGTTCTTTGCTAAATATTTAAGACATGTCTTGAATTCCTGAAGCAAACAAGGTAGACACGAACAAGGCAACACACACACAGATAAGATCCGTTTTAAGTAATAAGTATACTCACACTCACCTTGTGCTGTTTTTTATAATGTGAGCTTTTTATTGATGTAAACAATACATCCAGAAGTATATTCAGATCTTAAATGTACATGGATGTATTTGTTACTCTGAGCTCTGTTTTTTCGACGAGCATAACTTAAAAGAGATTTGGGCAGTTCAGAAAACTGCTAACACACTTCACACAACTGGCTCAGATTGGAGGCAACTCAACCCCCACCCTTTGTATAGAACAAAGCTGACAAAGCATTCACCTGCATCAACTTGATCCGGCAACAGCTTTATCACATTCAGCACACACTGAATGCTTTCCGAGGAGGGAGAAAAAAGAAATGGAGAGGCAACCTTAACACCCAATTTACAAATCTTACACTCACCTGTGGTGCTTGCAGTACCCATCCTCTGGGTTTCTAAAAGGCTCCACAGGTTTTGTTCTTGTTATTGTTGTTACTTTTTATTAAGGAAAATGTCAATCATATCCAAAAGGAGACGTTAGCATAAGGACTTCCATACCCATAAACCCAGTTTTAACAATTAACAATTTATAGCCAATCTCCTTTCATCTCTTTCTCCCTACTCCCACCCCCAACAGCGCCTCCGAAATCGGATTATTGAGAAGCAAATCCCCAACCTCTATTTCAACTTCAATATGTATATCTAAAAGATAAAGGGTTTTAGAAAATATAATCACTATACCATTATCATAACCAACTAAACAAAATAATTTTAATACTATCAAATAACCACTACAAATTTCCTCTATCATCTCAATTTTTAAAAAACGTTTTTTGATCAAATTAAGATCCAGCCAAGGTGTACACACCACATTGCTGTTAAACCACAAGTTCCCTGCCCTGTGGCTCTCGGCGCAGCCAGGATGATCCCCACTGACTCTTCCAATTAATTCTAATTCTGGAGATACCACAAAAAAATTCCAGTCTTAGAGGTTATCAAATTAATCAAAGGAGTTTTGGTAGTCAAAGAAGTTACAACAAAAAAATCTTAAAAGTAAATCTTTAACCTGAAGCAATTAGCACTCCCGAGAACCCAACACTCATTCTCGCCTCCTTTGAAATTCTGATTGGTGTGGTTAGTTGGTTTATCACCGGATTTTACCGAAGCCTACCACCTACCCGAGTCGTTTGCAAAAGTGGGGGACAAAGCAGGAGCGTTTCCTCCTCGAAGCACCTTCCTCCGCAGACCGCGTCCGAGGCTACCTGCCCAGGTGAGAAAAGGAGCTTCAGTCGCCAAATTCCGGAGGGCGGCCGCACCTTATCTGGAGGGAATTTGGAAGCAGCCAGGACGCCCCGGCCTCTGAGAATAAACAGCCCTGCCAAGCCCTGCGGCTTACCCCAGTGCCAGGCGCGCGAGGAGACGCAAGTCGGCTCCAAGTAATACACGTGTGTGTACGTGACTGCTATACCAACCTCGGCACCAGGAAGGAGAGTTAAAAAAAAAAAAAAATCACATACCCACGAGGAGGGCTAGAATAGGGCACTCTGGGCAGGCCAGGGGCGTCATCAGTCAGTCCAAATGTAGGATGGGTCAGCATCAGACAATCAATAGTCAAGATAGCCAGATGGAGAACAAGGAGGGGCTGGGCAAAGGAAGACCAAACCCTGTTTCTCAGAATCAGCTCAGATAGCCAGATGGAGGGGAAAGGAGGGGTTAAGCATAGCAACAGGCTAAGATATAAAACCTGGGCATAGCTCAACCAGGCGCGTCCCCTCTCTTGGGCACGCCTGCGCTGACCTCTCAAGTGTGTGCTCCTTCTTACAAACCTTTGCTATCTTCCACCCGCATGTGCCGGCCTTTCAAATAAACTTCACTGCTTGCTATTATTTCTCTTGTCCCTGAATTCTTTTTTGAGACAAGAAAATCGGAACATGCACCGGAGCTCACAGGTGCCAGCCGAGCTCCAGCAACACCACCATCACCTGTTTTAAAATGTTTAAAAATCATTTCACCTGGAAACGGGGAGGGCGAGTTTGCGGTGTGTATAAACCCAACCCGAGCCACCAGACTGCATCCCCCATCCCCGCTCCAAAAGCACGCCAGACTTCGGGGGTTAAGGCTAAGCGATAACCCCAAACCAAAGCGTTCGTGTCTGTGAATCAAGCCCACTCCCTACTCCACCCCATACACACTTCTTGGGACCTTTAGGCAACGGTGTAGCCCCAGCCTCTAAACTCCCGGAAGGGTAATTCCTCTCCTTCCTCGGCGCCCTGAGTGCCTAGCCGGGGAAGCCGCGAGCTGCGTGGGTACAGGTTAACAACCCCGGCCCAGAGACCTGGAAGCAAGAGCTGAGCAAGCCAGGGGCTCTCCAGCCGCGCCCCCCAGCCCTGGCACTCACCCGCAGCGCAGCAGCCCTGGTTCACGCTCAGCGTCCCCGCCGCCCCGGGTGCCAGACCTAACAGCGGGGACTTTGCTCCGGCACCTGCCGCGCCCGCTCCCAGGTGACTGCCCCAGCGAGAGGCGGAGCGCTGCCCGGAGCAGGGGTGGGGGCGGGGGAGACGGTCTCCGGGGCCCCGCGGCGACCCCGCCGCTGCTCCGCCAGCTGGTAACCAGGAAGTGCTGAGGTCCGCGCGGGGCAGCCTTCGCGCGCTCCCGGCCCGCCGCGACCCCTGCGAAAGACCGGCTGACGGGCGCCGCCTGTCGGTGGGGCGGCGAGACGTGACTGAGGCCACCACCCAGGGCCTGCGGGTAGGGTCGGAGCAGAGACTGGCAGGACAGACGACTCCGGGACGCGGGGTGGGGGAAACAGGAGCCGCTGGGCGTTTAGTGATAAACCCCTCCCCCTCCCTTTGTCGGGCTCTGAAGACCCAGTCTCAGCCCAAGGAGCGTCCCTTCTCCCCAGCAGCAAGGGTAGACAGGGGCCCATTGGATCAAGTCCTTTCCCAACCTCCGCAAATTTAGACTTTTGGCAGTTGTCCCCAGTTGAGGGTGTAACACAGGGTGACAGAACTTGAAATTTGCATGCACTAGGTAACCTCCTGTAGGGCACTATGAATTCAGCTTTTAAATAAATCCTGTACTTGTCTTGCACTTAATTATATTGCTTTGGGGTCCAAAGTGATAGTTTTTTATATTCATTCAACAATTATTTGTTGAGAATCTACAGCTAGCCAGTCATTTAAACATTTTAAATGTAGCACAATTTCCTTCTCCTCCCCCTCTTCATGGAGCCTCAAACAAGGGGAGTGGACTAGGCCCCTCTTAACCTCCCACAGAGCCTGGACTGACCTTGCAAGGAACTCAGGCGTGAGAGTGCAATTAGAACCTCATAAAAGTAAATGTGGGCTGCAAGGAGAACCCAGGAGTGGCTTCACCCAGCCTGGGGAGGTCACAAGATTTCGGGGAGAAGGGGATGGTTGAACTGAGTCATGAAGGGCTATAGGATTCACCAGAAGGTGAGTTGGATCCACCAAGATTCCACTGCGGACGAAGTCAGAAGCAGATAGCCAGGCAGAGGGAGCAGTTCTGACAGAGGAATGGCAAGTGGGACAGTAGAGCTGAGAGGGAAAGGGTAGGAGCTGAATTGGAACAGGGGGGCATAGAAGCTAGATCATTCTTCTAATAAAAATAGCTATCTCCATCAATGGCATATAGACTGTGGAACAGGAGCTGGACATACATCATTTCAAAGTAGCCTCACACCAACCCTAAAAGGTAGGGTTGTTATTGTTGGGGACAATTAAGGTAGCATATATAATATTCACCTTCAGCGATACCGGTAACATGCAACATGGCCACCAGGGCTGATGCAAGAACAGCCTAAGCTATAATTAGCCTTCTTCAAGGAAGTAACAGTAGTTCCCGCCTAAGCAGTAGCTAGTTCGCGCCTAAACAGTAGCCACCCATTGGCCATCCACCCCAGCAACAGCTACCACCAATCCCAGATCCCCAGCAACAGCAACCGCCAATCCCCCTACATCTGCCTTCCACCCTAGCAACAGCAGCAGCCAATCCTAGATCGCCACCCGTGCTTACTAGCCACTCCCTCCACCCTTAGAGTATATATACCCTGCCTCTTCAATAAAATTTTGCAGCTTGATCAGAAACCTGTCTTGCTGTCGTTCTTCGTGTCTCTTGTCCCATACCATTCTTCCTTCGCAGGACTTGGAGCTTCCATTGATCGTCCCGCAGGCCGGGACAGTTACTCCCCTTCAAAGAAGAGGAAAATGAAGCCCAGAGAGGTGGGGTAACTTGCTAGTGATGGGTTTGGGACTAGGTGATTCTGGGGAGCAGGACTGCATTCCTGATGCCTCTTGCCAGCCCAATCCAGGTTGAATTTGTCTTCAAACGCCCCCAGCATCCCCAAGTATTCCAGAGTGCCCACTGCATATTCTTCCTTCCCAAAGCCTGTGTTGACAACTGCCCTCAGACCCTTCCTGTCTAGAGAAGGCTCAGAAGCATGCCAGATTCCCTCCCAAGGGGAACCCTGTCTGGCTGGTCTCCAATAGCCATGCTCTCCTTCTATAATAATAGAATTGATCCAATTGAAGCTGAGCGCAGGACTGATTTGAACAAAGACTCCATTTCCCAGCATTCCTTGCAGCACAATTCATCAACAGTGATGCCCAGAGTTCCCAGAATCTACTTGATCCAGCAGCTCTGCTGGGGCAGCAGGCTTCTTCCCCAACATCCTTGATCTGTCAGATAATCTTGCGGCAGACACTGCTAGCCACCTCCTCAATACGCATTCTTCT
This sequence comes from Choloepus didactylus, assembly GCF_015220235.1. Lineage (NCBI taxonomy): Eukaryota > Metazoa > Chordata > Mammalia > Pilosa > Megalonychidae > Choloepus > Choloepus didactylus. The sequence continues at coordinate 123,629,271 of NC_051307.1, forward strand.
CTTCTTTGCTAACAGAACCCAGATTTTGTTCAGAGAAGCAAGGTGCCCAGCTGAAATGCTCCCCAGACGACCTTGCAGTAGGGGATGGTCAAGTGACACAAGTCTGGCCAAAGAGATTTATGAGGAAGTCTGCTGGAGAGTCCTGGGGAAAGTTTTGCTTTCCTGATGCATCCCCTTTCTCCCCCTTTATTCTTCCTGCTGTGAGATAACTGTGCGGCTGGAGGTGGGACACGGGTCTTGGGACCCCAAGGACAACACACAAGAGGAAGAAAGCTTCATAATATGGAAGGTGGGAGAGGCAGAGAGAAAGAGGAGCAGCACCGCCCAAACTGCCTCGCTCCAAGCTTCTTACTACATGGGAAAAATAATCCCCTTACTTGTTTAAGGCGTTCTTGGTCAGGGTTTGTTACATGCGATTGAAGTCAATCCTAACAGATATACCATCCTTTCCAAACGAATCTTTAAAACTCAATCTAGCCAACCCTACCTAAAACGGGGTGTTACAGCAGAAAGAGAGCGGTTTTGGCATTAGACAACCCAGGTTTGAGTTCCAGCTCTTCCATTTATATTAGCTAATGACTTTGGGCAAATTTGTGAAATTAGATTATGTATTGTAAAATTAGAAACTGTCCTAAAAGCACAAGGCACAGTGCTAGTTTATGGTGAGGGCTTAATAAATGATCATTTAGGCTATTATTGTTTAAGTTTCTAGCATCCCACAAGTGGATCCCTGGCCAATATATAGATTCAGAATCATATTGAATTCCCAGTTTCACCCCTTCAACTAATCTTTTTGCCTACTCAGATCTTAAATGCTATGTAAAACAAAGTCAGTCTGAAAGTGTCACTACAAAATCACCACTTGTCTAGCATCTCATTAGCATCTTCATTTCCTAGATGTTATCTACTCTAACAAAAATTTTTTTTTGAAAAAAGGAAAATAATAAAAGTACATGATTTGTTGTGACCTGCCATGAATTATTACTAGTCCATTAGTTTAACAAGTGCCTTTACACTTGCTGTTTTCTCTCTGGAACTCTCTTCTTCCAAATGCCACAGGACCTAATCCCTCACCTCCTTCAGGTCTTTACTCTGAAGTGAGTCTTCCCTGGCCACCTGATCTCAAGTTACCAAGTGCTTGACAACTCCTGGTCCCCTTCCCTGCTTCCTCCCTCCTCCTAGCACTTATAACCTTCTAACACATGGTATTTTTTATGTGTTTACCTTCTTTATTGTCTGTCTTCTCTCTACTCTTCTACCACAGAATGCGCGTTCCAAGAGGGTAGGAACTTTGTATTCAGCTCCTAGAAGAGTGCTTAATAAATACTTGTTGAATGAATGAAAGTGCATTTAAATCTGGACAATAAGTTCCAAGAAGTAGAATTGTTGGGTCACCGGGATTCATATTTAAGTTTTTAATCTACACTGCCAAATTGCCCTTTCAAAGGGTTGGAACAACATTCCTACCAACCATGTGTTAAAGTGTTGGCTGTTCCCACAACACACCACTTTGACCACATAGATTCTCTTGCTTAAATTTTATTTGAATGGTTTATCAGTCAGATTTCTTAATGACAAACAACAGAATCCACTCTAGCTAGTTTAAGCAAAAGACCCCCAAAAAATGATTTTTTAAAAGAGTATTGGGAAGCTCACAGAACCTCTGGGCAGGCAGAGATGCAGACACACCTCCACGGACGGGAGCAATGCCAAACCACACCTAAGCAGTGCTCCAACAAAGGCGCCACACCTGGGGTCACTTGGCCCAGATGTCCAGCTTCCCCTCGTAGACCCCATTTATATTGACAGTGCCAACCCTGCGACTCGTTCTGCCCTATAATTACAACTCTTGCTATTGTTTACCTTAGTTCATCTTTAAATGGATTCATTGCTCACCAATAGTCCATTAAAGCAACTCTTTATCTTGAATTTTGTCTCTTGACTGTCTAAATTTTGCAACTAACTTTTCCAAGAAGGGTTGATGGGCAGCATATTTTCTGAGTTCTGTCTCTGCATTTCTATCATCCTTAATTGCCATCTTTTCTTTTCCTCTACCTTGTGTATTTTCTCAAGCCTATCTTCCATGGCATTTATATTTGTTCCAGAAGTATCTGTGATACGTCTTACTGCTTCTATTGTGGTTTTCATTTCCAAAATGATTTTAATGTTTTCTTTCATTTCTCTGCTGATTGATAACACTTACTTCATTTTCCTCTCTAATCTCTGATCTCTCATATTTCCTCCTGTAGCTTTTTTGCAAAGAGTCTATAGGTTCTTTAAAAATTCCTTGAGAACGAAGTGTTTATCTGAAATACTCTTCTATATCTGTCTTTTTTTCTTTTGTTGTGCTATGTATATGACTTAAGTTGCATTCTTTCTGCATTTAATGCATCTCTATATGGGAAGAGTTATAACTGATTCTGCCTTTTGCTCAGAAACAATTTGGAGAGGATCAGTAGAGTGAGCTGGGGGTAGGTGACAGATACAAAATGAAAATACTGCTTCAGAATACGCTCCTCAAGTTACCTATTGTGCTGGTTTGGAACTATTATGTATCCCAGAAAACACCATGTTCTTTTAATCCTTTCTTGTGGGTGCAGAACTGTTGTGGGTGGTACATTTTGCTTTGGTTGTTTCCATGGAGATGTGACTCATCCAATTCAAGGTGGGTCTTAATCCTTTACTGGAGTCCTTTAGGAGAGCTCATGGTGAGAGAGAGAGAGCTTAGAAAGAAAATACCCTCGGAGAAGCAAGAAGGACCCACAAAAACCGAGAGAGCCATATTGAAACCAGGGCCCAGGAGAGAAGGACCAGCAGACATCGCCATTTGCTTTCCCATGTGGCAGAGGAACTCCAGATGTCAGCAGCCTTTCCTCAGAGAAGTTATCTTCCTCTTGATGCCTTAATTTGGACATTTTCATGGCCCTAGAACCATAAATTTGTAAGTTAATAAATCCCCATTGAAAAAGCCAACGTATTTCTGGTATATTGCATTCTGGCAGCTTTAGCAAACCACAATACCTATATTATACTTTACTCAATGGGACAACTCCCACCAAGTGAGCAGATCACTTAGGTAGGAGGATATTTTGGGGACCCATAAAGATTCCCAGGTAATAGGCGTTTTTTCAAGTGATTTTGTGTTTAACAGTGTAATAGACTCTAGACAGCATCTGCAAAGCCAGTTTTGGTTTCCTCTTTCTTCTCTTTCCCACCTCCAAACAACTTTACTAAGTCAGAACCGAGACCCCAGAGAAACTAAAATTGATTTATGAATTCAGTTTTATCATCAGTTCCATCTCCCTCATATTCAGTTCCCACTTCCCTCTTTGCCCACGATTCTGTTGTTGTTGGTTTTCCTTTGTTTTCGTTTCTAATGGTTAAAATTTATGGTGAGGTTAATGTGGGCCAGGCATGATTCTAAATGTTTTACATGTATTATGTCATTTAACCCTTACAACCACCCTAAATTTTATAGATGAGGAACCTGATGCACAATGAGATTAAGTAAATTGGCCAAGTCACACAGCTTGTAAATAACAGAACCAGGATTTGAATGTTTAGAGGCACTGAACTTTACCACATCTGTTTTAAGTAAAGAACCTCTCAGGAACTGCTAACATATTTTCCACTCATTATGCATATCTGGAAAACCACTTTCACTGATTTTACAGATAGTTTTCACAGTCTGTGTTTTGTCTGTCTATGCAAATGTCTCTGTCCTCCCATCTTTTCTGTGGTCAAAACCACACAGTCTGTTTCTATTTCTTGTTCTGCTTCCCCAAGTATCTTGCTGATCAAGTCATTTTGATTACATTCTTTTGATTCCATATAGTCTACTCTTTACCAACCAACATTAAAAATATTCCCAAACATCTTTGCTTCAAAATAAAATAAGATGGGTGGAAGTTGATGGCAAATAGACAAAACAAGATTGGCTATGAGTTGATAATTGCTGAAGCTGGGTAATCTCCCATGGACATTCATTATATTATTCAGTCTACACTTGTATGTAATTGAAATTTTCCTTAATAAAAAGTTAAAAAAATAAATTAACAGATTTTCATGGTTTGGGTTCCACACCTGTAACATACCCTAATGATTTCTCCCCTTTAAATTATAATACATTTCCTCTTAGTCAGAACCCATCTGTACAAATAGTAGGTAAGCAGTCATGATACACTACAATAAGTAAAACAATGGTGAGCTTTCAGTTTGGGTAAGAGGAGAGGCTAAGTTCATGGTGGGCAGTTGTTTCAGTTTGGCAGGCTGCTGTGCAAATACCACAGGCTGGTTGGCTTAAACAACAGGAATTTAATGTCTCGCAGTTTTGGAGGCTCTAAGTCTAAGGTCAAGGTCTCAGCAGGATGGTGCTTTCTCTGAAGTGTGCCACATTCTGGTGGTGACTTACTGGCAATCTGTCACTCAATCTCTGTCTCCCTCACAAGGCTGTCTCTCTCCCAGTCTCCTACTGCTGTGTCCAAATTTCTTCTGCTTATAAGGACTCTGGTCACTTTGGGTTAAGGCCCATACTGATTTGGTTTGGTCTTATCTTAACTAATAGGATCTTTGAAGATCCTGTTTACAAATAGGTTCACATCCACAGACTGGGAATTAGGACTTGAACAAGTCATTGTGGGGGACACAATCCAATCCATAACAGCAGTAAATTTAAAATTTGAGGGTTTCTAATTTATTTCTCTCTATAGGAAAGATTTGTTACAAAGTCCAAATTCAGTGGTTATTGCCTTGGCCACACAAGAACCTGACCTTATCAGTTTTCCTATGAAAGCGTGCACACATAGCTCTGACACCAGGATGCTAGGTGGAAAGCACTGATGAATTGAAATATGATCTTTCATTTTTTTTCTTGCAGCAGTATTCAAATATTACTTGTCAAACCTAGCAGAGAGGGTAAAGGTGCTCCCTCTGGAGTCAGAATCCTGGTTTCAAATCCTGGGTGACTTAGAAGAAATCATTTAACATTTTAATGCCTCAGTAATTTTTTTTTTTTAAATCTCTAAAATGGGAATAATAGAGCATGTCTTAAAAGGTGTTATAAAGATTTAATGTATGAGAAGTACTTTTCACCATACCTGGTCCAAATGGAGAGCCTACTAAATGTTAGCTATTATTTTTATAGCAAACTTCTATTTATTTTAGTTGTTTGGCTCCTTATAGGTTCTCTGTTTAATTAAATATTCTAGTTCCAAAATATAGCATGAAGAAATTACCAATTTGCAAATAATTAAATGACTGTCTTTTTTCTTTTCCACTAGATTCTCAATTATTTCAGGGCAGGTTCATGTATTATTCACCTTTGAATCCTAGTATCTAGCATAATGCAGTGAGGGAGAGAGAGCAGGGTGGTAAGGGAGAGAGAGGGGTGGGGAGGGAGGGAGGGAGGGAGAGAGGTGCAAGAGAAGCACAGGGTACTGAGAGAAGACAAGGGAGCACTTAGCCTTAGCCCAGGAGCCTCTTGAGGAAGTGATATTGAGGGTGATAGAAGCAGAAGCTGACTGAGCAAAGCAGGTGAATGAGGGCTTACTGGGCACTGCAAACAGCTTGAAGGCCTCAGGACAGGAAGAAGACAATGTCAAACATAGGAGGAACTAAGACAAAGCTGCTTTGACTGGGACTGTGTAGGGGGAATAATAGGAAACTGTGATCTGAAGTGGCAGAATTCAACAGGGACCAGATGGATCACTTGCGGCCCTGCAAGCCTTGTGAGGGATTTAGAATTTTTTTCTCATTGCATGAAATGCCAGTGAAGGGTTTTATGCAGAGATGTGACTTGATCTTAAAAGATCCTCCCTCCCCGCCCCCCACTCCCCAAAAGCTATGATATCTAGAATTTGCTTCCAATAATCCAAATACATTGGAGGAAGTGGGTGGAGTATATGTGATACAAAGTTGGCCAATTATTGATAATTGTTGAAGCAGTGTGATGGGTATATGGGAGTTCAGTATATGCTCTACTTTTGTGTATATTTAAAATTTTTCATAATTAAAATAGAAGAAAAAATAAAAAAGAAAACCCCTCAAGCTACAGTGATGAGAAAGGATTGGAGAGGAGGAAGAACAGATATGAGAAGACCAGCCATTGTTGTAGACTAGGTGAGAGAGAAGATAAAGTTTCCAGCTAAGGTGGTAACAGTAGTATTTGAGGGAAGTGAATAGGTTCTAGTGATGTTGGGAATTTGAATAGATAGAACTTGGTAATTGATTAGATGTGAGGAAGAGGAAGAGGCAGAAGTCACTAATGTGACTTCACTGCTTTCTGGCTTGAGAAATTATATGGAGAAACTTTCGTGAGGAAGAGTGCTTGGCCAAGGGAGGATTCTGACATAGTCTTAATACTTCCTCTTTCTAACTCTCTCTACCTACCATCCAAAGGTTTAATTTAACCTGATTTAACCAACAAACATTTGATGCATTCTTACTGTATGTCAAGCACTGTATTGGGATATGGGGAGTGGGGTAAAGAGGAAAATGCAATTATAAACAGAGTTACCATTAATTTTCTGTGATGGCAGAGGCATTTTATATGTAATACCCATAACCCCTACAGCATGGCTGCAAAGTAGATATTATTGGGCCTATTTTATAGATGGAGAAACTTAGGTTCAGAGAGGTTATGTAACTTGCCCAACATCACATAGCAGGTAAGTATTTGAGAGAGAAGTCAACTTCTTTGGCTCTAAAGTTGGGTGATGGGTATATGGGACTTCATTACACTTGCTACTTTCATGTATATTAAAAATTTTTTTAGTTATTAAAAAAGAGGAAGAATTTTAAAAATCCCTATACTATATAATGTCACCTCGAGGGAATGCTGAAAAGGGAGATGAAATTTCCAACAAAATTCTATCCATTTCACAGTTGTTTCTCTCAGATTTGTACTGAGACTGAAAACCACGGGTTCATGATCTGAAGGGACTCTGGTGCTAATATGCTGCCTGGAAATTAATACATGAAAATTCTGAGACAGATTAGCTGGTTCATCAACTCCATCATAAAGAACCACAGTGATCTCTTAATAAAGTTGAACTGTTTTTTTCCCAGAGGGTAGCTTTAGCCCTTTAAATGCAATTACTAGAATGATGTTCAAGAGTTTTGTGTGTTCCTCTCCTGGAGGACAGGACCACTTTGTTTCAAGGCAAGCGGCAGCCAAAATATCTAGCACTTTCTCATCCCTGCTGTAACTCCGGTGACCACAGAAAATGACTGTTTTGCCACATATTTGCATACCTATATGTATTTTCTAATCTAGTTGAGTATTTAGTCAATAAAATATATCCAAATAAGTTTTGTTTTGATGACATAAGGTGAAAGGTAGGGCCTTTTTCCCCCTTAACTTCTTGCTTTATGGAAAAATTTTAACATAAAAATAATATATAATTTATATATTGATATATAATAATTAACTATGTTATGTAAAAATATAGATCAGTATCATGAGCCCCAGTGTTCCCATCAACCAACTTCAACAACTATTAACTTCTGGCCAATCTTGTTTATCTACATCCCAACCACTTTCACCTTGTTTTATTCAGAAGCAAATTCCAGACTTCATATCATTTCACCCGTAAATATTTCAGGATGTATCTCTAAAAGATAAGAACTCTCAGGGGCGGGGCGGCAAATATTTTGTCAAGCATTTCCTGAGACTGGTTTTGGGAACATTTGCCAAGGAATGGCTCTGATGTTTTCTAGAAAGTTGCATTTTTTTAATTCAATTTTATTGAGATATATTCACATACCATGCAGTCACACAAAGCGTACAATTGTTCATAGTACACTTACGTAGTTGTATGTTTATCACCAAAAGTAATTTTTGAACATTTTCATTACCACACACACACAAATAATAAGAATAAAAATTAAAGTGAAAAAGAACAATTAAAGTAAAAAAAAATGTTGGGTGCCTTTTTTCCTCCCATTTTTCTACTCATCCATCCATACACTGGACAAAGGGGAGTGTCATCCATATGGCTTTCCCAATCACATTGTCATCCCTCATAAGCTACATTTTTATACAATCGTCTTCAAGATTCAAGGGTTCTGGGTTGTAGTTTGATAGTTTCAGGTATTTACTGCTAGCTATTCCAATTCATTAGAACCTAAAAAGGGTTATCTATATTGTGTGTAAGAGTGTCCACCAGAGTGACCTCTCAGCTCCTTTTGGAATCTCTCTACCACTGAAGCTTATTTCATTTCCTTTCACATCCCCCTTTTGGTCAACAAGATGTTCTCCATCCCACGATGCCAGGTCTACATTCCTCCCCGTGGAATCATATTCCACGTTGCCAGGGAGATTTATACCCCGGGTGTCTGATCCCACGTAGGGGGGAGGGCAGTGATTTCACCTGCCAAGTTGGCTTAGCTAGAGAGAGAGGGCCACATCTGAGCAACAAAGAGGCACTCGGGAGGAGGCTCTTAGGCACAATTATAGGGAGGCCTAGCCTCTCCTTTGCAGCAACCGTCTTCCCAAGGGCAAGTCCCGTGGTAGAGGGCTCAGCCCATCAAACCACCAGTTCCCTATGTCTGTGAGCACATTAGCAACCACTGAGGTGGGGAAGCCCAACACCCCTGCATTCTCCACCAGCTCCTCAGGGGGGCTCTGCATATTTTTTTCATTGTTTTTGTTTTTGTTTTTGTTTTTTAATTAACTATTTTTATAAATGAACTATTAACTATATAAAAAATTTTTTTAAAACATACAGTAAAAAAAATTTCAAACAAACCGTAACAAGGGAGTAAGACAAAGACAACTAACCTAAAATAATTTCTTTACTTCCAACATGTTCCTACTCTACCCCAAGACAATAACCTAATATCGTAACATTTCTGTGAACTTGTTCCTACCATACCCACCAGAAATTAACAAATATTTTGTCAAGTATTTCCTGAGACTGGTTTTGGGAACATTTGCCAAGAAATGGCTCTGATGTTTTCTAGAAAGTTGCATTTTAATTTGGAAGGTGTTGAGAGAAGTCAGAGATTATAAGAGTTGATGAAGATAAGAGATGATAAGGGTTGCAAACAATGAATGTGCAAACAGCTACTAGAGCCCTAGCCTCCACTTTAAGGACAATCAGTTGGATGCTTTGTGAAAACAAGGATTTCAACTCTTGGACCATACTTAACTTTTCCGATGTTAGGGTTTGGGGAATCAATTGATGCTTCCTCCTGAATCTTGAGATAGTGTTTTTAGTGAAGACCACCACAGTAGAAATGCAGCAGCAGGGGTGGGGCATGGTAATTGCTGTTTGCAAGACCTCTGTCCCTTTAGAGTACCCTTTCATGAAGGGTAGCTCATTTTTGCTTTGGACCAGTAACAAAGCTATCCAGAAAGACTAAGTGTAAATTTTTTGAGTGTAGAGTCTGCATACATAGATATAGCCCCACCAGACGTGGCACAGTGCTCAGCACATGGAGGTGTCTGGAAAATGGTTGTTGAATAAGAGAAGGAAGGAAGGAAGGAAGGAAGGAAGGAAGGAAGGAAGGAAGGAAGGAAGGAAGGAAGGAAGGAAGGGAGGACTAATTGTAACAATTGTAACAACTCCAGAACTTTAGAGATAGTTAAATGTGACAATAAGCAAAGCAACAAGGGAAAAAATTTCGTTGATTTCTGCTTTTATTTTGTGAATTTAACTTCTATTTTCCCATTTTATTTCATTGTTCTTTCTTGTGGATTATATTTTCAGTTCCTTAATTTTCATTATTCTTGTTAAAAATGAAAGTGTTTAAGGTAAAGGATTTCTTTCCAAGCACTACTTTGGCAAATAGTATTTGTTTGGTCTATCAATGGTTATGTGATAATGTATAATACTGGAGTTGGCAGAATAATGGTCTCCCAAAATGACCACATCTTAATCCCCAGAACCTATGAATATGTTACTTTACATGGCAAAAAAGGCTTTGAAGATGTGATTAAATTACAGATCTTGAGATAGGGAGATTATCCTAAATTATCTGGATGGTCCCAAAGTCATCAACAGGGTCCTTATAAAAGAAAGAGGGAGGCAGGAGAGTAGAGTCAGAGAAGGAGACGTGACAACAGAAGCAACGTTTGGAGTGATGCAAGTGCTGGCTTTGAAGCTGTAAGGAGGCCACAAACCAAGAAATGCTGGCAGACTTGGAAAGCTGGTTAGGGCAAGGAAAGATTTTTCCCACTGAGCTTCCAGAAAGGAAGCAAACCTGCTGGCAGCTTGATGTTAGTCCAGTAAGACCCATTTTAGACTGCTGACCTGCAGAACTATAAGTCTGTGTTGTATTAAGCCATTGAGTCTGTGGTAATTTGTTACAGCAGCAATAGGAAACTAATAGAGAATTTGGACAGTATCACTTTAATTTCTTTGCAAGATAAATAATGAAGTCATTACAAATCAAGGCATAGGAGATGCTATTGGAAGGATTTAGGATACATGTCTAAGGGAATCTTGTTGTCTCTACACTAAAAATGTATTCTGAACCTGCTCCCTTTGCCTGTTTCTATGGCTATCTCCCAATCAACGCAGCTAGGAAGGCCTTCAAACATTTATCCAGTCCTTTTAGAGAAGTCAAGGCTGACACTCTCAGACTTCCACCTGAGTTGAGCTGCAGGCCCTGTGGGTTATCAATCATTTATTCATTAACTGGGCACTTACTATTTGCTTACTACTGTGAAAGGTGCTTTGGGTAGAAGTATAGTGAAAAGGCATTGGAATAGGAGTTGGGAGACCCGGGTTTATTCTCTGGTTCCACTATTAGCTAGCTGCATGACTTTAGTAAAGTCATTTAACCTCTCTGAGCAAATATTTTATCATCTGTAAAATGAGTGTGGCAGACATTGTCTCCCTTACAATCTCCTCCAGTTCTAAAATTCTGTATTCTAAGAAGTAGAAAAATCTTATCTAGAGATCGTAATTGAATATCAACTAAGTGCAAGATACTGAGAAAATTTTAGATTGGCCAAATCCCTTGGTTAAAACATTATAGAATATTGTTTTGGGGAGGGATCATTACATAAAAGAAACTTCCAAGTTATTTGACTCAATTAACAAAATGTTCTAGCCAGAAGAAACTTGATGTAGGATTTAGGTGTTGTGCCATTCCAGGACTCCTACTATGATGAAATGTAGGACGCGAAGTCCCCACAGCTGTCCTGCCCATGTCTTGGAAGTCAGTCTCATGGATGATTCAGTCTTAGAGCTCTGGATTTATTTTAAAAATCAACAACCCAATTCAAATTAAGTTAAGTGAAAAGGTGAAATATTTTGGCTCATGCCACTGAAGTGTCAAAGGATTGGCAAGGTTTGGCATAGTTTGATCCAGGGATTCAAATGATGTCCCCAGGACTTCTCTTCTCTCCCTTTCTCCTCACCATGTTGGCTTCATTCTCAGGTGCCAGGCCTCCAGCCTATCTGGAAGCTGAAAGCTATCATTACAGGTGCTAGAATTCACTCTGATGAGACCCATTTGAGGATGGCTTAAAATAGGAAGTGACATTTGAGATGGAACATGTGTGGAAAAGTCCAAAACTTCAGTTCATCAGAAGCAATTGAGGTGGGCTTTGAGGGAGGTAAATAGTGAGGTACCCAATGTTTAACCAGAATTTTAGATAGCATCTATACCTAATCCATATAATTTTGTGAAAATCTTTCCACCTATCTTTTTATGAGTTGAAAAATTCAACAAATGAACTATAAAAGTTTGATTGGCAAACAAACTCTTCTCTCCTCCACCCCTCCCCCAGAATTACCAAGTTATTAAGCAAAAACTACTGAAATGTATACTTTAAATGTGTGAGTTTACTGGTAATTGAATTACATCTCAATAAAAAATAAAAAATAAAACCATAATTAAAAAATTTCCTGCCTGAGGGGTGAGGGAGCTGGAGTATTTGTCCACCAAGTCCCAATAGTCATTGGTTGAAGGCTTCGCCTGAGATGTGTTAATTCCCTGGAACTTGTGTTCTGATTTGTGTGTTGACTCCAGGAGCCAGAGAAAGCCTTCAGACAAAGGGTTCCAAGTGTCAGCACTTGGAAGTTGAAACAGATATTTTCAAGAAGTATCCATTCCAAAAATGTGGAAAGTTCTTTATGGGCAAATGCTACTTGCCTTCTGGAGTTAAACAATTTTGACTACTTCTCTGTCCTCACAAATCTAAAGTACTCCCTAAATTTGGAAGATAAAGCACTATATAGTAAGGGCTTCCCATGAAAGGTTTATGATTTAATTCATTTTGAGATTATCCACAATCAGGTGTCTTAGTTGCAAACAATAGAAATAAACCATGGCTAGGATGGCTATAATAAAAAAGATGGACAATAACAAGTATTGGTAAGGATGTGGTGAAACTGGAACCCTCGTTCATCCTGTAAGAAGGAAAGGAATTTATTATGAAAGTTTGAGTGGCTGCAAGATTTATTGGAAAAGCTGGAGAATTAAACTCACATAGTAGGCTGGACCCAAAGCCAAAGTCATGACACAGTAACTTTGGCGAAGACACTGTTGCTTCCAAGGCAAGTATCTCCAGCAGTGTGAGCTTGGAAAGGTTATGATCACACACAGCAATGTCTGGATGAAGGCAGAATTAGGCAAGATTTTTATTCCAAGGCTACCTGAATCCAAAGCCCCATACTCTTTCAATTCTACAAGTTTACAGTTGCTTCATAAGTAAAATGGGCACATAGTTGCAGAAAGGTAACTGAATAATGATGCCATCAGGCCTTGGAGAATGTCCTTACATGCCAGATGCAAGTTAAATGGCATTATTATTAAAAGCAGCCATAAATCCTCAATCAAATCTGTGTCTCAGACAACTAAGAGCTGAGGTTTCCTGGTAATTATCTTTGTCAGCACAATTGGTCCATGGTGAACAAGTAAATGATTTACACTCCAGAGACAATCTCCTCAAAGCTTTTGTCCTTCCTGCCTTTTGTATAAACCTCCATATGGGGTTTTCATGACTTATTCTGCCTCCATTTCAAAAGCCCTTCCTTCATCCTTTATTTTTATCACATATCTCTGTGTGTCATCATAGCCTCCTTATTTTCAGCCATATTTGTCAAAGAACTTTTAATGCTAAGCTGCCCTAGAATAGCAATTCTCATATGTTTTGGTCTCAGGACCTCTATTCTATTCTTAAAAATTATTCAGACCCCATAGAGCTTTTTTTAATACAGGTTTTGTCTATCAGTATTTATTGCATTAGAAATTAAAACAGAAGTTTAAAATATTTATTTATTAATTTAAAATAATAAAAGATTTTGGGTTAACATAAATAACATGTTTTATGAAAAATAACCATATTTTTCAAAACAAAAATTTTTGTGAGATGAGTGGCTCTATTTTACATTTCTGACAAACCTCTAAAATGTTTGATTTAGTAGAAGATAGCCAGATTCTCATATCTGCCTCTGCACTCAATCTGTTGCCATATCACATGGAAAAACTCAACGACAGTACATTCATGAGAGAATGAGAGTGAAAAGGAAATAATATATTAGCATTATCAAGTAATAATTTTGACCTTGAAAATCTGAGCTGGACAACCAGGAGTTCTCAAACCACATTTTAAGAATCGCTGACATTTTTGGTGTTTTTCATTCTTTAAGGTAGATACATGTTTCTTTCTGGCATCATTTTCCTACCACATGAAGGACCTTTTTTTTTTTTTTTTTTTACATTTCTTATAATGTGGATCTGCTAGTGATGAATTCTTTCAGCTTTGGCATGTCTGAAAAAGTCTTTATTTTTTCATTGGCTTTGAAGGATATTTTTACTGTAGTGGAGTTCTAGGTTGACAGTTTTTTCTTTCAATACTTTAAAGATGTTCCTCTACAGTCTTCTCACTTGAAATATTTCCAAGCAAGAAATCTGCTGTCATCTTTATCTCTGTTTCCCTGTATATCAAGTATCTTTTGCTGCTTTTACTGGTTTTGAGCAGTTTATCTGTATCACTTTGATGTCATTTTCTTCATGTTTCTTCTGCTTGGGATTTGTTTGGTTCTTTGAATCTGTGGGTTTAAGATTTTCACCAAGTTTGTGAAAATTTGGTCATTATTTCTTCCAAAGTTTTTTTAGCACCCTGCCCTTCTTCACCCATCCCAACCTTTCAGGGACTTTAAGTACACATATAATAGGTCACTTAAGGTTATCTCAGTTCAATGATGCCCAGTTCATTTAAAAAAAATTTCTTTATTGGAGCAGTTGTAGGTTTGCAGAAAAAATCCTGCAGAAAGTACAGAGTTCCCATGTTACTCCCTACCACAAGGACGCGCAGTTTTCCCTATTACTAACATTTTGCATTAGCGTGGTACCTTTGTTACAATTGATGAAACATTAGTATTATAATTATACTATTAACTATAGTCCATAGTTTACATGGAAGGCCTGTGCTCTGCCTCTGGGGCAAACTCACCCTTTCGACGTGCATGGGCTGCTCCACTCTCCCTGCCTGAGAACTGTTGACTCCAGACCTCAATATCCATGACTCTGTCTTTGAAGAAATTTTTCCTTCAATTTCTTCCTTTTCCATTCCCTCCAGTCCAGACCGGCAGTGGCTCCAACTATACAGACCACGTAAAAATTCTGTAGGCTTGGCATGAAGCATACAGGGGTCAAAACCATCAGACAATAGGACTTTCCACAAATCCTTTCTTTATAATTCCATCTCCAATCTTGGCTTGTACTGGAATGGCCGTCAGTTTACGTGTTTGGTTAAATTCTCAGGTAGGGCTGTAACCTTTGGGGTTTCACTTTCTGGAATTCAGAATTTTCTAAACCCTCAGTTTCTGGTTTCTTTGAACCCAAGAGTTCAGTTATAAGTTTATCTCTCTCCTCTTGCATTTTACTCTAAGCTGCAAGGAGAAGCCAGGCCACACTTGATATTTAGTGTAGAAATCTCTTCAGCTAAGTATCCCAACTCATTGTTTTCAAATTCTGCCTTCCATACCACAACAGGACTCAATTTTTTTTTTAAATTCCGTTTTATTGAAATATATTCACATACCATACAATCATCCGTGGTATACAATCAACTGTTCACAGTACAATCATATAGTTATGCGTTCATCAGCACAATCTATTTCTGAACATTTTCCTTACACCAGAAAGAATCAGAATAAGAATAAAAAATAAAAGTGAAAAAAGAACACCCAAACCATCCCCCCATCCCACCCTATTTGTCCTTTAGTTTTTATCCCCATTTTTCTACTCATCCATCCATACACTAGATAAAGGGAGTGTGATCCACAAGGTTTTCACAATCACACTGTCACCCCTTGTAATCTACATTATTATATAGTCGAACAGGACTCAATTTTGCCATGTTCTCTGCCACTTTAAAACAAGGATCACCTTTCTTCCAGTTTTCAATGACACATTTGTCATTTCTGCTCAAGGCCTCATCAGAAGTATCTTTAGAGTCCATATTTCCACAAACAGTCTCTTCAAAGCAGTCTAGGCCGTTTCTATCAAGCTCCTGACAATTCTTCCAGAATCTTCTCCTTATCCATCTAAAAAGCCATTTTAACATGTTTGGTATTTGCAAACACAGCAGCACCAGCACCCCACTTTTCTGGTACCAAAATCTGTTCCAGTTGGCTAATGCTGCTGTTATGCAAAATACCAGAAATGGATTGGCTTTTATAAAGGGGGCTTATTTAGTTACAAAGTTACAGTCTGAAGGCCATAAAGTGTCCAAGGTAAGGCATCAACAATCGGGTACCCTCACTAAAGGATGGCCATTGGCGTCTGGGAAACCTCTGTTAACTCGGGAGGCACGTGGCTGGCACCTGCTTGCTTCCAGGTTGTGTTGCAAAACGGCATCCTCCAAAATGTTGCTCTTGGAGTGTTTTGTCCTGTCTTAGCTGCAGCTGCTCCAAAATGTCACTCTCAGTTGCTCTGAGGTCCTTCTGTCTGTGAATTCCTTTATACACTCCAGTGATCCAATTAACACCCACCCTGAATGGGCGAGGCAACACCTCCATGAAAATTATCCAATCAAATATTTCACTCACAGTTGATTGAGTCACATCTCCATGGAAACACTCAAAGGATTCCAATCTAATCAACACTAATACATCTGCCCCCACAAGATTGCTACAAAGATAATGGCGTTTAGGGGACATAATACATCCAAACTGGCACAGGGTGGTTGACATCTTTTCATAGCAAGACTTTCTTAATGTAGTAAGCAGTATGTTGATTGCATTCTGGCACTAGCTCTTTATCTTGTGGTCTAGTAATAAAATGTTTGCAGACTTAGCACTGGCCCTCTGACTGCACTTCTAGAGCACTGGTATATGCCACAGGATATGCCACTTTCAAGGATAAAGAAGCACAGGCCTCTGCTACCAGAACCTTATGCATGATTTAGGGTCCAGCACTATCAAGGAGGGAGCAGTCTAGTTTTTACTCAATTATCTTAAAAAACATAAAGAATATGAAAGTAAATAGCCCAGAGCAACTTTGACTAAAATCTTATTTTTTCTCATTCTTTAATAGCCCACAACTGTTTTTGGCTTTATACTTTTTATTGATATGTGAATACACATAGAAAAACACACATATCATAAATCTACAGCTCAATGAATTTTTACAAACTGAATACACCCATGTAACCAGTATACAGATCAAGAAACAGAACATTACCAGCACCAAAGAAGCTTCCCTTCATCCCCTTTTCATTCACTGCCTTTCGCCAAGGATACCACTATCATGACCTTTAACAGCATTCATTATAGTGTTGCCTGTTTTGGAACTTTTTATGCATGGAATCACATAGTATGTACTTTCGTGTCTGACTTCTTTTGCACAATCATTATGTTCGAGGGATTTTTCCATGTTGCTACAAGCAATTGTGGTTCATTCATTCTCACTGTTGTGTAGTGTTCCATCATGTGAATATTTCACAGTATATTTATCCATTCCACTGCTGATGGGCATATGTATTTCCAGCTTTTAGCTATCTCAAATAGTGCTACTTATACACATTAAAAAAATTTACTGAACACATGTTGGGTATATTCCTTCAAGTGGAATTGTGGGGGCATAGCGTTGGCATATGCTTGGCTTTAGTAGATGATACCAAATAGTTTTTCAAAATAATTGTACCAGTTTATCCTCCTGCTAGCAAGGCATGAGAATTCCATTTGCTTCACATCTTGACCAACACTTGAATTTTTGCTCTTTTTTATTTTAGCCATTCTAGTGGGTATGTTGTGGTATCACATTTGGTTTTAATTTGATGATAACTGATGTTGAGTACCTTTGCACAAGTTTATTTGAGCGTTATTTCATATGCATATTTCTAAAATACTTGTTCAGGTCTTTTGCTTATTTTTCTTTTGGATTGTCTGCCTTTGTCTTACTAATTCATAAGAGTTCTTTTTATATTCTGGATACAAGTCAGATATAAGTATTAGGAGTACCTTCTCTCACTAGGTGACTTACATTTTCACCTTCTTAATGGTGTCTTTTTATTAACTGATGTTCTTACTTTTAAAGTAGTTTAATATATCTTTTTTTCTTTTATGGTCTAAGTGTTTTTTGTTTTCTGTTTAAGAAAACTTTGCATACTCCAAAATCATGAACATATATATTTTCTTCATAAAACTTTTTTATTTTACTTTTCATACTGATATCTACAGTCACCTGGAATTGATTCTTGTGTCTGATATGATGCAGGTGTCACGATTAATATTTTTTCATATGAACATCCGATTGACCCACACTCTTTCTCTTCTAAATCAAGTGACTATAAAAGTGTGAGTATTATTTTTCAAGATTGCCTTTGCTATTTTCGACCCTTATATTTCTACATACATTTTCAAATCAGCTTATCAACTTCCATTAAAAAACCTCTGGTGAGATATTGATTAGAATTTCATTGAATGTACAAATCAGTTTGAGGAGAACTGAAAACTTTATAATCTTGATTCTTCTAATTCATCAACATGGTGTATCAGTTCATTTATTTAGGTCTTTTTTAGTTCAATTCAATAATGTTTTCCAGTTTTCAGTGTAGGGATTGTGCATATTTTTTTAGATTTAGTCCTAGGTATTTGATATTTTTGTTGCTATTATAAATGGTATTATTTTAAATCTCAGTTTTTATTTGTTTGTTGTTGGCATATAGAAATTCCATTGATTTTTTTTAATTGAGATTGTTCACATACCATACAATTATCCAAAGATCCAAAGTGTACAATCAATTGCCCCTGGTACCATCATACAGCTGTGCATTCATTACCACATTTAATATTTTTTTCAATTTTTAGAACATTTTCATTACTCCAGAAAAGAAATAAAGACCAAAAAAAGGAAACTCAAATCCTCCCATACCAGTAACCACCACCCCCTCCATTATTGACTCATAGTATTGGTATAGAACATTTGTTACTGTTGATGGTAGAATGCTAAAATACTACTAACTGTAGTATTTAGTTTGCAATAGGTATATTTTTTTTCCCTATATGCCCCTCTATTATTAACTTCTATTTATAGAGTCATACATTTGTTCTGGTTCATGAAAGAGATTTCTAATATTTGTACAGTTAATCATGGACATTGCCCACCACAAGGTTCACTGTTTCATACATTCCCATCTTTTAACCTCCAACTTTCCTTCTGGTGACATATGTGACTCTGAGCTTCCCCTTTCCACCACATTCACACACCATTCAGCAGTGTTAGTTATTCTCACAGTAACATGCCACTGTCACCGCTGTTCATTTCCAAATATTTAAGTTCAACCTAGTTGAACATTGTGCTTATAAGCAATCGTTCCCCATTCTTTAAGCCTCATTCTATATCCTGATAACTTATATTTTATGTCTATGAGTTTACATATTATAATTAGTTCATATCAGTGAGACCCTGTAATATTTGTCCTTACATGTCTGACTTATTTCACTCAATATAGTGCCCTTAAGGTTTCTTCATCAACTCATTTTTTAAAGACAGTTTTGTTCACACACCATACATACCATCCGTAAATACTTGATAGTTCCCTGTACAGTCACACATTTATGTATTCACCACCCTCACCACTTTCTATGTAAGGACATTTCCATTTCTTCCACAAAGCAGGAGGAAGAGTCAAAGAAGGTAAAGAAACAAAAGAAAAAGAAAAAATAAAGAGTAAAAAACAAAAAACAAAACAACAGCAAAAAAAGATGATTGCTAAGAAGCACAAAAGGAAAGATAGCATTAAACTAAAGTAGAATAAAGAATCAGACAACATTACCAATGCCAAGAGTCCCATACTCCTCCCTTATGCCCCCCTATTATATGCATTTATCTTTGGTATATTGCCTTTGTTACACTAAAGGAAGCGTAATACAATGTTTCTGTTAATTATAGTCTCTAGTTTGCATTGATTATATTTGTGGGAGCTGAACCAGCTGGACCCACAGTGACACAGTGAAAATAGCTTGAGACTGAACCACAAGTTGCAAGAGTGAGAACAGCTCAGAGGGAGTGTCCTCTCGAGCCACAGTTTCTCAAGTATTTATTATCAAAAAGCAAGAGCGGGGACATGAGGGAATGCAGTGCTGCAAGTTTACAAAAAACAAAGCACATTGTGAATACTAAAGAAATGATGGAAGCGATGTGCTTGTAGATAAACTAAGAGCGGTGGGTGCTGGGTGCTGGAACATAGCGAAGCAGGACGTTCCCATCATTTGCGATGGGAATCAGTAAAGACGTGACATTCCTATCATTTGCGATAGGAATCAGTGACAGCAAGCAACACATACTATAAATGTTTTATCCATAGTATTCCCACATATATTTTCCCCCAATACTTCCCTATTTTTAACACCTTGGAAGGTTGACATTCCTTTGTTCTCCCTCATACAAAAACATATTTGTCCCTTTTATCACAACTGTTGAGCACTCTAGGTTTCACTGAGTTATACAGTCCCAGTTTTTATCTTTCCTCTTTCCTTCTGGTGTCCCACATGCTCCTAACCTTCCTCTTTCAACCATATACATAGTCATCTTTGTTCAGCCTACTTATATTGCTGTGCTACCATCACCCAAAATTGTGTTCCAAATCTCCCACTCCTGTCTTTTCCTATCTGTCTGTAGTGCTCCCTTTAGTACTTCTTGTAGAGCAAGTATCTTGTTCATAAACTCTGTCATTGTCTGTTTGTCAGAGAATATTTTAAACTCTCCCTCATATTTGAAGGACAGTTTTGCTAATAGGATTCTTGGTTGGTGGTTTTTCGCTTTCAGTATCTTAAATTTATCACACCACTTCCTTCTTGCCTCCATGGTTTCTGCTGAGAAATCTGCATGTCGTCTTATCAAGCTTCCTTTGTATGTGATGGATCGCTTTCCTCTTGCTGCTTTCAGGATTCTCTCTTTGTCTTTGATGTTTGATAATCTGATTATTAAATGTCTTGGCATAGGTCTATTCAGATCTATTCTGTTTGGGGTATGCTTCTTGGATCTGTAATTTCATGTCTTTCATAAGAGATGGGAATTTTTCATTGATTATTTCCTCTATTATTGCTTTTATTTCCTCTATTATTGCTTCTGCCCCTTTTCCCTTCTCTTCTCCTTCTGGGACCTCCCATGACATGTACATTCATGTGTTTCATGGTGTCATTCAATTCCCAGAGACGTTGCTCATATTTTTGCATTCTTTTCCCTATCTGTTCTTTTGTGTGTAGGTTTTCAGATTTCTTGTTCTCCAGTTCCTGAGTGTTTTCTTCTGCCTCTTGTGATCTGCTGTTGTATGTCTCCTTTGTGTCTTTCATCTCTTGTGTTGTGCCTTTCATTTCCATAGATTCTGCCAGTTGTTTTTTCAAACTTTTGATTTCTACCTTATGTATGCCCAGTTTCCTTTATAGCCTTCATCTCTTTTGCCATATCTTCCCTAAACTTTTGAATTAATTTAGTGTTAGTTGTTTCAATTCCTCTATCTCATTTGAAGTGTAAGTTTGTTCCTTTGACTGGGCCATAACTTCATTTTTCTTAATGTAGGTTGTAGTTTTCTGTTAGGCATCTGGTTTCCTTGGTTACCCCAACCAGGTTTTCCCAGACCAGAACAGGCTCAGGTCCCAGGAGGAGGAAATACTCAGTATCTGGTTTCCCTGAGGGTGTGTCTTAGAAGATTGATGCACCCTGTGAGGCCTCAAGCCACTGTGCTTTTCCTAACCTGCCCAGCAGGTGGTGCCTGTCAGCCTGTAGCTCCTGACTGGTGTAAGGAGATGTGGCCCATGGCTGTTTGCCCCCAGGCTCTGGGGTCTTGTTTTAAACGGAAGGCAGGTAGTAGAGCTGAGTGCCATCTCTTTTCTCTTATGGAAGATACCCCCCCCCCAGGGAGATTTCATTTTCATTTAAATAGGTTCTTTGTTTCTACGACTCTGCTGTCTCCACCCTTATCTGGTCAGAGCACTGTGAGCTGAAAACGGCTGAGGCTTTCTCCACTGAGCTGCTCAGGTTGAGAGAGAGAAAAAGGGACAGAAATCCCTCTTTCAGAGTTAGTCTATGGCCCCCAGTTTCACCCATCAGCCAGAGATAGCACCTGGTCCTCTGGGCTCCCCCTCCTGAGACAGAGAATTCCTCTGGGTCTTTAAGGTGAACAGTTACTAAAAGCCTCTATTTGCTTGTTGGTGATTTGCAGCTTGAACTGAGCAGTCCACGTTTGCCAATTAGAACCCCAGTTGGAGCTGGACTGAGGTATCTTTGCTTTTCAGAGAGTGCTGCTCTCTATCTCAGCAAGGCTTTGCCATTTGGGCTGCTGTGGGAGAAGGGGGCTCCCAGCTCAGATCCACAGTTTCTACTCATAGATTTCATTCTGTGATCTCAGGCATTCCTCCCAGTTCAGGTTGGTGTATGATGTGTGGACAGTCAGGGTCATCCCCAGCAGTTATTCCAGATCATTTACTAGTTATTCCTGGTTGTTTATTAGTTGCTCAGGGGGGACTAACTAACTTCCACTCCTCTCTATACCTCCATCTTCTTCCCTCTCCCCATTGATTTTAAAATATTGTGTATTAAATTTCCTCCAACAGCACTCTCAATTCCAATGCTTTGTCTATAGATTCTTTTGTATTTTCTCTGTATATAATCAGGTAATTGGCATAATTTCTTTCTTTCCAATTCTTATGATTTTTTATTTCTTTTTTTTTTTTTTTTCCTTACTGCAGTGGCTAGGACCTCAAGAATAAAGTTGAACAGGAGACACTTTTGTTTCATTCCCAATCTTAGTGGAAAATTTTTCAATTAATTTTTCATCTTTAAGTATGGTGTTTGCTATAGATTTTTGTATGTACCCTTTATCAGATTTAGAAAATTGTCTTCTATTCATATTTTTCTGAGTTTTTAAAACAGTCATAGAGTTGAATTTTATGAAATGCTTTTTCTTAGATGCATAGAGATTGTGATATGATATCTCTCCTTTCTATTAAAATTGTGAGTTACACTGATTTATTTCCAAATGATAAACCACTCTTGTATTTCTAGAATAACTTACCTTGTTTGTGATTGTATACACACAGAAATATAAATAATATATACATATATACATACATGTATACATATTATATTTAGATACATAATGCATCACTGGATTTGATTCATTAATATTTTGTTTAAGATTTTTGCATATAAGGTAATAATGGTCTCTATTTTCTCTTTTCTCTTTATGTCTTTGTCAGATTTTGAAAGCAATTTATGCTGGCCTCATAAAATTAGTTGGGGAATGTTTTCTCTTTTTCTATTTTCTGGAAAGTTTTGCAATAGGGTAGTAGTCTCGATTAGGTACTTCAACAAAGACATGTTCTTAATCTTAATCTGTGTTCCTGGAGGAATGAACGCTCTTGTAAACAGGGCCTTTTGAAGATGTTATTTTTAGTTAAAATGTAGAACAAATGAATCAGGATGGGCCTTAATTTGTGTTACTGGAGTCCTTTATTAAAAGCAGAAGAAACTTGGACTCTGTTCTGGTTTGCTAATGCGGCCATTATGCAAAATACAGAAATGGACTGGATTTTATAAAGGGGATTTATTTGGCTACAGATTCAAAGTTCTACAGCCATTAAAGCATCCAAACTAAGGCATCAACATGAGGATACCTTAAATGAAGAATGGCCGATGGCATCCGGATCACCGCTGTTAGCTGGGAAGGCATGTGGCTGGCATCTGCTGGTCCTTTGCTTAGGAGTTCTGGTTTCAAAATGGCCTCCAAAATGTCTCTTGGCTTGTCTCTCTTAGCTTCTCCAGAGCACACTCTGGGCTAGCATCTTAAAGCATAAGCAAGCATCCCTTGGGGCATTTTGTTTTCTCTGTTCTCTGTGTGGGCTCCCTTTAAAGGATGCCAGTGATCTAATCAAGACCAACCTTTGACCCATGGGGTCAAATCTCCATGGAAACATTCAATCAAGAGGTCATACCCTAATCAAAAAGATTAATATTTCTGCCCCCACAAGATTGCATTAAAGTATATGGCATTTGGGGGGACATAATATATCCAAACTGGCACAGACTCAGCCATAGAAGGCCACAGAGGAAACCTGAAAACAGATACAAGGAGAAAGAGATCACCCTGTGATGGGAGGCAGAGATGCAAACCAAGGAACCACAAGGATGCGCCAAGCCAGCGCCTGGGTACCACAGTCTTCTAGGAGAAAGCATGGCCATGCTGATGCCTTGATTTTGGACTTCTAGCCTCCAACACTGTGATGGTTTGAAACTGTATGTACCCCACAAGAGCATATTCT
This sequence comes from Choloepus didactylus, assembly GCF_015220235.1. Classification (NCBI taxonomy): domain Eukaryota; kingdom Metazoa; phylum Chordata; class Mammalia; order Pilosa; family Megalonychidae; genus Choloepus; species Choloepus didactylus. The sequence goes on from NC_051307.1 coordinate 123,652,997, forward strand.
TAAAGATAATCCATTGATGTGGGTGGGAACCCATATAAGTCAGTCAGTTAAGGTATGGCCCACCTCATTTAGGAAGGGTCTTAATCTTCTTACTGGAGTCATTTATAAATGGGATGAATACAGAGAGAGAAAGTCATGGAAGCAAGAAGCTAAAAACAATGAAACCCAGAAGAAAAGGGACCAGCAGACATTTCCATGTACCTTGCCATGTGGCAAAGGAGCCAAGGATTGCTGAAAGTCAGCCTTTGGGAAGAAAGCATTGCCTTTATGATGCCTTGATTTGGACATTTACACAGCCTCAAAACTATAAGTTTATAAGCTAAGTAATCCTATTATTTAAGCTAAAACAATTCCATGGTTTCTTCTTTGAGCAGCCTAGAAAACTAAAACTGAAACTGTGAGACAATAATTTCCTGTTAAACCAATCAGTGTGTGATATTTGTCATAACAGCCTGGAAAGGTGAGACAGTAAGACAGGGTGTTATTTCTTCCTTAAACATATGGTATAATTTACTAGTGAAATCATCTGACCTTGAAGTTTTCTTTGTGGGAAGGTTTTTTTAAATATTGGATTCAATTTCTGTAAAAGATATAATACTATTGAGATTTTCTATTTTTCTTGTTTTCATTTTGGTAAAGTTGTTGTGTTCCAGGAATTTGTCCATTTAATTAAGTTTATATGAGTTCCCCTCTGCTCCCTGGGAAATACTGTTCTTTTATCTCTCTGATTATTTTTCTTGTAAAAATTTCTCTTGGAGCAAAAAAGTACAAATTTCATACTTCATTACAAATGTGTATATGTATATAAATGCATATAAATTTGCATTGTTGGTTCTTAACCACTGTGTTGACTTTGTCTGGAACTTAAAAGTTGTTCAAAAAGATGGTGCTTTGATTCAGCTGGAAGTCATGGTAATATGAGCAAATGGTAAATTTCAAATTAGTGAATCAAAAATTTGTAGTTGGAGGAATGATCACAGTTCTGTATTTTCTTGCAAAGCAAGAACCATATGCCTTCCCCAGCCTATGAAAGGAGGATATCACAAGTGGATGAAGCTGGATTACATCTTGTTAGTGAAATATGTACGGAAGGATTGCCTGTCACATGCCAAGCAATGCAACCAAAAACAGAGTAAACCACCAAATGTCAGAACTATTATTAAGGTATTGTATCATAGTTTATTTCACAGAATTTTTCCTTTTTTAATGATATAGAAAACAAGGGCATGCATTATAACAGATAACTTCTTAGAATCAGTGAAATATGATGGTGTATATGCGAAGGAAACAGACTGAAGAATAATGAGTGTGTCCACTGGTCACTTAACAGAAAGGATACCTAGAAAGGGAAGATATTTGTGGGTGACTGAATTACTGGTTCCAATTCTTCATGTCTCTCTATGTCTATGCCCTTAGACATGTGACTCTGCACTTCCTCCATTGGAGGCAGATTATACATCCCCACTCCTTGACTATGGGCTTGACCTTTTGACCACTGGGATTTTAATATATTAGACTCAAGCAGAGGCTTAAAACATGTTGAATGGTTGGGTTTGCCCTTTTGTGCTTCTGCCAACACCATGAAGAGAGCTTCTCCTGCATGGCTGCTGTCTTTTCTGCCTAGGCCCCAGAAAGAACACATGTGGAGCAGACCTGAGTCCAACCCACATGAGGGAGATCAAGCTCAGAGAGGCCCAGAGCTTGAAGCAAAGCCACCGAACTGAGCCTGGCCTAGCTCAGCCAATCCACAGCTGACCACTGAATTGTGAGTGACTGTTACAATAGCTAAAATTGATACATAATCCTATAAATTGATTCAAAGCACAAAATCCAATTCAAATAAATCTTTTCCCATCCAAACATTTCTGGAGAGGTAGCTAATGCTTTTGTTTATTTTATTTCAAGAAAATCATTACAAATCTCCAGTCTAGGAGGTGAGAGTTAAGAGTTAAGATGTTTGACAGTTCTGGTTTTTACTCAGACCTCACCATATCCATTTCTGCAGTTGCTATTCACTGATGGTGGTTTTCCAGTTGTTTAACCCTGAATCAGTGCTTTCATCTCTCCAAGATCCCAAGTTCTGACCACTATTAGCCTTATACTTCTGCTGATGTCCTGCTGTTAACCCAAAGACTGATTTCTTCACACTTTCCTCACTACCCCCCACCCCCAACAGGGTGTTTATTCTGAAATGTTATAGTGTCCTGTCTTCCCCTGTGGAATAACATTCTTTGATATTTATTAAAATTGTGTTTCTCTTATAAGTGATTGGGTTTATAATGAGCTGATTTTGAATATAGAAAAGACCCAAGCTGGTTACTGTTTCCATCAAGTTGTTGTCAAACCTGTCGTACCCCCCACCCCACCCCCCACCCCCCAAAAAAAGCCTGAATATTCTGGTATTAAATGACAGGCAGTTCAACCAGATGGAATGAAAAGACATGTCTAACTCACTTTCCAGGCATTCATGACACCAGCACATTAAGGAAATGCCATAAGGCAGCTATCTGTGAAATGAAATGGAAAGATTCTCCAAGGCAAATTGTTAAGTAACAAAATGTGAGATACAGAACAGTGGATATCTGAGCAGCTTTGGGGTAAAGATATGGGGTAAAGGGGGAAAATAAGAATAATACGTGTACTTCATGGTATATGCATAAAGAAACTCTGGAAGGGCACCTATGGCAGGGGTAGGAGGAGAAACTGGATAGATGAAGGGTAAGAGGGAGGCTTGTTCTGTACACATTTTATAATTTTTGAACTATGTGAATATAATAAAAAATGAAACTCACAAAAGGGAAAAAATAAAATAAAATGCTCTCAAAGATCCCTGAAATATAGAAGCTGATGAGCTCCTGCTTAGGAGTTTTGAATTTTCCCTGTCTTTTTCAGCTGTGTCTCAAACAGTTATTCCACCTACTTCTCTGTTTTCAGTTTCTCTTCAAACTTACTCTCTATCATGCTTTCAATCTCATGCTAAAGAAGTTTAAGTCTTTCCCATCCTTGAGAAAAGGGGACTCTTGATCCTACTCTCCTCTCAGCTATTTCCCTATTAGTTCTTCCCCTTCTCAGCTAGGCATTTAAAAGACTGCACTCACTGCTAGCCACTTCCCATTCACTCTTGAACTCACTCCCATCTGAGTCTGCCCTAGCCCCTGATGAAACTGCTCTTGCAGGTGTGCTGCACTGACTTTCATTTGGCAAAGGTGTTCTCCTTACTGCACTGGACCCTACTATTAGCAGCTTGTTCTTCTTTTTTTTTAATGCAATTTTATTGGATATAATCACATAACATACAATCATTCAAAGTGTACAATCAATTGTTCACAGCATCATATAGTTGTGTTTTCATCACCACAAACTTGGAATATTTTCATTACTCCAAAAAATAAAATAAAAATTAAAGTAAAAAAGAACATCCCAAACATCCTATTCCTCTCCTCCCATTGTTCATTTGCTTTTTTTATATACAGTCTGAGATGTAGTCACACATCCCACAGTCATCCACAGTGTACAATCGGATATTCACAGCACCATCAGTTGTGCATTCATCACCAGAATCAATTTTTGAATGTTTTCCTTACTCCAAAATAAAAATAAAAGCAAAAAAGAACACCTAAATCTTTCCATCCCCTCCATCCCACCCTATTCTTCATCTAATTTATGTCCCCATTTTTCCACTCATCTTTCCATACACTGGATAAAGGGAGTGCAAGCCACAAAGTTTTCACAGTCACACTATGCAATCTACATGGTTATACAATCGTCTTCAAGAATCAAGGTCACTAGGTTGCAGTTTGACAGCTTCAGGTATTTCTCTCTAGCCATTCTAACACACTAAAGACTAAAAGATGATATCTATATAGCGCATAAGAATACCCTCCTGAGTGACCTCTCGACTCCATTAGAAATCTCTCAGCCACTGGAACCTTATTTTGTTTCATGTCTCTTCCCCTTTTTGGTCAAGAACATCCTCTCAATTCCACAGTTCTGGGTCCAAGCTCACATCCAGAGTCATTTCCCATGCTGCCAGGGGGATTCACACCCCTGGGAGTCACGTCCCACATAGGGGGTAGGGCAGTGAGTTCACCTGTCAAGTGGGCTTAAAGGGGGGGTGCGGGGCACATCTGAACAATAAAAGGGATCTCTTGGGGGCAGAGGGGGGACCCCTAGGCACAATTATAAGTGGGCTTAGCGTCTCCCTTGCAGCAACTAGCCTCACAGGGGAAAGTCTCCAGAGCAGCTTGTTCTTGAACCTCACTCTCTTGTCTTCTGATATACTGTGTTCCCTAGTTATCTTTTACTTCCCGGGGCTTTTCCTTCTCCTTCTCTGCCTGTCCTCTGATAGTGTTGTCTCTAGGGTGCAATGGTTGGCTCACTGCTCCTCTGTATTTGCTCCCGGTTGTTAATCTCACAGAATTTCATGATTTTACCCATGGGCTGATATCTGATCTAACGACCCCCAAATTTTGGGCTCCAACTCTGTCCTTTCTCCCATGCTTCATGTTCTTATATCAAAGGCTTGCTGGACATTTCCATCTGGATGTCCCACCTCAAATATAACATGTCCAAACTGAACTGTCAGATCCCAGAAAAAGAATCTAACATATAGAAAGAATGTCTGATCCAGGGGACCTGCTGCTTATCTCATAGATACCAGGTGCACCATAAACTAAGGGTTGAAGGCTGTTTTAGAAACCAGTAACAGTGGCGCCTAGACCCCAGGGGGCAGACCAAGGGCAAGATCAGATAGGTCCATAAGATGAATGACCACAAACAAGCCAAAAGGCCTGCTTCCTCCACATAGATAATACAGGCACATCAAAGAAGAGTAGTGTGTTAGAACCCTAGTAACCAGTCAGCTCAGAAGTTGATAAGTCCTCACAACTCAAAGCATAGGACACCCTTCCTCCCCATGTGGTTTTTTCCTTTAAAAAATGCTGCTCTCAGATTAGAGAGCCGGAGCCATTTTTTCTTTCTTTCGCTGGCTCCCACATGCTTTTTCTGCTTCTTCATCTAATAAACCTTAAACTCTCTACTTAAACCATGACTTGCTGCATTGTGTGGATTCCTGAATGACTCCACCCTAACATGAACCATCTTTTTCTACCTTCCAAACCAATGTTTTCCCAAAGTCCCTCTCTTTCCCTTTGGTTTGATCTAGTTGCTCAGGCTGGAAACCTGGATTCATCCTAGACTGCCCTCTCTCTCTTAAATAATATGTATTTGTATCCTTTACCTTCTTAGTCATTCCTAACCCATCCCAATCCCTCATCCTGCCACCAGGCCTGAGATGATAAGGGCTTGGGCTAATTGAGAAGCAGAATGGAAGCATTAAGACACTTTTAAAAGACTTCAGTAAGTAAAGAGATATTTTTGAGGTAGAATGAATAGAAATTGGTGGCTGCTCATGAGGATGACTGAGTTTATAGATGAGTCAATTGTAACTTGAGGTCAGCAAGGGGAGCAGACCTGCAAGGATTGAAAGTAAAATTCCATTTGGAATATATTGATTTTGAAGCGCCTGTTGGATTTAGGCCCAAAATGGGGGTCAAGGCTGGTGCAAAAAGCTTTGGGTCACAGAGTCAAGGAAATGAATGTAATTACCTGAGAGAGTGTATAATATGAAAGTGGAACAAAGAAGGGATTTGGGGTGCCCCAACAATTAAGAGGCTGATAGAGGTAGAGTAGCCAGAAGTAGAGAAGACCCAGGAAAAAGCCCTGTTGCGTATGCTAAGAGGGAAATTTAAGAAGGTGTGAGTGAGGGATTGGATGGAGATGAATGATGCAGAAGTAAAGTGGGAGAAGGCTAGAAAGAGGCCATTTGTTTTGGCAGTTCGGAAAGGTTGTACTCATCCAAACACTACCCGATTTGCAGAACTCTGCCTCTCACTAAAAAGCTGAGTGATAGAGGCAAATAGTTCTTCCTGGCCCCCTGGATGACAGGACAGACCCATGACCCAAGCTCAGTCAGAAGGATGCTCCCACCCAGCACTTTGATTATTTTGAGTGGCGTTAAGAGTTGGAGCAGTCAGATCAATCTTGGCAGAGGTGTGGCAGGAGATTCAAAGGAAGTGAAGGGCTAAGTAGCCTGTTCTGGTGGCTAGGTCCTAGTCTGTAGATAGTTCTTGGTTCCTTCTTGTTTTCTAAGCCTGCTTTTCTAGGCTTCTCTTCAATCTTGGGAGTCATCTGACATCCTTCTCCATAAATCGCATTTCTGCTTCCTCTAGCCAGCGTTCACTCAATTCTTTCTAGTCAAGGACTTTAAGATGTTCAGAGATCTCAGCAGAAGTACAGAAGAATAGAGGGTGCAGAAACTCATTCAAAGCGGGTTAATTCAAAGTGGAGAATAAAAAGGACAAGGAGTGAAAGGAGGGAGAAAGACACTTGAGAGAGAAGCAAGGTAGACAAAAGTTAGTTGCTGGAAAGGGGAGATTTGAGTACATTTGTGGGCAGAAGGGCAGAAATCAGTGGTAGAAGTCACTGGAGTAAACTCTGTTCTACCCCAGCTTAGCCCCAAGACTGAACAACATCCCAGACATGGAGTTAGACCTGAATGTGCTAGGACTTACAGGAGATATGGTTCCATGGTGGCAGCTAGCCAGGAAAGATGGAAGTTAGTGCTCCATAAAAGCAAGGGGTGCCAGGGGCTAGTTTATAAGGGTTAGGACAAGGAGGGTGTGAGAACAGAGTTTCAGCATGGTCTTGTGACACAAAGGTGTAGAGATTTGTTATCAACAGTGATCAGGGGAGGGGAGTTTCAATGCTTTGTTTACAAATACATTTTTTTCTCCCCTGGGGAGATCTGATGACTTTTAAGGTCTGTCCCAGTCAAGCTGGCCACTATGTAAAATCACTACGGAAGGGAGGGGCCGGGGCCCTGGGTCCCCACACTTTCCTCACTTTGACATTTAAGGTCTTCTGCATATGATATCCTTTCTGGCCTTCTAGACTTAATTTCCAATACACAAATAAGACAACTCACAGCACTTACTATTTCCACAAAATGCCCTCTTCTGTTTTGTTTGTGTTTTCGGATTCATGATACAGCTTTGGCCTTCAATATTTCCAGAAATCATCCTGTTTATCCCACAAGTCCTCCAAGGCTCAAATACTATTTTGAAACTTTTTTCTAATCCCACAAGTGGTTGTGATCTCCTCCGACTTTAAAATTCCCAAAATCCTTTGTATCTCTCTTATCATCTTTAATCAGATGCTTTGAATTATATTTATTTGCCTACCGTCTTATCTTTCTTTTTAATGTGAGCTCCTTGAAGATAAGGACTCTTTACCCTACAGCACTCAGCACAATGATTTACACACAGGAGGTGATCAGCAAATAGTAGTTGCATTCACAGTGAAGGGAAAAGAAAAAAATCTTAGTCAGGATTGAGTACAATGGTCAGAATGTTGGAAAATTCTGCTTCACATATTGGCCTTCCACAAAGAGCACTTTAGGCAAGCCATTTTTGCGCAAAACTTCCTGGTGGCCAGAATAACACACTACGGTCACTGCATCCTGCCCCAAAGCCCCCTTTCCCAACTATATACATTTCAGTCCTTAAAAGGGCATAAAACCCACTACTCACTTCTCCATTGGCTCAACACTATTCCTTCCCAAATCCCTGGGACCAATCACCACTTGCCCCATCAGTGAAACCCCTGTCCATCTTTACCGTCACCACCCCGGAAAGCAAAGCATAAATACAGCTCTCCCTTTGTCTCAGGAGGCCTGAAGCTTTACTTCAGACCCCTGCCATGCCGATGGTGCCTTTCTTTCCGACAACAACCATGCTGCTGCGTGAATAAAGCCTGAAAGTTGACTGGACTCCAAGCCCTCTGTGACCTTGCACCCCGAAATTTCTAACACAGAAGAGTTCTCTAGAAATTATTCTTCTAACCAGGAATTGCCCTCAGCAGACAATGGCGGCTCTGTTCATCCAATGTTAGACTGAGGAGATGAGGAAATGGAGTTCCATCTGTGGGTCATCTCTTGCTCATCTGTGTAGTTCTCTCCCCAATCCAGTTTGTGATTAATCATTTGTACAAAGAAAATGAACTGCTGCTATACACAACATGGGATCTCCCAATGTTGAGAGAAAGAAGTCAGACACCAAAGAGTACATAATGTGATTCCATTTACATGAAGTTCAAAACCAGCAAAACTAATCTGTGGTGTGACAAGTGAGGACAGTGGGGAGGGGAGAGGGCAGGTGACTGGGAGGGGCCCCGGAGGAGCTTCTAGGCACTGATGTTCTACTTCTCAGTCTGAGGGATGGTTACATGGGTATGTACACTTTGTGAAAATTCACTGAGCCAAATACTTGTGATTTGTGAACCTTTTTTGCCAGTATGTTGCACTTTATTAAAAAGTTGATTTTAAAAAATTAGCTGTGCGTATGTCATGCCCTAAACAGATTGTGGTGGAAGATAGAAATCAATTAGGTGTTTCATGTTCTTCACTTTGATGAAACAAAATCAGCACCACTTATATTTCTAATTATCCAATCAAGCTGTACTTGTAGCACAACATTAAAAGGCAACAGGAAGTTGTCAGGCACAATATTAAAGCAAACACTGGCTGCTGTGTTTGCACAGGCAACCTTACTATTGCTACAGGAGTGACTGAGCTTTATAGCACAGGTCTGTTTGAAATTAAGGAAAACATTCCCATAATTACATGTTGTATCAAGAAAAGACAGCCAATAGGAAGGAAATGGGTTTGTTCTCAGCAGCATGGAACAATGTCTTGCTGATTCCTCTTTGTAATGTGGGGGTAGGGAAAATAAAATGAGCCCTGGTGAATTTTATTTTAAGCAGGTTTAACTTTAACCATGCTAAGCATAAGACATATTAAAAGATAAATGGATTACTGATCTGATATTGTTTCAGATGTTAGAAGTTCTGTGTTGGAAGCCTTTAAACCAGAGAGGCCCAAAGAGTTATTCTTTTGTTCTGTTCCTTTCCACTCCAACAGTTAGGGGTTATTTGTAGACTCCTGGGGGGCAATATTCCTAGTTATGAAAAGCATCTGTCAATGACAAAAAGGACACGTGGGAAATATGGAGTGATGATGGCTGTAAAAAGCTTGCTTGTTGGGCAGAGCTAACTCATCAGTTTTTTCTTTTTTTGATAGGAACAAACATATTTATACAAATTTACATCCCAGAATACCAGAGTAAACAGGAGATATTAGTCAAAGATGAACAAGAAAGTTCCATTCTTTTTTGGCATCTGTGTGACCAGGTTGCAAAGGACATGCTTTTCTCTTTGCTTTTTCTAAGCCACTGCTTCCTGCCTCTTCAAGAATCTGATTCTCTTTTTTTGGAATCTTTAGGGGACAGCCTAAAGAATTCTCCAATTCCTTTTTGCCATTTGGGGGTTGGGCACACACAAACTGGATTCCCTCCGGCATATTTATTTGTTTTTGGCTTTCCGCAACAAAAGTGACGTGGAGTTAGTGGCAGAGGTGGAGGAACAAAGCACCTTCCAGGGGGCTCGAGAAGCCACCACTTTGCGATAGGCACCTGGGACATTGTCTGCTTTAGTCCGCACCATGTTCAAACCAGAGATGAAACCAATGAACTGACTTCCCAGCCGTTGGTATTTCACAGGACAAGGCCCTGTCATTGTCTCTCTTTTTTTTTTAAACCTTCATTTTATTGAGATATATTCACATACCACGCAGTCATACAAAACAAATCGTACATTCAATTGTTCACAGTACCATTACATAGTTGTACATTCATCACCTAAATCAATCCCTGACACCTTCATTAGCACACACCCCAAAAAATAACAAGAATAATAATTAAAGTGAAAAAGAGCAATTAAAGTAAAAAAGAACACTGGGTACCTTTGTTTGTTTGTTTCCTTCCCCTATTTTTCTACTCATCCATCCATAAACTAGGCAAAGTGGAGTGTGGTCCTTATGGCTTCCCAATCCCATTGTCATCCCTCATAAACTACATTTTTATACAATTGTCTTCGAGATTCATGGGTTCTGGGTTGTAGTTTGATAGTTTCAGGTATCCACCACCAGCTACCCCAATTCTTTAGAACCTAAAAAGGGTTGTCTAAATTGTGTGTAAGAGTGCCCACCAGAGTGAACTCTCAGCTCCTTTTGGAATCTCTCTGCCACTGAAGCTTATTTCATTTCCTTTCACATCCCCCTTTTGGTCAGGAAGATGTTCTCCGTCCCACGATGCCATGTCTACATTCCTTCCCGGGAGTCATATTCCACGTTGCCAGGGAGGTTCACTCCCCTGGGTGTTCATCAGTCTTCTTTTGCCTTTCCAATCCCTCCTTCGATATCTCTTTCTCAAAGCCTTACAGCTCTTTGTTTCCATCTTTATCTCGTGTTCTGCTTTGTACTTGTCTTATCCCCTGCCAGGCTGGAAGCTTTTAGATGACAGAGATTACATCCCTTAGGGTAGAAAGATCTTCTCCTGCTTCATGTTTAGCAAGAGCAGATGGTGGTTGCTTGCTCCTTCCCTGGGCTGTGAGCTGCTGAGGGCAGGACTAGGTTCTTCATCTTTGTAGTCTCATTGTATGGCACATAGTAGGGGCTCAGTAAATGTTGGGTTGAGTGAAGGAAGGAAGGGAAGGTGGATCCAGTCTCCCAGTTTCAAGATGCTTCAGGTGGTCCACCTCCTTAATGGCTGCAGAAAAATGTAACTGCATCCTGAAAAAGTAGTCCGTGGTCTATATTGGGAGTCTAAACAGCATTCCTCCTGCCTTAAAGGAAGAATAAAGAATATTAGGTGGCAATGAGGCTGAAAAGTTGAGCTTATTTCCCAGGCATTAGTTCCCCTGCTATAGGAAAATTATCTGTATATACTTGTGGCTTGGCATTCCATGCTCTCCTCCAATACTGTAACTTTGGCTAGAGGCTAAGGGAAGCACTAGATGCCTTCAGATTCCTTGCAGATGTTTGTTATTAATAAATAAATTTGCAATCAGTCCTTTGGAAGGAGACTAAGTTGAAGCTGGGGTGGAAGGGGAAATAGAAGAAAGTGTATGGGAATTTGAGAAGTGGAGAAGAGATGAAAGCCTTGAGGGATTCTTTTATTGAAGGTCAATGCGAAAAAAAAGGTTAAGAGTAAAGGTTTCAGCTTTGTAAACCCTGCAGAGGATATGCAACTAGAGAGCAGGGATGTTGACACCCTTTATCTTCCTTATTTTGTATGGCACACAACAGGTCTTTATTGTAGACTTGGAGAATAACTCTGAGTATAATATGTGAATCCAAACAATCTTGTTGTTCAGTGGGTGACTTAAGGCCTGTGTTCCTGAATCTTCGGGACTCCTCAAGTTCTCTTTCTCAGAGTAGGGTGGGGCATACTGTGAATGATTTCCACGGAAGTATGCCTCAAATTTCTGTAAGGTGCTGAGAGAACAGAAGCAAATATTAACGATTACAGACCTGTGGACGTGTTCCTACTCTCCCTCTATGCAAGCAAGTCTATCTTGCTTCAGGGTACATTTTATATACTTTACGAAACTTATTGTGACCATTTAAACTCACAGAATACTGCTTATACCACTCACTCGAGGCATAATCAAATACTATTTGGTGACAGCCTTTGCATTTTTGCATGCTATTGATATTTAAATTTTTCATTGTGCTTAGCTAGTAAATTCATATTGTAAAATACCTCTTTGGTGTCAACCACAAGCAAAATTTTGGTCTTACAGAGACTCTATATAAATGCAGACCTGTTTCTACATACTTCATTGTTCTTGTCCTCTGTTGTAGACTAATTTGCTTGTTACTGAACTTTACTTTTTCTTTGCAAAGTGCCAATAGTTCTGTTTGAAGATACAGAAAAGTTAATCATGGTATCTTCCTCTTCCCCCCCCTTATGTTGATACATCGAACACATTATAATGTAAAATACGTGGTGGGCAACATGAATTTGGCATACATTTAGTCTATGAGAACATGAGTTATCATTTCAAACCCTGAAGTTGGGCAGAAATACAACTTAAAATCATGAGATGGTTTCACAACATGTTCCTTTTTCAGATCATCAATTTCTGCACAGTCTACGTGCAAAGTACATATGTACGAGTCCGTTTATTTAAAACCTGTTCCCACCTCTGTTAACACATGTAAAAGCTTGAAACATGTATGTTTTAACAGTGGTTGTCTCTGGAGGATAGGTTTGAGGGATGTATTATTTAGAGTACTCCAGAGATAGAGAACCAACATATTTAATAGGAATTGACTCTCATGACTGGGGCTGGCAAACCTCTACTCTGTAGGGCAGGTCGTAAGCTGGAAACACTGATAAAATTGATGTTGAAATCTTTAGTCCAAATTCCCCAGAGGAGACTGGCTGGCTGGAAATTCCAGCAAGAGGCACGGTTGAAGTTGAGGCAGAAATTTTATTTCTGACCTCTGAAATCCTCAGTTCTGGCTTTTAAACTTCCAACTGATTGGGTGAGGAAACCCCACACTGCAAGGGTAATCTTTGCTGATTGTAAATGCAATCAACTTATTACAGATGCAAATCCCATCTATGAAATACTGTTGCAGTAACAAGCAGGCCAGTGTTTGACCCAACAATTGGATGCCATAACCTAGCCAAGTTAACACATGAAAATTAATCATCACACCCAAACAACGTTAAGTATGCTTATTTTCTTACTTTGGCTTTTTAAGTATTTTCTGATTTTTCTGTAATAAGAAAATAATTTAGTTATTTTAAAAACAAGGGTGGAGTTGCGGTTATTAAGCGTAAATCTATTAGAAATATTCAGAAAAATTTGGTGATTACTCCCATAGCCAGATCATTCTCACTCCCTCTAGATTTGCCCTTCACCAACTCATTTTCCATGTAGCTAGTATGGTCTAAGATTGATTTTCACTTCCCTGATTTATGTTAATATCCTCCATAAGTAATTCAGTGCCACTGTTCACATTTTTTGGTGTGTGCAAGTCAGTCATATTTCATTCCAAGTGACAAAACCTACTCAAGATAACTTAAGCAAAAATAAGGAATTTGTTGGCTCATGTAACTTAAAAATCCAGGGGTAGCTTCAGGTTTCCTGATCTGTTGGGGACAATTAAGGTAGCATATATAATATTCATCTTCAGCGATACCGGTAACATGCAACATGGCCGCCAGGGCTGATGCAAGAACAGCCTAAGCTATAATTAGCCTTCTTCAAGGAAGTAACGGTAGTTCCCGCCTAAGCAGTAGCTAGTTTGCGCCTAAACAGTAGCCGCCCATTGGCCATCCACTCCAGCAACAGCTAAATATAAAAAACTCAGTTTAAAATATTTAGAAAAATTAAAAAAGGCAGAAGTACGGTTAGAGCTTTTGGCGTGAACTACCGTTACTTCCTTGAAGAAGGCTAATTATAGCTTAGGTTGTTCTTGCATCAGCCCTGGCGGCCATGTTGCATGTTACCGGTATCGCTGAAGGTGAATATTATATATGCTACCTTAATTGTCCCCAACACTGATCCACCCCCTTGGCTCTGCTTTCTTCCTGTTGTCTTTATCTGTAGGCAGGTTCTGTCCATGTGGCGGCAACATAGCCATCAGCACCCCCACACCCACATGGTCCTTAGAACTCTAGATCCCTAAGGAAGTGAGAGGACTTCTATTGGCCTGAACTGGGTCATGTGCCCTTCCTAGGGCCTAGAAAGGAATGAAGAGTAGGAATGAAGAGTACTGCAGAAGGGGAAGTGGTATTTCCCAAAGGAAAGGATTCTAGGCAAACACTGCCCTGCCTCTTGCATTCCTTTCCAGAGTCATCTGTTTAAGCTGTACCTGAACTATTTTCAGTTTCAAAAACATTACATGCTCACTCTACTGTCTCTTATTTTGCACATCTTACTCCATTGGCTCAGAATAGCCTTCATTATTCTTTGCCTAATTAATGCCAACCCATCCTTCAAGATCTATCTAGTTCCTGATACTTACACAGTATGCCTTTCCTGACCCTTCCAATCTAGGCTGGGTATTCATTTCTGTAACCCCAGAAGTACATCACAGATACTTTTGACATCATACTTAACACACTGTTGCAAATGTTTGCACAATTAACTTGTCTCTCCCTCACTATACTATAGCTCCCTGAGTTCATTTATTGTACAATGATTGGCACATAGTAATCAACCACAAATATTTGTTGAATGACTGAACGGTAAACCTCAATATGCATAAGATCCCTCTCTTCTCCCATTTAAAAAGTTGCTACAAAAAGTTCTGGATTTTTGTAGGACTAATATATAAACTATCTTAAATAAAGCCTCAAGCAATAAATGCAACTTGCTAAATTTGTGCTAATGAAGTAGACTTGAGATGTAACTACAAAACTAAAAGATGTCCTCACTCAGGTTTAAAATGTCATCAAATGGAAAAGTCATGTAATTAAAATTTCAACGGGTTGCTGGGGGTAGGTTGGAAAACTGTAGTGAATGCATTTGGACCTACTCAAAAACTCACAACTAAATGCTGCAGACAATGTAAAAGGGCTTGCCAAAGAAAAATCTAAATTCATCTTGTGTAGTTACTTGCATATATATCCACTAGAATGGGATTTTGGTTATCAAAACTCTTAGGACATGTTTTGTAAGATTGTAGGATCCTTTCTAATGTTTGGTGACAAGGAACCGTCAAAGGAACGGGTTAAGATCCTCATTGGAATACTGTTATAGAGGAATTTCTCCTTGGTTTATCAGTCTGGGTTCCAACAGGAAACAGATGGTTCTTAAATTAAGATATTTTGAGGAGATACTATACAAAGGTGTGGGTGCAGAGGAACCACAAAAGGAAGCATGGTAGATTAAGTAACTCGAGGCTAGTAGCAGCAGAGCAGACATCACCCCTTGGCCAGCAGCAAAGAAAGGAAGGAGTAGTAAATTCGAAAGAGTGGTGAAGGGCAGTTTGGGAAAAGTGATAACCTTTGGCTGCTAAGGCAACCTCACTGGGAGATAGCCAAGAGAATAAATACCCTGAGTGTCCCCAGATTTCTGGCCAGGGTACTCCTTGGCCACGCCCACCCAGAAACAAAGAGACATGAGCCCACTGCTATTGTCCATTCAAGTCAGTCTTGTAAAGCAGAGAGCAGAATGGAGAGTGCAGCTGGAGGGGTAAATGAGAGATATTTAGCACGTTTGGCAAATTCCTATCACAGCAATTATCATACAATATATTTGATGCTCTAAAAGGGTAGAACTGTTCATTTATGGCTAACCTTAGTAAAATTTTGGCACGTTTTAGTTTCCTTGTTGTTAAAGCAAAGGGTTAGCTTAAACAATATGAATTTATCGACTCACGGTTTTGAGGCTAGGAGAAATCCGTATCAAGGAGAATCATCATTGAGGTGCTATTTTCTTTCCGAAGACTGGCGTTCTGGGGCTAGTTGCTGGTGCTCCGTTGACTTTCAGCTTCTGGTTGCTCCCTGTCTTTTTCTCTCCCTATGACCTTCCTTTAAAAAGGCCCTTAGCAATAGGATTGAGACCCATCCTGGGCCACACCTTATCTGAAGTAACCTCATCAAAAGGTCTTATTCACAAGGGTTCACACCCAGAAGAATGGATTATGTTTAAGAACAAGGTTTTCTAAGCACGTATTTCCAAGCCACCAAGTACATGTTAAGTGCTCAGTATTAATGAATGAATGAACAAAGAGCTGAAATACTGCCAAAGCAAAGTAAAAGCAAATTATCTAGCATACACAGTTAGGAACTAAGTATTTATTTTCAGACAGGCAGTGACGATATTTAAAATGTTACTCAAATACTGGAGCATCATTCAGCAATTCTATTCTATAGATAGGGTAGATACAGTATGATAGCTTTGTAATATAAGTTAAGTACTTGCTGTTTCCATTTCCTAATAATGATTCAAAAAGCAAAGTTCAAAATTTATAAAAGACACAAGATAATTTTTTCTATAATCACCAGTTAATTAATTCTCAGTGTTAAATTAGAAAGAGGAAAACACTAAAACCCATTACTACTGCACAATTCCAACGTAATTCTGTTTAAACTTGTAACTGAGAAATATTCTACTAAATCTGAATTATTTCAATTAAAGTTGTCTAGAGAAGGCCTTGACGTCTGAAACTTAAAGTAAAAATTCAGTGGGCAAGAAAAGGAAAAAAAAAACACATCTATTTAATACATTTTAAAGAACAATCACATGTGCATTATTTTTATGATCTGGACTCAGCCTCTGGTTGAATTCAGTCTTGCTCAGTAGGCCAATTTATACGCACTCCGCAGTAAATCCTACATTGTCCAAAAGCTTCAGGCTTCTCACAAGCAGCAGGGCAAAACTGAAGTTCCTTTTTTTTTAAAAAAAATTACCATTCCATTGACTAATGTAAACAATTTTCCATGCTCTGGCACAAGAATATTTAATGTTAGTGAACCAGGATAACCATCTATTCTCTTGAGGGCTGTAATGGTGGTAGACTTTTGATTTTTATATATTTGTACACAATCTTGAATAATAAAGTAGACACTGAGCTTAAATTTCTAACTCCTACTTTCTAACCATAGTAAGAAATAACATTTCCCACCAAGGGATCACCAAATATTTATAAAAATTGGTACCAACATTCTATAAGAATCCACAAACATCAATAAGAAGCTGTCTTTCCTGACTACCATGCTCCAAATAGCTTTTGAAGACTAGACAGTACACATAAAAAGCAGTAGGAGAAATAGTAAGTGCCTGGGTATTATCATAGTAGTCAAGGTTAATCAAGTAATTTTTATTTCTGAAAAGTACTTTTGTCACCATTTTCATACCCTAGAATAGGTCTTAATGTGGCTGATGATTAAGAAGCTTATAAGCTATAATTATATGTGTTCTTAGTGTGAAAACAAGCAGCAGAGCTCTGCAAATGAGGGGAAAATACCCAGGCACTTAAATCAATAGACATTTGCTAAATGGAAATTCTTAAAATGGTTGATTGCAGCCTTGACAGAGTTGTATTAACATCAGCCATATTTCTGTCCACTTATAAGGAGTACTATCAAGAAGTAATCAAGCCACATTTAACAAAACATCTGTCAATATACAGAAAATGTATTTTTTTTTTCACAACTAGAAAAACTTAACATCTTTAGTCAAAACACTTCATGGGAAATTGCCTAAGAAAAATAAAGACCTATACATACCACTTATTTCAACTAAAAGCAATATGTTCTCACTGTGACTGATGGAAGAAAATAATTTAATATTTATTATATCAGTTCCTAAGAGTATTAACTCCAAGGAATGATTTTAAAATTCTCATAAGTAAACACAAAAATTTTCCAACAGAATTGTAACTGAGGTATGCAAGGCTTAAGATCAAACTGCACTAGTTCAAAGCAATTAGAGCCCAATGGTTCCTCTTAATTTTTCTTTTATGTTCTTTATTTTAAATTGATATTGTAGGACAGTAAATTATCTTTCACAGCAGTGCCTTCTAGTCTAATACAGTACTTCATTTCTCAATGTAGAGATTTAAAATAAATCAAAATGAACATTAAGGCGTACAAACAGCTACAGCAAGTCTGCTTTTATTTGATAAGGATTAGTTTTTACTCATATTCAACTACATGGAATATTGGCACAAAACTGAAGCTGCTGTAGAAAGATCAATCACAGATGTTCTGTGGATTACTGAAACTTGCATTTCTCTGAAAACACCCTTAAATGGTCTTAATTTTACAAATTTAAGTTTTGAGAAAATGTCTAAATAATAAGTAACAATTAAAATAAAATGTTTTATTTGTAAATTATGTACAGAATACATTTTATGTTATGAGAAGGAACTGGGGAGGAATGAGAAGAGGCATCCCCTTTCAACCAATGCCGTTTGTTTTTTTTTGTTGGAGATGAACATCTTTCTATTGAATCAGATGTACAAACCAGTTTGGATTTCCTTAGTTGGAAAAGGAGAATTTGTAGCTAAACTAGAAGTGTTGCTGCATTATTACTAGTTGACATGTTTTCACAAAATGCTTTTGAACCCCATTAACTGAGAATCTTAAAAAAGAAATGTCCTGGTATAATTTTATAAAATTAAAAAGAAAAGCTTAACTATCAAAAGAACAAGTTTAAGCATTTCATCTTAAAGAAACTTAGAGATGGCTACATAACTATGCATAATCGGAAACGTTGGTCTTTCTCTTTTAATCCCTTTTATTCTGATTAGTCTAACAGTAAAAAGCCATATAACTATCAAAAATGCCATTAATCTAAATGTTACTGTGGAAAGTGCATCTTTGATAACTATCAAAAGGAATGAAATCTATTTATTGTAAAATTATTATCAATGGATAAAACTTAAGTGTTAAATGGCTTTACACTGTACCAATAATATTAGTCTATAAAATGAAGGACTGATTGTAACTAATTTGATGTCAAATACATTTCAGCAAATGGATTTAAAGAATGCTACAAATGCCATGTGTACATTTTGATGATTGGCCAACATAGAAAATCCAACCTCTTGCACTTATTCAGTCCCAGAATTAGTCAGTTTATGATTTTTCATGTGAAGGTTTAGTTTTTTCTCCATCATTTTCTACCTCTTCCTCCTCTTCCTCACAATCCCCATCTGTTTGCTGCTCCAGTTCCTCTTTTGTGATCATTTCAAAATCATTCCCATTTCCACTACTGTGTTGGGATCGGTCATCTTCCCTCCTGTCACTGTCTGTGTCTGAATGTCGTTCTCCACCGGAACCTTCTGTTCCATTATTTCCTGGTCCTACTTTTCCCTCTTCATCTTCTTTTTTCTCACTGTCTGATTTTTCCTCACTGTCAGACTTCTGCTGCTTTTTGGCTTCAGCTTTCTCATCTTTCTTTAAATCTGCTTTTGGTCCTTTGTATTCATGTGTGTACAGAGGCCTGAAGGAGTCAATGAAGCCCACGTCAGCAGTCAGATTTGGCAGGAACCAAAAGTGATGCCTTCCTCCAGTTATGAGCCAAATGATGAGAAACAGAATGCAACGAGCTGTGGGGAGAAAAATTTCTCTAAATGAATAATTCAAGCATTGGTCCAGATAGCTGGGAATAATCATTAATCAAAAATACTGGGAAGACATTTAAACAGTTTTATACTTACAAATTATATGCACATTAAACTAACATTTAAATCTTGTCTAGTTTAGCAGGTATCCCACTATTCTAGGTGCAGAGTAACCTGCTCTGAACTTGAGGGCACAATGCTATAATGCCACTCTCAAAAAAAATTACCCTTACATACTACTAATTTTTTTTTTTTTTAATTGACCTGGGTGCACCCAGGAGATAATTCTGAAAGACTCTTCTTGTACTCTCTACTAGAATTTTTTGTAGTAGAATACAGAAAAGGCAAGTATATTTAAAATTATGATTTAAGAATAATCTCCATCAAATTTATTAGCCTATTTGTTATCATTTACATTGCCTTTTAGCTATGAAAGACCTCAATATCTAGAAAGGTGAGAAAACATTCACTTCTTTTTTTGTTTGAGTTTTAAAAAACTTAAAACTCCTTAATCAATCTAGAATTTATTTTGGTACATGGGCACAAATTATTGATTTTTACCCCAAATGGCAAATCAATGTGTTCAGAAACATTTTTGAATATATACATAGCATTTAAATATTTAATACAAGGTTCATTAGCCTCAAGTCAAAATGTAAAGATGTTTCACTAAAACTATTATATATAATAAGTGACTAACCACTGAAAAAATATTTAGGGTTACCTTAAGTGACAACTTCTAAAAAAGCAACACAGCCAATGTTTTTAAGTCCTTGTCATAAATGAATTTTAAAGTACATTTATGTGCATCAGATTAATATAAATTAGATAGATCCTTTCCTCTCAGATTTGGTCAAATCAAATCAAGCATAGCACACTCTTTCAGTCTGGGTCAGTTTTGGGATTTGTCCAAAAAACAAGGCCCCTATACTTAGCATAACTTCTTGATTTGCCTACAATAATTTTGCTATCAAGTTTTACTGAAGCTCCAGATTACAATCTGAATTTAAGAATTCTAAACTGCTCAATACCTACCTTACTGAGGTCAATTTTACTAATAACAATACTTACCAACAGCAAGGAGGAGAATGCTGGCTACAAAACAGCCTGCGCCAACACTGAGGTAATAAACACCTACTCTCATTTCTGCTGGCCAAAGTGGGAAAAGGGTTGCTGCTATCACTGCAATCACTGGAACAACAAATGAGAAGGTTACATAGATAACTTTTAAATTGCTTGGTTATAATACCATCCAACATATTCCCAGGGCAAAAATTTTTAATTAGATTAAATCATATAAAATTGCCATTTTTATAGGTTAAAAAATGGTCAATTAGTGTTTTATAGTTCAATCTAATATTTTAAATACTGTTTTTAAATTAGGTTAGGATTTTGTGCTATAAATTACATATAGTTAGGAAAAAGTGCTGTCTATAATATCACCTGAAATTGTTAGCTGCTTAAATTACCAACTGCTACCATTTTTAACTATAGCTCTAACTTATTTTTTGAATATTAAGACATCTGATATTAATTGATTCAAAAGAGGGAACAGGGATTAAGGTAATTTCCTTTCATTCCAAAATTATATATTTTCTGTATTACTCAGGCTGCCACACATTACCCCAGGACATAGCAATGTCCTAATGTAAAAGCCAAACTATAAATACAACCAGTTAAACAAATTACTTATTAAAAGAACAGAACCAAAATATCAGAATGACAAATTACAAATACAGAAGAAAAAAGAACTTTTATTTTTTGATCAAAGACAGTCTTATGTCTTAAGATTCTTCCAATGTCTGAAGAATTAACTATAGAACTTTGAAATCAGAAAGAGACCTGAGACCATATTTTGTACACAGATCTAAATGAGTAAAGAAGAATTATAACTAGAATGCCTCAATGGTAATAAGTGGGGAAACTGTATATAAATATCCTCCAGTTTTTTCCAAACAAGGTGAGGCACATGTTAGGGTAACTATTGCCAACAATTCATAAAAAGGAGAAAAAATGCACAGAAATTATAAGCCTGGTTATTAGGTCTTTGGAGTAAAAGACCAGGAGTCAAATTCTAGCTTTATCATTTAAAAGGTGAGTAATGCTGGGCAAGTTACTTAACTCTTTGAGGCCAAGTTACCTTTTATTTAGTAAGTAGGTAATAAAAATACCTGTTTCTATTTTTTTAAAGGTTGTTATGAAAATGAAATGAGACAATTCATGTAAAATACTTAATTAGCAAAGTGACAATACATAGTAAGTGATCAAAAGATTAGCTATTTGGATTGGGTAGTTTCAGCTCAGAGTTATTTTGAATCCTGTAACATCATATGACTCAAGCTTATTTAACAGCTATCTGTTTTTTTCTATTTGTTAAATCAATCCCAACCAATTCTTGGTCTATTCCTAGATGTCAACTACTGTTAAGTTTCTTATTTGTACCAACAGAGACTGCCTACATATAATTATAACTAGCTACAAAGGATTTTTTCTCTATGTAAATAAGGTCATGATATTCTTATTCTTTTGCAACTTTTTAATTTATTCTAGATATCTTTTCATCAGTACATACTAATTCTTTAAAACCTGCATGGTGTTCCACTGTATGGTTACACTGTAATCATTTCAACATTCTCCTATTGAGGGACTTGACTTGTTTCCAGTTTTATCCTAGATAATACTGCAACAAACATTCCAGTACTGGTACATTTGTCTATGTGATTTGTCTAACTATGTGATTACAGCACAGAATAAATTACTTGAAATGGAATTATTAGGTCAAAGGGTAAGGGCTTTTAAAATTTGGAAGATATTTGCTAAAGTACCCTCCTAAATACAGCCTACTGAGGGATATGGATTCTTTCCAACCAATTTTACTGTAGACAAAGTATCAATGCATACTCCTTAAAAGACACTTTGTGCAACTGTATGTGTATGAGAAAAAACATGGGATAAATTCCTAGATGCAGAATTGCTGTATCAAAAAGCATATGCATTTGAAATTTGAAAGACACTGCCAAACTGCCCTCCATTAACCAAACAATGGATGTACATATAAATTGTTAGTGAGTGTTGGTTTTTCCTAAGACTTTCACTAAGCCTGGTTACTATCAAACTTTGTAATGCTCTTAACCATTATTGTTTTAATTTGGATTTATTATGAGTGAGATTAGATATCATTCATAATTTTGGTGATTGTATTTCTTTACCTGTGAGCTACCTTTATCATCTTTCTACCAGGTTGTTAAGTTCTTTGTTTTAATGTATTACAAATATTTTCCTCAGTCTGTTATTTATCTCCTGGCTTTATTTATGGTCAGAAACCATCAGTATTTTGTATCAAATTTTTCAAGATTTTCCATTGTGACTTCTGATTTTTTATTTTCTTTTCTAAATTTTAGAGACTGTAGTTTAAAGTTATTCACATCCTGTTACTTACCAAGAATCAAACCCATGACAAACGTTTTAAAGTGAACTGGGTCATAGATCCACACAAATACCTAGAAGAATCAAGAAATCTTAGTGCTTAAAAGTTCTAAGATAAAATTAGAAAGCTAAGCTTTATTTTGTATTTTGTATCTTCAAACCAGTCACTTTCAACTTCTTAAAGTACAAAAACCTTTTTCTAAAGTAAACAAATTCCAGAGACCTTTCCTTCAGTAGTAGTGGTTCTTTTGGTATCCATTCAGTTAGAAAATTCAAAATTAAAAGAACACTATAAATTTTGTAATACATTTAATAAGTAAATTTGTATGCAGTTCCATGCATTTAAAAATTTGTTCATGCACACACATCATTATTTATTCAATCTAAAGACCAGCAATAATCAACTTTTTTGTCCAAATTCTGTAAACTGTCAAGAGCAGAACGAGAATACAGATAACGCAGATTTCAGCAAGGTCCTATTACAGCTCTACCAGCTCTTAACTCCAACTTTTTCTTTCCCTATATTTAAGATAATGCTTGGTAAATATAAAAATTCTAGGACCCCTTGCAATAATTTCATCGCATACTTCCCCAACCTGAGGGTCTGTAACCCCTAAGCTGGGAATTACTGCTTAAAAGTTCACTTTAATTTTACCAGTCAACTCTTTTACTTCATCACTGAGAGCAATCAGAATTCTGTGCTCAATCATGATTCTTTTCTTACTTCCTTAAAATTTGTAGTTTCCATAAATAAAAGGACCTTTACATTTCCTGGTTCTATTTTTACCACAACACTATTTTATTGTGCTTATAATCTAGTTCTTCTGTTTCTAAACCCCTGGGTTCCACTTCAACCCTATTTTTTCTCCTTTTCCACTGGACATTTTCCCTGGGAATCAGATCCACAGACATCATTTCTGCCAGTTAGCATTCTTAAAAACAGACATGATCCTGAAATTTTCCACCTTTAAAAGTACTGAAAAGGAGACTTCAGCGGATGATGGCAGAGTAGGGAGCTCCAGGGCTCAATCCTTCCAACAAAACAGCTACTAAATAGGCAGGAACTGTCTGAAACAACTATTTTGAAATTCCAGAGGCCAGAATAATACTGTACAGCATCCAGGGAAGAGTGGGAGAAAGAGGCTGATAAATTATGGTAAAGAACTATAAAATGCTGTCTTCATGTGGCAGCTACTGGCACTCATCTCCAACTCTTGTGGCAGGCTGGCACACGGCCCAGTCTCTGGTTAGCTGCTGGTGACAGCAAGGGACATAAAAATCCTCTTCCCAAAGAACAGAGGTGTGCATGGGCAGATCACTGATCACGGCTTTTGATTAGCAAATTTGGGATCCGAGCTCTGAGAGCAGCTATTGTTTCAACCTGCTCCAGACAAAGGCAGCAGCAGCCTTTGTTTCAACTCTCCCTGGACAGGTGCAGAGGCGGTAGAGATTTAAAGATGCAGGGCTTCCTCAGGGCTGTGGGGGAAAGTTAGCTGAAGGGGTGCATTTCTTGGGCAAGCCAGAAAAGCTCAGCTTTAGGGAACCATCAGAAATTTTTTGGTGCCCTTCCTGACCCCGATCCACAAGGCATTTTGGAACTGGTCTGCAAGCCCTTTGTGGGTCCCCAGTTCTGTTTTGGCTGGGAAAGACTGAATTGGGAAAGTCCCCCCCAGGGTGACCCTCTTCCCAGAATTTGCACTCCAGGCAAAAGCAGCACGAGACAATGAAAAGAGTGTAAAAAACTACAGAGGCAGGCAGTCTGGGACAAAGTACTGCTGGCTTCAGATAATTGGAAGGGGTAGGTTTGTCTCTGGGAAACAGAAGGGACAACCAAATTCCTGTAAACAGGGGAACTCCAAAATAACTAACAAGCAAAAGCCCAAGACAAGACCAAAAGACACTGATCAACAGAATTGAACTGAGAGTTCAGAAATATACCCTCACATCTAAGGTCAAATGATTTTTGACAAGGCTGCCAAGCCCACTCAACTGGGACAGAACACACTCTTCAGCAAATGGAGAACTAGATACCCAGAAGAATGAACGAGGACCCCAATCTTGCACCTTATACAAAAATTAACTCCAAATGGACCAAAGACCTAAAAATAAGAGCTAGGACCATAAAATTCCTGCGAAAAAAATGTAGGGAACTATCTTCTAGATCTTGTGGTAGCAATGTTCCTAGAACTTACACCCAAAGCACAAGCAACACAAGAAAAAATTGATGAGACCTCTTCAATACTGAATACTTTCTGTCAAGGAGGTGAAAAGGCAGCCTACCCAATGGGAGAAAATATTTGGAAACCATATATCCAATAGGATTTAATATCAAGAATATATAATGAAATACTGACCCAACAATAAAAAGACAAACCACCCAATTTAAAAATGGGCAGAAATCATGAACAGACATTTTTTCAAAGAAATACAAACGGCTAAAAAGCACATGAAAAGATGCTCATCTTCACTAGCTATTAAGGAAATGCAAATCAAAACCACAATGAGATATCACTTCACAACTATTAGAATGGCTACTATTAAACAAACAGAACACCTACTGCTGGTGGGAATGTAAAATGCTGCGGCTGCTGTGGACAGTTTCTAAGGTTCCTTAGGAAGTTAAGTATAGAACTACCATATGATATGGCAATCTCGCTACAACGTATATACTAAGAAGGACTGAAACCAGGAATACAAACAGACATTTGCACACTGATGTTCATAGAGACATTATTCACAATTGCCAAAAGATGGAAGCAACCCAAGTGTTCATCAACGGATGAATGAACAGACAAAATGTGGTACATACATATGATGGAAGGAATGAAGTCCTGATGTATGGAACAACATGGATGAACCTTGAGGACAGCAGGTTAAGTAAAGTAAGCCAGACAAAAGGACAAATATGGTTATGATCTCACGAATATGAACTAAATATAATGAGCAAACTCATGGAGTTCATGTGTGTAAATAACAGTGCTAATTGGGTGTGCGATTGTGGTGGAAAGGGGAAGTTTAGAGTTGTGTGTGTCACTAGAAGGAAAACTAGAGGATGAAACAAGAGACTGAATAACATAGTGAACCTTGTTTTAGATGACGAAGGTGGTTAATTATACAAACGTTAAGAATGTCTTTCAAGAATTAGAACAAACGTATGTCACGATTACAAGGTAATAATAGGGAGGTAGAGGGGAAAAAATAAAACTAATGCAAACTATGGATTATAGTTAACAGAAATATCTTAATGTTCCTCCATCAATTGTAACAAAAGTATCACACCAAAGCTAAGCATCTGTAACAGGGGGTATAAGGAACATGGGATTTTCCTTTTTGGAGCTACGAAAATGTTCTAAAATTGACTGTGGTGATGAAAGCACAGCTCTGTGATAATACTGAGAGACACTGATTGCACATTTTGGATGGATTGTACAATGTGTTAATAAAACTGTTTTGGTGGGAAAAAACCACAGGCAGCTGTGATGGCAATAAACCAGATGGAGTCAATAATAATAATAAAAAAGAAGTTAAATGACTCTCATGACAGTTTTGCATCCCAGGAATGTCTTTCTTGGAGGCCCTAAAGCCATCTCTTTGAAATGCACAAGTCAAGGAGGATTGTACCGTGTTTCTCTGTCTAGACAGAAGTTTTATTTTTCCTTTAGATAAAGGCAATTAAATGCATGCAATGGGTTGTATTTGCTGGCTATATAAAAGGGTCCAATTTATTTCTCTCTTTACAAACTGCCTGTGGTGCATACTGCAGTCTGGGTTAATGATTAATCAATAATAAAACTCTTTTCTTCCTCTCAGTAAAAAACAAACAAACAAAAAAAAACTATACAATGAGAGAAAGTATTTGGAAACTACATATCTGATAAAGGATTAATATCCAGTATATATAAAGAAAACCTTCAACTTAACAACAAAGAAGACAAACAATCCAATTAAAAAATGGGCAAAAGAACTGAACAGACATCTCTCCAAAGAAGATACACAAATGGCTAGAAAGCACATGAAAAGATGCTCAACATCATTAACCATCAGGGAAATGCGTATCAAAACCACAATGAGATACCATTTCACACCCATTAGAATGGTTGCTACTAAAAAAATGGAAAATAACAAGTGTAGGAGAGGATGTGGAGAAATAGGAACACTCATTCATTGCCGGTGGCAATGTAAAATGGTGCAGCCACTGTGGAAGACAATTTGGCGGTTCCTCAAAAAGCTAACTATAGAACTACCATATGACCTGGCAATCCCACTACTCAGTATATACCCAGAAGAAGTGAAAGCAGGTGCTCAAACAGATGCAAGGCACACTGATGTTCATAGCAGCATTATTTACAATTGCCAAAAGATGGAAGCCACCCAAGTGTCCAACTGATGAATGGATAAATAAAATGTGATATACACATAAAATAGAGTATTATTCAGTCATAAACAGGAATGAAGTCCTGATATATGCGAGAAATAGGTGAAACTTAAAGACATCACGTTGAGTGAAATAAGTGAGACACAAAAGGACAAATATTGTATGTTGTCACTGATTTCAAACAATTAGAATAAGCAAACTCAAAGAGTCAGAATCTAGAATACAGGATACCAGGAGATGGGGTGGAGATAGGAAATGAAAAATTAAGGCTTAAAATGTACAAGGGTCCTAATGGAATGATGGAAATGTTTTGGTTCTGGATGGTAGTGATGGCAGAACAATACTCTGAATGCAATTAATAGCACTGAAATATGTATCTGAATATGATTAAAAGGGGGGACAGTTTGTATACACAGCAACAGAATAAAAAAAAATCCATGGAACTACACTACACAAAAACTGAACCCTATGGTAAACCATGGAGCTTAATTAACAGTACATTTTTATAATATTTTTATAATATGCTATCATCAATTGTAATGAATGTTCCATACCAATGCAAGGTATTGGTGGTGGTGTGATATATGGGAATCCTGTATTTTATGCATGATTGTTCTGTAAATCCACAAGTTCTCTAATAAAGCCGGGAGAAGTATTGAAGAGCAGGGCTGCTTTGTACAGAATAAAATAGAGCCTTTTAAGGATGGCAAAAAAAAATACCATGAAATGTCAAGCCTCTATATACAATTGTTCCAGTTGCTTCCTTTGTTTTTCTAAGTTCTTCCTGGTATACCAAGCATTCTGCCAGTCATCCTTAAAGGCTCAGCTCGAGTGTCCAGGGGTCTCCAGCTTCACCTTATCCTTCCATGATTAAATTAATTAGTGAAGTGGCATTCTCATACCATGGCATCCATCACACTGTAATACTGTAACATGTATAAATGCCTGTATCTTTGCTAGACAGTAAGAGCTACCAAGCAGAGAATTTCATCTCATTTATCATGCTATTCCTAGCATCTATAAAAATGTCTGGCCTACAGCTGATGCTCAATGGTTAACCGAAGGTATTTGAACTTTCATGTTATGAAAGAGCTGTTGTCTTTTATTATAGTGGTTCTTTTTTTTTTCCTTTTTCTTATTTTATTTTATTTTGAAATAAATTCAAAGTTATAGTAACAGTTGCAAAAACAATACTAACCCCACACACAGAATTCCATCATACCCTGACCCCCCTCCCCCGATAGCTCAATCCACAAACTTTAACATGCTGTCACATCGCTATTTCTTTCCCTCCCTCCCTCTCTCCCTCCCTATCTATCATCCATCATCTATTGCTCTGTCTTCTGAACATATGAGAGCTAGCTGCATACACCCTTAAACAAACACTATAATTCACATATACACTTCCCATGAGTAAGAACATTCTTTTATGCAATCCCATTAAGCACAGCTAAGAAGTACACGAGATTCAACAATGATACAAAGCTTACATTCTATTATTTCCTTTTCCTTATGTCTCAACTGTGTCCATTTGAGACTCCTGAACTCCATCCTCCAATCCCACCCAGGTTCATCCTTGCCATTCAATTGTCATCTATTTAGACTTTTTTTTTCTTTTTCAATTGTGGAAACATATATACAGCCTAAATCTTCACATTCCACCCCCTCCCTAGCCTTCCATTAGTGGGATTAATCGTATTTAGAGTGTTGTAATGCTCTTTCCCACCATCCATTACTAGAAATTTCCCTTCACCTCAAACAGCAACCCTACACTCATTTCTTAACTCCCCATTGCCCCTTCCCCCATTTCTCTTAACCCATACTCTACTTTTTATCTCTATGGTTATATTCTCTGATAATTTCTTTGTGTTTACTGTGGGGCTTAAAATTAACCTCTTAAAGCCATAACAATCTTGTTTTTCTTTGATACCACCTTCATTTCAATAGGACACATAAACTATGTTCCTATACTCCTCCATTCCCCCCCACCTTTACAGTTGTCTAAAATTACATATTTTACGTTGAGTTCAAAACCACTGATTTGTCATTAGAGTTTGTATATTCTCTATCATGTAGGAAGGAAATAGTGGAGTTACAGTTCAAAAATTATTGACTTCTATTTGTATTCCACTGTGGTTGGAGAATGTGCTTTGAGTATATTCAATTTTTTTTTTTTTTTTTTTTTTTAATTTATTGAGGCTTGTTTTATGTCCCAGCTTATGGTCCCTTCTGGAGAAAGATCCATGATCACTAGAGAAAAATGAGTGTCCTGGTGATTTGGGATGTAAGGTTCTATATATGTCTGTTAAAATTCTCTATATCTCTTTCTCCTTTCTTTGTTTCTCTGTTGGTAGGGCTCCCTTTAGAATCTGAAGTAGGGCAGGTCTTTTATTGGCAAAGTCTCTCAGCATTTGTTTGTCTGTGAAAAATTTAAGCTCTCCCTCAAATTTGAAAGAGAGTTTTGCTGGATAAAGTATTCTTGGTTGGAAATTTTTCTCTCTCAGAATTTTAAGTATGTCATGCCACTGCCTTCTCGCCTCCATGGTGGCCACCGAGTAGTCACAACTTAGTCTTATGCTGTTTCCTTTGTATGTGGTGAATTTCTTTTCTCTTGCTGCTTTCAGAACTTGCTCCTTCTCTTCAGTATTTGAGAGTCTGATCAGAATATGTCTTGGAGTGGGTTTATTTGGATTTATTCTATTTGGAGTTTGCTGGGCATTTATGCTTTGTGTATTTATATTGTGTAGAAGGTTGGGGAAGTTTTCCCCAACAATTTCTTTGAATACTCTTTCTAGACCTTTACCCTTCTCTTCCCCTTCTGGGACACCAATGAGTCTTAAGTTTGGACGTTTTATTTTATCTATCATATCCCTGAGATCCATTTCGATTTTTTTCTTCATTCTTTCTTTTGTTCTTTCATTTTCTGTTCTGTGGACTTCTGGAACACTGAGACGTTGTTCAACTTCCTCTGATCTTGTATTGTGAATATCCAGAGTCTTTTTAATTTGGCCAACAGTTTCTTTTATTTCCATAAGATCTTCTATTTTTTTATTTACTCTTGCAATGTCTTCTTTATGCTCTTCTAGGGTCTTCTTTATGTCGTTTATATCCTGGGCCATGGTCTTCTTGATGTCCTTTAAATCCTTTGCCATGTTTTCATTCCTCGATTGTAGTTCTTTGATTAACTCTGCCAAGTACTGAGTCTCTTCTGATATCTTGATTTGTGTGTTTGGAGTTGGATTCTCCATATCGTCTGGTTTTATCACATGCATTAAGATTGTCTGTTGTTTTTGGCCTCTTGGCATTTGCTTTGCTTGGTAGGGTTCTTTCAAGTTGTAAAAAAAAAAAAAAAAAGATACCAATCTAATTTTTCAGAAACACAGTTTGGTGATGTACACTTTCTCTAACTAACCAGCAGATGGCATCTGTGAGTCACCTATACTCCTCAAGTCAGTTGTCAACCTTGTTCCCGCAGTGTGTGGGGAAATGATTCTTGTGGGGTTCAGCTGGAGAACTCAGTTTGGGTGTGTTGCTGGAGCCGTCTGCCCTGAATGTGGGGTGTGTGTACGGGTGGCCAGGGAAGAAGGGCAGTTTTAATATTCAAATCCCCCAGGTTCCTGGAGATTCAAGGCCGCCGCAAGAGTCTAAGCCTTCATTTCATTTCAGCCCCAGACCCTCTCTCTCGCTGTCCCACAAACCACCAGACTTGGCGTAGTGTCCCTGGGTTCTCCGAGCAGGTCCCCCCTCCCAGCTGCGATCTGTGCTATGTCACAAGTACGCACCGTCCCTTAAGGGAAGCCCCGGGCCCCCGGGCTGTGCAGCGGAGCTCTCAGCCTGATGCAAAGATGGCCAAACGCGGGTCTCAACACCCCCCTCCTTGCACAGTTCCTCCTTCCCAGCTCCAGGACAACTGGCAGGGCTCTGGGCTGTAGGCACGGCCTCGGGCAGGAGTTTATCCAGCCCTCCGGGGAGCCAGCTGTGAGCCGCGGGGTTTCTTTCAGCTCCCAGCTCTCCCCTCCGTTCCCCCGGCCCCGAGGTATCTGCAGCAGACTATCCTCCAGGCCAGACACTGAGAGGCCGGCCCAGCCCCCTCTTGCTGTGTTTTACTGTGTGGTTCCCACTCCCGCAACTGCAGCCGCTCCTGGGTTTTTCCCTTTTTTTTTTTTTTTTAAAAGAGCTAGTCGGTCTCCAAACACCAAGTCCTGGCTTCCCCACAACGCCGCGCAGCTGTGGGTCTTCCAGCCAGCTTACTCACTCGTTTCAGAATGCAGACTCCCAGTTTCACCAAGTATACAGCCCCTGTGATACTAGCAGACCTCATCCAGCTGGCACATTGCTGTAACCAGTATCCTGGGTCACTTTCTGGTTTTTATCTAGTGTTTTTCACGGAGGTGTTTTTTTTTGCCCTGTCTCACCTAGCCGCCATCTTAGTTTCTCCTTATAGTGGTTCTTAAAGAGGGGATCAACCAGAATCATCTGAGGAAACTTCACACACACACACACACACACACACACACACACACACACACACACACCTAGATTCCACCCTAGAGATTCTCAATCAAGTATGCCTGGAATGAGCCTAGAGCACATTTCTTTCCCAACTTTTAAACATATAACCCTAAGAACCACAAGTTTATTTATGCTACTTAAGTATCAGGTATAGCAAGAAGTCTTGAAATTCACAACAATTCAAAGGTCAGTACCTAATTACTTTTTTTATTGTTTAAGTGACTGAATTAAGCAGTCCTCACTTAAGGCTATGACAACACAACTCTCCTGTTACAAAAGAAATAATAAAACTACTGAGCGCAGCATCAAGTAATGTTGAAAATTTTAGGCTCCTTGGGTAAGTATGTTTAACTATCCATTGTTCAAGAAGCAGAGATTGGTAAATGTTCCTCATCAACCATTCTGCCCTTGTTTTTCTTCGATTCACAGAATCTCTGTATTTCAGCTGGGAGACTAACCAGTATAACTTCATTGGTGAGAGAAATAAGTATTTTGTTTACACCATTGCTTCTGCAGGTTTCCTATCCCTTACAGTTGAGTCTATTTCTGACCAATGCAGAATTATATTTAAAAAATAAAAAAATAAAAAAAATCTAAATTTAGACATTGCATTTAAAAAGAGTAGCTTCTACATATTTAAGGGCATAATTAGATGTATCTAAATTAATTCTTATTTTCTCAGTGAAAGCATCAAACATAATCTTTAAGTCTCCTATTGAAAACAGAATTTATAATTATAAGCTAGATAATCTCACCTCATTTCCATCCAGAAAAATCTGATCATCATGTGGTTCAAGTTTAAATTTTTTCTTCGTTTCCTTCTTTTTGGGAGTTCCTGGAGTTTCATCCTATGAAAACACAAGGTTGAATAGAAGGGAAAACATTTATAAAAATCAAACAATATGACATTCAAACACTCAAAAAAGTTTCACTATTTGTGAAACAGAAATCAAAATCCTTAAGTGGTTGTTAGAAAATATTTTCAAATGTGCTCATATGCCAATAGTGCTCAGATGCACATAATGATTTTTTATTTTTACTTAATTTTAGTTGAACTCACCTTTTTGGAGTCTTCCTTTTCACCATCTTTTTTTTTCTCTTTTTCCTTCTTTATCTTTTCATCCTTTATATTTTCTTTCTTGCTCTTTTTATCGTCTTCTTTTCCACTTTCAGCTTTTCCTTTCTCTTTTTCTTTCTTTATGTCTTTATCATATTTCACTTTCATTACTTTTAGTGCTCGGTGAAAGAACTGCTTCTTTAAAAGCCTATGAAACAAAAAGTATATGACCTTAGATTCCCTGTCAATTGTACAGATAATTGGAAAATACTGAGATAAAATGAGAGCTAAGGAGGACACGAATTTGGCAACTCACAAGAGAAACTATAATTAGTAAACCCATGGAAAAACAGTCATTCTCACTAATAATCAAAAAACTTCTATATAAGGCCATATACTTTCTCCCTGAAAAAAAGTAAAACACACACACACTAACCAATTGCTAATTAAGTTGGCATGAAAATGACTCTTCTATACATTGCTGCTACCAACATACATATGTCACTTCCTTACGGGAAAGCAATTTGGCAACATGCTTAAGGCTTAAAAACGTTTACAGTTAACTTTACTTAACTCTAGTTTTGTAAATCTATTAGAAGGAAAAAATTCAAAATACAAGAAAAATTCTATGTATGAACATGCCATTTATAACAGCATATGACTAAAGATAATGAATGTCTAAAAATAGGGAATAGTTAACTAAATGATGGTTCTCAATTCAGCTATTAAAATTAACAGTTGTTTAAAATAAACTAACAAAAATTATTATTAAATGTTGGTTTAAAGGATATGAAATTACAGGAACATGAACAATTAAAACTATATTAAAATATGCTTAAGAAAAGAATGGAAGGAAATTTTAAGAGTGATTATATAGTAGGAAATCAGCATCAAATCTGTTAGGGTAATGGCATATAGATTCTTTTCTCTGCATTCAAACAATTTGCATAATAGTTATATTTATTTTATAAATTGAAAAATAAGTTAAAACACAAACCTATAATCTAAACTATAAAATTTAATACACAATTTATTTACCCATATTTATACTAACTCCTGGCTTTCAGAAGTATTTTGAATTTATTTCCAATTTTTATAGAAATATTATTTCACAGTATACAATGGGGCTTTTGTCAATATCAATATGTATAAATTATATTTCCAGATTCTTTCATCATCACCTCTCAAATTTAGTTTCATCAGATTTAACAAAGAATAGGGGATGGAGAAGAGATCAAGCTTCTTACTACTCAAATTTCAAAGCTCGTATCATATGTCTTATTCTTTCCTTCTGCTTCTTTCAGAGGTAGAAAAAGCAACATTTCATCATCATAAGCATCCTCAAGACCTGTGTCCCCTTGTCCTTCAGTTTCACCCTGTCTTATACTTTGGGAGAATGGGGTAGAGGCAGTCCATGATCCCTGGAGAAGGTACAATCTCAGCTGGGTTTTGAAAGACAAATAGAAGACACCAAACAAGAGAAGAAGGCAGGAGATGACAGAGTAGTAAATTCATGACATGATAGTACTGAGGCGTAATTAGCGTATGGTATTGTTAAATTAGGAGACAGTGGTATTATTAAAGCCAAAGGAATAGTATTTTAAGTAGGAAACAGTCTATTATGGTGCCTGGTTTGTGGTAGGTAT
Organism: Choloepus didactylus; assembly: GCF_015220235.1. NCBI lineage: Eukaryota > Metazoa > Chordata > Mammalia > Pilosa > Megalonychidae > Choloepus > Choloepus didactylus. The sequence goes on from NC_051307.1 coordinate 123,687,001, forward strand.
AAAATACAAGATTAAATAAAAAGTAAAAGTCTGAGCACATGAATGGAAGTTGAGAATAGCCTACTAACTAGTCACTGAACATAACACAAGACATAAGCAAAGGCAGACTCAAAACTTTCCCAAACCCTCTAAAAGCTTATCATACAGAGAGTAGTCAGGTGTTCAGGGTGCTAACAGTTCTCTCTTTACAGACATCTAGGACCATGAAGTGAGGATGCAAAGAAATGCATCTTGCCATCTCTGTCACTTAAAAAGATGTTACTTCCTCTTCTTTTAAAGGCACCTTTAAAGCCAATTTGCTTATATAAAAGTTTCTCAACTACTGATATTCAATGTGTCATTGTTAACTACATAATTTAGGTCCATATCAAGCTTCTCTTTCTGTTCATTAAGAATAATCAAGATTTAGCTTGATTTACTGTTAAGTCTCAAATGCAAGAGCAAACAACTAAAATAAAAAGGAAAATAAATATAACAGTTTAAAAAATGTTAGCTGACTAGAAGTATGTCCATGATTTGACTGATTCAAATAATTTCTTTTTAGCTCTTTTTCTATGTTATCTTTCTTCTGGATGTATTTTACCATCCAGCCTATCACTATCACGAAAATATCTTCTTCCATTAAATAATGAATAATTAAATATGCAAAGGTGAAATTTCTGGATTCTGTAAAGGACTCTCACAGGATCAACCTGGAAAACATACATTATATTTGACAAGAGAAACACTATGTATTACTCATTTCACCAATTTCTCCCTAAATACACTGTTCTTATCCATTTAGCAATAAGCTGATTTTACATTCCCACTTCAGGGCTTTCACACTGGCTGTTCCCTTTACCTGTAATGCTGTTCCCCCAGACAAGCATATCTCCTTTTGGTTCACTCCCTCTTCTGCTTCAAGTCTCCCCTCAAATGTACATTCTTAACAAGCCTACCCTGTTTAAAGCTGCAAATCCACCTCCAATCCTCTCTCCTGTTTTCTGTTAAACCATATAGTACTTATTTTCTAACTTCCTATACAATTTACTTATCATTTCTGATGAGTTTAGAAGCTCAGCCATTCCAAAATCAAGTTAACCTTGTTGCTGTATCCTCTCTAGAATTTAATCCTATTCAGACTGGGTAACCCTTACTTTGTCACCTAAAAATCACCTTTTCAAATCTCATGTTCTAGTTTTAGAGCCCCTGACTTGTTTCTTCATTACTGCCTTGATAAAGTCCAACTACCAAAATACAACCAGGAAGCTAGGTCTCAGTACCATCATCTATGCCAACTAATGGTGACCCACCTTTCTACTTAGGTCTCCACTAGTGCCTGCTCCAGCACATCATGCCACTTGTTAACTAGCTGCTGCTTTCCTGCCTGGAGACCACTTATTTCTGGTCACTATACTGTGCCCTTTGTAGCCTGTGTTCCACCTGCCTGTCTGGGCTTCTTTCTGCTGCCCAATCAGGTCCACCCTATGAGCATTTGCACAAAGCTAATTTGTAGGTCTCTCCATTTGGACCCATTCTATTTATGCAAAGCTATTAACATATAATCAAGCAACTGTCCAAACTGCCCTAAAAAGAATGTACCATTAGTATTTGCTACAAGTACATATACATATATAAACACATAAAAATATGAAAAGAGACCTTAATTATTAACTACCTATGAATAGGAAGTGGGATTTAACAGTAGTGGTGGGATGTTGAAATAAGAAAGAGGATTTTTTATTTTTCACTTTACTCTAGAATGCTTTGAAAATTTGTTTTATAATAAACATATATTCTAATTATTTTTCTTTTTCCTTTCTTTCTTTTTTTATCCATGTACTATTGTAACCTCCATAATTTTATTCAGGACATTTATTACCACTGCAATATGAAAACAAAAATACATTCTGTTCATTGTAGATTAACTGAAAACCAATACTTCACACTATATTTCATACTATATACATATCTATATATAAAAAGTACTTGTGTACAGATGAAGATACTTGAAATGTATAGTCTCAATTGGTAATCTGGTTATCTATGAGAAAACATTATTAGTAGTTTGGATTTTCTCGTATCATTTCCTACATTTTCAAAGTTTTCTCTAGACTACTCTAGTGGAAAAAAGATTGTTTATCTTTTTGTTTTTACTAAAGAAATGAATAATTTAAAAAATAAATCACAGAACTTTTTAGAGAGGACTGTATCTTTCCCCTTATGAGTAGACTGAGATACAGAATGGCCAGGAACCAACCAGAAGGACCATCTGCTTCTGTTATCTCTTGCACAACAGCCCCACTCTCATGAAAAGGTAGACTATTAATTATCTAGTCAAATGGATATTGAAAATAATGTCACATTCAGATAGACAGGTTCAAATACCATCTCTACTACTTAACCAGTTGTGTGATGCTGGGTATGTTATTTAATTTTAGTTTATTTCTAAAATGGGGTTAACTAAAAGTATTTTATTTCATAGGGGTTGTTTCTAGGATTAAATGAGAAACATGTAAAGCTGTTTAACATAGTTCCTAGTATGTAGGTACTCAATAAATGTTAGCCATTATTACTATTGCTATATGCCAAAATCTTCTGAATTTCATTGAATAGTTGCAGAATTTAGACACAAATGCAACTGATTTCATAAATCATTACATTAAAGCATCAATCCATTCTGGTAGTAAACAGAATTACTGGTTTACTCCTGGGTCTTTAGAGACTCTAATGTCTAGTTTGCCTCACTCTATGTCTACAAAAGTGAGATTGGCATTATTTAATAGTTGTAATAAAATCAGAGCCTCCATTTATTTGACATTTAATATCCGAAAAACAGTATTGGCAAACAAACCTATCATCTCAATTTTAATTTTTATCTCCATTAAAATCATGTGCTATGGAGCCAGACTGCTGGATTTAGTGTACTGGCTATTCCATTTATTAGATGTGACCCTGGGCAAGTTACCTAACTTCTCTGAATCCTAGTTTCTGCATTTGTAGCCAACTCTTAATTTTTACATCACCCATAAAAATAACTGTATTTTAAGGCAGGCAAGGACTAGGAGGAAATCTGCACTTTAAAATTAATTCTAATAATACAATTGCAGTCATTGAAAGGTAAAACAGACCGCAACACTCTTAGCTCAACAATGAAATGTTTCTGAAAGGTCCGTTAGTGACTTTAGTCTTTGGCAACTAAGAATTTTATGAAATATTTGATAATTGTTTAACTTCAGACCTTAAGAAACTAGGTTGTAAAATAGTGGTTTTCAGTGGGTTCTGTAAGTCTCCAGAGGCCAGGGAGGTTGGGCTGATATGATATTTCTCAAAGCCTCAACCCCCTAACCACATGGTTGGTCTTTCTGGGGTGGCCAGTGCCCTACCCTAAGACTACAGATGTGGCTGGCCCCACCCTGACCATCTGGTTCCAGGCTCACTATGAATAAAAAACATACCCAACAGGGAATTCCAAGGATTAGATGTTAGCCCCCTCCAAAAAGAACATCTTTTGGAGGACAAATTCATTGCTATAGATACTGAAGTACATATATTTCATCTTGGAGTATTCAAGAGAAATAGATGTTGCAGATATCTTGATTTTACAAAGAGGTACTGCATTAGCAACCACTAAACAAAGCAAATAGAGAAAGATATCTGGCTTATGATGCAGAGTGTGGGTACTAAAAAATCAGGGACAATGGGGTTAGTAGGAATCCCTGCCAAAGTTTTGGGAAAAACACACCCCAACCATCTACTCCAGAAAATAAAGAACTTTTTGTTCACTGTAGGCACTGGTATATGATTTTTATTGCTGACTCTTCAGTTCAGAGTTTTGATCGTGAGCCTGGCAAATACATAAATGTAATAGAAGACAAAAATAAGAATTATATACAGTTAAAAAATGCAATATTCTTAACACCCAAATAAAAACACATCCAGAGGTTTCAAAGAAATCCAAGTTACATGTAAAGTCAAGTTTGAACTATGTTACAATACCATTGTACTTAATGATGAAAATAGTTAAGTTTCAGGAATATGGAAAATGCACTTTAAAATTACTACTAGTCACATTATTCTTAAGAAATAAACACTACCTGTTGCAATAGTCAACCACAGACTCCCTGGTTGTAAATAAAGCTTCTTCTCCTTTCTTGGCCCTTGCCCACTTCGAATCCAAAAGGCAATCCACTGCTTTTGAAGCTAAAAGAAGAAAATTATTATTTTTAGCTTAGTATACATGGTACTTCATGTCTATCAAATTTAAGTTTAATAAAGCAAATTTCAACATTCTGGCAACAGAAAACAAAACTAATCCAACTTCATATAACAAAGATAACATTACTAAAGCAAAAGCTTTTTAATGGAATGAGCTTATAAACAAAGTCGAAAATTGACAAACCTTTAGCTAGGCTGATGAATAAAAGAGAAAAAATGCAAATCATGAAAATCAGAAAGGAAAATGATCCTATCACTACTGACCTCCCAGAAATAAAAAGAATTGTAAGAGAATACTTTGAACAATTGTACACCAACAAATTAGGTAATCTAGAAGAAATGGAAAAATTCCCATAAATTCACAAATTACCTAAATTGACTCAAGAAGGAATTAAAAAAAAACAAAACTATTACAAGTATTACAAGTACCAAGTCCTAGATTGAATCAACAATCAAAACCCTTCCACCAAAGAAAACTCCAGGACCAGATGGATTTACTGGTGAATTCTACCAAATATTTAAAGAAGGATCAACACCAATCCTTCTCAAACACTTTGAAGAATTCACGAGGAGGGAACGCTTCCTAATTCAGTTTATGAAGCCAGCATTATTCTGATTCCAAAGCCTGGTAAAGATATCACAAGAAAATTATAGACCAATTTCCATTATGACTATTGATTCAAAAATCCTTAATAAAATTCAGCAAACCAAATCCAACAGCATTATTAAAAAGATTATATACCATGAGCCAAGTGAAATTTACCCCAGGAATATAAGGGTGGTTTAACATATGAAAATCAATCAATGTAATACACTACATAAATAGACTGAAAGGAAAAAAACACATCATTATCTCAACAGATGAAGAAAAAGCATTTAACAAATCCAGCACCCTTTCCTTGATAGCACTGAGAAACAGGAATACAGAGGAAGTTTCTCAACATAATAAGGGTATTTATGAAAAACCACAGCTCATATCATACTCAATAATGAAAGACTTAAAGCTTTCCCCCTAAGATCAAGAACAAGATGCCCACTTTCACCACTGCTATTCAATACTGGACTAGAAGATCTAGCCAGAGCAATTAAGCAAGAAAAAAGAAATAAAAGACATCCAAGTCAAAAAAGAAGTAAAACTGTATTTATTTGTAGATGACATGATCTCATATATAGAAAATCCAAAGGAATTAATAAGAAAACTATCAGAGCCAATAAATGAGTTCAGCAAATGGCAGCATACAAAATCAACATACAAAAATTGGTTGTTTTCCTAAACACTAGCAAGGAACAATCTGAAAAGGAAATTAAGAAAACAATTCTATTTATAAGAGAATCTAAAAAACTAAAATATCTAGTAATACATTTAACCAAGGCTATAAAAGACAGTGTACACTGCAAACTATAAAATATTGCTGAAGAAAATTAAAGAAGACATAAATAAGTGGCAAGATATCCCATGCTCATGGACTGGAAGAACACTATTAGGACATCAATATTACCTATAGCAATATACAAATTCAAAGCAATCCCTATCAAAATTACAGCAGTCTTTTTTTTGCAGAAATGAAAAAACAAATCCTCAAAGTCATATGGAATTGCAAGAGGCCCCAAATAGCTAAAACAATTTGAAAATGATGAACAAAGGTGGAGGACTCATACTTACCAATTTCAAATTGAACTACAAAGTTACAGTGAACAAAAAAGTGTGTTACTGGCATAAAGATAGACAAATGAATCAATGGAACAGAACTGAAAGGCCAGAAATAGACCCACACACCTACAGCTAACTGATTTTTGACAAGGGTGCTAAGTACATGCAATGGGGAGAAAACAGTCTCTTCAACAAATGGTGCTGGGAAAACTGGATGTCCACATGCAGAAGAATAAAGTTAGACCCCTACGTCACACTATATACAAAATCATCTCAAAATGGGCCTAAATTTAAGAGCTAAAACTACAAAACTCTCAGAAGATAACACAGGGTTAAATCTTCATTACCCAGGATTCAGTAACAGATTCATAGATATGACACCAAAAGAAACAATACATAAATTTGATTTCAAAAAAATTAAAAACTTTTGTGCAAATGATATTATCAAGAAAGTTAAAAGACAACCTATAGAATGGGAGAAAAGAGTGGCAAAACATTTATCAGATAATAGCTTAACATCCAGAATATATAAAGAACTTTCACAATGCAACAAGAAAAAGACAACCCAATTGAAAAAAAATGGACAAAGGACATACATAGACATTTCTCCAAAGATAGAGATATTATACCCCCCAGAAAAGCCACGTTCTTTAATGCAATCTTGTGGGGGCAGACCTATTAGTCTTTTGATTAGGTTGGAACATTTTGATTGAATATTTCCATGGAGATGTTTCCCACTCAACTGTGGATGAGAATTCTGATTAAATTATTTCCATGGAGGTGTGGCCCTGTCCATTCAGGGTAGGTCTTGATTAGTTCACTGGAGTATTTAAGAGAGCTAAGAGCCGACACAGACACTGATGCTTAGAGATGCGTAAAGAATATTTGGAGATGCTAAGCTAAGAGATGAAGCCCACAGTTTGCTCCAGAGAAGTTAAGAGATGACTCCCAGATGTGTAAGGAGAAATGTCCTGGGAGAAAGAAGCAAGGATGCACAGGGGCTAAGAGAGAGAGGGGCTAAGACAGAAGCCCAGAGACATTTTAGAGAAAGCCATTTTGAAACACAACCCAGGAACAAAGGACCAGCAGAAGTCAGCCAGGTGCCTTCCCAGCTAAGTGTTCCCGATGCCATCAGCCTTTTCACTGAAGGTATCTTCTTGTTGATGCTTTAGTTTGGATACTTTTACAGCCTTAGGACTGTAAATTTGTAACCAAATTAACCCCCTTTATAAAAGCCAATCCATTTCTGGTATTTTGCATAATGGCAGCATTAGCAAACTGGAACAATGACCAATAAGCATATGAAAAGATGCTCAACATTAGGGAAAGGCAAATCAAAACCATAATGAGATATCACTTCACACAAGGATAGGTATTATGACAATAATGGAAAATAACAAGTGTTAAAGAGAATGCAGAGAAACTGGAACTCTAACGCACTGTTGGTGATAATGCAAATCGGTGCTGCTACTGTGGAAAACCATACGGCAGTTCCTCAGAAAGTTGATTACAGAATTATCATATGACCAGGCAATTCCACTTCTAAGTATACAGCCTGAGAAAGTGAAAATAGGGTCTCAAATAGATACTTGTACACCAATGTTTATAGCAGGATTATTCACTATAGCCAAGAGGTGGAAAGAACAACAAAGTGTCTATCAACAAATGAATGGATAAACAAAAAATGGTACATAAACACAATGGAATATTACTCAGCCATAAGAAAGAATGAAGTTATGAGACATGCTCCAATATGGAAGAACCTTGAAAACATGATGCTCAGTGAAATAAGCAAGGCACATAAGGACTTAAGATTATATGATATAACTTATAAATGAGACGACTATAAATAGCAAATTTGCAGATAGAAAGATTAGAATTTACTGGGGAGAGGGAACAGGGGAATGAGGAGAGTGTCTGGAAAAACAAACAAAAAAACAATGCAGAAATTAAGTCTGACGTGATCATGACAAATAGTTCCTCAAAACCTCAATATTGTGACATACTGAAAAACATCTTTTTAAAGTAATGTTGGGAAATAAATGGCACTGAGAAATATTAAATAAAGCAAGATAAACTACTCTAATGAGAGAAATGCTCTAAACAGAAAAAAATTCAAAACACTTTTATGTAAGTATCACTCTTTCAACTAATCACAATCAAACATAGGGTAAACAAACAAAAAACCCTTTTCACCCCCCACCCCCACAGTAATGAAAATTCTGTCATCACGTTTTATAGTAACCCACTAAAGAATAAGCTCTGTGAACAATCTACTGCTGTTGCTAGAGGAAACTAAATATATTAGATCTGAAGAGACTGTTAGGTCTATTTTTGCCTAAAGTTTTAATGAATATCAAAATCATTAAAAAGAACACCAAGGAAAGAGAAGATAAGGGAATTTCTTCTCTGTAATGGGAATTCAATTTTAAGTGATGAGACAGACACAATCAACCACTACTTATAAGCTATGGGACTATATTACAGATGACATAATATTAAGAACCAAAGCTCCTAAATTGTTTCACACTGAGTTCTCCTCGAGTCTGAAGAAAAGATTAACCTTAAGACAATACATAACCTGAATAAAAGGTAGGATTAATAACACTGAAAATAAAATCTACTTTAAAAATTTCCAACAAATGCTAGTTATCAGAAAGAACTTTATATATATATATGTATTTTAGTAGACATTTTCAATCACAAAAGGAAAGAATAGGACAATGAACCTCAATATGCCCATTACTCAGCTTCATCAACCACACTTACAGAGAGCTTTAAAAAGGGCTATAAATCTGGGTATTTTCTTAAATTATGTACACTAAAATGATTTTACTGCAATAATCCTACCAATAAAATAATCAACACGGTGACCCATCATATTGGTGGACTTCGTTGGACAGTTGAATCGAAGATATTTGGCTACAGCCTTTTCTTCTTTAGATGGTTCACCAACTTCCTGCAAAGAAAGAATATAAATTTAGTGTAATTTTTTATTTAAGAAATTCATGCTCTAGAGAATAATTTACAGAGACCTGTTCTGTAAATTTTTTCAACTGGAATACAGGCCTTGCTTTCGAGCTTTCTCTGGAGCAGGTATGGTTAATGTACACAAAAGACAGAATGTAGATTTTTAAAATCACAGTTTTTTCAAGTACAAGTTAATAGGGTTGAAGCCTTGCCTGCCTCTTGGCCTCAGTTATAAGGCATTTATTTTGAATTGTGCCAGCATGATAACTAACTAAAGTTATCTCTTCCATATTGTGACTTTTCCCATTGCAGTTTTGATATATCGTGGGTTGGCATAAGAAATTAAACAGAAATGTGGGGGGAGCTTTGCAGAAGCCACAGCTGACATGTGAAGGCCAGTAGATGACACACAAAGGCTAGAAATGTGCAGGATTGTTATTAAAAAGGCATTCTGGTAGACTATGGCATCATATAAGAAAAGGCTAAGTCTTTATTTGATTCCCTAAAATTAAATGAAGGTGAAGAGTCTATCCCTAAGGATTTTCAGACCAGCAAAGGCTGGTTTGAAAAATTTCAAAAAAGGTTTAGCCTACACAATATTAAAGTAACGGGAGAGGCAGCTAGGGAGTTTCCTGAAACCCTGGAAAAAAAATTTTATGCAGATTTTCCAGATTGAGTGTGTGAGGTGTGTGTGTGTGTGTGTGCGCACGCATGCGCAGCCCTAACCACGGAGATGTGGGAGGGATAACTGTACTTTGTACAAATTCACCCTACTCTTGCCTGGTCTCTCTTTATAAACCACAAAGCAATAATTAAAATGACAAGAAGTTGCCAATGGTGAGTGTTCAAATGTCAAATTAAGAACAAACAAGTGCCGTAAGCGTTAAATAACAACAAAGCTTGACATTCTTAACAATGGAAAACACACCATAGGAGGAGTTCTCAAATTAACCAAAGACAACTATCCTAGTGTAGCAGCTATAAGAACTAGAATCTTAGATGCTGAAGATTTTTATTTCCTTTCCTTTCCCCTTGTGGTTGCAGATCCCAAATACTGTCTGGGACTCCTTTCTCACCTTACCTTTTTTTTTTCTTTCTGAGTGGCTGGTATGGCAAAAAGAAAAAAAGCAACAGGCACAGAAATTATAATCCCATTTGAAGAACTGACTGACATAACAGTATTTTTGGAAAGTCTATCACTTCTCCAATCTTCCTTCTTTTCTTTACCTTCATTTACTCCCTTTCATTCTGAACTTTGTAACCTGGTAATTCCTCCTGTGTACTTATTCTACTTACCCACATACTGAAAAAAATGAAATCCTCTATACATATACACTTTCAAGCTGTCTTACTGCTGTAAGATACTGAAACAAAAGTACTGTCTTTAATTACATGTTTTAGAACAATACATAGCAGAGCACTCAAAAAACATTTTCTAAATGTGAATGATTTCAGGAAGGCCTTTTTCTTTAAAAAACAAAGTGCCAAATAATAGCAAGGGATGATCTACCAAGAATCTAGTATACTGGGAACAATTAACAGTAAAGAAGACAGTTACGTTTCAAGCAAGACATTCTAGTAACTCAAGACAGAGAAAATAATCTAAGGAATTCATCTGTCTTTTTCACCTCCTCCTGCCCCCACCGATTTAATGGCAATAAAAAGGATTAGATTTCAGAAGAGATTTTGTGAAATAAGCAATTGAGAGCTTTATTTGTTAGCACATTTGTTTGGTTGGGAAGATTACAGATCTATGAGCCCCAGTAGGGCTGTCAGCTTTTCCATGCTTATAGATCCCAGTCTAAATCAATCAGCTATCTCCCTAAAGCATAAAGTTTGTTATACTACTTTACCTTCTTTTATCCATTAAATGTTGGGAACAAATTAGAGACAGTAGAGTCTTCCACAAAGGAATCAGCAGTCTTGGAAAAGTCTTGGAAATGCATTTCCTTGTAGGATATTTATGTATAGAGATAGAGTGGAGTTGGAAATTACACCAGAAGTCCCAGTCTTATGAAAGGAAAATGGAGTGTTCATTCTAACTGCATCTCATTTAACTTATTCATCACTACAAAGAGGAAAACCTCTTCCTTTGTGGATTAGGAAAGCAAGTGGAAAATGGCCTTTCACATAAACTGTGGAGCTTGTACTCCCAAAATATGGAGGGGGAGACTTCTTAGAGGTCTCCTCAAGGGCTTCCTTCCCCCAGTCAGGTTTAGTTTATTTTTGTTGCTCTAAATAAGTTTTCACAAGTTAATCTTTTCCCTTGTACCCTGCAACCCCCCATCAATTATATTCCACCTAATGGACAAGGATCATATTTATATTGTTAACTCTTTCAGTGTTCCTTACATTGTTTTTAAGCTGGAAATAACATAGAAAAAAATTGGAATTTAATCACAGTGAGGGAAAGAGCTAAAAGAGGACTCTTTTTCTAAGAATTTGCAGTCTTTCCATTTTTTCTAATATCCCCAAATGAAGGGTTCTTAATTCCATAAAAACTTATAGAATTCAAAAAGTAAGTCTTATCTTAAGCCCCAACATGAGTGCCCCAATTTCTCGAAGCATTTCCAATTTCCCTAAGCAAAAGATTCTTCTCTCTCCTTTGAGCCTACAGACATTTAAATATCCTATACCTACGTGGATCATTTGCATTTTGCACTGAACCAGAGTATTCTTGCTCCAACACTTCCAGTGCCAGAAAACTCAAATTTGAGGCAGTCTACTCCTTTGAGGGACAATTCCAAGTATTGGGAATTCTTCCTTATATGATAAAGAGTTGAAACACATCTCCTTATAACTTTCAAACAATGGTTCTAATTCTGTTCTTTGAAACACAAAAATAAATTTATTCCTTCTTCCAAATACAAACCCTTAAATATTTCAAGACAGCCTCCCCCCCTTACCTTTTTCTATAGTAGGCTAAATTTTCAGGTCCCTTATACTTTCCTAACTTAACATGGTTTCCAGTCCCCCATCATTCTGAACATGTTCCTCTGGGTACTCTCTTTGTCAAGCATCTTTTAAATAATAGTGCCTGTACCTGGATACCAAATACAGAGAGCATAAAGTACCTCCCTTGATCTAGCCAATATGCATATTTATGAATGCACTCTACAAGTACTTTTTTACACTGAGTCTTTTGCCAGCATTTTTCTTGTAAAAATCATGAAACTAGGATATATTGCTTTCTGTTAACATCAATTTCAATCTGTATACCACAGTTAAATACTTATCCTTTTTTCCTGAATACCCTCAAAAAATAAAAATAAAAACTGAAGCTGGCTCGATAGGGGAGATCTCCTTTGAAATCTTATCTTGCATGTCTCTACAAACTCAGATATATGTAATATCTTCTAAAGATCCTAAATGTGCTATGGGCTGATTTATATATTCAAAGATATGACTGCTGTCATTTAAGAACTCACATTTTATCAAAACAAGAAAGCCAGATAAATCTGGATTCAGTTATGTTTAATGAAAATAAGGAAAATTTCAGTGTTAACTTTATCCTGAAAGAGTAATTTGTTACATGAAGTGAAAGCTTGTGCCTTGGGTGAAGTACCTAGCAGTCGGTTCTCATATTTCCCCCTTAGCCTTTTTCCATTTCTTCTACTTTAGCCCAATTAACATCCGGCAGTGTATGATTCATTAAGTACTCTGCTGCTTCCTCATTTGTGGGCTATTATTTGTGGCAATAAAAATCAAAAGCTCAAACCACTCAACCCAAATGAAGGCTATAGTCTTCAAAAAATGCAGAAGGCAGGGAAACTAATTAGAAGACTACTCTAGTAGTTAAGAAGTGATATGCTAATGGACTAGGGTGTTAGTAACAGGAATGGGATGGAAATGTGGGCATTTCAAAGGTGAAAAGGATAGGTCTCAACGACAACGGATGAATGAAATGGATGAGAAAAGATGTCATATTTCTAATTTCACTGACTGACAGAATGTTTTTTTCAATAACAGAAAGGAAATGTGGGAGGAAGGTGACACTGGGAGGAAAAATCGTATCAACTTTAGGAATAACAATTCTACACTCATATTAACAATCAAACCATTTACTGTCTCCAGGCAAAAATGTACTAATCTACTGAGGTATCACATGCAAAATCTGATTAAATATTAGAATACATAAAAACCTGAAAGTGGATTCTATATCATACAATAGGGAATCTGATACCATATGAATCCAAAAGCTTTTAAAAAAATGATTTTAACAATCAACTTCAAACTCTTCACCACAACTGCAAAATAGACTCAAGTAATCGATTTTTATTTCTTTCCCTTCTTTGCTAAAGGTACTCCTACGCACCAAGGAACAGAAGAGACCCAGAAAACATGGACTTGGCTAATCTCTTTCAAATAGATAAAGATTTACTTATAGACTGGTACTTCCCAAAATTCCTTGTTCCTTCTTGAAATACAAATCCTTTAAAAAATTCATATTTTCCTTTGTGAAATATCAAGAAATATTCATTGTACCATATAAAATTAATATATAATTATCCATATTGTAGATGCTCTTGATGAAAATTACATAATTTGTGCCACCTGTTGGGGCTTTGGTGTCAGAAAGAAAGATTGCTGTAGAGTAGCAAGAGAAGATGACCACGGGAAGATGGTTATATAGGAAATTCTGCCACGGTGTCTGCACTCTTACTGCTCCACTTACAGATCAAGATGGTATGAAAGTCTTAACTTCATCCTGTTTATGTAACAGACCTCCCCTCTTCGTTCCCTTTTAATGCGTAGAAGTCTACAGGATATTTTCATAACTTTCAAAAATCTTTTAAATAGGAAATGAAGGTCTTCTGGGAATAGTAGCACCCACTAATAAAAGGGAAACCAGTTAATTAACCCTTAAACAAATGAAGATAACTTTTTAGCTCAATGAATGAGCCTAACTATCTCAGAAAGAGGAAACTTTAGAGTCAGTAAGTTTTGAGGCCTTTCTTTGCACCCAAATACTAAGATTCTGGATGCTTCAATTCACAATCCAAAATTATTTATAATGAATGTTCACTTATAAGACTCTTTTTAAAAATTGTTTAAAAATATTATTTTTACTCTAGAATATATTAACACTCACCTACTGTAATGAAATAGGGGTTATCATTTCTAACTACATATCATTTGAGCCAGTATTTTTTAAGCAGTTTTGAGATATACACACATACCATACAATCCATCCAAAGTGCACAATCAATGACTTTTAGTATAATCACAGAGTTGTATATTCATTATGATAGATTTTAGAACATTTTCATTACTACATAAAGAAAAACCCCATAATCCTCAGCAGTCACCTCTCAATCTCTCTATCCTTCCCCATCCATACAAAACCACTAATCTACTTCTATCTCTGTAGATTTACTTATATTTACATTTTATGTAAATGGAGTCATACAGTATGTAGTACTTTGTGTCTGGTTTCTTTCACCTGGCATAATTTTTTTGAAATCTTTTTTTTTTTAATTAGAGAATCTGCAGGTTTACAGAAGAGTCATGTAAAAAAAATAACATTCCCATAAACCCTTCTATTGTTGACACTTTTCATTAGTATGTCTTTGTTACAACTGATGAAAGAATATTGAAATAGTACTATTAACTATAGTCCATGATTTACATTAGGTGTATTTTTTTGAGCCAATATTTTAACCTTTTTGAGGAAAAATATTAGATCAAGAGTAAGGAAGCCATGGGCTTAAATCTACAGAATTTCTGATTTAGAAGAACTTTTTAAAATTACTTAAAGTAATCCCTTCATTTGCTCAATAACGCACAGCATGTAGTAAGTGTTACAAGAGTCTCTATTACCTTTTGTAATACCCTCCTGCTTCACTTCTACCACTTTCCCTTTCAATGGGTAAGCTAGGTAACCGTGAAGATCTCCATTTACCCTCTGAGGGAAATTCTCAGACTTAAGGACTGGCTTCTTAGGTTCCTTCTCTCTTCTTCAGAAGGTCCCAGAGTCAGGCCTGTATAGTCTGGCTGCATAATCCTAAACTTTCTCTTTTCTTCCCTTTCCTGAAATTAAGTATATAGGCCTATCATATACCAGAGTTTTATTGACAGGGAGACAGATGGGTACAACAAAAATAACTGAGATGAGATGATCAATATCATTAGGCATTAGAGAAATGCAAATCAAAACCAAAATGAGATACTACCTCATGCCCACAAGAATAGCTATTATTTTAAAAAATGGAAAATAACAAAGGAGATGAAGAGAAATAGGAACCCTCCTGCATTATTGGTGGGAATGTGAATCTGGTACAGCTATTGTGGAAAATAGTTTGGTGATTCCTAAGAAAGTTAAGTTTAGAATTACCATATGACCTGGCAATCTCAATTCTAGGTATATACCTAAAGAACTGCAAGCAGGGACTTGGACAAATATCTGTATATATTGTTCATAGTGACATTACTCACAAAAGCCAATAGATGGAAGTAACCAAAGTGTCTACCAATGGATGAATATATAAACAAGATGTGGAATATATATACAATGGAATATTATTCAGCCATAAAAAGGAGTGAAAATCTGAAACATGCTACGATATGGATGAACCTTGAAAACACCATGTTGAGGGAAATAAGTCAGACACAAAAGGATAAATATTGTATGATCTCAATTATATTAAAAAAAATACCACCACCACCACCACCAGAATATACAAATTGAGAGACAAAAAGAAGATTACATCTTACCATGGGTAGGGGTGGGGAGAGCGGATTGGGGATTCAGAGTTGCTGTTTGGAGTGAGGGAAACGTTTTGGTAATCGATAGTGGTAACAATAGCACAATACTGTGAATGTAAGTAACACCACTGAATGGGATACTTGAAAGTGGCTAAAATGGGAAATGTTATGTTGTTAAAAAATTAAAATTAAAAAAATAATAACTGAGATGGAGGTAATAAAAGTTCTAAAACCTAGTAAGCCATTTAAATGTCCCAAAACTCAACTGGATATTTTACACATAAGCAGAATACTAAATGGATGAGACTCTTTACCTGGAACAAGTCATGATTAAGTTATTTCCTTATGTTATACAAATATAGAGATTTCAGGGTTCAAGTATTTCAGAACTTATTTATATTTTATCAATTGTGATGTGGAAAGACCATTGAACAAGGAATTAGAAAACCTGTACTAAATATGGTTTCTTTCTTGAGTAATTCTGGCCAAGTCACATAACCACACTGTACCTCAGTTTCTTTATGTGTAAAATAAGGGTGTTAGATAACCCAGCAAATTTTACACATAGTAATACCTTATCATTCAACGTTCTAACAGTAGCTTAAAAGATCATGGTGGGGTTTGGGGATGTTGGTACAGAGTTTTAAGGAGGTGATGACAGGGCTCTGGGCCCACCACTCATTTACAGAAGGCTGCATTTGTGAAAAAGAATTACAAACAAATCCACTAGATTAGATATCTGAAGATCCTTTTCAATTCTAAAACTTCATGATACTAAATCAGAATGTCTGATTAACATGTTTGTTAACCTATATATAGTTACTGTATGTCCTTAAAAGTTACATAACTGCATTATTTAAATTAACTTAAAATTCTTTATTTTCAATACTTTAGATTGCGATTACTTTCATTTGAGAATCTCAACCATTAAAATTTTACAACATAATGTCAGTGAACATGTAGTTCACATCTGGTTTTCAGTGACCAACACAGTGAGTCCAAGATGGAAATGTGACAAAACATTCCTCTTGCTTTCAACTTTGATAGAATATCAGAATCAAAATTATGCTGCACTACAAAAAGCAAATGCATTATCTACTTTTTTTTTTTTTTTTACCCTGAACTTGTTTAGTTCAAACGTTTCCCCTCCCAATTCCAGGTCACAGAATCTAATAAACATAATCTTTTCTAATCATGAAACATCAAGTAATGACAGGAAATTCAGCGGATTTTTGCAGACGTTTCTGCCTAAAAGACAACAGAATCTTTTCTGTAACGTAAGAAACTCCTAACTTTGTCACAACATTTTATCTTTTTGTCTAAAGTGATGCCAATATTAGAGTTTCTGATTCTTGGGGGGAGAGGGAGAAAAGAGGACTTTTGTTGGACAGGTTTTGTTTTTTTTTTTCAATATATAAATTTGTTAGATAGCATGGAAGTAGAGTAAAAAGCTCTAGTTTTATTAATTCTCCAAGCGTTATATAACAAATTTGAAAATACTCACTACAACAGTAATTAATGTTTACTTCTCTCATTGAGCTCTTCTGATTTTCATAAATTTATAGGCATTATTCCTCAAAACTGCAATTGTGTACATTTGATTTTGTTTCTTTGCTTTTTACCCTTATTATGACTCCATCTTTAAAAACAGAAAATAGGCCCAGCACAATTAAAACTGTGCTCCAAATTCTCCAAAAACATTATTCTACATAGCTATGTAGAAAACGTCAAGGATGGGAAAATAAATGCCATACTTATTTTCATTTATTTAGCAGGGTGCCAAGCTTATTTTAAACAATCAGGTCCTCACACATTTATATTATCCTCAAATATCAGGAAATAATAGTAAATAGCTACACTTTACATAACACACACACAATCTAATGGTTTACTCACTGGACAGCTATTAATCTTCCAGCATTATCAGAGCATTGAAAACAACAATCCATCCTAAATCCCTCATTTTGGGGGGAGGCAGGGGGACAGATACAAAAGCATTATGCTAGAACCACAAACTTCTATCAATAATAACATAAAATGTTTAATAAATACTGCTAATGCAAAATGAGGCAATCCACTTAAGTTTTAGACTGTTTATTCAATAATTGATATTCACTAAGTACTACATGCCAAGCACTCTTCAGAGCTTTACATATCATTGAGTCAGATGTGGAAATGGGGTAAAAATTAAGCAATTTTCTCAAAGTTACACTGCTAATAATTGGTGGAGCTGGGATACAAACTGGTGCAGTCTGGCTAAAGTTTTAGCTCTCAGCCACTAACAGTACAGTACAATACAACCTCTTAATCTATCTTTCTGTTTACTGTAAAAGATCCCAACAGAAATAAAAGCAGCCAAAAAGTGAATTAATAATCCTAATTTTACAATAATATTAAAGAATGATTACAGTAGAAATTGGAAAACCATGAGTATTCAAGGGCACAAAATTGTACAGTAAGTGTAAATACAACTAGTACAGTAAGTACCAATTTGACAATTCAATACAAATTCAAATAATATTGTACATACATGTCTGACCTATATCACTAAGTTTGGAAATACTAGGAATAATATAATTAACTTCCTCCCATACTGACTTTAAACCCTGGCTTTATGACCTGGGAAAAACTTGGAGAAATCTGTTTCTTTCTGAATCCCTTCTATACTTTGTTGCAAAACTGGTTATTTCTCCCAAATTCCAAATTAACTGGTCATTGACATCTTTCTTTCAGTACTTCAAAGTTTTACACCGACAATTTTAACTTGCATAGCTCAAATCATCTGTGCTTTAAGCCAATAAATTAATAAACAAACTGAAAAATGGAGGAATAAGTTGTTAGAAAAAGTCATTCTAAGCAGTGAAACATTAAGGAACAGAAAAGCAATGATGAGCTTATCAAATAATTTATGATTGGTATATTATCAATTTACAAAATGCTATAAATTTATGCCATATGAAGGCTTCTAAAGCACATGAGCTGATGAGACGACTAATAAACACACTGAGTCTAAGTTGTTCCACATATTTAACCCTCTTGGTAAAGAACAATGACAAGAGGGGGGAAATTGCAGGGAGGAAATGCACAGATGACATGCATTTGGAACGAGGAAGGGATATTATGTAGGTTATGAGGATGACAGACTGCCATATGAGAGGTTTCTGGGTGCCACCAGTTCGTTGCAGCAACAACATGGTTGTGTTTATTTACACTGCGACGCCCGGAAGAAAGCCGGCAAGCTTAAAGTGTACTATTAAGTTAATACTGAGGAGAAAGGAGGCCAAACACAGCTGAACATCTGGATAGTCAGATCGACGCCAGGACCCCAGAGGCAGCTGACCAAGTCAGACCACTCCCACTTCCTACGGTCCGTTTTCAATTTACGTACAAAGGACAGGCAGTTTTAGGTCAGTCCTTTGCCTCCTCCTATCCCAATTACCTTGGCCTTAATTTAGGGCCAGCTAAGATAAGAGAATGGGATGGAAGGGAATTGAGGGAGCCTCAGCGTCTGCGCTTCCGAAGGGGCTGACCTCCCAGCGCAGGCCCCAGCCGGCGCGGCCACAAGAACCAGGGGACCAGGCGCCAAGCAGCCGCGCCTCCGAGGCCGGATTCCGAGCCCTGCTGCGCCTCCTTCCTTTCCCCGCTGCCCTACCACCATCTGTGCTAAGGTCTCCACGGCGCCAACATCGCCCCCCCCATCCCCCGCCGCTCTCAGGCCCCTCACAACGACGCATCCGTGAGCCGGCGGCCTTGCGGCGGAATCCCACCCCGACTCGCCCTCAGTTTCGCTCGCCGTCCCAAGGGGTTTTCCATGCCTCTTCCACTTCTGAACGCCCCGAAGCCCCCTACCCAGGGCTCGGCTTTGCTACCTGGACCCGCTTCTTGTGTCTCCTACGTTCCGCCATGTTGGCCGCTCCGCCCGGTCCCCTATGACGTGGAGCGAGGAGGGGGCGGTGTAAACCTCGCGAGAGCGCGCCTCACGGCCCGTTATGTAACTCCCAGGGACGCGGCAAGGCCGGGAGAGAGGCTGGGGTCAGGCTCCTCTTGTGTTTCTTGGTGGCAGTCTTCTCTCCCCTACTCTTTTGGCTTCTGTTGTTGGCAGGAACTGGGGAATACCTGGGACGGGAGATGGGGTGTATATGTGCGTGTGTGCGCGCAGAGAGGGAGTCGAGAAGTGAATCAGAGAACAAGACTACTGGAAGGAGTCCTGGTTCTCCACCTACTGAGCATCAGTCACCTGGGAAGCTACTAAAATACAGATAACCAGGCCCCACCCCCTTAGCCTTTAGAGTGGTGCCCATGGCAGTTTCTATGATTTTTTCAACGAGCCCCGCCCCACGCCCCACTCCCCACATGTAAATTTTTTTAATCTCATATTAAAGACCACTGAAGGCAGAGATATGAGCTGACTTGAACTCCACAGCTGGTAAGTGGTAGAGCCAAGCCCTAAGTCAGTTCTCTTTTCCCCTAGGAAGTACCGGTAGTAGTGTGGCTCATTTAAAACTAATTGGATTCTCCATTCCATTCCCCATTTTGCTTGTTAAAATTCACTTTAGAAACCAGGGAAGAACAAGTAAGACAAATAGGAGAAAGATTCTAAGAAGTTGGGAATGAACTGGCTGCAGGCTACTTCAAGTCGGGCAAACTGCTATTATAACTAATGTTATTTTAGAACCACTTAGGCCAAAGAGTTTAAATTAAATTCCCCGTAACTTTTATGGTGATTTTTAAAGGCATTTTTTAATTGTAGAAAACTGGGAGAATACAGAAAAGTAAGATGAAGAAAAGTAAAATTCATAGTTGTTCCTCCCAGCGATAATTAGCTACTGTTAATACTTCAGTTTTTCTTCTAGTATTTATTCCTACATATATATTTTATATTTATATATTTTCATCTTCCTCAAATTGAGATCATATTATATATGCAATATGTAGCTTGCTTTTTCTCACTTGTTATATTGTAAGCATTTCTTAAGTCATTCTTCTTTCCCATATATATTTAGCCTAAGAGCAATTAAATATGCAGCTAGGGCAACCAGTAGCATCTTGGTTCTTGATCTTTTATAGCCTAAGGTAGCTAATCTTCTTTCTTTGACTATGTAATTCCTGCCTCAGGGGACAAAATCAGCAAACCATTTGGTTCTTTTCCCCTCTACAATATAATTAGGTTGTGTGGGGGAGGGAAGGAGAGTAAAAAAGAAATGAAGATTCCTACCAATTAACCCCAAAAATAACCTTATCTTCTAATTTAGACACAAAATATCTTTATTTCCTTCAGTCTCTCTCCCCACCCAAAACGATAGTTTGTCTGTCTTGTGCTGTTTTATTTAGAGAACACTGGGCTGTTCTCAAGGGAAGCCGATCTATAAATAAAAATATTATTGCACATAATAGATATTGAATGCTTACAAGATGTAAAATGTTAGACAAGACTATGATGGGAAATGAAAATCCTTGTGGACAATGCCTCTCTCTTAAGCTACTTCCTTACGACCTTACTATCACCTCCAAATTTCTGGAGAAGAGTTTAAATTACTTCCCCCGTGATCTCACTGCCATTCACTCCTTAGCCTACAACTATTTGATTTATACCTCCACCATCTGCTGATAATTCTCTTGTCAAATCCAATGGCTTCTTTTCAGCTAGCATCTTATTTGACGTTTGGACAGCGTATTGACCATTCACTTCTTGACTTACCCTCCTTCTTTTGTTTTTATAAGAGGTTCTTCCTTCTGATTTGGCTCTTTGGCTCCTTTCCCTTTACCCCGCTCTTAAATTCTTCTAGCCTTCATGCTTCCATGCTGTTTCTTCTCTCTAGGGAATTTCATATATGTCCGTAGCTTGATTCATAAAATACTGCATAAATGTTTATTTACAGCTGTCTTCTGAAAGGATGTTTCTAATGGATGTCCAACTAGAAATCATCATATTCCCCAGAAAATCTGCCCATTTTCCTATACTTTTAAGTGCTGATAACTGCATCGTTCTTCACCCAGTTACTCACGGTACATACCTTGCAGAAACCTCAAATATGTCTCTCTGCCAATCAGTCAGCAAATCCTATCGATTGTACATTGAGATGTTTGGAATTTTTCCCTTCCTCATCATTCCTACTGCTATTCCCTTGATCAGGCCTTTATAATTACCTACCTGAGCTATTATTGCAAGTCTCTTGATTGTTCTCCCCAACTTGACACTTTCCACACTCCAAACCATCTTCCACTCCCTTTTTTAAAAATCCCAAATGACTAGCCATTGTGTATAGCACCATGAATGATGAGTAATGTTCCCAAGTCTAACCCAAGTGTCAGTGTCCCCCATCCATTTAATGTTTATATCAAAATAGCTCAAATCTTCTAAGCCCCCATTTATATAACTGATGGTCATAAGGGGGTGTTCTTCCAGTGATTTCTTTGTTTTAATTTCACATTGCATTTGCAAATTCACATATGACTGTTATCTTTTTCCAAATGAGGTACACTTTCCATCTTTCTTTCCTTTCCAAAAGCAAAACTTTTACAAATGAGAGACTTGACTGGAAG